>NC_057808.1:255640073-256350760 GCF_018294505.1 Triticum aestivum | reverse complement strand
AAGGAGATGAACCTAATTTTGAAAATAGCCCAGATAGATCGTCTGTTGTATTCTCCAGCTCAGATCGAAGCGTGTGAGCTTCATGAACAAGAACTTTTTCTAAAAAGATTTAAAAAACAGAAAACACAGATGGGTAAGCAAAACACCTTTAGCCACCAATGCAAATATCTTGAAGATAAATAACGGGCTAGTGAAATAAAGGAGCCCACATAATGAACAGTACATGGACAGTAACGTGTAAAGGGCTGCAGTTTGTTCCCAGATTACAGTGTTGGCCTTTGCATATGTAATGAACTTCCTCCATGAAGACAATGTAATGAACTAGTGAAATGAAGTGAACATGGACAGTGTAGTATAAGGAGATGCGGTGTGTGCCTAGCTCAGTGTTGAGCTTCGTATGTATAGTATAGGCATACATGCAAACCGACAAATCAGATAGTAAGGTAAAAAAGAAACAGTGTCTTGTACATGATAATACTATACATGGATTAATTCTTAAGCATATTACAAGATACCTTGTCTATCATGCTTGATAAACACTAACAGAAACTTAGAAGTGGGTTTTTTCTCTAACCTGTTTTAAGAAGATTTTCTATCAGATACTCCTTCTCTTTTATTGTATTGTTTGCCTGCATATACTTCTCTTCAAGGACTACTAGGGCGCACTCAGTTTCCTGCATCTTTTTCTGGAAATGAATGAAAAAATATGTAAATACAAGAACGATCATTCAGTCATTCCATAGGCATATGACAAGAAAACATCTGTACCTGCAATGTCTGAAGCTTATCGCTTAAGTCTGCACTTAACACTTTCTGAGAATCGTACAGTCCTTGGAGCTCATCTAATTGCTGTACAATTATAAATCATAAATTTAGTTTTCAAGTCAGTAAGAATTGCAAATCCACCTCACCACCAAGAATAAAGGTATACCTTGTCTTTTGACTCCAAACCAAGCTCTAAACGGTCTAGCTTCTCTGACATAGCCTGAAATGTTTATCCATCATACTCAAGCAGAATATTTACAGCCTAGTGTACATGTATAAATAGCACGAAGAGTATAGTACCTTCTTTTCAGCTTCATCGGCTAGGTATTGTTCCCCTGGAATATAAATACCATTCTTTTCCCTAGCAGCATACAGTTCTGCCATAGATAAACAAGTTGAATAACTATAGCGACTTAAAATTATATGGCTTTCAAAATGGCCTATGCTCAAGGTGAAGAAAATGTTTGCAGAAAAAATAATTTATTTCCAAGACAGATCCAAAATTAATCAAAATCTCCTCACTAGGCCTAGCATTTACATGTGTTTTCATGATTTGTGCGGTGATCAAGCGACTGGAATTGGAACCTTAGAAAAAAATAGTTCCGCAACATGGATGTTAATGATAATTTAACTTGTTGAATGTTATCTCCTTAAAGATGTTTAGGTGTGTGGCAAACACATGGTATGAAAGCACTTGGCTAGATGTCAAAAATATGAGAAAACATGCAAGTAACCCCTCATAATTATGAAACATTACACACGGCATAATTATAATTATGTTTCAGAAAATAAGATTATGATCATCATATGGTTTAAAGAAGAGATGGTTGCATGATTTGCATCGTGTTTTCATGAAGTTGATAATGCCATATATTCAGGCACACTTCTAAGGAAAAACATACCTTGCTTGAGGCGGTCCATTTCGAAGTATAAATCTTTGATGAGTGCAGATTTCATCATCTTCTGATTAACCTGGAAAATCATGTGCACATAATTATTTTCAACTATTCAAGAGGAAAGATGACTTTGTCATTCAGAATTAGTTTAACAGATACAAGAGCCTAACCTCTGGTTTGTTCTTGATATTTTTGGCACGGTGCGCGTAGTCTAGTGTGCTTAATGTCTCATCAAGGCAATGCACCGAAGGCGCAATGGTTGCGATGATGCAAGTCTTTGTCTTTCCACCCAAGGAATCTCTTAACAATCTCGTCAACTTGCTATCTCTGCGTGACAAAACAGAAATGTCAGGTGATCAGCATTTTATTGGTGTACCATGATTGAGCAGATTTCCATAAGGAAGCCCCATAAAAGCTTGTGTTTACCTGTATGGTATGTGACCAGAGTGCTCCACGAGAGTATTAATGACACGCCCAAGGGTAAGCAAACTTTTGTTGATCTCTCCTGCTTCTCTGGCTCGTCCCTGTAATAGATGACAACAGCGTAAGTATATCGCACAGCCTCAATGGCGCAGCCTGATCATAGTAGGGAAACAAAAGTGAAATGCCCCAAAGCGGAACTCACATCTCTAGCACCTGACCGGGATATGTTCTCTGAACCAGCAAGATCAACAAGGTTAAGCTTTCCACACTTGATCATTTCTTCACCCTCTGGTGTGCATTCCTTGATATGGATGGTGATTGAGAAAATAGAGTGTGACCGACTACTTTGCTTGTTGAGTAAAGTTTCAGCAGTTTTCCTTTTGCCAGAACCTCTCTCAAGTATCTTATATATCTCACTGGCTGAAGAAACTACCTCTTCCTCCAGTCCCCTAACGAAAACTCCTCCCTTCCCATCTTCCATGAGTGCCATGGGCTTCTTTGATTTGTCATCTGAGAATTTAGACTCATCTGGAGCTAAAAGATCAGTGAGTTCCTCGTTATACAATTCAAGAAATGAGACCTTCATGCTGTATTCTGCACTCTGTGCCTCGAGAATATCAAATATTCTCTTCACAGCCCTTGGAATAACACCAGCATCAGATGGAAGCTCGCCATCCTACACAAACACAGCAGCAGTTATAACTGATACGGATACATAGTGCATCAACAATATCGGTAAGCTGTGAACTCTGAATTACCTGTGTCTTGCCCCCTCCTCCTTCCATTGTGTATGTTTTTCCAGTTCCAGTCTGCCCATAAGCAAATATTGTGCAGTTGTAACCATCCAGAACTTCACCTACAAGTGGAACAACGGCATGGTTGAACACATCCTGCTGTTTAGACTTTGGTCCGAACACCTACATTCATATGTAATGGGGTAATTAGACGAATGCCATACAACTTGAAGTAAGCGAGGTTGAAACAGTTTAAATGGAGAATTTGTTAACCTTGTCAAATACAAATGTTCGATCAATCTGTTTGTTTGCAATGTTCTGGGCAGCGGAAACCTCTCGCCTCTGCTCGTTGCAAGTGATCACCACAGGAGTGTTTATGCTCAGCTCCTCCTTGCTTAAAGGCCTACATCAGCAATAAATACCCATACCATAAGTTTACAGCCCACTGGGACAGTACCCATTGTTCGTGATCCTAATTACTTGAACAAAGCAAAGACAGTAGCAACCAAGCTATGCATATATACACTAACTATAGAGCGGACAATCTTCGCGACAAACAGAAATTGGCTCTCTAGTTTCTAGTTTTATCAAATATAAAAATTAGCACGCCAGATGTATCCACCAATTCGCATATGTATCATTAAGCTGCTGTTGTCACTTGGGCAATAAAGAAGAAACACTAGTGCTTCATACAGACGGCCGTTCACAGAGGAAACCCACCATTTATGAATTAATATCTGAACTGACTTGCAAATTCGGTAGATCACCATGTAATGAACAACGAGCAATAAGAGCATACGATACTACAAGGGTTTTGGAATGACGGAGACGCTCGCGTAGTATATATACCTGCATCTGAGGAGGACCTGGATGTTAACTCCGCCGCCGCCCCCCTTGGCAAGGGAAGGGGAAGGGGAAGGGGAGGAGGCGACGATGGCAGCGCCGTTGTTGAGCGTTCGTTTGGCCTTGGTGGAGGAGCGCGGGGTGTGGGAGGGGGAAGGGGACATGGAGACGTAGGAGGACGCCGCAGCAGCGTCTGCTCCCGGTGCCCTGCGAGGGGTGCTGGTCTCCATCGCCGGCCGGCAGCTGCAGCGGGGGATTTTGGAATCAGAATAGGGAAACGGAGGCGACGAGAGAGGAGTTGAAATGGAACGGACTGGATCGGAGCAGAGCCTAGCAGATCGTTCGTACCTCGACAAGGGAGGGGAGCTCGGAGGCGGATCTCGGGCGGCGCCGGCGAGCGGCGGGCGGAGAGGAAACGGAGAGGCGGAGGGGAGGGGGAGGAAGGGTTTGGTGCTGTGTCGGGTTTGAATTGGTTTGAATCGACCGGCCGGCGTGGCTTATACAAAGCGTAGTGAAGTGGAGGTGGGGAGGGAGGGAGCCGTTATACAACAGGAAAAAACAAAACGGAGAAGTGGGACGGGAGCACGTTGAGGTCGTGCGGACCGTGCGGCTCCGGCTCCAATCTTAATTCAAAACTTGGTCACACACCACAACTTGGTCCGACCCGACCGTTGGGGGCGTTCCAAATGGTGCACTCTCGAATTCAACCTGAAATGGTCACACACGCACACAGCCGAAGTTCCTAGGTTCCAATTTTCAAAACAAAAAGAAAGTTCATAGAGCAACTTCAACGCGGCGCTTTTGTCCGCCTTTTATCCGTTTGGTTCGGCCGCCCGCTCGACGTCCACCTTGTTTAAGATTTGGGTCGACAGTGCGCCCAACAGCCGCGATCCATTTCATGTCCGCACACAAATTTGAAAAAGGCCCACAGCCATAGATCATGCCAGCGGCCATGCTGTCGCCCGAAGTTCATGCCGGCACCATGTCAGCAGCCGGCATACAATGTCGGCTTCAAAAAAACACCACACAGTTCATGCTAGTGCACTTGCCAGCGGTCGGCACACATGCCAGCACACAAAAAGGATGGCGCTCGACCACGCCATCACGGCCATGGTCATGCCAGCACACTTGCCGGCATACAAAAAAGGATGGCGCTCGCAGCCATAGATCACTCATCGTCGAACTTGAGCATGTCGGCATGCATCTTCTTGAACCACGTCCTCTTCCTTGGCGACATGGTGTTGAGATCCACCTTCATGTCTCCACCCCCCGTCATCATGCTAGCGAGAGCCACTTCTGTCGTGGTCTTGGCATTGGCGGCCTCGATCTCTAGCATCTTGGCTTGCTTCTCCGCCTCTATCTCAAGCATCCTCGTTTGCTTCTCCACCTCCATCTCAAGCCTCCTCCTTTGGATCTCCATGAAGGCGTTCATTTGCTCTTCCTTGTCTTGCTGGAGCTTCTCCTCCCTTGAGTCCTTCTTGGCCATCATGCCCTCCACGGTTGCGATCAAGGCGATCGACGCTGCATCCCGCTTGTCCTCCTTCTTGGAGTTGGTCTTCCCCCGCGGCCATGCCTTCTCGCCCTCACCAACCTCCTCCACCGCTTCCCCCCCCCCACACGCCATGAGGGCGGCATATTGCGCCATGAACTTCTCCTCGTCTTTGATGACCCTCCAACAATGGGAGAGGTTGAAGGACTTGCCTTCGTCTTGGACCTTGAATGCCTCCAAAGCTTGAAATGCCTACAAATGAATTGCATGCAAGCATGTTGGCAAATGAATATGGAAATGGACATGCAAGCATAAACGGAATGACACAAAGAGGGGCACTTGCATGCATACCATGTCTTGCTTGCCGATGCCGCTCACGGGGCGTGACTTGATGCTCTCAAGAGTGGCACAAAACTTGTTGCACTCTTGTTGGATCACCTTCCATCGCTTCGAAATGGACACCCACTCGCGCGTGCTTGGATTTGCTACAACGGAAACTTCTTGCGTTCATGGAACTCGCGATGGACACGAGTCCAAAAGGTTGATGCCTTTTGTTCGCCGCCGGTCTTGGGGTCTTGCCCAATGTCCCTCCAACACTCACAAAGGAGCTTGTCCTCGGCCATCGTGTATGCCTTCGTCCGCCTACTCTTGTGCTTCGGCTTCACCCCGGCGGCTTGGTTGGCGACCTCGTCCTCGAACAAAGGCTCCCCGTCGATGTCCAACTCATCCTCTTCGTCGAGGCCGTAGTCCTCTGGAAACTAGTGGTCGAGCGGGAAGCCGTCCAGGTCTAGGCCGACCTGATCTTGCATGAAGGCGGCCTACATGCCAGCTTGATCAAAGGTCGACGGCGTGAATGGCCCTCGGCCGTCTTGGCTTGGCTTTGTGTCTCATCAGGATCGTAGCCAGCCACGGCGGCACCGCTAGCGGCCGCCGTATGATGCGGCTTGAACTACGTCGGTTTTCCCCAAAGAGGAAGGGATGATGCAGCACAGCTACGGTAGGTATTTCCCTCAGTGATGAGACCAAGGTTATCGAACCAGTAGGAGAAGCACGCAACACTATGTAAACGGTACTTGCACACAAAGAACAAATACTTGCAACCCGACGTGAAAGAGGGGTTGTCAATCCCTCCCGGGTAAAAAGATAGATAAAATTGTAGTAGAATGAATAAATAGATCTCGCAGGAACGCGAGATGAATTAAATAAATAATAATTGCAGCCAGGTATTTTTGGGTTTTTGGATTAACAGATCTGAAAATAAAAGCGAATAAAAATAGATCTCGAAGGCAAATATGATAAAGAAGAGACCCGGGGGCCGTAGATTTCACTAGTGGCTTCTCTCGAGAAAAATAGCAAACGGTGGGTAAACAAATTACTGTTGGGCAATTGATAGAACTTCAAATAATTATGACGATATCTAGGCAATGATCATTATATAGGCATCACGTCCAAGATTAGTAGACCGACTCCTGCCTGCATCTATTACTATTACTCCACACATCGACCGCTATACAACATGCATCTAGTGTATTAAGTTCATGGAGAAACAGAGTAATGCAATAAGAATGATGACATGATGTAGACAAGATCTATTCATGTAGGAATATACCCCATCCTTAATAGCAACGATACATACGTGTCATGTCCCCTTTTGTCACTGGGATTGAGCACCGTAAGATCGAACCCGCCGCAAAGCACCTCGTCCCATGGCAAGAAAAATCGATCTAGTCGGCCTAACTAAACCAAAGATTCAAAGAATAAATACGAGGCTATAAGTTATCATGCATATAAGAGATCAAAACTCAAATAACTTTCATGGATAAAATAGATCTGATCATAAACTCAAAGTTCATAGGATCCCAACAAACACACCGCAAAAAGAGTTACATCAAATAGATCTCCAAGAGACCATTGTATTGAGAATCAGAAGAGAGAGAGGAAGCCATCTAGCTACTAACTACGGACCCGTGGGTCTACAATGAACTACTCACGCATCATCGGAGAGGCACCAATGAGGATGATGAACCCCTCTGTGATGGTGTCTAGATTGGATCTGTGGTTTCTGGAACTTGCAGTGGCTGGAATTGCGTTTCATCGGCTCCCCTAGGGTTTTTGGATTTTCGGGGTATTTATAGAGCAAAGAGGTGGTGCGGGAGGCGGTCGAGGTGGGCACAACCCACCAGGGTGCGCCTGGGGGCCCAGGCGCGCCCAAGTGGGTTGTGCTCCCCTCGAAGCCCCCCCCCCATGGTACTTCCTTGGCCCAACTTGTATCTTCCGGTTCATACAAAATCTCCAAAAAGTTTCACTGCGTTTGGACTCCATTTGGTATTGATTTTCTATGAAGTAAAAAATAAGCAAAAAACAACAATTGACACTGGGCACTATGTCAATAGGTTAGTCCCAAAAATGATAAAGTTGCTATAAAATGATTGTAAAACATCCAAGAATGACAATATAACAGCATGGAACAATAAAAAATTATAGATACGTTGAAGACGTATCAGCATCCCCAAGCTTAATTCCTGCTCGTCCTCGAGTAGGTATTTGATAAAAACAGAATTTTTGATGTGGAATGCTGCCTAACATATTCATCACATATTCTTTTCTTTTGTAGCATGGACATTTGGACTTTTATATGATTCAAAGCAATAGTCTAGTTTTGACATGAAGATTTCAATACTCAAGCATATCAACAAGCAATCATGTCTTTCAAAATATCAACAATAAAGCAAGTTATCCCTAGCCCATTATGCTCAATCATTGATCCATTCATGAAACACACTCGCATATTAGCTACACCCAATGCTCAAGTACAATCATAGTGCCCCTTAGTTGGTGCTTTATAAGAGAAGATGAAGACTCAAAATAAAAATTGCATAAAGTAAAAAAGAAAGGCCCTTCGTAGAGGGAAGTAGGGATTTGTAGAGGTGCCATAGCTCAAAGCGAAAAAAGATAGAGATAAAACATTTTGGGTGGCATGCCTTTACTGTCAACGAAAACGGTCGAGTAGTTCCCAATACTTTCCATGCTAGATATATCATAGGTGGTTCCCAAACAGAAAATAAAGTTTATTCCTTTTTCCACCATACTTTCACATTCCACGGCTAACCCACGGGTGTCGTCCATACCAACACTTTCCAATGAATTTATTATTTGACAACATAAAGTAAATTCATTTTTCATTTCGGGACTGGGCATCCCTAATACCTTTGCCGTACTCTCGTGCAATCACAAGTGAATAAACACTCGTCTTGAGAATAACACATCTAGCATGGAAAAATATCAGCCACCCCCTACCGTTTCATGAGCGGTACGAGCACACAAAAAGGAAATTTATTTTGAGGATTAGAGATGGCACATACAAATTTGCTTAGAACGGCAAAAGAATACCGCATATAGGTAGGTATAGTGGACTCATATGGCAAAACTGGTTTAAGGATTTTGGATGCACAAGTAGTAATCCCACTTAGTACAAGTAAAGGCTAGCAAAATATTGAGAAGCATCCAACCAAGAAACGAAAAATCACATAAGCGAGCATTAACCATAACTAACACCGAATAATGCACCACGAGCAGGATGTAATTTCATTGCATAACTATTGACTTTCTTGCTTGCATAGGGAATCACAAACCTTAACATCAATATTCTTACTAAACCATAATTACTCACCAACATGACTCACATATCACCATCACCATATCACAAAACTATTACAAAGAATCAAGTTTATTTTGTCCAATGATCTTCATGAAAGTTTTTATTATATCCCTTTTGAATATCTATCACCTTGGGACTAATTTCATATGTTGCTTTTAAAAGCTCAAACAAATCTAAGTGAAGAACATGAGCATAAATATTTCTTTTCTCAAAATAATATAAGTGAAGTATGAGAGAATTTCTTAAAAATTTACTAACTCTCAAATAAATCTAAGTGAAGCATGAGAGCATTTCTTCAAAAATATTAAAGCACACCGTGCTAAAAAAGATATAAGTGAAGCACTAGAGCAATTCCATCGCTCAAAAAGATTTAAGTGAAGCACATAGAGCAATTATACCAAATCATAGCATAATTTTGGCTCTCTCAAATAGGTGTGTTCAGCAAGGATACTTGACTTAAACTAAAAAGCAAAAACAAGCAAAGACTCATATAATACAAGACGCTCCAAGCAAAACTCATGATATGTGATGAATAAAAATATAGTTCCAAGTAAAATACCGATGGTCGTTAGAAGAAAGAGAGGATGCCACTCGGGGGCATCCCCAAGCTTAGTTGCTTGCTTCTCTTTTAGATAATTTCTTGGGATGCCATGGGGCATCCCCAAGCTTAGTCTCTTCTTACTCCTTATTCCTTCATCCATCGTGATCTCACCCAAAACTTGAAAACTTCAATTACACAAAACTCAACAAAACCTTCGTGAGATCCGTTAGTATAACAAAGCAAATCACTACTCTAAGTACTGTTGCAAACCCATTCATATTTTATTTTTGCATTAAATCTACTATATTCCAACTTTACCATGGCTTATGCCCTCCAATACAAACCATAGATTCATTAAAATAAGCACACAACGCAAAGAAAACAGAATCTGTCAAAAACATAACAGTCTATAGCAATCTGAAAACTTCGAATACTTCTGTACTTAAAAAATTCGGAAAAATTAGGACAACGTGAGAAATTTGTATATAAATCTTGTGTACAAAAATCAGGATTTTATCGCGCTTCTGTGAATTTTCAAAATTGTTTTACTAGACACAAAAGTTTCTGTTTTTCAGCAAGATCAAATCAACTATCACCCAACATGACCCCAAAGGCTTTGCTTGGCTCAAACACTAATTAAAACATAAAAAACACAATCATAACAGTAGCATAATTGTGCAAACGCTCAAGAACAAAAATAAAAAGACAAAAATAAATTTTATTCATTGGGTTGCCTCCCAACAAGCGCTATCGTTTTATGCCGCTAGCTAGACATAATGCATAGATCTAAGTGTTGTCATCTTTCTTCCTAGATCCATAAGACGCCCTCATGATTGATTCATATGGTGGCTTAATTCTTGTTCTAGGGAAGTGTTCCATTCCCTTTCTTAGTGGAAATTGAAATTTAATATATATTGACTTCTTTCATACCAATCACGACTCCAATAGTACGTAAGAACGGTCTACCAAGTATAATAGGGCAAGACGGATTGCAATCAATATCAAGAACAACAAAATCTATGGGCACATAATTCCTATTTGCAAGAATAAGAACATCATTAATTCTTCCCATAGGCTTTTCAATAGTAGAATCCGCCAAGTGCAAATTTAAAGAACACTCTTCAATATCGGTAAGACCAAGCACATCACATAAAGATTTCGGAATTGTGGAAACACTAGCACCCAAATCACACAAAGCAAAACACTCATAATTTTTAATCTTGACTTTGATAGTAGGTTCCCATTCATCATGTAATTTTCTAGGAATTGAGATTTCTAATTCCAATTTTTCTTCCAAAGCTTTCATCATGGCATCCACGATATGTTTAGTAAAAGCTTTATTTTGTTCATAAGCATGGGGTGAATTTATCATGGATTGCAACAAAGAAATACAATCAATCAAAGAGCAATTATCATAATTAAAGTCTTTGTAATCCAAAAGAGTGGTCACATCACTAGTTAAAGTTTTGACCTCTCCAAACCCACTTTTATCAATTTTCTCAACAAGATTTTCACCCTCCAAATTATCGGGATGCCTTCTAACTAAAGTTGACTCTTCTTCAGTCCCTTTATCATCAATTTTAATTTTACTAAACAAGGAATCAATAGAAGAAACACCAATCACCTTAAGATCTTCATCACTTTTATGAAAACGATCACTAGAAAACGTTATTTCTAAAAATTCTCTTTTAGCTCTAAGCATAGCGGTTCTTTTTTTACTTTCATCCATAGAAACATTAAAGCTTTCATTGATTCCTCAACCTTAGGCACAAAAATTTTCACCTTGGGATTTTCTACATCATGAGAAATTCTATCAATGCTTCTAGACATATCATCAATCTTATTCAACTTTTCTTCTATCGTATTGTTGAAAACTTTTTGAGAATTTATAATTCTTTAATATTATTCTCAAGATCAGAGGTGTTCCTGTTATTATTATTATTATTATAAGAAGAATTACCATAATTATTAGAGGAATTTCCCAGAAAAGGTCTAGGATTAAAATTACCTCTATAAGCATTGTTATTAAAATTGTTTCGCGGAACAAAATTCACATCTACGGCATCAATATTTTGCTCAATCAAAGTAGACAAAGGCATATCATTAAGATCAATAGGAGCACTTTTATTAGAAACCAACTTCATAAGAGCATCAACTTTTTCACTCAAAGAATTTATTTCCTCAACCAAATTAATTTTCTTACTAGTAGGTGCTCTTTCGGTATGCCATTGTGAATAATTTGCCATAATATTATCAAGAAATTTAGTAGCTTCACCCAAAGTAATTTCCATAAAAGTACCACCCGCGGCGGAATCTAGAAGATTTCTATAAACAAAATTCAATCCCGCATAAAAAAATTATATGATCATCCAAAGATTTAAACCATGAGTAGGACAATTTCTTAGCATCAATTTCATTCTTTCCCAAGATTCTGCAACATGTTCATGCTCAAGTTGCTTAAAATTCATGATTTGTGTCCTAAGGGAAATAATTTTCGCGGGCAGAAAATACTTAGTAATAAAAGCATCTTTGCGCTTATCCCAAGAATTGATACTATTGCGAGGCAAAGAAGAAAACCAAATTTTGCACGATCTCGCAGAAAATAGGAATAATTTCAACTTCACAATATCATTGTCCACATCTTTTTTCTTTTGCATATCACATAATTCCATGAATGTGTTAAGATGGGACGCGTCATCCTCATTAGGAGTACCGGAAAATTGATCTTTCGTAACAAGATTCAACAAGGCGGCATTAATATCACAAGACCCCGCACTAGTGGCGGGGGAAGCAATCGGAGTGCTAATAAAATCATTATTATTGGTATTGGAAAAGTCACACAACTTGGTATTTTCTTGAGACATGGCAACTATGCAAGTAAGATTGCAAACAAAAACAGATCTGACGACAAAACGACGAACGGAAAAGAGGGCGAATAAAACGGCAAATTTTTGTGAAGTGGGGGAGATGAAAACGAGAGGCAAATGGCAAATAATGTAAATTGCAAGGATATGAGATTTGTGATTAGGAACCTGATATATGTTGATGATGTCTCCCTGGAAACGGTGCCAGAAATTCCTTTTGATGCGGCTTGAACTACGTCGGTATTTCCCCAAAGAGGAAGGGATGATGCAGCACAACTATGGTAGGTATTTCCCTCAGTGACGAGACCAAGGTTATCGAACCAGTAGGAGAACCACGCAACACTATGTAAACGGTACCTGCACATAAAGAACAAATACTTGCAAGCCGACGCGAAAGAGGGGTTGTCAATCCCTCCCAGGTAAAAAGATAGATAAAATTGTAGTAGATTGGATAAATAGATCTCACGGGAATGCGAGATGAAATAAATAATAAATAATTGCAGCAAGGTATTTTGGGGTTTTTGGATTAATAGATCTGCAAATAAAAGCGAATAAAAATAGATCTCAAAGGCAAATATGATAAAGAAGAGACCCCAGGGCCGTACATTTCACTAGTGGCTTCTCTCTTGAAAAATATCATACAGCGGGTAAATAAATTACTGTTGGGAAATTGATAGAACTTCAAATAATTATGATGATATCCAGGCAATGATCATTATATAGGCATCATGTCCAAGATTAGTAGACCGACTCCTGCCTGCATCTACTACTAATACTCCACACATCGACCGCTATCCAGCATGCATCTAGTGTATTAAGTTCATTGGAGAAACGAAGTAATGAAATAAGAACGATGACATGATGTAGACAAGATCTATTCATGTAGGAATAGACCCCATCTTGTTATCCTTAATAGCAACGATACATACGTGTCAATCCCCCTTCTGTCACTGGGATTGAGCACCGTAAGATCGAACCCATCACAAAGCAGCTCTTCCCATGGCAAGAAAAATCGATCTAGTCGGCCTAACTAAACCAAAGATTCGAAGAAGAAATACGAGGCTATAAGTAATCATGCATATAAGAGATCAAAACTCAAATAACTTTCATGGATAAAATAGATCTGAACATAAACTCAAAGTTCATCGGATCCCAACAAACACACCGCAAAAAGAGTTACATCAAATAGATCTCCAAGAGACCATTGTATTGAGAATCAAAAGAGAGAGAGAGGAAGCCATCTAGCTACTAACTACGGTCCCGTAGGTCTACAATGAACTACTCACGCATCATCGGAGAGGCACCAATGAGGATGATGAACCCCTCCGTGATGGTGTCTAGATTGGATTTGTGGTTTATGGAACTTGCGGCGGCTAGAATTGTGTTTCGTCGACTCCCCTAGGGTTTTTGGATTTTCGGGGTATTTATAGAGCAAAGAGGTGGTGCGGGAGGCAGCCGAGGTGGGCACAACCCACCAGGGCGCGCCCAGGTGGGTTGTGCTCCCCTCGAAGCCCCCTCTGGTACTTCCTTGGCCCAACTTGTGTCTTCTGGTCCAGAAAAAATCTCCAAAAAGTTTCGCTGCGTTTGGACTCCGTTTGGTATTGATTTTCTGCGAAGTAAAAAACAAGCAAAAAACAACAACTAGCATTGGGCACTATGTCAATAGGTTAGTCCCAAAAATGATATAAAGTTGCTATAAAATGATTGTAAAACATCCAAGAATGATAATATAACATCATAGAATAATAAAAAATTATAGATACGTTAGAGACGTATCACCGTACCACCCTCGAAGATAATGTTCTGCATGAAATCGTTGTCGCCGGCTGTCGGCATTCTATCGAACAGGTTGCGGGCACCGGGGAACATGTCGGCTGGCATCTCCCGCGCGTGTTTCCTCGGCCCACCGGATGATGAGCCACCGACTACAGGTGTGGCGATGAGGTCGATGCGTGCGGGCGCGGGCGTGTAAGGCGCCACCACGCTCACCTCCCGTGAGCATTCCCCGGAGAGTCGGGAGGCTTGCGAGTAGACGTGGAAGCCGGGAATCGGGGGAGTCGCCGACGCACGGGGCGACTCTGGTAGCACCATTCGAGGAAACACAGAAGAGCCAGTGCTGGCTGCGGCCACGGCGGCATTGACGAGCCCGTGCTGGCCAGGGTTTAATCCTAGGTACATCAGCGCCTCCCTCGTTGTCGCCGCGACGCGGGTGTCAGTGTCCTCCTGCTGCGTGGTGGCGGAGATGGCGGCCGCGGTCGCTTCTTCGTCCCTTGCGTGCGCCGCGTGCCTCCGGCCCTTTCTCTTCGTCGACCCCCTGGCCCGCTCCTCGGACGTCAGCTTCTTCTTCGGCTTGGGCGCGGTGGCGGTCTTGCGGGGGGTGCGAGGCTTGCCTTTTCCCAAGGGGGAAGTCGTGATGCCGGACGAGGCGAGGGAGGCGAGGCCAGCGGCGGCATCGAGGTCGTCGTCCATGGCGAGCGGCAGGAGCGCGTGCGGGCAGGAGGGTGCTACGTCTCCAACGTATCTATAATTTTTGATTGTTGCATGCTGTTATAATATCATTATTGGATGTTTTACAATCATTTTATAGCAAATTTATATCATTTTTTGGGACTAACCTATTGACATGGTGCCCAGTGCCAGTTGCTGTTTTTTGCTTGTTTTTTACTTCGCAGAATATTAGTACCAAATGGAGTCCAAACGCAGCGAAACTTTTTGGAGATTTTTTTGGACCAGAAGACAACTTGGGAGCCAAGGAACCACCAGAGGGGAGGCCCGTGGGGACCACAACACACCAGGGTGCACTAGGAGGCCCAGGCGTGCCCTGATGGGTTGTGGGGCCCATGGGGTCTCCTGCACTGCCTCTCAGCTCTATAAATACCCAAATATTCCAGAAACCCTAGGGGAGTCGACGAAACACAATTCTAGCCGCCGCAAGTTCCAAAACCACGAGATCCAATATAGAGCCCTAATCCGGCACTCTGCCGGAGGGGAACACGATCACGGAGGGGTTCATCATCCTCATTGGTGCTCCTCCGATGAGGCGTGAGTAGTTCACCATAGACCCACGGGTCCGTAGGCAGTAGCTAGATGGCTTCTTCTCTCTTTTTGATTCTCAACTCAATGTTCTCCTCATTGTTCTTAGGAGATATATTTGATTAATGACTTTTTGCAGTGTATTTGTTGGGATCCGATGAAGTTTGAGTTTATGATCAGATCTATATCCATGAATATTATTTGAGTCTTGTTTGATCTCTTATATGCATGATTATTTATAGCCTTGTATTTCTTCTCCGAAACTTTGGTTTGGTTTGGCCAACTAGATTGATTTTTCTTGCAACGGGAAGAGGTGCTTTGTGATGGGTTCGATCTTGCAGTGTCCTCACCAGTGATAGAAGGGGTAGCGAGGCACGTACTGATCATTGCTATTAAGGATAAAAAGATGGGGTCGATCCCTACATGAATAGATCTTGTCTACATCATGTCATCGTTTTTATTGCATTACTCCATTTTTTCATGAACTTAATACACTAGTTGCGTGCTGGATAGCGGTCGATGTGTGATTAATAGTAGTAGATGCATGCAGGAGTTGGTGTACTAATCTTGGACGTGATGCCTATATTCATGATCATTGCCTTGGATATCGTCATAATTATTTGCTCATCTATCAATTTCCAAACAATAATTTGTTTACCCACCGTATGCTATTTTCTCGAGAGAAGACACTAGTGAAATCTACGGCCCCTGAGTCTATCTTTTATCATATTGTTTTCAGATCTATATTTCCAAAAATCCAAAAATACCTTGTTGCACTTTTTATTTACTTCTTTTATTTTGTGTTCTTGCGAGATCTATTTATCCAATCTTATACAATTTAATCTATGTTTTTACCCTGGAGGGATTGACAACCCCTCTTACGCGTCGGGTTGCAAGTATTTGTTCTTTGTGTGTAGGTACCATTTACATAGTGTTGCTTGGTTCTCCTACTGGATTGATAACCTTGGTTTCATAACTGAGGGAAATACCTACCGCAGATGTACTGCATCATCCCTTCCTCTTTGGGGAAATACCGACGTAGTTTCAAGCCGCATCAAAAGGAATTTATGGCGCTGTTGCGGGGGAGACATAATCAACATCTATCAGGTTCCTAATCACAAATATCATCTCCTTGCAATTTACATTATTTTCCATCTGCCTCTCGTTTTCATCTCCTCCACTTCACAAAAATTTGTCGTTTTATTCGCCTCCTTTTTCGTTCGCCTTTTTCTCATCAGATCCCTTGTTTGCTTGCAATCTTGTTTGCGTAGTCACGATGATTCACAAAAAGTATTATGATATTCCTTACCCCAATATCTTGCTCGACATTGAGAAAAGTACTAAGGAATACATGACTATACAATTTGAGCATAATAAGTTTTTCACCGAAGAGCTTAAAGAACACTCTGTTGTGCTAGATGTTATAACAACACAACTTGATCATGTTAGTAGAGAAGTTTCTATTCTTCAATCTAAGTATGCTCTTACTGAAAATTTACTAGGCCAAATTCAGATGCACAAGCTACACTAGTAAATCAAATGACCGCTAAACCAATTTCTCTAGAAGATAAAAATGATGAAGATCTTAAAATGATTGGTGTTTCTTCTATTGATTCATTGTTTAGTAATATTAATCTTGATGAAAAGAGGACTGAAGAAGAGTCAAATTTATATAGAGGGCGTCCTCATAATTTAGAGGGCGAAAATCTTGTTGAGAAAATTGGTAAATGTGGGTTTGAAGAGGTCAAAACTTTAACTAGTGATGTGCCCACTCTTTTGGATTACAAAGATTTTAATTATGATAGTTGCTCTTTTATTGAATGTATTTCTTTGCTGCAATCCATGATAAATTCACCCCATGCCTATGAACAAAATAAAACTTCTACTAAACATATTGTGGATGTCATGATGAAAGCTTTAGAAGGAAAATTGGAATTAGAGATTTCAATTCCTAGAAAATTATATGATGAATGGGAACCTATAATTAAAGTGAAGATTAAAAATTATGAGTTCTTTGCTTTGTGTGATTTGGGTGCTAGTGTTTCCACGATTCCAAAATCTCTATGTGATGTGCTTGGTCTTACCAATATTGAAGAATGTTCTCTTAATTTGCACTTGGTGGATTCTAGTATTAAAAATCGTTTGGTAAGAATTAATGGTGTTCTTATTCTTGCAAATAGGAACTATGTGCCCATAGATTTTATTGTTCTCGATGTTGATTGCAATCCGTCTCGTCGCATTATACTTGGTAGACCATTTTTAGGAACTATACATGTCGTGATTGATATGAAAGAAGGGAATATCAAATTTCAATTTCCACTAAGAAAAGGTATGGAACACTTCCCTAGAACAAGAATTAAGCGACCATATGAATCAACCATGAGGGCAACCTATGGGCCAAAAACCAAAGATGACAATACTTGAATCTACGCATTATGTCTAGCTAGGGGCATAAAACGATAACGCTTGTTGGGAGGCAACCCAATGAATACAATTTATTTTTGCCTTTTTCTTTATGTTCTTGAGTGTTTGCATAATTATGCTACTGTTATGGTTGTGTTTTTATGTTTAATTAGTGTTTGTGCCAAGTAAAGCCTTTGGGATTATGTTGGATGATAGTTGATTTGATCTTGTTGAAAAACAGAAACTTTTACTCCCAGTAGCAGAATTGTTAAAAATCACAAAAGCATGATAAAATTCTGAATTTTTTTACACAAGATTGATATACAAATTGCCTACGTTGTCCTAATTTTTCAGAATTTTTTTAGTTACAGAAGTATGGACAAAGTCCAGATTACTACTGACTGTTCTGTTTTCGACAGATTCTGTTTTCGTTGCACTGTCTGCTTATTTTGATGAATCTATGGATTGTATCGGGGGGGGGGTATAAGCCATGGTAAAGTTGGAATACAGTAGGTACAATGCAATAACAAAATATGAATGGGTTTTCAACAGTACTTAGAGTGGTGATTTGCTTTATTATACTAACGGATCTCACGAAGGTTTTGTTAAGTTTTATGTGATTGAAGTTTTCAAGTTTGGGGTGAGATCACGTTGGTTCATGAAACAACCAACACGCCTTTATGACTTGGAATAAGGAATTCTACGCACTTTGCATCAAATTTGATTTCCCCAAAAGAGTTATTCATGTTATGATAGAAATATTTCTGTTTCATAGTCGAGACATGCGTTACACGTGCATGCTTAGTAGTGAAGGAATAAGGAGTCAAAAGAGCCTAAGCTTTGGGATGCCCATGGCACCCCAAGTTAATATTCAAGGAGAACCAAGCAACTAAGCTTGGGGATGCCCTGGAAGGCATCCCCTCATTTTACTAACAACCATCGGTAATTTTACTTGGAGCTATATTTTTATTCGTCACATATCATGAGTTTTGCTTGGAGCGTCTTGTATTATATGAGTATTTTCTTGTTTTGCATTTTAGTTTGTTACAATTATCCTTGCTAGACACACCTATTTCGGAGAGCCAAAATTGTGCTATGATATGTTAAAATTGCTCTATGTGCTTCACTTAAATTTTTTTGAGCTATGGAATTGCTCCAGTACTTCACTTATATCTTTTTGAGCATGGTGTGCTTTAATTTTTTTGAAGAAATACTCTCATGCTTCACTTAGATTTATTTGAGAGTTAGTAAAAAATTTATAGAAATTCTCTCATGCTTTACTTATAATATTTTGAGAGATGAATTTTTTTATGCTCATGTTCTTCACTTAAATTTGTTTGAGCTTGTCAAAAGCAATTGCAATATGTGAAACTAGTCTCAAAGTGATAGATATCCAAGGGGGGTGATAACCCACAAGTATAGGGGATCACAACAGTTTTTGAGGGTAGAGTATTCAACCCAAATTTATTGATTCGACACAAGGGGAGCCAAAGAATATTCTCAAGTATTAGCAGCTGAGTTGTCAATTCAACCACACCTGAAAGACTTAATATCTGCAGCAAAATATTTAGTAGCAAAGTAGTATGGAAGTAACGGTAACGGTGGCAGAAGTAACAGTAGTTGTTTTGTAACAATTGTAATAGTGGCAACGGCAAAATAACGTAGCAAGGATCAATATGAAACGAACTCGTAGGCAATGGATCAATGATGGATAATTATGTTGGATGGCATTCATCATGCAATAGTTATAACCTAGGGTGACACAGAACTAGCTCCAATTCATCAATATAATGTAGGCATGTATTCCGTATATAGTCATACGTGCTTACGAAAAAGAACTTGCATGACATCTTTTGTCCTACCCTCCCGTGGCAGCGGGGTCCTAATGGAAACTAAGGGATATTAAGGCCTCCTTTTAATAGAGAACCGGACCAAAGCATTAGCACTTAGTGAATACATGAACTCCTCAAACTATAGTAATCACCGGAAAGAATCCCAATTATTGTCACCTTGGGGTATGCGGATCATAACTCGTAATAGGTGTCTACAACTTGCAAGATAGGATCAAGAACATAAATATATTCATGAAAACATAATAGGTTCAGATCTAAAATCATGGCACTCGGGCCCTAGTGACAAGCATTAAGCATAGCAAAACCATAGCAACATCAATCTCAGAACATAGTGGATACTAGGGATCAAACCCTAACAAAACTAACTCGATTATATGATAAATCTCATCCAACCCGTCACCGTCCAGCAAGCCTACGATGGAATTACTCACGCACGGCGGTGAGCATCATGAAATTGGTGACGGAGGATGGTTGATGACGATGATGGTGATGATTTCCCCTCTCCGGAGCCCAAAATGGACTCCAGATCTGCCCTCCCGAGGAAGAACAGGAGGTGGCGGCGGCTCCGTATCATAAAACGCGATGAATCCTTCTCTCTGATTTTGTTCTCCCCGAACGTGAATATATAGAGTTGGAGTTGAGGTCGGTGGAGGTCCAGGGGACCCACAAGGTAGGGGGCGTGCCCCCACCCTTGTGGTCAGCTGGTGGGTCCCCTCTGGTTGATTCTTTCGCCAGTATTTTTTATATATTCCAAAAATATTCTCCGTAAATTTTCAGGTCATTCTGAGAACTTTTATTTCTGCACAAAAATAATACCAAGGCAATTCTGCTGAAAATAGCATCCGTCCGGGTTAGTTCCATTCAAATCATGCAAATTAGAGTCCAAAACAAGGGCAAAAGAGTTTGGGAAAGTAGATATTATGGAGACGTATCAACTCCCCCAAGCTTAACCCATTGCTTGTCCTCAAGCAATTCAGTTGATAAACTGAAAGTGATAAAGAAAAACTTTTAGAAACTCTGTTTGATCTTGTTGTTGCAAATATGTAAAGCCAGCATTCAGGTTTTCAGCAAAGATTTTGAACTAACCATATTCACAATAACATTTAGGTCTCACGTTTACTCATATCAATGGCATAATCAACTAGCGAGCAATAATAATAAATCTCAGATGACAAGACTTTTTCAAAACAATCATGATATGATATAACAAAATGGTATCTCGCTAGCCCTTTCTAAGACCGCAAAACATAAATGCAGAGCACCCCTGAAGATCAAGGACTGACTAGACATTGTAATTCATGGTAAAAGAGATCCAGTCATAGTCATACTCGATATCAATTAATAAAAACGCATACAAATGACAGTGGTGTTCTCTAACTGGTGCTTTTTATAAGAGAATGATGACTCAACAATAAAACTAAATAGATAGGCCCTTCGCAGAGGGAAGCAGGGATTTGCAAAGGTGCCAGAGCTCGAGTTTTTAAAACAGAGATGAATAATATTTTGAGTGGTATGATTTCATTATCAACATAACAACCAAGAGATCTCGGTATCTTCCATACTAGATACATTATAGGCGGTTCCCAAACAAAATGGTAAAGTTTTTACTCCCCCTCCACCAACAAGCACATTCCACGGGTGGTCCGAAACAACGGGTACCGTCCAACTAACAACAATCTGCTACCTCTTGAGCACTGCGTTGGTTTTCCCTTGAAGAGGAAAGGGTGATGCAGCAAAGTAGCGTAAGTATTTCCCTCAGTTTTTGAGAACCAAGGTATCAATCCAGTAGGAGGCCACGCACGAGTCCCTCGCACCTACACAAACAAATAAATCCTCGCAACCAACGCAATAAAGGGGTTGTCAATCCCTTCACGGTCACTTACGAGAGTGAGATCTGATAGATATGATAAGATAATATTTTTGGTATTTTTATGATAAAGATGCAAAGTAAAGAAAGCAAAATAAAGACGACGCTAGAAATAACTTGTTGACGGGAGATTAATATGATGGAAAATAGACCCGGGGGCCATAGGTTTCACTAGTGGCTTCTCTCAAGAGCATAAGTATTACGGTGGGTGAACGAATTACTATTGAGCAATTGATAGAATTGAGCATAGTTATGAGAATATCTAGGTATGATCATGTATATAGGCATCACGTCCGAGACAAGTAGACCGACTCCTGCCTGCATCTACTACTATTACCACACACATCGACCGCTATCCAGCATGCATCTAGAGTATTAAGTTCATAAGAACAGAGTAACGCTTTAAGCAAAATGACATGATGTAGAGGGATAAACTCATGCAATATGATATAAACCCCATCTTGTTATCCTCAATGGCAAAAATACAATACATGCCTTGCTGCCCTACTGTCACTGGGAAAGGACACCACAAGATTGAACCCAAAGCTAAGCACTTCTCCCATTGCAAGAAAGTTCAATCTAGTAGGCCAAACCAAACTGATAATTCAAAGATACTTGCAAAGATAACCAATCATACATAAAAGAATTCAGAGAAGATTCAAATATTGTTCATAGATAAACTTGATCATAAACCCACAATTCATCGGTCTCAACAAACACACCGCAAAAGAAGATTACATCGAATAGATCTCCACAAGAGAGGGGGAGAACATTGTATTGAGATCCAAAAAGAGAGAAGAAGCCATCTAGCTAATAACTATGGACTCGAAGGTCTGAGGTAAACTACTCACACATCATCGGAGAGGCTATGGTGTTGATGTAGAAACCCTCCGTGATCGATGCCCCCTCCGGCGGAGCTCCGGAAAAGGCCCCAAGATGGGATCTCACGGGTACAGAAGGTTGCGGCGGTGGAATTAGGTTTTTGGCTCCGTATCTGGTAGTTTGGGGGTACGTAGGTATATATAGGAGGAAGAAGTACGTCGGTGGAGCAACGTGGGGCCCACGAGGATGGAGGGCGCGCCCAGGGGGTAGGCGCGCCCCCTACCTCGTGCCTTCCTGGTTGATGTCTTGACGTAGGGTCCATGTCCTCTGGATCACGTTCGTTCCAAAAATCACGTTCCCGAAGGTTTCATTCCGTTTGGACTCCGTTTGATATTCTTTTTCTGCGGAACTCTGAAATAGGCAAAAAACAGCAATTCTGGGCTAGGCCTCCGGTTAATAGGTTAGTCCCAAAAATAATATAAAAGTGTATAATAAAGCCCATTAATGTCCAAAACAGAATATAATATAGCATGGAGCAATAAAAAATTATAGATACGTTGGAGACGTATCAAGCATCCCCAAGCTTAATTCTTGCTCGTCCTCAAGTAGGTAAATGATAAAAGCAGAATTTTTGATGTGGAATGCTACTTGGCATAATTTCAATGTAATTCTCTTAATTGTGGTATGAATATTCAGATCCAAAAGATTCAAGACAAAAGTTTAATATTGACATAAAACTAATAATACTTCAAGCATACTAACTAAGCAATTATGTCTTCTCAAAATAACATGGCCAAAGAAAGTTATCCCTACGAAATCATATAGTCTGTCTATGCTCTATCTTCACCACACAAAGTATTTAGGGATTTTATCATTTATGCCATTAGTTGTGTCCCAGTACTCAGTTTTGCCATTAGAAATTACAACCGCTCAAAAATGCCATCGATTAGTGAGATGCTTACTCAAAAATGCCGTTGTTCCGTTAGATGTTTGCTCAAAAACGCCATTAGACATTGTTATTTTCACGTCAAACCCGTTGACCATGTTATATGACAAAAATAAGCCTAGACCCACATTTCAGTTATCTCTATCTCACAATGATAAATGTGGCCCCACTTGTCAGGAGTAAGCAAGCGAATAATTTTATAGGAGAATAAGAACGCTGTAGGGATCAAGTGGGCCCACACTTTATTGTAGTGTGATAGAGGGAGAGCTGGCATGTTGGTCCATAGGTATTTATGTCATTATAACATGGCAAAAGAGATTTGAGATCACAATAATGGTGTCTAGTGGCATTTTTGAGCATGTGTCTAACGAAGCGATGGCATTTTTGAGCAGTTGAAATCCCTAGTGGCAAAACTGAGTAGTGGGACACAACTGGTGGCATAAATGATAAAAACCCAAGTATTTAAATCATGCACAACCCCGATGACAAGCCAAGCAATTGTTTCATACTTTTGATGTTCTCAAACTTTTTCAATCTTCACGCAATACATGAGCGTGAGCCATGGACATAGCACTATATGTGGAATAGAATGGTGGTTTGTGGAGAAGACAAAAAAGGAGAAGATAGTCTCACATCAACTTGGCATATCAACGGGCTATGGAGATGCCCATTAATAGATATCAATGTGAGTGAGTAGGGATTGCCATGCAACGGATGCACTAGAGCTATAAGTATATGAAAGCTCAACAAAAGAAACTAAGTGGGTGTGCATCCAACTCGCTTGCTCACGAAGACCTAGGGCATTTTGAGGAAGCCCATCATTGGAATATACAAGCCAAGTTCTATAATGAAAATTTCCCACTAGTATATGAAAGTGATATCATAGAAGACTTTCTATCATGAAGATCATGGTGCTACTTTGAAGCACAAGTGTGGTAAAAGGATAGTAACATTGTCCCTTCTCTCTTTTTCTCTCATTTTTTTTATTTGGGCCTTTTCTTCTTTTTTTATGGCCTCTTTTTTTAGTCTGGAGTCTCATCCCAACTTGTGGGGGAATCATAGTCTCCATCATCCTTTCCTCACTTGGGACAATGCTCTAAAAATGATGATCATCACACTTTTATTTACTTACAACTCAACAATTACAACTCAATACTTAGAACAAAATATGACTCTATGTGAATGCCTCCGGCGGTGTACCGGGATATGCAATGAATCAAGAGTGACATGTATGAAAGAATTATGAACGGTGGCTTTGCCACAAATACGATGTCAACTACATGGTCATGCGAAGCAATATGACAATGATGGAGCCTGTCATAGTAAACGAAACTGTGGAAAGTTTCATGGCAATATATCTTGGAATGGCTATGGACATGCCATGATAGGTAGGTATGGTGGCTATTTTGAGGAAGGTATATGGTGGGTGTATGATACCGGCGAAAAGTGGGCGGTATTAGAGAGGCTAGCAATGGTGGAAGGAAGAAAGAAAAGTGCGTATAATCCATGGACTCAACATTAGTTATAAAGAACTCATATACTTATTGCAAAAATCTACAAGTTATCAAAGCAAAGTATTACGCGCATGCTCCTAGGGGGATAGATTGGTAGAAAAAGACCATCGCTCGTCCCCGACCGCCACTCATAAGGAAGACAATCAATAAATAAATCATGCTCCGACTTCATCACATAACGGTTCACCATACGTGCATGCTACGGGAATCATGAACTTTAACACAAGTATTTCTCAAATTCACAACTACTCAACTATCATGACTCTAATATCATCATCTCCATATCTCAAAACAATTATCAAGCATCTAACTTCTCATAGTATTCAACACACTCATAAGAATTTTTTTACTAATCTTGAATGCCTATCATATTAGGATTAATTTCCCAATTTAAGCAAATTACCATGCTGTTTAAGACTCTCAAAATAATATAAGTGAAGCATGAGAGAATAATAGTTTCTATAAAACAAGACCACCGCCGTGCTCTAAAAGATATAAGTGAAGCACTACAACAAAAACTATATAACTCAAAAGATATAAGTGAAGCACATAGAGTATTCTAACAATTTCCGAATCATGTGTGTGTCTCTCAAGCAAGGATGATTGTGGCAAACTAAAAAACAAAGACTCAAATAATACAAGACGCTCCAAGCAAAACACATATCATGTGGTGAATAAAAATATAGCTCCAAGTAAAGTTACCGATGGAAGTAGACGAAAGAGGGGATGCCTTCCGGGGCATCCCCAAGCTTTGGATTTTAGGTGTCCTTAGATTATCTTGGGGTGCCATGGGAATCCCCAAGCTTAGGCTCTTGCCACTCCTTGTTCCATAATCCATCAGATCTTTTACCCAAAACTTGAAAACTTCACAACACAAAACTTAACAGAAAATCTCGTGAGCTCCGTTAGCGAAAGAAAACAAAACACCACTTCAAGGTACTGTAATGAACTCATTATTTATTTATATTGGTGTTAAACCTACTGTATTCCAACTTCTCTATGGTTTATAAAATATTTTACTAGCCATAGATTCATGAAAATAAGCAAACAACACAAGAAAAACAGAATCTGTCAAAAACAGAAACAGTCTGTAGTAATCTGTCACTAACGCAAACTTCTGGAACTCCAAAAATTCAGCCAAAATAGGAAGACCTATAAAATTTGTTTATTTATCATCAGCAATTGGAATCAATATTTTATCACGTTCGTATGATTTTTAACAATTATTTTCGTGAACAGAAAGTTTCTGGAATTTTCAGCAAGATCAAATAACTATCATCCAAGAAGATCCTATAGGTTTAACTTGGCACAAACAATAATTAAAACATAAAAACAAATATAACCATAGTATATCAAATATTTATTCCTAAACATAAGCAAAAAGCAAAAAACTAAAAAAGTAAAATTGGGTTGCCTCCCAACAAGCGCTATCGTTTAACGCCCCTAGCTAGGCGTAAGAGCAAGAATAGATCTAGGTATTGCCATCTTTGGTAGGCAATTCTTCAATGAGACATCTATCATCCTTAGGAGTTTCTTTATTTTTATTAATTATCAAACTTCTAGGCACATAACCGAAAAATTCATTTGTAGCAAATGGTTCCTTAATGATAGCAAAAAGATTGGGATGAATACTTATAGATTTGAGATCCGCAGTTTCCTTACTAGAGGATGCACCCTTATTTTTAGGAACATACATAAACTTGGAAATTTTAGTTGGAGGACTTGAAGTATTCTTTACGGAAGAAAAAGTGGTTCCTAAGTTGGTAATGATACCCTCAAGTTTATCGATTCTAGTGGAATCCTGATTTATTCTTTCATTAACTATGTGTTCCTTCTCCTTAATATTTTCAAAGTGACTCCTACTCTAGATCCATACTGGGTAATTTGGTTGTGGATCTTTTTATCCAAATTTTCAATTAACTCTACGGTAGCAACTTTATTTTCAATAATTTCTAGTCTTTGCATTACATGCTCCAAAGTTAACATAGTTCCATTAACCAAAAGAGGTGGTGAGCGAAATAAATCTATCATAGCATTATAAGAATCAAAAGTATGGATGCCCAAGAAATTCCCTCCGGTAATGGTATCAAGGATATATCTGTACCAAGGAGTAGCGCCTACATAAAAATTGCGGAGAAGAACAGAAGTAGATTGCTTCCTGGTAGATCTATTTTGAGCATTGCAAATTCTATACCAAGCGTCTTTTAGATTTTCTCCCTCCCTTTGCTTAAAATTAAGAACTTCATTCTCGGGAGACAACAGAGAAGATAGGGGACTATCCATAACGACAAGCAAGCGAAAAAGAGGCAAACAAAAAAGAGAGGGCGAATAAAACGGCAAGGGTGAAGTGGGGGAGAGGAAAACGAGAGGCAAATGGCAAATAATGTAATGCAGGAGATAAGGGTTTGTGATGGGTACTTGGTATGTTGACTTTTGCGTAGACTCCCCGGCAACGTCGCAAGAAATCCTTCTTGCTACCTCTTGAGCACTGCGTTGGTTTTCCCTTGAAGAGGAAAGGGTGATGCAGCAAAGTAGCGTAAGTATTTCCCTCAGTTTTTGAGAACCAAGGTATCAATCCAGTAGGAGGCCACGCACGAGTCCCTCACACCTACACAAACAAATAAATCCTCGCAACCAATGCAATAAAGGGGTTGTCAATCCCTTCACAGTCACTTACGAGAGTGAGATCTGATAGATATGAGAAGATAATATTTTTGGTATTTTTATGATAAAGATGCAAAGTAAAGAAAGCAAAATAAAGACGACGCTAGAAAGAACTTGTTGATGGGAGATTAATATGATGGAAAATAGACGCGGGGCCATAGGTTTCACTAGTGGCTTCTCTCAAGAGCATAAGTATTACGGTGGGTGAACGAATTACTATTGAGCAATCGACAGAATTGAGCATAGTTATGAGAATATCTAGGTATGATCATGTATATAGGCATCACGTCCGAGACAAGTAGACCGACTCCTGCCTGCATCTACTACTATTACCACACACATCGACCGCTATCCAGCATGCATCTAGAGTATTAAGTTCATAAGAACAGAGTAACGCTTTAAGCAAAATGACATGATGTAGAGGGATAAACTCATGCAATATGATATAAACCCCATCTTGTTATCCTCAATGGCAACAATACAATACATGCCTTGCTGCCCCTACTGTCACTGGGAAAGGACACCGCAAGATTGAACCCAAAGCTAAGCACTTCTCCCATTGCAAGAAAGTTCAATCTAGTAGGCCAAACCAAACTGATAATTCGAAGAGACTTGCAAAGATAACCAATCATACATAAAAGAATTCAGAGAAGATTCAAATATTGTTCATAGATAAACTTGATCATAAACCCACAATTCATCGGTCTCAACAAACACACCGCAAAAGAAGATTACATCGAATAGATCTCCACAAGAGAGGGGGAGAACATTGTATTGAGATCCAAAAAGAGAGAAGAAGCCATCTAGCTAATAACTATGGACCCGAAGGTCTGAGGTAAACTACTCACACATCATCGGAGAGGCTATGGTGTTGATGTAGAAGCCATCCGTGATCGATGCCCCCTCCGGCGGAGCTCCGAAAAAGGCCCCAAGATGGGATCTCATGGGTACAGAAGGTTGCGGCGGTGGAATTAGGTTTTTGGCTCCGTATCTGGTAGTTTGGGGGTACGTAGGTATATATAGGAGGAAGAAGTACATCGGTGGAGCAACGTGGGGCCCATGAGGGTGGAGGGCGCGCCCAGGGGGGTAGGCGCGCCCCCTACCTCGTGCCTTCCTGGTTGATGTCTTGACGTAGGGTCCAAGTCCTCTGGATCATGTTCGTTCCAAAAATCATGTTCCCGAAGGTTTCATTCCGTTTGGACTCCGTTTGATATTCTTTTTCTGCGAAACTCTGAAATAGGCAAAAAACAGTAATTCTGGGTTGGGCCTCCGGTTAATAGGTTAGTCCCAAAAATAATATAAAAGTGTATAATAAAGCCCATTAATGCCCAAAACAGAATATAATATAGCATGGAACAATAAAAAATTATAGATACGTTGGAGACGTATCACAATCCTGGGGGAGTTTTGTTTGCAATTATATTTTGATTTGATTTGAGCATGGAACTGGGCATCCCAGTTACCAGGAATTTTCTCGTGAATGATGAGAGGAGTCCACTCATCGTGAGAATAACCCACCTAGCATGGAAGATACTGACAGCCCCCTGTCGCTACATGAGCAATTCGGGCATACAAAACAAATTATTATTTGAAGGTTTAGAGTTTGGCACATGCAAATTTACTTGGAACGGCAGGTAAATACCGCATATAAGTAGGTATGGTTGACTCATATGGAACAACTTTGGGTTTATGGAAGTGGATGCACGAGCAGTATTCCCGCTTAGTACAAGCGAAGGCTAGTAAAAGACTAGGGAGCGACCAACTAGAGAGCAACAACAGTCATAAACATGCATTGAGATTAACCAACATTGAGTGCAAGCTTGAGTAGGATATAAATCACCATGAACATCAATATCTTGGAGGCTATGTTGATTTTTTTTCAACTACATTCGTGAACATGTGCCAAGTCAAGCCACTTAAATCATTCAAAGGAGGATACCATCCTATCATACCACATCACAACCATTTTAAAAGCATGTTGGCACGCAAGGTAAACCATTATAAACTCCTGGCTAATTAAGCATGGCATGAGTAACTATAATCTCTAATTGTCATTGCAAACAAGTTTCATTCATAATGGGCTGAATCAAGAACGATGACCTAATCATGTTTACAAAAACAAGATAGGTCGAGTTCATACCAGCTTTTTCTCATCTCAATCATTTCATCATATATCGTCATTATTGCCTTGCATATATCATCATTATTTCATCATACCAGCTTGCACGACCGAACGGTGTGGATAATAATAATAGTGCACGTGCATTGGACTAAGCTGGAATCTGCAAGCATTTATTCAAAGAAGAAGACAAGGTAATATGGGCTCTTTGTTAGATCAACAATAATGCATATGAGAGCCACTCAACATTTTCATTGTGGTCTTCTCTTCTCGACCCCAAAGAAAAGAAAAGGAGTTTCAAAGAAACACACTGAAATGTTTTTGGAGTTTTTGTTTTTCTGAAGGAAGTAAAACAAGAACGAGAAAAACTATTTACACGGGAAATGTCGGGGGTTTCATGCAACATATGCCAAAGGATGGCTTATCATGGTGGGGGAGAGTAAGACGTCGCTGGTGCCTGGAAACGGGATAAGGCACAAACATGAACGCCGACGCACTTTACCCAGGTTCGGGGCTCTCCTAGGAGATAACACCCCTAGTCCTGCTCCGAGGGGTCTCCGCATGATCACTATCTCAACGGGTGGCTACAAGTTGCTCCTTGAGCTGTTTGCTAGAGGAGGAAGAAGGGCAAGGCTAGCTCTACTCCTCTCTATACGTGGTGTGTGTAATATCTCAGGGGCTGAACCCTTTGCATGGGTGCCCTGGGGGGTTTATATAGGCCTACCCCCCAGGGGTACAATGGTAATCTGGCCAGGTGTAGGACCCGGTTGTCAGTGTCTATGGTCGCCGGCTTCTCCGCCGGCAGCTGGGGCCCGCCGCCTGGTGGGACCCGTCGGCTGTCTCGTACTTGGCCGACAGGCCGCGCCCGCCACTCGCGGGCCTTTCCGGTTGCTTAGTACTGTAGCCGTGCTGCTGATGATACATGCTTTGTCGGGGAAGGCGTGGCTACAGTCCGCCGCCTGGTGGGCATTCACTGTAGCCATTCACTGTCTCTTCTGGTTAATGGCGCACAAACTTCAAGGGAGGGGAAGGGCCGCCTGGCCGGGAGCCGGCCTCCCCCTGAGCTGACTGGTCTGGGCTCGCCGCCCTCTGGCTTCTCGCGGACAGGTAGGGCCCACCGCGTGTGGGCCGTACCTATAGTCCGTCGTGGGTCCATGGCCTTCTCTGCCATGGGTGACGTCATGGGCTGCGTGGCAACAGTGCCGCGCCGGGCGAGGGATGTCCGCCCAGTACGCTGCACTATGGCCACACCCCGCCCTGGATTCGGGGGTGGTAGGCTATACTGTAGCCACGCTCCGTCTCGTCATGCTTATGTGGGTGCAAACTTTGAGGGCGCGAGGGGGCCGCCTGCTAGGAGTCGGCCACTCTAGCGGCGGCCTGCTAGGAGTCGGCCCACTTCATGGCCGTCTTTTAGGTTTCACCGCCTTCTAACAGCCGGCCGCTTGGACCAGACGGTCCCAAGAAGGCGGCCCTTTGTTCTTGATGCTTGAGGGGCGCAGCCGGCCCCGATGTCTTGAAATACCATGGGGGCTGATGTGGCTATCCGTGGTCATTTACTCCGACCGTAGTCCCCGAAGCTGGTGGGGCGCTGCGGCTGAAGGGGCGAGAAGCCTCAGCAGCTTCCTACTCCGAGTGGTTGGTGATCGCGCTTCGTCCGTCTTCTGAGGCGCCGACAGTTGGGAGTCGGCCGGGACCAGGCGGGCCGCCTGGTGATTTCGAAAGGTCGCGGCGGGAGCCAGGTGGCACGCCAGCCGGGCACCAGGCTTGCCGCCCGCTGCCCGCGCGCCACACGGCGCCACCCAGCTGGGCCGGCCTGCAAGCCCACGCGCGCAATGGGACGCTGCCGCAGGCTGGGGCCCGCCACTACCGGGCGTCGTCACGCGCGCGGATCCAATGTGGCCGAGGCGGACGGTTGGGATTCGGGGCGCAGTAAATGCATGCCGTTACTGCGCGGTAAACACGGGGTCATGGGGTTGTGGGCGCAGTTAATCCCATGATCCCCACGTCCCGCCCCCTCGGCCCCGCCGCCAAGGTCTATAAGTAGGGGGAGGAGGGGAGCGGCAGACGCACCCACGCCCTCCTCTCCCTTCGCCATTTTCCACTTCTTCTCTCTGCTGCCGCCGCACTCCTGCATCTTGCCGAAGTGCCGCCGCAGCCCATCGTCGCCGAGCCCGTCCACACCGCAGCGTCACTGCTCCACCGCGGGCTTGCACGTTCGTCGTCGTGCCGTGCTTCCGTCGAGCTTCAAGCTCTCTTGGATCACGAAAATGTTGGAAATATGCCCTAGAGGCAATAATAAATAGGTTATTATTATATTTCCTTGTTCATGATAATCGTTTATTATCCATGCTAGAATTGTATTGATAGGAAACTCAGATACATGTGTGGATACATAGACAACACCATGTCCCTAGTAAGCCTCTAGTTGAATAGCTCGTTGATCAATAGATGGTTACGGTTTCCTGACCATGGACATTGGATGTCGTTGATAACGGGATCACATCATTAGGAGAATGATGTGATGGACAAGACCCAATCCTAAGCCTAGCACAAGATCGTGTAGTTCGTTAGCTCAGAGCTTTTCTAATGTCAAGTATCACTTCCTTAGACCATGAGATTGTGCAACTCCCGGATACCGTAGGAATGCTTTGGGTGTACCAAACGTCACAACGTAACTGGGTGGCTATAAAGGTGCACTACAGGTATCTCCGAAAGTGTCTGTTGGGTTGGCACGAATCGAGACTGGGATTTGTCACTCCGTGTAAACGGAGAGTTATCTCTGGGCCCACTCGGTAGGTCATCATCATAATGTGCACAGTGTGACCAAGGAGTTGATCATGGGATGATGTGAGTTACGGAACTAGTAAAGAGACTTGCCGGTAACGAGATTGAACAAGGTATCGGTATACCGACGATCGAATCTCGGGCAAGTAACATACCGATAGACAAAGGGAATTGAATACGGGATTGATTGAATCCCCGACATCATGGTTCATCCGATGAGATCATCGTGGAACATGTGGGAGCCAACATGGGTATCCAGATCCCGCTGTTGGTTATTGACCGGAGAACGTCTCGGTCATGTCTGCATGGTTCCCGAACCCGTAGGGTCTACACGCTTAAGGTTCGATGACACTAGGGTTATAGGGAATAGATGTACGTGGTTACCGAATGTTGTTCGGAGTCCCGGATGAGATCCCGTACGTCACGAGGAGTTTCGGAATGGTCCGGAGGTAAAGATTTATATATGGGAAGTCCTGTTTTGGTCACCGGAAAAGTTTCAGGTGATATCGGTAATGTACCGGGACCATCGGGAGGGTCCCGGGGGTCCACCAAGTGGGGCCACCAGCCCCAGAAGGCTGCGTGGGCCAAGTGTGGGAGGGGACCAGCCCCAGGTGGGCTGGTGCGCCCCCCACCAAGGCCCAAGCGCATGGGAGAGTGGGAGGGGCAAACCCTAGGTCCAGATGGGCCTTAAGGCCCACCCTAGTGGCGCCCCCCTCTCCTCCCCTTGGCCGCCCCCCTTGGATGGGATCTAGGGCTGGCCGCCTCCTCTTGGGGGTGGGAACCCTAGAGGGGGCGCAGCCCCCTCCCCCCCTATATATAGTTGAGGTTTGGGCTGCCCAAGACACATGAGAACGTCTCTCTTTCGGCACAACCCTACCCCTCTCCCTCCTCCTCCTCTCCCGCGGTGCTTAGCGAAGCCCTGCGGGTTGCCACGCTCCTCCACCACCACCACGCCGTCGTGCTGCTGCTGGACGGAGTCTTCCCCAACCTCTACCTCTCTCCTTGCTGGATCAAGGCGTGGGAGACGTCACCGGGCTGCACATGTGTTGAACGCGGAGGCACCGTTCTTCGGTGCTTAGATCGGAATCAACCGCGATCTGAATCGCTACGAGTACGACTCCCTCATCCGCGTTCTTGCAACGCTTCCGCATCGCGATCTACAATGGTATGTAGATGCACTCCCCTTCCCCTCGTTGCTAGATTACTCCATAGATTGATCTTGGTGATGCGTAGAAAATTTTGAATTTCTGCTACGTTCCCCAACAGTGGCATCATGAGCTAGGTCTATGCGTAGTTTCTATGCACGAGTAGAACACAAAGCAGTTGTGGGCGTAGATGTTGCCAATTCTTCTTGCCGCTACTAGTCTTATCTTGTTTCGGCGGCATTGTGGGATGAAGCGGCCCGGACCGACCTTACACGTACGCTTACGTGAGACAGGTTCCACTGACTGACATGCACTAGTTGCATAAGGTGGCTAGCGGGTGTCTGTCTCTCCCACTTTAGTCGGAACGGATTCGATGAAAAGGGTCCTTATGAAGGGTAAATAGAAATTGGCATATCACGTTGCGGTTTTACGTAGGTAAGAAACGTTCTTGCTAGAAACCTATACAAGCCACGTAAAAACTTGCAACAATAATTAGAGGACGTCTAACTTGTTTTTGCAGCATGTGCGATGTGATGTGATATGGCCAGAAGATGTGATGAATGATATATGTGATGTATGAGATTGATCATATTCTTGTAATAGGAATCACGACTTGCATGTCGATGAGTATGACAACCGGCAGGAGCCATAGGAGTTGTCTTTATTTTGTATGACCTGCGTGTCATTGAATAACGCCATGTAAATTACTTTACTTTATTGCTAAGCGCGTTAGCCATAGAAGTAGAAGTAATCGTTGGCGTGACAACTTCATGAAGACACAATGATGGAGATCATGATGATGGAGATCATGGTGTCATGCCGGTGACAAAGATGATCATGGTGCCCCGAAGATGGAGATCAAAGGAGCAAAATGATATTGGCCATATCATGTCACTATTTGATTGCATGTGATGTTTATCATGTTATGCATCTTATTTGCTTAGAACGTCGGTAGTAAGTAAGGTGATCCCTTATAATAATTTCAAGAAAGTGTTCCCCCTAACTGTGCACCGTTGCGAAGGTTCGTTGTTTCGAAGCACCACGTGATGATCGGGTGTGATAGATTCTAACGTTCGAATACAACGGGTGTTGACGAGCCTAGCATGTACAGACATGGCCTCGGAACACATGCGAAACACTTAGGTTGACTTGACGAGCCTAGCATGTACAGACATGGCCTCGGAACACAAGAGACCGAAAGGTCGAACATGAGTCGTATAGTAGATACGATCAACATGGAGATGTTCACCGATGATGACTAGTCCGTCTCACGCGATGATCGGACACGACCTAGTTTGACTCGGATCATGTATCACTTAGATGACTAGAGGGATGTCTATCTGAGTGGGAGTTTATAATCAGATGAACTTCATTATCATGAACATAGTCAAAAGGTCTTTGCAAATTATGTCATAGCTTGCGCTTTAGTTCTACTGTTTAAGATATGTTCCTAGAGAAAATTTAGTTGAAAGTTGGTAGTAGCAATTATGCGGACTGGGTCTGTAAACTGAGGATTGTCCTCATTGCTGCACAGAAGGCTTATGTCCTTAATGCACCGCTCGGTGTGCTGAACCTCAGTGTCGTCTGTAGACGTTACGAAACATCTGACATACACGTTTTGATGACTACGTGATAGTTCAGTGCGTAATGCTAATGGTTTAGAATTGTGGCACCAGAGACGTTTTTGAAACGTCGCAGAACACGTGAGATGTTCCGAAGACTGAAATTGGGATTTCAGACTAGTGCCCGCGTCAAGAGGTATGAGACCTCTGACAAGTTTCTTAAGCCTGCAAACTAAGGGAGAAAAGCTCAATCGTTGAGCATGTGCTCAGATTGTCTGAGTACCACAAACGCTTGAATCGAGTGGGAGTTAATCTCCCAGATGAGATAGTGATAGTTCTCCATAATCACTGCCACCAAGCTATTAGAGCTTCGTGATGAACTATAAATATCAAGGATAGATGATGATCCTTGAGCAACTCGCGATGTTTGACACCGCGAAAGTAGAAATCAAGAAGGAGCATCAATTGTTGATGGTTAGTAATACCACTAGTTTCTAGAAGGGCAAGGGCAAAAGGGATACTTCATGAAACAACAAATCGTTTGCTACTCTAGTGAAGAATCCCAAGGTTGAACCCAAACCCGAGACTAAGTGCTTCTGTAATGAGGGGAACGGTCACTGAAGCAGTACTACCCTAGATACTTGGTAGATGAGAAGGCAGGCAAGGTCAACAGAAGTATATTGGATATGCATTATATGAATGTGTACTTTACTAGTACTCCTAGCGGCACCAGGGTATTAGATACCGGTTCGGTTGCTAAGTGTTAGTAACTCGAAATAAAAGCTGCGGAATAAACGGAGACTAGCTAAAGGTGAGATGACGATATGTGTTGGAAGTGTTTCCAAGGTTGATGTGATCAAGCATCGCATGCTCCCTCTACCATCGAGATTTGGTGTTTGCGTTGAGCATGATTGGATTATGTTTATCGCAATACGGTTATTCATTTAAGGAGAATAATGGTTACTCTGTTTATTTGAATAATATCTTCAATGGTCTTGCACCTAAAATGAATCTCGATCGTAGTGATACACATGTTCATGCCAAAAGTAATGATAGTACCACATACTTGTGGCACTGCTATTTGAGTCATATTGGGATAAAACGCATGAAGAAGCTCCATGTAGATGGATCTTTGGACTCACTCGTTTTTGAAAAGATTGAGACATGCAAACCATGTCTATTGGTATATATGCATGAAGAAACTCCATGCAGATGGATCATTTGGACTCACTTGATTTTGAATCACTTGAGACATGCAAATCATACCACATGGGCAAGATGACTGAAAGGCCTCGTTTTTAGTAAGATGGAACAAGAGAGCAACTTGTTGGAAGTAATACATTTGATGTGTGCAGTCCAATGAGTGCTGAGGCACGCAGTGGATATCGATATGTTCTTACTTCACAAATGATTTGAGTAGATGCTGAGAATATTTACTTGATGACACAAGTCTGAATTATTGAAAGGTTCAAGTAATTTCAGAGTGAAGTTGAAGATCGTCGTGACAAGAGGATAAAATGTCTATGATATGATCATAGAGATGAGTATCTGAGTTACGAGTTTGGCACACAATTAAGACATTGTGGAAAGTGTTTCACAATTAATACCGCCTGGAACACCATAGTGTGATGGTGTGTCCGAACATCATAACTGCGCCCTATTGGATATGGTGCATGCCATGATGTCTCTTATCAAATTACCACTATCGTTTATGGGTTAGGCATTAGAGACAACCGCATTCACTTTAAAAGGGGCACCACGCAATTCCGTTGAGACGACACCGTTTAGAGAAACCTGAGTTGTCGTTTCTTAAAAGTTTGGGGCTGCGATGCTTATGTGAAAAAGTTTCAGGCTGATAAGCTCGAACCCAAAGTGGATAAATGCATCTTCATAGAAAACCCAAAACAGTTGGGTATACCTCCTATTTCAGATCTGGAAGCAAAAGTAATTGCTTCTAGAAACGAGTCCTTTCTCGAGGAAAAGTTTCTCTCGAAAGAATTGAGTGGGAGGATGGTGGAGACTTGATAAGGTTATTGAACCGTCACTTCAACTAGTGTGTAGCAGGGCACAGGAAGTTGTTCCTGTGGCACCTATACCAATTGAAGTGGAAGCTTATGATAGTGATCATGAAAACTTCGGATCAAGTCACCACCAAACCTCGTAGGACGACGAGGATGCGTAATACTTCAGAGTGGTACGTGATCCTGTCTTGAAAGTCATGTTTTTAGACAACAATGAACCTACGAGCTATGGAGAAGCGATGGTGGGCCCATATTCCGACAAATGGTTAGAAGCCATGAAATCCGAGACAAATGGATCTTTGAGAAGAAGACGGACGTGGACGGTAATGTTACCGTCTATGAAGCTCGACTTGTGGCAAAGAGTATTTTCACAAGTTCAAGGAGTTGACTACGATGAGATTTTCTCATCCGTAGCGATGCTTAAGTCCGTCGGAATCATGTTAGCATTAGCTGCATTTATGAAATCTGGCAGATGGATGTCAAAACAAGTTTCCTTACCAGTTTTCGTAAGGAAAGGTTGTATGTGATACAATCAGAAAGGTTTTTTCGATCCTAAAGATGCTAAAAGGTATGCTAGCTCCAGCGATCCTTCCATGGACTAGAGCAAGCATCTCGGAGTCAGAATATAAGCTTTGATGGAGCGATCAAAGTTTTTGGGTTTATACAAAGTTTGTTAGAAACTTGTATTTACAATAAAGTGAGTGGGAGCGCTACAACATTTCTAATAAGTATATGTGAATGACATATTGTTGATCCGAAATGATGTAAAAAATTTCTGGAAAGCATAAAGGGTTGTTTGAAAGGAGTTTTTCAAAGGAAGACCTGGATAAAGCTGCTTACATATTGGGCATCAAGATCTATAGAGATAGATCAACACGCCCGATGATACTTTCAAAGAACGCACACCTTGACATGTTTTTGAAAGAGTTCAAAATAGACCAGCAAAGAAGGAGTTCTTGGCTGTGTTACAAGGTGTGAGTATTGAGTAAGACTCAAGACCTGACCACAGCAGAAGAGAGAGAAAGGACGAAGGTTGTCCCCTATGCTTCAGACATAGGCTCTACAGTATGCTATGCTGTGTACCGCACATGGAGTGTGCCTTGCCATGAGTTGGTCAAGGGGTACAATAGTGATCCGGGAATGGATCACATGACAGCGGTCAAATTTATCCTTAGTATCTAGTGGACTATGGAATTTTCTCGATTATGGAGGTGAAAAGGAGTTCGTCGTAAAGGGTTACGTCGATGCGAACTTTGACACTAATCCGGATGACTCTGAGTAGTAAACCGGATTCGTATAGTAGAGCAATTATTTGAAATGGCTCCAAGTAGCGTGTGGTAGCATCCACAAGATGACATAGATATTCGTAAAGCACACACGGATCTGAAAGGTTCAGACCCGTTGACTAATAACCTCTCTCACAAGCATAACATGATCAAACCAGAACTCATTGAGTGTTAATCACATAGTGATGTGAACTAGATTGTTGACTCTAGTAAACTCTTTGCATGTTGGTCACATGGTGATGTGACCTATGAGTGTTAATCACATGGTGATGTGGACTAGATTATTGACTCTAGTGCAAGTGGGAGACTGTTGGAAATATGCCCTAGAGGCAATAATAAATAGGTTATTATTATATTTCCTTGTTCATGATAATCGTTTATTATCCATGCTAGAATTGTATTGGTAGGAAACTCAGATACATGTGTGGATACATAGACAACACCATGTCCCTAGTAAGCCTCTAGTTGACTAGCTCGTTGATCAATAGATGGTTACGGTTTCCTGACCATGGACATTGGATGTCGTTGATAACGGGATCACATCATTAGGAGAATGATGTGATGGACAAGACCCAATCCTAAGCCTAGCACAAGATCGTGTAGTTCGTTAGCTCAGAGCTTTTCTAATGTCAAGTATCACTTCCTTAGACCATGAGATTGTGCAACTCCCGGATACCGTAGGAATGCTTTGGGTGTACCAAACGTCACAACATAACTGGGTGGCTATAAAGGTGCACTACAGGTATCTCTGAAAGTGTCTGTTGGGTTGGCACGAATCGAGACTGGGATTTGTCACTCCGTGTAAACGGAGAGTTATCTCTGGGCCCACTCGGTAGGTCATCATCATAATGTGCACAGTGTGACCAAGGAGTTGATCACGGGATGATGTGAGTTACGGAACGAGTAAAGAGACTTGCCGGTAACGAGATTGAACAAGGTATCGGTATACCGACGATTGAATCTCGGGCAAGTAACATACCGATAGACAAAGGGAATTGAATACGGGATTGATTGAATCCCCGACATCGTGGTTCATCCGATGAGATCATCGTGGAACATGTGGGAGCCAACATGGGTATCCAGATCCCGCTGTTGGTTATTGACCGGAGAACGTCTCGGTCATGTCTGCATGGTTCCCGAACCCGTAGGGTCTACACGCTTAAGGTTCGATGACACTAGGGTTATAGGGAATAGATGTACGTGGTTACTGAATGTTGTTCGGAGTCCCGGATGAGATCCCGGACGTCAAGAGGAGTTCCGGAATGGTCCGGAGGTAAAGATTTATATATGGGAAGTCCTGTTTTGGTCACCGGAAAAGTTTCAGGTGATATCGGTAATGTACCGGGACCACCGGGAGGGTCCTGGGGGTCCACCAAGTGGGGCCACCAGCCCCAGAAGGCTGCGTGGGCCAAGTGTGGGAGGGGACCAGCCCCAGGTGGGCTGGTGCCCCCCCCCACCAAGGCCCAAGCGCTTGGGAGAGTGGGAGGGGGCAAACCCTAGGTCCAGATGGGCCTTAAGGCCCACCCTAGTGGCGCACCCCCCCTCTCCTCCCCTGGGCCGCCCCCCTTGGATGGGATCTAGGGCTGGCCGCCTTCTCTTGGGGGTGGGAACCCTAGAGGGGGCGCAGCCCCCTCCCCCCCTATATATAGTTGAGGTTTGGGCTGCCCAAGACACATGAGAACGTCTCTCTTTCGGCGCAACCCTACCCCTCTCCCTCCTCCTCCTCTCCCGCGGTGCTTGGCGAAGCCCTGCGGGTTGCCACGCTCCTCCACCACCACCACACCGTCGTGCTGCTGCTGGACGGAGTCTTCCCCAACCTCTCCCTCTCTCCTTGCTGGATCAAGGCGTGGGAGACGTCACCGGGCTGCACGTGTGTTGAACGCGGAGGCACCGTTCTTCGGTGCTTAGATCGGAATCAACCGCGATCTGAATCGCTACGAGTACGACTCCCTCATCCGCGTTCTTGCAACGCTTCCGCATCGCGATCTACAATGGTATGTAGATGCACTCCCCTTCCCCTCGTTGCTAGATTACTCCATAGATTGATCTTGGTGATGCGTAGAAAATTTTGAATTTCTGCTACGTTCCCCAACAGAAAAGGCAAGCGCCGGCTCCTGGGACGGCTCCAACGTCCACGAGGATCACCTTGATTTCCTCCGCAAAACGCGGCGGCTGCCCGGCGAAGGCTACGTACAGGTACGCATTCCGCCCGAGAAGGAGATCTCGCCGGCGCCGGAGGACGGCAAACGCGTCGTCTTCCGATCACATTTCCTCCGCGGTTTCGGCCTGCCGGCGAGCGGCTTCCTCCACTCCTTCCTTCAGTTCTATCGACTCCAGCCGCACCACCTCACACCGAACACGGTGGTGCTGCTGTCCTCCTTCGTCGCGCTCTGCGAGGGTTACCTCGGCATTCTTCCCACCCTCGAGCTCTAGGGGGAGTTCTTCTATACCAAGCTCGGCACCGCCTCCAAGGGGGAGCCGGCTCAGTGCGGAGCTTTCGTCACGGTGCGACGTCCGGGCACCGGGAACGGCTTCCCGGCTATCAGCTTGACACAGTCGGTCAAGCTGTCGCAAAAATCTTATTTCTACGTCAAGAATGTCCACCCGTCAGCAGACTCGTCAACCTGCCGGCTTATACAGCTGGCCCGCCGGCTGAGCCCCGCACCAACTGGACTTTCAAGCCGAGGACGCTGTCGGCCGCCTCCACTGCCACCATTGCCCGGCTCAAGGTGATGACAGAGTCGGAGGGCCTTAAGGCCTCGGACCTGCTGACCACTTTTGTGGTGCGCCGAGTGCTCCCTCTTCAAGGCCGGCCTCACCTGATCAGCCGGATGAGCGGGCATCGAGCCCCGTGCCAGATGTGCACCAAGGAGATGCCAGACGCAGAGGTGGCCTGGCTGGTGAACCACATCTCGAACTGCAAACTCTCGGAGGCGGAGTGGCAGTTCGGCAAGCAACCGTACTCCCGCGCACACCCACCGCCCGCGGTGAGTCCTTAACTCTTTTTTCTCTTTATTTGTCGGGTTCTGCTTGGCCGCCTAATCAGTCGGTCACGATGCAAATCCTCACATCCCAGTCGGCAGCTGATGCCCTGGAGCAGGGTCAGGAGTACCTGCCGGACCGGTCAGTGAGCGACGTGGACGGCCCCGACTTGGGAGCGGCCGCCCTAGAAGAAGACGACGCCACAGGTGGCGGTGGAGGAGCAGGTGGCTCCGGAGGAGGAGGTGGCCTCGATGAATGGCCAAATGACGACGAGGAGGATATGGAACCGCGCAGCCCGCCGGCTGCCGACAAGGCGGGCGCAAGCTCCTCAGCTGCGCCGCCTGCACCAGGTGGTGCTCCAAAGCGCCGAGCCGGCTCGCTGCTGTTCGGCAGTCGGCCGAAGAAGCCCAAGAGCTCGGCCGCTACGACCAGGCGGGAGGAGGCCGCTGCGAAGGCGACCCGGTTCCAGAAGGCCCCAAAGCAACCGCCGATGGTGTCTGCGTAAGTGTTAGCTATCCCTTGTGTTGTCTTTTCTTCTTTCTTGCAAACTCTTTCTGAGTTTCTTCTTATCTTTCTTTGAGCAGGGCCCTGCTCTCTCTTGAGCGGTCTGACTCCGCGTCCGTGATCGGGATGACGGAGGGCTCCACTAATACCCGCCGCGTGGACCTGCTCGCCGACCTCCGGGAGGCGATGGAAAAGAACACGCGGGAGGCGCGCGAGGAGCGGGAGGAGGCGGAATGGCAAAGGGTGGTAGCGGCCAAGGCGGCGTAGGAGGAGGCGGATGCGGCGGCCAAGGCCTAGGCCGATGCTGCGGCTAAGGCCCAGGCGGATGCCGCGACCAAGGCCCGGGTGGACGCGGCCGCCAAGGTGCAAGCGGAAGAGGCGGCCCGCGGCCAAACCCCGCAACTCATCATCCCTCTGCGCTCCACGCCACCAGCGCCAGAGATCCCAGCGCCGACTGGAGGGGCCGGCGATGACCAGTCGCCATGGAGACAGGAGGAGGCGACACCGTCGTCTTGGGGGCGGAGATGCCCCCGCAAGCGCCGACTGCCGAGGCCCAAAGCAGCCGGCCTGACGCGCCACCGGTGCTGCCGGTCGACGGCGAGCTGGTGGTGCGGGCGACCCCCGTGGTCCGTACTCCGGCACGCCAGCGCGCGGCGAAGGCGGCTTCGGCGCCACGGCAGCAGGAGCTCGGGGCCGCAAGCTCGTCGGCCCCAGAAGCAGAGGCCACCAGTGCTGCTCCGCCGGAGTGGATGCCTGGGGGCGGAACGGCGGTTCTGAACACAGCCGCGCAGGACGTCCGGGTCCGGCTCCAGGTCCAGGCCACCGCTTTTCAGCATTATACGCAGGAGTTCTTGGCGATGCGAGCGGTCGTCCGGGTATGTTTCTTGTTTTTGATTCTTGTAATCTTCCGTGGGGTGCGTCAGCGCACCCACTGGGTGTAGTCCCTGAGTTCCGGGCCGGCTGCTGAGCAGGCGGCCTGGAACTTACACGTAGGCTCAAGTGCTGACTTGCTTTCTCTTCTTTTGTCTTTATTGCAAGATTATCACAACATCCGTGCGACCGCCTTCAACTCCCAGATCCTGGAGCTGGCCAAGCGGTTCGCTGATTTGACCGAGAGCCGGAGTAAGCACTCCGCTTCCTTTCTCGCAGGGGCGTGTCAGCGCACCCGCTGGGTGTAATCCCCGAGATTCGGGCCGACTGCTGAGCAGTCAGGCCGGATCTTCCCGGCGTCTACTTGTTTTCTTTGTTGATTGTTGACCGTCTTTTCTTTCTTGTCTTTGCAGAGGCCAACGCCTCCTTGCGGCAGCAACTGGGTGAAGCCCAAACCGTGCTGCGCGCCAAGGAGGAGGAGTGCAGCAAGGTGGCACAGGAGCGCGACCGCCTGGCCAAGGAGGTGGCTGACCAAGCGAACCGTCACAAGGTGGCCCTTCAGAAGGTGGAGGACAACGAGGCCGGCCTCCTGTCCGAGTTCGAGACCGAGCGCTCGAGCTGGGCTGAGAAGGAGAAAGCTCTGACAGACGACTATAGTGAGATCGAGGACATAATCGACGGTGAGTTGCCTCTTCATTTGAACAGCCGTCGACTGCCGCAGAAGTCGGCTTCTAGCTTCTAATGCTTTCTTCTTGCGCAGATTTCTTCCCTGGTTACGCTGTTGCCGCCAGTCAGGCCATCGAGGCACACCGCGAAGAGCGAAGGAGTGAAGGTACGGAAATCACGCCCAATGCACCCCGGACCCTCAGCGAGCAGCTTATCGCCATTCAGGCGCGTCTTCAGCCGGCTCACAGGATGCTCTGCCGCCTGCAGCGTGTTGGAGTTCAAGTGTTGTCCGCCCTCTGGCCAGAAGGCAATATTCCGCGCACCCCAGACGGACTGCCGACTGGCTGGAAGTGGCAGTCGGCCACTTCGAAGCATGGAAGGGCTCTTCAGCCCGGGCAGGCGCACGACGAGCCTTGGAATTTGTCAAGGCATGGTATCCTAGGCTAAGCCTAGCCTAGTTGGCCACATTCCGGCAGGAAGCCAACGCAGAGTTGGTGGCAGTGAGGCGCGAGCTCACTCAACGCGCGGCGGCGATCACCGAGTACACCGAGACCAGCGTCTTCCTCCCCGAGCTGGACAAGGAGGGTGCTGAGGTGCCGTCGAACTAGTTCGGGCTGAACCCGGAGGACGGCGAAGACTCGATGGAGGGGATCGCCTCCAGGGACGAAGGCGAGGACGAGGAAGACGAGGATGGTGAAGACGATGCGCCGGAGGACAGAGCGGACGGCCAACCTCAGCTCGATTGTGCCTCAAGGAGCGAGCCGCGTGCGGGTGCGTCGGCTGCTGCTGGAGACGACCAAGCCGAGACTCGCCAGCCGACCACTCCACCAGCCAGCGCCGCTGACTCCACCAGCCTGTCGGACCCGCCTGCTGCTCCTCTTGCCTAGGCAGCTAGTTTTATCTTAACCTTTCCTGCTTTGTTGTTTCTTTGAAGAAAACTTGTTAAATTTGCGCAGTTCCACCCGCTGGGGGTGTATTCAAACTTCGTTGAATGCTGGCCAAGGGCCTTTTGCAATGTAAATTAAATCCCACACAAGCTGTGGTTTGCCGAGTTCCAACTTGTCTTGCTTTTCTATTCTTTTTTGGTTGTTTCCTTTGCCGTTTTCCCTTAGCTACCGCCTTGTCAGCCAGGCAGCCGCTCTGCGGTCTATGGCTGGGTCAAGTGCTTGGCCGCTTTGGGGAGACAAGTACTTTGGCCTCTTAGAATGTAGCAAGTTAAGTAAGAAGCCGGCCGGCCGGCTGCTCGGCAGCCGGTCGGTGAGGCGAGGAGCCGGCTTGGCATATGTGAGTGCTTTGGTCCTTAGCCATTTTTCATGTGGGCACCATTTCCTGCCTTTAGCTCTTGCCAGCTGGACAGTCGCTCTGTGAACTGCGGCTTGTGGCAAGAGAGGGCTTAGATGCCGGCACATTACTTGTCCGACTACAGGTAGCACCGACAAGGCGGCAAGCCCCCGAGCCGACTGGTCGAACCCGGTGCCAGGCAGAAGAATGAAATAACACATTCATAGGCATAACACTTATCATATAGATGAAAAAGGGTAGTCCCCGAGTGCTCCTCGAGGGACCTGATGTCTTTGCGCTTAATACAAAAGGTAGCGTGGTACATACTGCATTCAACTGTAAAATCTTCGGAGGAGACTGGCGTTCCATGGGCGCTCCGATTCCTTGCCGCAGTCGACTCTCTTGTGTGCTCTGGGCTTCTGTGCAACGATGAGGTAGTAGGAGTCATTGCCCAAAGCTTTGCTGATGATGAAGGGGCCTTCCCAAGGGTCCGAGAGCTTGTGCTAGCCAGCTATTCGCTGGATTAGCCGGAGCACAAGGTCTCCCTCTTGGAAGGATCTTGGCTTGACCATTCGATTGTGGTAGCGGCACAGGCTCTGCTGGTAGATGGTGGACCGGCTGAGTGCCAATAGCCGGCCCTCTTCCAGCAGATCGACGCCGTCTTCTCGTGCTTCCTTCGCCTCCGCCTCCCTGTACATGGTGACGCGAGGTGAGTCAAACTCAATGTCAGTTGGGATGACGGCCTCAGCTCCATACACGAGAAAGAATGGAGTGAAGCCGGTTGACTTGTTCGGAGTTGTGCGGAGGCTCCAGAGGACGTCCGACAGCTCGTCAATCCAGCAGCCGGCCGAGCGCTCCACTGGCTCGACCAGTCAGGGCTTGATGCCGCACAAGATGAGGCCATTTTCTCGCTCGACTTGGCGTTTGACTGCGGATATGCTAAGTCCAGTCGAATGCCCCGCGTCGCGCAGAAACGGGCCAAGGCTCCTTTGGCAAAATTTGTGCCTTTGTCGGTGATGATGCTGTGTGGTATGCCGTACTGGATGGTGATATCTGCGATGAAGGTCATGGTAGTCGGACCATTGAGCTTTTTGATTGGCTTTGCTTCAATCCACTTGGTGAATTTGTCCACGGCGACGAGCAAATGAGTCATGCCACCGCGTGCTGTCTTGAATGGACCCACCATGTCCAGCCCCCAGACGGCAAAGGGCCAGGCAAGGGGGATGGTCTTGAGTGCAGAAGCCGGCAGGTGTTGCTTTGAGCTGAATTTCTGGCATCCCTTGCAATGCTTGACCAGATCTTTGGCATCTTCTAGAGCAGTCGGCCAGAAGAAACAATGGCAGAAAGCTTTGGCGACAAGGGATCTGGAGGCCGCGTGGTGGCCGCACTCGCCTTGGTGGATATCTTTGAGGATCACCTTGCCCTTTTCTGGTTCTACGCAGCGGTCGAAGACTCCAGTCACACTGCGTCTGACAAGCTATATTTTTTACTATCATGTAGGCTCCTGCTCGGGGCTGCACTTGTCGGGCCGAGATCTCATCAGTCGGCAACTCTCTGTTCGCCAGGAAGTTGAGAATGGGTTGCGCCCATGATGGAGCTTGGACTTCTTCCACTGTCAGTACGACCACTTCAACTAGGGCAGTTGGGTTGGGAGGCGGCGGGTTGGAGTCGGCCGCCGCTTGCTGCGTTGTTGAAGTCCCCGGCCGCCTGCCGAAGTCCCCGGGTCGACTGCTGCAGTCCCCGGGCCAGGTTCTGAAGTCCCCAGGCCGGGTGCGAGTGCAGCAGTCCCCGAGCTGCCTGCCGAAGTCCCCGCGCCGACTGCTGGGGTCCCCAAGTCGGATACGACTGTTCCAGGGGCAGCTGGCACGAAGATAGAGTCTGATTCCAGCGAAGGCTTGATGGACGGCTTGAGGAGGCACTGAAGGGAGACGCCGGCTGGTATGGCTTGCCGGGTGGAGCTGATCCGTGCCAAGGCATCTGCTTGCTCGTTGTCAGCCCATGGCATGCGAAGGAACTCACACCCTTCAAAGTACCCGCTGAGTTGCTGGACGAGGAAGTCGTAGCTTGCCATGTTTGCATCCTTGGCGTCCCAGTCGCCAGATGACTATTGGACCACCAAGTCCGAGTCGCCGTAGCACAGGATCCGGCGGATGCCGATCTCTTTGGCCAGCCGGAGTCGATGTACTAGTGCCTTGTACTCGGCCACGTTGTTGGAGGCGGCAAAGTGGATTTGTAGTGTGTATCTCAGCTTGTCGCCTTTGGGAGAGGTGAGGACAACGCCGGCTCCCAAACTGGTTCTCATCTTCGAGCCATCGAAGTGCATCCTCCAATGAGTGGAGTCCGGAGCTCGTGGTAGGTACTGGGTCTCGGCCCAGTCGACAAGGAAGTCGCTGATACGTCTCCGTCGTATCTATAATTTTTGATTGTTCCATGCCAATATTATACAACTTTCATATACTTTTTGGCAACTTTTTATACTATTTTTGGGACTAACATATTGATCCAGTGCCCAGTGCCAGTTCCTGTTTGTTGCATGTTTTATGTTTCGCAGAATATCCATATCAAACGGAATCCAAACGGGATAAAAACGGACGGAGCTTATTTTTGGAATATTTGGAAAATTCCGGAAGAAAAATCCATGTGAGACGGTGCCCGAGGTGGCCACGAGGCAGGGGGCGCCCCTGACCCTCGTGGGCCACTCGTAAGGTGGTTGATGCCCTTCTTCGGCCGCAAGAAAGCTAATTTTTGGTAAAAAATCACGGCGAAGGTTTCAGTCCAATCGGAGTTACGGATCTCCATATATATACGAAACGGTGAAAGGGCAGCAGAACAGAACGCAGAAACAGAGAGAGACAGAGAAATAGATCCAATCTCGGAGGGGCTCTCGCCCCTCCCACGCCATGGAGACCATGGACCAGAGGGGAAACCCTTCTCCCATCTAGGGAGGAGGTCAAGGAAGAAGAAGAAGGAGGGGGGCTCTCTCTCCCTCGCTTCCGGTGACGCCGGAGTGCCACCGGGGGCCATCATCATCACCGCAATCTTCACCAACAACTTCACCACCATCATCACCAACTCTTCCCCCCTCTATGCTGCGGTGTAACCTCTCTCTTACCTGCTGTAATCTCTACTTAAACATGGTGCTCCACGCTATATATTATTTCCCAATGATGTATGGCTATCCTATGATGTTTGAGTAGATCCGTTTTGTCCTATGGGCTATTTGATGATCAAGATTGGTTTGAGTTGCATGTTTTATTATTGGTGCTATCCTATGGTGCTCTCCGTGTCGCGCAAGCGTGAGGGATTCCCGCTATAGGGTTTGCAATATGTTCATGATTTGCCTATGGTGGGTGGCGTGAGTGACAGAAGCACAGACCCGAGTAAGTAGGTTGTTTGCGTATGGGATAAAGAGGACTTGATACTTTAATGCTATGGTTGGGTTTTACCTTAATGATCTTTAGTTGTTGCGGATGCTTGCTAGAGTTCCAATCATAAGTGCATATGATCCAAGTAGAGAAAGTATGTTAGCTTATGCCTCTCCCTCAAATAAAATTGCAAGAATGATTACCGGTCTAGTTATCGATTGCCTAGGGACAGATAACTTTCTCGTAACAAAAAGCTCTCTACTAAAACTAACTTAGTTGTGTCTTCATCTAAACAGCCCCTAGTTTTTATTTACGTGCTCTTTATATTCTTGCAAACCTATACAACAACACCTACAAAGTACTTCTAGTTTCATACTTGTTTTCGGTAAAGCGAACGTTAAGCGTGCGTAGAGTTGTATCGGTGGTCGATAGAACTTGAGGAAATATTTGTTCTACCTTTAGCTCCTCGTTGGGTTCGACACTCTTACTTATCGAAAACTATTGCGATCCCCTATACTTGTGGGTTATCAAGACCTTTTTCTGGCGCCGTTGCCGGGGAGCAATAGCGTGGGGTGAATATTCTCGTGTGTGCTTGTTTGCTTTATCACTAAGTAATTTTTCTTTGCTGTTCTTAGTTGTTCTCTATCCTTAGTTATGGATATGGAACACGAAATACCAAAAAAATTAGGTGTACTTGCTACTCATGGAGATGGGGAACCTCCTAAAATCCTCGATGCTGGTTATGTGAAAGATATTATGTACTACTTTGATAATCCTGAGAAAACCCCATTCAACTATGTAATGGGAGTAACGTTGGATCAACGTGAATACTTTAGGGATTATCGCTTGACACAAAAACGGAAACTATTATGGGATCAAATTCATATATTGAAGTGGTATGCTAGGCAACTATGCTTGAGATATGATTATACTTGTTGCTCTAGGACGAAGGCTCCACACCTTCCCTTTTCATGCAAATTTAATGACAATAAAACCTTAGCTTCTTATGCTAATGGTATCTATGATTACTATGATGTGGAACAAATAGAAGAATTTGTTGCTTTTATGGGTGCTTATGAAATTGAATCTATGTTTAAAGAGTTTGAAGATTTTGATGATTCGGTTTATAGACCTGAAAATTTAGCTATCCTTAAATATTGTTATGAGAGATATGAATACAATTACGATATTAATGCACTTATTGAGAAAGTCTCCGCTGTCCAAGAAGAGATTAATATTTTGCAGGAATCTATGGAAGAAGAAATTGATGAAACTGTGGGCTCATTGGATGAAAAAGATGATGAGGAGAGCGAAGAACAAAAGGAGGAAGAGCGGATTAGCTACCCGTGCCCACCTTCTAATGAGAGTAACTCTTCAACTCATACATTGTTTAATTTCCCTTTGTGCTTACCGAAGGATGATTGCTATGATCCTGTTGACTCTCTTGAAATATCCCTTTTTGATGATGCTTGTTATGCTTGTGGCCAAGATGCCAATATGAATTATGCTTATGGAGATGAACTTGCTAAGTTCCTTATGTTAAACATGAAATTGTTGCTATTGCACCCACACATGATAGTCCTATTATCTTTTTGAATTCTCCAAACTACACTATATTGGAGAAGTTTGCTTTTATTAAGGATTATATTGATGGGTTGCCTTTTACCGTTACACATGATGATTTTGATGAATATAATATGCATGTGCTTGCTGCTCCTACTTGCAATTACTATGAGAGAGGAACTATATCTCCACCTCTCTATGTTTCCCACACGATAAAATCACAAGAAACTGTTTATACTATGCATTGGCCTTTACTATGTGCGCATGAATTGTTCTTTTATGACATGCCGATGCATAGGAAGAGAGTTAGACTTCGTTGTTGCATGATATATGTTGCCTTGTCCTCACTACTAAATGCCAAATCATTGCTAATTAAAATTGGCTTTGATATACCTTGGGATCCGGGTGGATCCATTACTTGAGCACAATATGCCTAGCTTAATGGCTTTAAAGAAAGCGCTGCTAGGGAGACAACCCGGAAGTTTTAGAGAGTCATTTATTTCTGTTGAGTGCTTTCATATAGTTTGAAAACAACAAAAATAAAGAGGGGAACCCAAAAACTTTTTCAAAAAGGAAAGTGAAAGTGAGAAAGACAAGCATTGTTGAAGTGGGAGAGCTCCTTGAACTTTGTTCATGCTCACGGAAACTTTGTGAATCCTGATTACAGAAACTTTTCAACAAAAATAATTATCCCCTTGTACAATTCCATTGTATTATAAAAATAATGTGCCAAGGTTTGCCTTTAGGATGTTTACAATGCTTGTTGGTTTGTACGGTGCAGGACAGAAACTTTGGCTGTAGTGCGTGATTTTTAATTTTTTTACTGGAACGTCAAACGGTTCTGATTCTTTTTGCACTGTCTTTCTCTACAAATTTTTTATTTTTTCTAATTTTGGCAGAATTTTTCAAGTATCATAAGTATGGTGAATATTCAGATTATTACATACTGTTCTGTTTTAGACAGATTCTGTTTTTGATGCATAGTTTGCTTGTTTTGATGAAACTATCAATTTATATCAGTGGATTAAGCCATGAAAAAGTTATATTAAAGTAGAAACAATGCAAAAACAAAATATGAATTGGTTTGCAACAGTACTTAGAGTACTGATTTGCTTTATTATACTAACGGATCTTACTGAGTTTTGTGTCGAAGTTTTGTGTGGATGAAGTGTTCGATGATCGAGAAGGTCTCGATGTGAGAAGAAGGAAGAGAGGCAAGAGCTCAAGCTTGGGGATGCCCGAGGCACCCCAAGTAAATATTCAAGAAGACTCAAGCGTCTAAGCTTGGGGATGCCCCAGAAGGCATCCCCTCTTTCTTCAACAAGTATCGGTATGTTTTCGGATTCATTTCGTTCATGCGATATGTGCAAATCTTGGAGCGTCTTTTGCATTTAGTTTTCATTTTTCTTTTATGAACCATGCTGGTATGAGATAGTCCTTGGTTGATTTATAGAATGCTCTTTGCACTTCACTTAAATCTTTTGAGTATGGCTTTATAGAATGCTTCATGTGCTTCACTTATATCATTTGAAGTTCGGATTGCCTGTTTCTCTTCACTTAGACAACCGCCATTTGTAGAATGCTCTTTTGCTTCACTTATATTTGTTAGAGCGTGGGCATATCTTTTGTAGAAAGAATTAAACTCTCTTGCTTCACTTATATCTATTTAGAGAGATGACAGGAACTGGTCATTCACATGGTTAGTCATAAAATCCTACGTAAAACTTGTATCACTGAATATGATATGTTTGATTCATTGCAATAGTTTTGTGATATAAAGATGCTGATATTAGAGTCATGCTAGTGGGTAGTTTTGGATTGTAGAAATACTTGTGTTGAGGTTTGTGATTCCCGTAGCATGCACGTATGGTGAACCGTTATGTAACGAAGTTGGAGCATGGGGTATTTATTGATTGTCTTCCTTATGAGTGACGGTCGGGGACGAGCGATGGTCTTTTCCTACCAATCTATCCCCTAGGAGCATGCGCGTAGTACTTTGTTTCGATGACTAATAGATTTTTGCAATAAGTATGTGAGTTCTTTATGACTAATGTTGAGTCCATGGATTATACGCACTCTCACCCATCCATCATTGCTAGCCTATTCGGTACCGTGCATTGCCCTTTCTCACCTCGAGAGTTGGTGCAAACTTCGCCTGTGCATCCAAACCCCGTGATACGATACGCTCTATCACACATAAGCCTCCTTATATCTTCCTCAAAACAGCCACCATACCTACCTATCATGGCATTTCCATGGCCATTCTGAGATATATTGCCATGCAACTTGCATCATCATCATATACATGACTTGAGCATTTATTGTCATATTGCTTTGCATGATCGTAAGATAGCTAGCATGATGTTTTCATGGCTTGTCCGTTTTGATGTCATTGCTATGCTAGATCATTGCACATCCCGGTACACCGCCGGAGGCATTCATATAGAGTCATATCTTTGTTCTAGATATCAAGTTGTAATATTAAGTTGTAAGTAAATAAAAGTGTGATGATCATCATTATTAGAGCATTGCCCCAATGAGGAAATGATGATGGAGACTATGATTCCCCCACAAGTCGGGATGAGACTCCGAACGAAAAAAAAGAGAGAAAGGCCAAAAGAAAGAGAAGGCCCAAAAAAAAGAGAAAAAATGAGAGAAAAAGAGAGAAGGGGCAATGTTACTATCCTTTTACCAGACTTGTGCTTCAAAGTAGCACCATGTTCTTCATATAGAGAGTCTCTTGAGTTATCACTTTCATATACTAGTGGGAATTTTCATTATAGAACTTGGCTTGTATATTCCAACAATGGGCTTCCTCAAATGCCCTAGGTCTTCATGAGCAAGCAAGTTGGATGCACACCCACTTAGTTTCAGTTTGAGCTTTCATACACTTATAGCTCTTAGTGCATCCGTTGCATGGCAATCCCTACTCCTCACATTGATATCTATTAATGGGCATCTCCATAGCCCGTTGATACGCCTAGTTGATGTGAGACTTTCTCCTTTTTTGTCTTCTCCACATAACCCCCATCATCATATTCTATTCCACCTATAGTGTTATGTCCATGGCTCACGCTCATGTATTGCGTGAAAATTGAAAAGGTTTGAGAAACGTCAAAAGTATGAAACAATTGCTTGGCTTGTCATCGGGGTTGTGCATGACGTGAATATTTTGTGTGGTGAAGATGGAGCATAGCCAGACTATATGATTTTGTAGGGATGAGCTTTCTTTGGCTATGTTATTCCAATAAGACATAATTGCTTGGTTGGTATGCTTGAAGTATTATTGTTTTTTATGTCAAAGGATAGACTATTGCTTTGAATCACTTGTGTCTTAATATTCATGCCATGATTAGACATATGATCAAGATTATGCTAGGTAGCATTCCACATCAAAAATTATCCCTTTTATCATTTACCCTACTCGAGGACGAGTAGGAATTAAGCTTGGGGATGCTGATACGTCTCCGTCGTATCTATAATTTTTGATTGTTCCATGCCAATATTATACAACTTTCATATACTTTTTGGCAAATTTTTATACTATTTTTGGGACTAACATATTGATCCAGTGCCCAGTGTCAGTTCCTGTTTGTTGCATGTTTTATGTTTCGCAGAATATCCATATCAAACGGAATCCAAACGGGATAAAAACGGACGGAGCTTATTTTTGGAATATTTGGAAAATTCCGGAAGAAAAATCCACGCGAGACGGTGCCCGAGGTGGCCACGAGGCAGGGGGGCGCCCCTGCCCCCCTAGGCGCGCCCCTGACCCTCGTGGGCCACCCATAAGGCGGTTGATGCCCTTCTTCAGCCGCAAGAAAGCTAATTTTTGGTAAAAAATCACGGCGAAGGTTTCAGTCCAATCGGAGTTACGGATCTCCATATATATACGAAACGGTGAAAGGGCAGCAGAACAGAACGCAGAAACAGAGAGAGACAGAGAAACAGATCCAATCTCGGAGGGGCTCTCACCCCTCCCACGCCATGCAGACCATGGACCAGAGGGGAAACCCTTCTCCCATCTAGGGAGGAGGTCAAGGAAGAAGAAGAAGGAGGGGGGCTCTCTCTCCCTCGCTTCCGGTGATGCCGGAGTGCCACCGGGGGCCATCATCATCACCGCAATCTTCACCAACAACTTCGCCACCGTCATCACCAACTCTTCCCCCCTCTATGCTGCGGTGTAACCTCTCTCTTATCAGCTGTAATCCCTACTTAAACATGGTGCTCAACGCTATATATTATTTCCCAATGCTGTATGGCTATCCTATGATGTTTGAGTAGACCCGTTTTGTCCTATGGGCTATTTGATGATCAAGATTGGTTTGAGTTGCATGTTTTATTATTGGTACTATCCTATGGTGCTCTCCGTGTCGCGCAAGCGTGAGGGATTCCCGCTATAGGGTTTGCAATATGTTCATGATTTGCCTATGGTGGGTGGCGTGAGTGACAGAAGCACAGACCCGAGAAAGTAGGTTGTTTGCGTATGGGATAAAGAGGACTTGATACTTTAATGCTATGGTTGGGTTTTACCTTAATGATCTTTAGTAGTTGTGGATGCTTGCTAGAGTTCCAATCATAAGTGCATATGATCCAAGTAGAGAAAGTATGTTAGCTTATGCCTCTCCCTCAAATAAAATTGCAAGAATGATTACCGGTCTAGTTATCGATTGCCTAGGGACAAATAACTTTCTCGTAACAAAAAGCTCTCTACTAAAACTAACTTAGTTGTGTCTTCATCTAAATAGCCCCTAGTTTTTATTTACGTGCTCTTTATATTCTTGCAAACCTATCCAACAACACCTACAAAGTACTTCTAGTTTCATACTTGTTTCCGGTAAAGCGAACGTCAAGCGTGCGTAGAGTTGTATCGGTGGTCGATAGAACTTGAGGGAATATTTGTTCTACCTTTAGCTCCTCGTTGGGTTCGACACTCTTACTTATCGAAAACTGTTGCGATCCCCTATACTTGTGGGTTATCAGTCGGCCAGCGCTTGGTATTTGATGGCGGTGCGAGGCTGGTAGAAGATGGTGTAAGGGGCCAACTCGATGGCCCATTTGGCCACTCGGCCTGATGCATCTCTGCTGCCTATGATGTCAGCAAGCGGTGCGGTGCAGACAACCATGTTGGGTGCTCTTGAAAATATGGCTTGAGCTTCTTGGCGGCAAAGTGCACACCGTAGCACATCTTCTGGTAATGTGGGTAGTTCTGCTTTGAGGATGACAACACCTCGCTCAAATAGTATACAGGCCTCTGGACTGGCTGTGCCTTGCCGTCTTCTGGGTGCTCCACTACAATGACAGTGCTGACCACCCGGCTGGTGGCGGCGATGTAGAGGAACATGGGCTCCTTAGCAGCCGGAGCCGCCAGGACAGGCGGCGTGGTCAACATCTTCTTCAGTTGAAGAAAGGCTTCGTCAGCCTTGTCGTTCCACTCGAAGTGAGTGGTTTTCTTCACGAGTTGGTACAGGGGAAGAGCCTTCTCGCCCATCCGACTGATGAAGCGGCTGATGGATGCCAAGCAGTCGGTAAACTTCTGGACGTCTCGCAGTCGGGTGGGTCTCTCCATCCTCTTAATGGCCTTGATCTTCACAGGGTTGCTCTCAATGCCGCGTTCTGAGACCAGGAAGCCAAGGAGCTGGCCGGTCGGTACTCCAAAGACACACTTCTCTGGGTTGAGCTTGATTTGAAAACGGCAAAGATTATCAAAAGTTTCCTTGAGATCTTCCAAGAGTGTGCTGCGCTTCTCCGTCTTCACCACAATATCGTCTACATTGACGTGGGCATTTCTGCCGAGTTGCTTGAGGAGGCACTTCTGCATGCAACGCTGAAATGTGGCACCGAAATTTCTCAAGCCGAATGTCATGGTCAGGTAGCAGAAGGCTCCGAATGGTGTGATGAAGGCGGTCTTCAGGCGGCCGGCCAGGTTCAACTTGATCTGGTGATACCCTGAGTAGGCATCCAAAAAACTCAGCAGCTCGCATCTGGCTGTGGAGTCTATCACTTGGTCAATCCGAGGCAAAGCAAACGGATCTTTGGGGCAGGCTTTGTTGAGGCTCGTATAGTCAACACACATGCGCCATTTGTTCTTCTTCTTCAGTACAAGGACTGGATTGGCTAGCCACTCTGGAAAGAATATTTCCATAATGAAGCCGGCTATTAGGAGCCGGGCTATCTCTTCACCAACAATTCTTCTCTTCTCCTCTGACAGGCACCCGAGGGGTTGTTTGACCGGCTTGGCATCTGCTCTGACATGTAGCTTGTGCTCGGCGAAATCTGTCGACACACCCGGCATGTCCTTGGGAGACCATGCAAAGATGTCCCGATTCTCATGGAGGAAATAGACGAGCTCGCTTTCCTATTTGCTGTCAAGGGTGGTTCCTACGAGAGTGAACCTCTCCGGGTGTTCGGGGTCCAAGGGGATCTTCTTGGTTTCTTTGGTCGACTGGAAGGAGCCCTGGGTCTCCGACTCCTTGGGTTCTGGTGATAGGTCCGGCTGCTTGCTGGCCATGGCCACCACCCGATCCAGGAGCTTCTTCTCAGTAGCAATCACCAGGGACTCGGCCAGCCGGCTGCTGGCCGTGGCACAGGCGGCCGACTGCTTGTAGTCTCCAGCTATAGTGATCATGCCCTTGGTTCCCGGCATCTTCATCTTGAGGTAAGCATAGTGTGGTACTGCCATGAACTTGGCCAGAGCAGGTCGGCCAAGCAGTGCATGATAAGGGCTCTCCGGGTCTACCACCTCAAACCAAATTGCTTCACGGCAGAAATGATCCTTGTCTCCGAAGAGGACATCTATCTTGATCTTGCCGATTGGTGAGCAGGAAAGGCCGGGCACAATGCGTGGAAGACAGTCCGACTGGGCTGGAGCTGCTTCACCTCGATGCTCAACTTCTCCATGGTATCGCGGTAAAGGATGTTGATGCTGCTACCGCCATCTATCAGGACTCGGGAGAAATGAGCAGCTCGCCCCTCTGTTGCAAAGGTGGCATCCAACACCAGGGCATAAGAACCCGGAGAAGGCATCACTTCCAGGTGATCGGCTCGGCTCCAACTGACGGGCTTCTCGGACCAGTGCATGTACTTTGGGACTTCAGAGGCGACAACGTTGACTTCTTGGTGTTGCTGGCGCCGGCTCCGCTTATCATCAGCCTGGCTGGTGAAGACAACATAGGATCCGTGTTCTTCAGGGAATTCATCTTGGATGGCGCCGACTGCTGGACGGGCCGCCGGCTACTGAGGAGGCAGAGGCGGCTCACCAGCAGGCGGAGGGGGCAGCAGTCCTTCGCCCTTGGAGATTCGGGTGAGCCAGTGGCACTTCCGGGTGATGTGGTTGGACGGCTTCGCGCCACTATGGAACTTGCAAGGAGCATCGAGGGTTTGCTCGTAGGAGAAGGCGGGCAGCCAAGCCGGCTTGCCGCCCTTCTGACGCTTGGGTAGGGGTTGCCCTTCGGGCTGCTGGTCTTCAACTGTTGCCACCTGCCGGCTGGTGGAAGCCGGCTGTGGGGCCTTGCGCTTGTTGTCGTTCTGCTGCTGGCGCCGGCTGGAGTCGCCAGCCGGCGTTCTGGGAGCCGGAGGGAGCACCTTCCCAGAGGCGTCCACCCAAAGCTCCGACTTCATGAAGGAATTGGAAGTGGCGTACTTGTCGGCTATGATCAGCAGCTCGTCGAGTGTAGCCGGCTCGTCGCAGAGGAGTCGATGCTTGAGGAGGGTGCCTTCTTTGCACCCGGCGGTGAAGTATTCTATGGCTTGCACCTCGTGCACCCCTTCGCAGGAGTTGCGCAACTCGGCCCACCGCATCAGGTAGTCGCGAGTGGATTCGGTAGGGCCTTGGATGCACAGAGAAAGCTGGCGAGGCTTGGGCGGCCGCTTGTAGGTGCTGGTGAAGTTGCGGATGAAGACTTCGATGAAATCTACCCAGTTGTTGACGCTGTAGGGCTTGAGGCTGTTCAGCCAGGTCCGGGCCGTGCCCTGAAGCATGAGGGGGACGTACTTCATGGCAACGCGCTTGTTGCTATTTGCTATGTTGACTGCGGTGGAGTAATCGACCAGCCAATCTTCCAGCTTAACGGAGCCGTTGTATTTGGGCGTATCTCGTGGGAGCGAGAACCCTTTGGGAAGGGCTCGTCGCGAATGCAGGGGCCAAAACAAGGCGGACCAATCGCATATTCTTCTTCTAGCGCCATGGATCGAGCCAGGCAGTCGATCGGATGGCGGGCATCGTTTTCTCCAATTCCTTCATAGCGGCCTAGCCGGTCGCCGAGCGTTGGGTGCTCGACGGGCGGCGGGGAGGCATACCTCTCTCTGTGAGGAGGAGGAGGAGGCGGACGATTGTCTCGCCGCTCCACGGCTCATGGGCGACCGTCTTGGTCGCGCTCGATGGTGAGGCGCGTGCGGCTGCGGCTGGCAACTGGCTCTTTGTCTCTTCGGTCGCGGGCGCCGCCTGCTGTCGGTGTCCGGGAGGTCGCGCCTTGCTCTCGGCGGGGGGAAGGATTCTCAGCATGCGCGCCGGGTTCCGCCACCCGGCAGTCGGCTTCTTGCTGCTCTACGGCCGCGTCAATGAGCCGCTGAACGCGCTCGGTCATGCAGCGGTGCTCGTCGACCTCCAAGTTGTCCAGCTCGTCTGCTGCCGCCTGGGTAGCGCATAGGTTCTCCACGGGCATGGTGTAGACTAGGCGGTCGGCACCCAACATGCTGGCGATGGCTGCGCCGCGTTGTCGGACCATGCCCACGCGGCTGGGCCCGCCAGCAGCCCGCGTGCCGCAGACGGCGCGGTCGATCTCACGCTGATAGGCCTCGAAGAGGCGTTTCATGGTAGCCAGCTTCTTGGCACTTTCGACGAGGGAGACGCGGCAGGCTTCCAGCGTCTCGGCATTGGCGTCGCCAGTGATGGGCGCGAACAGGTCCCGTAGTGCCGCCTGCAGCGGGTCTTGAGCAGCTCCGCCAGATGCTCCGTCATGGCTGATGACAAGCACCTCCGTGACGGTGCTGCCGCCGCTCTCCACTCGAGGGAGCGGGTCATCAATGACCACCATGTTGGTGGGGAAGGCATCGAGGGATGCCGTGTCGGAGTCGACAAGCATCGGGTCGGTGGAGCCGATCGACTCTAGGTCGGAGGCGGGCTCGTTGCCTATGTCAAGCTTGCCAAGGAGGTCGATGAGGCAGCTCTCGGAGCTGGCTGCGCCCACGCCTGGCGCGGGCTCGTCGGAGAGGCGAATCTCGCCAATGGGATCATCGAGGCAGCTCGCCGCTGATACGTCTCCAACGTATCTATAATTTTTGATTGCTCCATGCTATTATATATTCTGTTTTGGATGTTTAATGGGCTTTATTATACACTTCTATATTATTTTTGGGACTAACCTTTTAACCCAAGGCCCAATGCAAATTGCTGTTTTTCTGCCTATTTCAGTGTTTCGCAGAAAAAGAATATCAAATGGAGTCCAAACGGAATGAAACCTTCGGGAGCGTGATTTTTGGAACAAACGTGATCCAAAGGACTTGGAGTGGACGTCAATAAATCAACGAGGAGGCCACGAGGCAGGGAGGCGCGCCTGCCCCCTGGGCGCGCCCCCACCCTCATGGGCCCCTCGTGGCTCCACCGACCTACTTCTTCCTCCTATATATACCTACGTACCCCGAAACCATCGAGGAGCACCACGGAAACCTATTTCCACCGACGCAACCTTCTATACCCGTGAGATCCCATCTTGGGGCCTTTTCCAGCACTCCTCCGGAGGGGGCATCGATCGCGGAGGGCTTCTACATCAACACCATAGCCTCTCCGATGATGTGTGAGTAGTTTACCACAGACCTTCGGGTCCATAGTTGTTAGCTAGATGGCTTCTTCTCTCTCTTTGGATCTCAATACAAAGTTCTCCTCGATCTTCTTGGAGATCTATTCGATGTAACTCTTTTTGCGGTGTGTTTGTCGAGATCCGATGAATTGTGGGTTTATGATCAAGATTATCTATGAACAATATTTGAATCTTCTCTGAATTCTTTTATGTATGATTGGTTATCTTTGCAAGTCTCTTTGAATTATCAGTTTGGTTTGGCCTACTAGATTGATCTTTCTTGCAATGGGAGAAGTGCTTAGCTTTGGGTTCAATCATGCGGTGCTCGATCCTAGTGACAGGAGGGGAAACGACACGTATTGTATTATTGCCATCGAGGATAAAAAGATGGGGGTTATATCATATTGCTTGAGTTTATTCCTCTACATCATGTCATCTTACCTAATGCGTTACTCTGTTCTTATGAACTTAATACTCTAGATGCATGCTGGATAGCGGTCGATGTGTGGAGTAATAGTAGTAGATGCAGGCAGGAGTCGATCTACTTGTCACAGACGTGATGCCTATATACATGATCATGCCTAGATATTCTCATAACTATGCTCAATTCTATCAATTGCTCGACAGTAATTTGTTCACCCACCGTAATACTTATGCTATCTTGAGAGAAGCCACTAGTGAAACCTATGGCCCCGGGTCTATTTTCCATCATATTAATCTCCCGTCAACGAGCTATTTCGGTCGCCGTTTATTTTGCAATCTTTACTTTCACTCTTTATCATACAAATACCAAAAATATTATCTTATTATCCCTATCAGATCTCACTTTTGCAAGTGGCCGTGAAGGGATTGACAACCCCTTTATCACGCTGGTTGCAAGGTTCTTATTTGTTTATGTAGGTATGAGGGACTTGCGTGTGGCCTCCTACTGGATTGATACCTTGGTTCTCAAAAACTGAGGGAAATACTTATGCTACTTTGCTGCATCACCCTTTCCTATTCAAGGGAAAAACGAACGCGTGCTCGAGAGGTAGCAGCCGCACAGGCGACTTCCGCGCCATGCAGCGCGTCGTGCAAACACCATCGGGCGTGCCAGGCTGGCTGCTCTCTCCAGGAAGGAACAAGGTTCCCGTCCAGAACAGATCTCCGGACGACGGTGCACCTAGCCCCACGGCGGGCGCCAAATGTGGGGGGTTTCGTGCGACATATACCAAAGGATGGCTTATCATGGTGGGGGAGAGTAAGACGTCGCCGGTGCCTGGAAACGGGATAAGGCGCAAACATGAACGCCGACGCACTTTACCCAGGTTCGGGGCTCTCCTAGGAGATAACACCCCTAGTCCTGCTCTGCAGGGTCTCCGCATGATCACTATCTCAACGGGTGGCTACAAGTTGCTCCTTGAGCTGTTTGCTAGAGGAGGAAGAAGGGCAAGGCTAGCTCTAGTCCTCTCTCTACGTGGTGTGTGTAATATCTCAGGGGCTGAACCCTTTGCATGGGTGCCCTGGGGGGTTTATATAGGCCTACCCCCCAGGGGTACAATGGTAATCTGGCCAGGTGTAGGACCCGGCTGTCAGTGTCTATGGTCGCCGGCTTCTCCACCGGCAGCTGGGGCCCGCCGCCTGGTGGGACCCGTCGGCTGTCTCGTACTTGGCCGACAGGCTGCGCCCGCCACTCGCGGGTCTTTCCGGTTGCTTAGTACTGTAGCCATGCTGCTGATGATGCATGCTTTGTCAGGGAAGGCGTGGCTACAGTCCCGCCGCCTGGTGGGCGTTCACTGTAGCCATTCCCCGTCTCTTCTGGTTAATGGCGCACAGACTTCAAGGGAGGGGAAGGGCCGCCTGGCTGGGAGCTGGCCTCCCCCTGAGCCGACTGGTCTGGGCTCGCTACCCTCTGGCTTCTTGCGGACAGGTAGGGCCCGCCGCCTGTGGGCCGTACTGATAGTCCATCGTGGGTGCATGGCCTTCTCTGCCATGGGTGATGTCATGGGCTGCATGGCAACAGTGCCGCGCCGGGCGAGGGATGTCCGCCCAGTACGCTGCATTGTGGCCACGCCCCGCCCTGGATTCGGGGGTGGCAGGATGTACTATAGCCACGCCCCGTCTCGCCATGCTTATGTGGGTGCAAACTTTGAGGGCACGAGGGGGCCGCTTGCTAGGAGTCGGCCCACTTCATGGCCGTCTTTTAGGTCTCGCCACCTTCTAACTGCCGGCCGCTTGGACCAGCCGGTCCCAAGAAGGCGGCCCTTTGTTCTTGATGCTTGAGGGGCGCAGCCGGCCCCGATGTCTTGAAATACCATGGGGGACTGATGAGGCTACCCGTGGTCATTTACTCCGACAGGAAAGCTCCCAACAAGAAAAAAAAGAGAAATCTGTTTGGGTTTTCTTTAATACTACAACTAAACGAACATGGAAAGGAAACTAAACAGAAGCTACAACTAATTTATTGGTTTTTCTTAAAGGTTTTCAAACACACAAGAAGAAAGCGGGAAAAAGAAAATAAACTAGCATGGATAATACAATGAAAAAGTATGAACACCGACAACTGGAATGAGTATGTGAACATGAATGTAATGTCTGTGAGAAATACATACTCCCCCAAGCTTAGGCTCTTGGCCCAAGTTGGTCTATGGCCACGGCTGGCCTGGCGGATATCCAAAGTTGTAGTCGGGGTTGTACTGGGATGCAGCAGCTACGGCCTGAAGGGCTGCAGCATGGAGGCGAGCGGCCTCCACCTCTCTCTCACACTCGTTTGCCTCCTCTGCGGTTATAAAATATCTGCCTCTGACGTGAAAGTTAAAGAAGGCAGGAGCAGGAAGGGTAATACGGATAGCACATTGTCGATCAAAGATTAGTCGGTACTGGAGGGACTGTTCGTTCCTCTCAAGAAGCTGGTAGCGCACCAAAGCATTATAATCAATAAAACAGGTGGTAACTCAATGTCATTCCCCCTTATGGGTACTCCAAGATAATTAGCTAAATGGATGGCATAAATCCCACCAAAAAGATCTCCATCTTTAGCATTAAGGACACTAAGATCCCAAATTATATAAGCTTATCACCCAACACTGCACACTTGAGGACACTAAGATCCGATGCACAAAGGTGGCTATGAAGAGAGCAAAATAATGCATGGCAGGAAAATGAATGCTCCCCATGGAGGCTTGCATGATATTTCTAGTTTCTCCTATAGTAATGCTAGCAAGGAAATCATTATACTCAGTTTTGCGAGGCTCGCTATGAATGCCCCATTGTGGGATTTTGCATGCAGTATTAAAATCTTCAAGGTCCATGGTATATGATTCATCATAAAGACAGTATGGGTATTGCGGTGAGATGTAAACTTAAACCTTCGCATGAATGAATCAGTGAGTTGATAATACTGAGGACACTTATCTGATACGAAGTCCTCAAGATCAGCATTCTGTATATATGCGTCAAATTCCTCTTTGAAACCTGCATGAACCATGAATTGATCCAACGGCCATTCGCAAGGTCGTACTTGAGCTTCCCTTGGTGGTTCAAGATCCGGCTCACGTTCCGCGAGCCTCGGTGCTTGCTTCCTCGAATAACCACCTTGGTACATTTTCCTAAACATTTTTCTTCCTCTGATTTTTTTGAAATTTTTAGTGACTCAGAATAAAAGTGAACCAAACTCCACAAAATTGATAGCAACTACTCCTACAAGTGCCTAGAGGCTATATCATGCATCAAAACTACTTTGGACCATATAAATTTGACATGCAAGCTCAAGAACAAGGTCACTACAGCAGCAAAAAATTGCAATAAATAAAGCGCTAGAACAAAAACTAATTGGACCATTAGAGGAGTCACATACCGAAGAACAATCCCCCAAAACAGTTTTGCAAATGGAGCTTTGCACAAGGAGATCGAAAATGGCAGCAAGATGAGCAAGAACACGAGTTTGAGCAACGGGATGATCTTTTCTAGAGGAAGACGAAGTGGATGGGTGCTGGAATAAGTGAGGGGGGACCACGTGGGACCCACAAGGCAGGGGGCGCGCCCTCCACCCTTGTGGTCCACTGTTGCAGCCCCTGGTGCATTCTCAGTGCCAAAAATTCTAAAATATTCTATAAAAAATCATACTAAATTTTTAGGGCATTTGGAGAACTTTTATTTTCGGGACTTTTTTTATTGCACGGATAGTTCAGAAAATAGATGAATAGTACTATTTTTGCTTTATTTATTCTAAATAACAGAAAGTAAAAAGTGGGTACAGGAAGTTGTGCTTTCTAAATTCATCCATCTCATGCTCATCAAAAGGAATCCATTAACAAGGTGATCAAGTCTTATTAACAAACTTCTTTCGAATAACATGAAACCTGAGAATTTTCGAATAACACTAGGTTACCTCAACGGGGATATGCATATCCCCAACAATAAGAATATCATATTTCTATTTGACAGTAGGAAGAGGGAATTCAAAACCTCCAATAGTGATAGTTGGAATTTTTCCAATAGAATTGATACTATGAACTTGAGGTTGTTTCTTCGGAAAGTGTACCGTATGCTCATTACCATTAACATGAAAAGTGACATTGCCCTTGTTGCAATCAATAACAGCCCCTGCAGTATTCAAAAGGGTCTACCAAGGATGATCGACATACTTTCGTCCTCGGGAATATCAAGAATAACAAAGTCCGTGAAGATAGTAACGTTTGCCACCACAATAGGCACATCCTCACAAATACTGATGGGTATAGCAGTTGATTTATTAGCCATTTGCAAAGAGATTTCAGTAGGTGTCAACTTATTCAAACCAAGTATACGATATAAAGAGAAAGGCATAACACTAACACCGGATCCAAGATCACATAAAGAAGTTTTAACATAATTTCTTTTAATGGAGCATGGTATAGTTGGTACTCCTGGATCTCCCAGTTTCTTTGGTATTCCACCCTTAAAAGTGTAATTAGCAAGCATGGTGGAAATCTCAGCCTCCGATATCTTTCTTTTATTAGTAACAATATCTTTCATATACTTAGCATAAGGAGACATTTTCAGAATATCACTCAAACGCATACGCAAAAAGACAGGTTTAAGCATTTCAACAAAGCGCTCAAAATCCTCATCATCCTTTTTCTTGGATGTCTTAGGAGGAAAGGGCATGGGTTTCTGAACCCATGGTTCTCTTTCTTTACCATGTTTCCTAGCAATGAAGTCTCTCTTATCATAACGTTGATTCTTTGATTGTGGGTTATCAAGATCAACAGTAGGTTCTACCTCCACATCATTATCATTACTAGGTTGAGCATCAACATGAACATCATCATTAATATTATCACTAGGTTCATGTTCATCACCAGATTGTGTCTCAGCATCAGAAATAGAAATATCATTTGGATTCTCAGATGTGTCTATAACAAGTTAAGAATCTCGTCCCGAGATTCAAGACGTGAGGTAAGAAGACAGAGGGGACACTAAATCTCACAAACTTCATGATCCAATTTCCCTTCTCGAAGATGTTGATCCATTCATCATCTTAGTCTTAACGTCTTGCTCTAGGAATTCCATTCAACAAGATAACGAGAAGGAAGGGTAACTCTTGAATAATTGATCTCCTCAAAGATTGAGCAATTGACGATCAACTCACGGAATGAGACGTAGGAACATCTCTTGAGCTGAGACACAACACATATCGAGAGGGATGGAAATAAACAGACGACGATGGTTCAATTTGGTAGGCAACAACTCCATGCTTGGGTAAGATGGTGTACGGTCTCACCGTAGCGAGGGGTTAACTACCACGATTCCAAAACGGGGCACCTTAAGGGAGGTGACTCGTGGGATTTTCCCTTAAGTGGCAAAAAGAATTACCTTTGATACAAAGATCATTGAAATTCTCTATACCAGCCTGAGGCAATCACAATCGATCATTTGAAGGAGTTCCAAAGAATGACATAGTCGGACTAGGATGGATGATGTGGACTACCTTGTTGAAGACAACGCAATGAATGATTTTTGCCTATCATTGAAAATGGATGGGACCCATGGTAGGACCACTTCTGAAGATGATCCTGAACAACAATTGCTGAGAAGGGCAGCCCATGGGAGATTGGCACAATGGCGGCGCAAGCCGGGAACAAAATGCAATGTTGGGAATGTTCCAACCATCATATCTACCTGAGATTCAGATCTGGTTGGTATCGGGATATTTCAGACAACATGTCTGGAAAAAGAAAAGTAGCAACACAAATCGATGAGATGGCTTTGCAAGATTCTCGGGAATGAACTACGATAGTAAGCTCCAAAACATGAGCCGGTTCTGGTACATACATGTGAACACACTGTCCCAGACAAGCATGACCACGTAGTAGTCTTATAATAAAACACTACCGAGTTCAGGTGGGGAACCATCATCGAGGATATTGGAATCTTGTGCATGAACTAGTATTCGCACAACAACTCCTTTTCCTTGAACAAATCAATCAGTGGCTTGGTGTGCTCGGAACACATATGGAGTGGAGGCGACCAACCTATCAAACCATAGAGCACTTCGCACGTGCATGACTAACTTGGGATGATTCTAGAGGAGGCAAAAATAAACTTTCTCAAGTTCACGGCGGCAACTTGCATCGAATGCACATGAATTAGAGGAAGTCACTTCTTTCATCCAAACATATGCTTCATGAGCTAACATGAAGAAATGCTTTCAAAAGTTTCCAACACTATCTTAATGTTCAACATGAATCATGGAGGAGATAAAGACGTTGTCGATGGGCCCAACAACAATTTATCAAGATTTCCATGAGATGGGGTTACATGGTTATGTGAACAAGATGATAGCATTGGTCAGACCAAAAGATGTAATGATGTATGCTCGAGGGATCAACCACGAGTAAGACAACATTACGAACATCATTGGTACTGATTTGATTTGGTGATAGCCCATACTCAAATCAAAGTTTTGATAAGATAATAGGTCGAACAACTGATCACAAGGACCAATCGATGAAGATATCATCTTTATTCAACTAACACACAAACACAAGGATATCCCTTTGGAACGAACTAAGTTAGGCAAGCTTTTATCTTCCAACTCTCCAAGTTGTTGTTTAGCTTAACCAACTAGCTCAGGGGTATCCAACACAGATTCTTGAAGAAACGGGTGGCTACAAGAAACCAACTTGATCACGAACTCAACATAGCGGTCAGGTGACAACCTGGTAACACTTCCAAGAATATATTCAGAAAATCACGAACCACCGATATGTTACTAAGCTCGAGAACAATCTTGCTTTTTAGGGCAAGACGATGTGACCAAGAGAGTGATGGATTGACACAATCTTATCTCATTGATCGAGGAGTGCACTAGGGAAAATGGACTAGGTAGCACGAACAATCTTAGAATGATGGTTCAGTAACCAACACGCTAATAATGGAATTATCGTCCATTAAGTACCAAGCAACACAGTTGCTAGGGGTATTGATTTCACACATCACGATTCACTTGTCGGCATTCCGGTTACAATAACACGGGAACCGAGGGATGAATAATGATGGCGAGAAGTATCATTGTATCAGGAGTTCATAGGAGGTGGTGCAATTCCCATGACATTTCTGACATAAAGAGGCAACACTCCAAGGTAGAACAGAACAAAAGCTGGATTGGCATTTTGATCTGCGGAATACAACTGCTTTGACCCAATCCCAGAGATGGACGAGGTACTGGAGTTTGTTTCTCCTAGTCATTCCGGAATATAATGGCTTGACGGACCACAAGAATAATAGGCATCGATGAACGAATGCACGCATACTCTTGACTATCAATTGATAGACGAAGGTCAAAAAACAATTAAAGAGGGACAACTCAAAGGAACATACGATTTTCTAAGTTGTGGGTGCATAGATTAGCATGTCGAACGAGTTCAACATATTTCTTCCGGATAACCCATGCATAAAGGTAGGACTGGCAGAGTCACAATATAGAATGGGGAACTCATCGAGAGCACCCTTGTTGTGATCTTTTGGTTCAAAGAACTTCTGCCATAAGCAGTTCCTGGTATTTGGAAGAGAGAAATACCATGGACCTCGAGGCGTAAAGGTTACTAATATCCTAAAGGAACTAGCAAACACTATCAACATGAATGAGTAGGGTGAATCTCGGGTTCAAAAACCCAGGAATAGAATGCCTAGTAACTAAGTGGCGTCACGGGATGCTTTCGAGAATGATGGCCAGAATCATCACTCTGGGAACACAAAACATGGCTAGATTACTAGGTGATCCTCTAAGAAACCTAGGGTCATAATAATAGCTCCAACATATATGTCGAGGCAACAGAGTACCTCACCTCACCGATTAGTGTAGTTAAACTGGCCCAAAGAAACATCGAGAACGGAAAGAAGGGAGTTGCAAATGCATCAGACTATTTGGAAACCTGGGATGACTCGAACAACATAACAGTTGTAAATGCTCAAAAAGATTTGAGACATCCTGCAAAATAGTGGCATGACCACTCAACATCACAGTATCAAGGTTCTGAGGCCAACTATGAACATACGAAAGTAGTAGAAACTGAACTGAGACTTGAATCCATCAATCCTATAAGTCTATGGATTAGTAACACGTGATCCTAAGAGAAAGAAGAGAAAGCCTAGTTCCTTAACCCCGTAGGAAAGATAGGATGACTCGGATCAGAAGGGCATAAGGTAAAGGAGTAAAAAGAGCCTTACGTTCCCTTCCACAATCAATTCCCTTACATAACTAAAGAATTTCTAGACTCAACTTCGACCAGTTTGGCTTGGTAATCCTACAGGCAGGCAGGCTCTGATACCAAAGCTGTCAGGACCCCGATCCTAAGTCACACCGATCTAGCATGTAACACATCATATCACTTTGCGGCCTCACGCACGGTATCCCCACGGGTGCCACCTTACCTGGCCCGGGACCATTGCACCTTTTGGCTCACATATATGATAGTGTCGCTAGCATCCATATGATAGAGAACCCGGGCCGACATGACTAGTCGTAAACCCAAAGTGGCACTAACTTACAGGGACAGTCATACATGACCCAACAACGAACGTGTCGGTCATCAGCGAGTGAATTCGGGCTGTAGCAGCTAGGCTAACAGGACTCCGGAGAATCCGGGCTGTAGCAGGCTAACAGGACTCGGTAGACACCGCGTGACATTTCCTCGAAGGGACAGACACAGGAACGAAGAAGGACACAGGCCGGCCAGCCTAAGTGTTCCGGAGTAGTAGCAAGCCACCATGGCTCAGTGGAAGCACTAGGAGACATTTCCTGGTAAGAGAGGCTACCAAGGATAAACAACCAGGTTGTCGGATCCCACACATACCAAGCATTTCAAATCATACACACAATATGCTCGATATGTGCAAATACAACATAGCATCACAACGAAACTTTACAACTCCAAGTATTTATTCATTAGGCTCCGAGGAGCCAAGTATTACAAACATGGGTCTCATGACCCAACATACAGAGCATACAAGCAACAAGCGGAAGCATAAACATGTCTGAGTACAGACAACTACAAATGAAAAAGGCTGAGAAGCCTGACCATCTACAAGACCCTACCGAGGGAACAAGATCTTAGCTGAGGTAACAGGCTAAACGTCGAAGTCCACATGGAACTACTAGTGAGACTGAAGTCTCTCTGCAAAAACATAAATTAAGCAAACATGAGTACAAATGTACCCAGCAGGACTTACACCAGAACTATCTACATATGCATCAGTATCAACAAAGGGGGTGGTGGAGTTTGACTGCAGCAAGCCAGCTTTGACTTAGTGGTTATCCTGTACTACGACTGCTGGTAACTCTTTTGAGGTGGCGCACACGAGTCCACATATTCACCATATCAATACACCACTATGGATCCGCTCCCATCTCCCTACGAGAAGGCCATCCATAGCACTCATGCTTATCTTGTGCATTTTAGAGTATCCACTTTCACTTGTCTATGAATTGTATAGGCAACCCAGAAGTCATTTACCGCGGACGCGGCTACTCGAATAGATCATGTTAACCCTGCAGGGGTGTACTTCTTCACACACACTCTCGCCACTTACCGCCATGTACACGTTATGTATCTCGGCAACCTTCAAGCGGAAGCCTGGCGAGGGTGTCGGCCACGACCTGACTAACCACACAAGTCCCTAGTCCAGGTTTATCGCCTATTCAGGTTCCATCTGCAGGGAGTCCGGCCGAGGTTTCCACTTACGGCCCCGAACGATGTGTGCAGGGTTCCCGAGGCACCAAACGGGCGACTCGGTACACCGGGCCACGTGCCTACCGCATCACATCCCACCCCTCGGGTCAGCACTGCACATGACCTCCAGCATACTACAAACACCAGAAACTACTTGCAACTCCTGGACAGAGGACAAGGGCGGTTAATAAGTCAAGAGAGTCAATTAAGGATCCCAATGTGTGGTAGTAGCTGTTCATGGATCAGAAACACAGAACTCAGTTCCTGAGGACGGTTTCAATGAGACAACCCACCATGTACTCCTACATGGCCTCTCACCGCTACCTTTGCCAAATCGTGTTCACACACTTAGCTCTCAATAGTAGGACATGTTCACAACTTTCTAATTCATCCCCGATGAATCAGACCTGACACAACTCTAAGCAATAGCAGTCATGACAAACAAGCATGAATGAGTAGGCACATCAGGGCTCAAACAACTCCTACTCATGCTAGTGGGTTTCATCTATTTACTGTGGCAATGACAGGTCATGCAGAGGAAAGGGGTGGGGTTCAACTACCGCATCATGAAATAGTTGAATCGTTGTTGTCCTAATGCAATAAAAGAGAGCAGGAGCGAGAGAGTGGGATTGTATCGGAATGAACAAGGGGGTTTTACTTGCCTGGCACTTCTGTAGATAGTATATCTCTTCATCGATGTCATCGAACTCATCGTCGGAACCACGTCTACTGAGAGGGGACAACACCGGCAAACAGAGGAGGAACACAATCAATGCAATGAAACAATATGATGCATGAATGTGACATGGCAATATGCTGTGATTTGAGCTAATGCAACTAAAACCAGAAGGGTTTGAGCTAATTTGAACCAAGGGTTCAAATTCAAACTCAAGTTATGAGTTTATAATGTGCATTATCATGTTTTGATCTATACAGCAAGCTTAAGTTGCTTTGTTATGCAAAAAACCAGTCTGATGGATAGATTGGATTTTTCTGATCATTTTTCATATATAACTTATTTCATTTGGAGTTATGGTTTATTTTCTATGATTTTTAGAAGTTTAGGACATTTTCTGAAAATAAATAAATCATTTCTGATTTATTTAAATCTCCAGAAAACATTTACTGCATCAGCATTACATCAGGCTGAGGTCAACAGGTCAACTGACGGGTCCAGGACAAACCTGACAGTGGGCCCCGCATGTCAGTGAAACAGTGGCTAATTAAGTTTAGAAATTAAACTAAACTAGTTTAACAGGGGCTGGCCCCACCTGTCATTGACTCAGGGGAGGTCAAACCCGTGGTCAGCCGGGGCTAATACGCCAGCGGCTCATCGCCGGCAACAGCAGACGCGGCGGAGGGCTCGGGTTTCGCCCTCCGGCGACCAAAAGGACGGCGAAGGGGCTCTGAGTGCTGCTGGGAGTGCTCTGCATCTCCCTATGCAAGCGGGAGAGGCTGAGGCGGCCGGAGTTGAGTGCGGCGTCGACCTCGGCGGCAGCCGGAGTTTGGACGTTGACGGAAACGGGGCTACGGTGCACTAGGGGAGGAGCTGGTGAGTGCAACGTGTTCCTAGAGGTGCGCTGAGCGTGCTGATGAGCTCGGACGCGGGTGGCAGCAGCTGTGGCCGCGGCGGCGCCATGGCCGGCAGGGTGGAGCTCTCGGTCTGGCTGTGGAGCTAGCTAGAGGATGAGTTAGACTGCGGGGAGAGAGGGGAAAGACGCAGGTGCTCACAGCGCGTGCAGGGGGCGTCGAAGCGGGCTCGAGGACGGCTTGGCCGGAGCGAATCTACGGCGACGAACGGTGGCACCCGAGGTTGGAGATGGTGATGATGGCATCGTTTCAGGCGTCCCACGGGCGCGTGCCTCATCTTGTGCTCCACAGTGTCGATGCGGACCCATTGGAAACGGCAGAGGGGCGAGGGGAGCTCGGTGGACGCGGTGGCAGTGAACGGCGGCGACGAACTCGTTCGGTCGAGCTCGAGATTGAGCAGGGAGAAGTGGAAGAGTGACCAGAGGAGGAGGGGATCGGTGCGGGGCTTCGTCCACGTCTCCTGGGCGTCGCGAGAAGGCCACGAGGCATGAGGCATGCAGGGAGGAGGTGGAGACCTCGGGCGCGCAGGCGTCGACACGCCTCTGCCAGTAGGCAAAGGTTGAAGATGGCTGTGCCCCTGCTGTCCTGGGCCGCCAGGTGGCCTGGCCAAGTGGGGTGCTGCTACAGGTAAGAGGCCCATGTGAGTTTCTCTCTCTCTCTCTCTCTTTCTCTCTCTCTCTCTTATTTCTTTCCGTTTTCTATTTTTTTCCTTTGTTTAGATTAGTAGAAATACTAAACCTTTTCTAAAAATCCTAAAATAAATTGTGGGCACTGTTGAAATGTTTTTCAGTAGCCCTCAACCATTATCAGAATTATTTGGGAAAATAAAATATTTATAGCATTTAAATGCCCAAATTCAAATACTTTATGATTTAATTCAAAAATCCAGAATGGTCCTAGAAATATGTGCACCATTTTTGGCAGAGTTTTTCAACCAATCCAAAAATGATGAACTTTTCTAAAGGGCATTTTGGGTTCATTGAGAATATTTTTATTTGAACCTAGTTGATTTGATCTGGTGCTAGGGTTTGAACAATCCCCATTTCAACTTTCAAAATAAGTTTAGACATGATGCATGGATGCAAAAGCTAGCCTAGAGCACTACCAGACTAGGGATGTGACACAGGTTCACTAGAAGCATGCAAAGTCCTATCAATTTTCTTTTTCTTTTTATTACTAGGAGGACTAGGTGCATCAATATTAATATTCTGAGAATCTTGCTAAACTCTCCTAGGATGGCCCTCAGGGTAAAAAGGTTCCTGGGTCATCTTACCACCTCTAGTAGCAATATCATTGTTCTTACTATTAAACTCATTAAGCAAATCATCATGTGCCTTAAGTACTTGTTCTACTTGGGTTTTAACCATGGAAGCATGCTTACTAATAAGCTTAAGATCATTAACAGTTCTACCCATATAATCACCCAAGCAGTCAAGCATGTAAGCATTACGTTTCAATTGTCTACTAACATAAGCATTGAAAATTTCTTGTTTAACAATAAAATTATCAAACTCATCCAAGCATTGACTAGCAGACTTATTATGAGTAATATCACCTTCATCAAATCTATAGAGAGAGTTTACCTCTACTACCTGTGTCGGGTTATCAAGACCATGTATTTCTTCAATAGGCGGTAAATTCTTAACATCTTCAGCTTTAATACCTTTTTCTTTCATAGATTTCTTTGCCTCTTGCATATCTTCAGGACTGAGAAATAGAATACCTCTTTTCTTCGGAGTTGTCTTAGGAGTTGGTTCATGAAGTGTCCAATCATTATCATTACTCAATATATTCTTCAATAGCAATTCAGCTTGCTCAACAGTTCTTTCCCTGAAAACACAGCCAACACAACTATCTAGGTGGTCCCTAGAAGCATCGGTTAGTCCATTATAAAAGATATCAAGTATTTCATTTTTCTTGAGAGTATGATCAGGCAAAGAATTAAGTAATTGGAGAAGCCTCCCCAAGCTTGTGGGAGGCTCTCTTCTTCAATTTTGCACAAAGTTAAATATTTCCTTTAAAGCAACTTGTTTCTTATGAGCGGGGAAATATTTTCCAGAGAAGTAGTAAATCATATCCTGGGGACTACGCAGACAACTAGGAGCAAGAGAATTAAACCATAACTTAGCATCACCCTTTAATGAGAAAGGAAACAATTTAAGAATATAGTAGTAGCGAATTTTTTCCTCATGAGCAAATAGGGTGGCTATATCATTCAACTTAGTAAGATGTGCCACAACAGTTTTAGATTCATAACCATGGAAAGGATCAGATTGAACCAAAATAATCAACTCAGGATCGACAGAGAATTCATAATCCTCATCAGTAACAAAGATAGGTGAAATAGCAAGCTTAGGATCATATTGCATTCTAGCATTCAAAGATTTTTCTTTCAGCTTAGCTAACAGTTTCTTAAGATCATCTCTATCATTATAAGCAAATAAGTCTCTAGCAGTTTCTTCATCCATAATATAACCCTCAGGTACAACAAGAAGTTCATATCTAGGAGAGCTAGTCTTATCAAGTGTTTCAAAGTTTTTAGTTTCAATAATTTCATCAGTTTTAGAAATATCATCATCTTCAGCATAATCAATAGTTCTAACTCTAGCAAGATGTTCATCAAGTAATTCACCCAGTGGTAGTTTTATCAAGCAAAGTAGTGGCATCATAAGCATCATTCATAGTAGAAGTGGCATCATCAATAACATGTGACATATCAGAATCAATAGTAGGTGTAGGTGTCGCAAGCTTACTCAAAACAGAAGGTGAATCAAGTGCAGAGCTAGATGGCAGTTCCTTACCACCCTCGTAGTAGGGGGAAAATATTGGTTCTTTGATCTTTCAGATTCCTCATAGTGATCAACAGATATAAATCCCAAGTGACTCAGAGAATAGAGATATGCTCCCCGGCAACGGCGCCAGAAAAAGGTCTCGATAACCGACAAGTATAGGGGATCGCAACAATTTTTGAGGGTAGGGTATTCAACCCAAATTTATTGATTCGACACAAGGGGAGCCAAAGAATATTCTCAAGTATTAGCAGCTGAGTTGTCAATTCAAGCACACCTTAAAGACTTAATATCCGCAGCAAAATATTTAGTAGAAAAGTAGTATGGAAGTAACAGTAACGGTGGCAAAAGTAACAATAGCTGTTTTGTAACAATTGTAACAGTGGCAACGACAAAGTAACGTAGAAAGGATCAATATGAAACGAACTCGTAGGCAATGGATCAATGATGGATAATTATGTCGGATGGCTTTCATCATGCAACAGTTATAACCTAGGGTGACACGGAACTAGCTCCAATTCATCAATATAATGTAGGCATGTATTCCATATAGTCATACGTGCTTATGGAAAAGAACTTGCATGACATCTTTTGTCCTACCCTCCCGACTACGGTAATCACCGGAAAGAATCCCAATTTTTGTCACCTTGGGGTATGCGGATCATAACTCGTAATAGGTGTCTACAACTTGCAAGATAGGATCAAGAACACAAATATATTCATGAAAACATAATAGGTTCAGATCTGAAATCATGGCACTCCGGCCCTAGTGACAAGCATTAAGCATAGCAAAGTCATAGCAACATCAATCTCAGAACATAGTGGATACTAGGGATCAAACCCTAAGAAAACTAACTCGATTACATGATAAATCTCATCCAACCCATCACCGTCCAGCAAGCCTACGATGGAATTACTCACGCACGGCGGTGAGCATCATGAAATTGGTGATGGAGGATGGTTGATGACGACGATGGCGACGATTTCCCCTCTCCGAAGCCCAAAACGGACTCCAGATCTGCCCTCCCGAGGAAGAACAGGAGGTGGCGGCGGCTTCGTATCATAAAACGCGATGAATCCTTCTCTCTGATTTTTTCTCCCCGAACGTGAATATATAGAGTTGGAGCTGAGGTCGGTGGAGGTCCAGGGGACCCACAAGGTAGGGGGCACGCCCAGGGGGGTTGGGCGCGCCCCCACCCTTGTGGTCAGCTAGTGGGTCCCCTCTGGTTGATTCTTACGCCAATATTTTTTATATATTCCAAAAATATTCTCCGTAAATTTTTAGGTCATTCCGTGCAAAAATAACACCAAGACAATTCTGCTGAAAACAACGTCAGTCTGGGTTAGTTCCATTCAAATCTTGCAAATTAGAGTCCAAAACAAGGGCAAAAGAGTTTGGAAAAGTAGATACGATGGAGACGTATCATGGGGTATAATAAAAACTTTCATGAAGATCATTGCACAAAATAAACTTGATTCTTTGTAATAGTTTTGAGATATGATGATAGTAATATGCGAGCCATGTTGGTGAGTAATTATGCTTTAGTAAGAATATTGGTGTTAAGGTTTGTGATTCCCCATGCAAGCACGAAAGTCAATAGTTATGCAATGAAATTACATCCTACTTGTGGTGCATTATTCGGTGTTAATTATGCTTAATGCTCGTTTATGAGAATTTTCGTTTCTTGGTTGGTTGCTTCTCAATCTATTTGCTAGCCTCCACTTGTACTAAGTAGAAATACTACTTGTGCATAAAAAATCCTTCAACCCATTTTCGATATATGAGTCCACCATACCTACCTATATGCGATATTTCCGTGCCATTCTAAGAAAATTTATATGTGCCAACTCTAATTTTCAAAATGAATTTCCTTTTTGTGTGCCCGTACCGCTCATGAAGCGGCAGGGGGTGGCCAATATTTTTTCATGCTAGATGTGTTATTCTCAAGATGAGTGTTTATTCACTTGTCATTGCACGAGAGTACGGTGGTAATAGGGATGCCCAGTGCCGAAATGAAAAAGAAATTTACTTTATGTTGTCAAATAATAAATTCCTTGGAAAGTGTTGGTATGGAAGGCACCCGTGGATACGGCTAGCCATGGATTGTGAAAGAATGGTAGAAAAAGGAATAAACTTTATTTTACGTTTGGGAACCGCCTATGATATATCTAGCATGGAAAGTATTGGGAACTACTCGGTCGTTTTCGTTGACAGGAAAAGCATGCTTCTCAAATTTTTTATCTCTCAATTTTTTCTTCGAGCTCTGGCACCTCTACAAATCTCCGCTTCCCTCTGCTAAGGGCCTATCTATTTACTTTATGCGTTTTTTTTGTTTTTTGAGTCTCCATCTTCTCTTATAAAGGACCAACTAGGGAGCACTATGATCATACTTGTGCATTGGATGTAGCTAATATTCGGGTGTGTTTCGTGAATGGATCAATGATTGAGCATGATGGGCTAGGGATAACTTTCTTTAGAGTTGATCTTTAGAAAGACATATTGCTTGTTGATATGCTTGCGTATTGATGTCTTCATGTCAAATATAGACTATTGATTTGAACCATCTAAAAGTCCAAATGTCCATGCTACAAAAGAAAAGAATATGTGATGAACATGTTAGGTAGTGATAACCCACAAGTATAGGGGATCAATTGTAGCCTCTTTCGATAAGTAAGAGTGTTGAACCCAACGAGAAGCTAAAGGTAGAACAAATATTCCCTCAAGTTTTATCGACCACCGATACAACTCTACGCACGCTTAACGTTCACTTTACCTAGAACAAGTATGAAACTAGAAGTACTTTGTAGGTGTGATAGGATAGGTTTGCAAGATAATAAAGAACACGTAAATAAAATCTAGGGGCTGTTTAGATGAAGAAGCAACTAATTTAGTTTTAGTAGAGAGCTTTTTGTCACAAGAAAGTTATTTGTCCCTAGGCAATCGATAACTAGACCGGTAATCATTATTGCAATTTTATATGAGGGAGAGGCATAAGCTAACATACTTTCTCTCCTTGGATCATATGCACTTATGATTGGAACTCTAGCAAACATCTGTAACTACTAAAGATCATTAAGGTAAAACCCAACCATAGCATTGAAGTATCAAGTCCTCTTTATTCCCATACGCCATAACCCACTTATCCGTGTTTGTGTTTCTATCACTCACGCAACGCAGACAATAAGCAAACCATGAACATATTGCAAACCCTACAGCGGGGCTCCCTCATGCTTGCGGGACATGGAGAGCACCATAGGACAGCACCAATAATAAAACATGCAACTCAAACCAATCACAATCATCAATTAACCCATAGGACAAAACGGATCTACTCAAACATCATAGGATAGCCATACATCATTGGGAAATAATATATAGCGTTGAGCACCATGTTTAAGTAGAGATTACAGTGGGGACAAGAGGTGTTACACCGCTGCATAGAGGGGGAAAGAGTTGGTGATGACGGCGGCGAAGTTGTTGGTGTAGATCGCCGTCACGATGATGGCCCCAGCGGTGTTCCGGCGCTATCGGGAGAGGGGGGAGAGAGCCCCCCTCCTTCTTCTTCTTCCTTGACCTTCCCCCTAGATGGGAGAAGGGTTTCCCCTCCGGTCCATGGCCTCCATGGCGGCGGAGGGGCGAGAGCCCCTCCGAGATTGGATCTCTCTCTCTCTCTCTCTCTCTCTCTCTCTCTCTCTCTCTCTCTCTCTCTCTCTCTCTCTGTTTCTGCGCTCCCAGATTCTGGCCTTTCACTGTTTCTTGAATTCCCGGAGATCCATAACTCCGATTGGCTGAAATTTTAACACAATTTTTATCCGGATATTAGCTTTCTTGCGGCGAAAGAAGGGCACCAACCGCCTTGCGGGCGCGCCCTACCCCCTGGGGCGCGCCCCCTGCCTTGTGGCCGCCTCGGGCATCGTCTCGCGTTAGTTCTTTTTCCCAAAAATCACATATATTCCAAAAAAATCTCCGTAAGTTTTGATCGCATTTGGACTCCGTTTGATATGGATTTTCTGCGAAACAAAAAACATGCAACAAACAGGAACTGTCACTGGGCACTGGATGAATATGTTAGTCCAAGAAAACCATATAAATTGTTTCCAAAAGTATGTAAAAGTCGTAGAATATTGGCATGGAACAATCAAAAATTATAGATACGACGGAGACGTATCAGGCAGCATTCCACATCAAAAATTCTGTTTTTATCATTTACCTACTAGAGGACGAGCAGGAATTAAACTTGGGGATGCTGATACGTCTCCAACGTATCTATAACTTTTGATTGTTCCATGCTGTTATATTATCATTCTTGGATGTTTTACAATCATTTTATAGCAACTTTATATCATTTTTTGGGACTAACCTATTGACATAGTAGCCAGTGCCAGTTGTTGTTTTTTGCTTGTTTTTTACTTCACAGAGTATCAGTACCAAACAGAGTCCAAAGGCAGTGAAACTTTTGGGAGAGTTTTTTGGACCAGAAGACAACTTGGGAGCCAAGGAAACCCAGAGGGGAGGCCCATGGGGCCCACAAGACACCAGGGTGCGCCAGGAGGCCTAGGCACGCCCTGATGGGTTGTGGGGCCCACGAGGGTCTCCTGCACGGCCTCTCAGCTCTATAAATACCCAAATATTCCAGAAACCCAAGGGAAGTCGACGAAACACAATTCCAGCCGCCGGAAGTTCTAGAACCATGAGATCCAATCTAGAGCCCTATCCCGGCACTCTGCCGGAGGGGAACACGATCACGGAGGGGTTCATCATCCTCATTGGTGCTCCTCCAATGATGCGTGAGTAGTTCACCATAGACCTACTGGTCTGTAGGCAGTAGCTAGATGGTTTCTTCTCTCTTTTTGATTCTCAATACAATGTTCTCCTCGTTGTTCTTGGAGATCTATTTGATGTAATGACTTTTTGCGGTGTGTTTGTCGGGATCCGATGAAGTTCGAGTTTATGAGCAGATCTATATCCATGAATATTATTTGAGTCTTGTTTGATCTCTTATATGCATGAGTATTTATAGCCTCGTATTTCTTCTTCGAAACTTTGGTTTGGCTTGGCCAACTAGATTGATTTTTCTTGCAATGGGAAGAGGTGCTTTGTGATGGGTTCAATCTTGCGGTGTCCTCACCCAGTGGCAGAAGGGGTAGCGAGGCACGTATTGATCGTTGCTATTAAGGATAAAAAGATGGGGTCTATTCCTACATGAATAGATCTTGTCTACATCATGTCATCGTTTTTATTGCATTACTCCGTTTTCCCATGAACTTAATACACTAGATGCATGCTGGATAGCGGTCGATGTGTGAGTAATAGTAGTAGATGCTGGCAGGAGTCAGTCTACTAATCTTGGACGTGATGCCTATATTCATGATCATTGCCTTGGATATCATCAAAATTATTTGATCTTCTATCAATTGCCCAACAGTAATTTGTTTATCCACCGTATGCTATTTTCTCGAGAGAAGCCACTAGTGAAATCTACGGCCCCCGGGTCTATCTTATATCATATTGTTTTCAGATCTATATTTCCAAAAACCCAAAAATACCTTGCTGCACTTTTTATTTACTTCTTTTATTTTGTGTTCTTGCGAGATCTATTTATCCAATCTTATACAATTTAATCTATCTTTTTACTGTGGAGGGATTGACAACCCTGCTACTTATTGAGCTTGCGTTGATTTTTCCCTTGAAGAGGAAAGGGTGATGCAACAAAGTAAATATAAGTATTTCCCTCAGTTAAGAACCAAGGTATCAATCCAGTAGGAGGTACAAGCAAATCTCCAATATATGCACCTGCACAAACTAACAAACACTTGCATACAACGCGAAAACGGGGTTGTCAATCCCTTCACGGTCACTTGCAAGAGTGACATCTAATAGAGATAGGCATAAAAGATAAGTAAAAGGAAAAATAAAGTAAATATAAATAAATTTCAGCAAGTTATTTTTGGGGGGTTTTGGTTTATCGATCTGAAAATATATGATGGAAAATAGACCCGGGGGCCATAGGTTTCACTAGAGGCTTCTCTCTTGAATAAAGCATATGGTGGGTAAACAAATTACTGTTAAGCAATTGATAAAAAGCACAAAGTTTATGATGATATCTAAGGCAATGATCATGAATATAGGCATCACGTCCGTGATAAAGTAGACCGAAACGATTCTGCATCTACTACTATTACTCCACACATCGACCGACTCCTGCCTGCTGATACGTCTCCAACGTATCTATAATTTTTGATTGCTCCATGCTATATTATCTTCTGTTTTGGACATTATTGGGCTTTATTATTCACTTTTATATTATTTTTGGGACTAACCTATTAACCGGAGGCCCAGCCCAGAATTGCTGTTTTTTGTCTATTTTAGAGTTTCACAGAAAAAGAATATCAAACGGAGTCCAAACGGAATGAAACCTTCGGGAACGTGATTTTCGGAACGAACATGATCCAGAGGACTTGGACCCTATGTCAAGAAAGCCACCAGGAAGCCACGAGGTAGGGGGGCGTGCCTACCCCCCTGGGCGCGCCCTCCACCCTCGTGGGCCCCACGTTCCTCCACCGACGTACTCCTTCCTCCTATATATACCTACGTACCCCAAACAATCAGAAACGGAGCCAAAAACCTAATTCCACTGCCGCAACCTTCTGTATCCGTGAGATCCCATCTTGGGGCCTGTTCCGGAGCTCCGCCGGAGGGGGCATCGATCACGGAGGGTTTCTACATCAACACCATAGCCTCTCCGATGAAGTGTGAGTAGTTTACCTCAGACCTTCGGGTCCATAGTTATTAGCTAGATGGCTTCTTCTCTCTTTTTGGATCTCAATACAATGTTCTCCCCCTCTCTTGTGGAGATCTATTCGATGTAATCTTCTTTTGCGGTGTGTTTGTTGAGACCGATGAATTGTGGGTTTATGATCAAGTTTATCTATGAACAATATTTGAATCTTGTAAATTCTTTTATGTATGATTGGTTATCTTTGCAAGTCTCTTCGAATTATCAGTTTGTTTTGGCCTACTAGATTGATCTTTCTTGCAATGGGAGAAGTGCTTAGCTTTGGGTTCAATCTTGCGGTGTCCTTTCCCAGTGACAGTAGGGGCAGCAAGGCACGTATTGTATTGTTACCATCGAGGATAACAAGATGGTTTTTTTATCATATTGCATGAATTTATCCCTCTACATCATGTCATCTTGCTTAAAGCATTACTCTGTTCTTATGAACTTAATACTCTAGATGCATGCTGGATAGCGGTCGATGTGTGGAGTAATAGTAGTAGATGCAGGCAGGAGTCGGTCTACTTGTCTCGGACGTGATGCCTATATACATGATCATACCTAGATATTCTCATAACTATGCTCAATTCTGTCAATTGCTCAACAGTAATTTGTTCACCCACCGTAAAATACTTATGCTCTTGAGAGAAGCCATAAGTGAAACCTATGGCCCTCGGGTCTATTTTCCATCATATTAATCTTCCAACACTTAGCTATTTATTTTGCCGTTTTTATTTTGTTTTGCATATTTATCACAAAAATACCAAAAATATTATCCTATCATATCTATCAGATATCACTCTCGTAAGTGACCGTGTAGGGATTGACAACCCCTTATCGCGTTGGTTGCGAGGATTTATTTGTTTGTGTAGGTGCGAGGGACTTGCGTGTAGCCTCCTACTGGATTGATAACTTGGTTCTGAAAAACTGAGGGAAATACTTACGCTACTTTGCTGCATCACCCTTTCCTCTTGAAGGGAAAACCAACGCAGTGCTCAAGAGGTAGCACCTGCATCTAGAGTATTTAGTTCATAAGAACATAATAACGCCTTAAGCAAGATGACATGATGTAGAGGGATAAACTCAAGCAATATGATATAAACCTCATCTTTTTATCCTTAATGGCAACAATATAATACGTGCCTCGCTGCCCCTTCTGTCACTTGGAGAGGACACCGCAAGATTGAACCCATCACAAGGCACTTCTCCCATTGCAAGACAAACCAATCTAGTTGGCCAAACCAAATCGATAGATCGAAGAGAATTACTAAGCTATCTCAATCATGCATACAAGAGTTCAGAGAGGACTCAAATAATATTCATAGATAATCTAATCATAAATCCACAATTCATCGTATCTCAATAAACGCACCATAAAATAAGATTACATCGAATAGATCTCCTAGAACATCAAGGAGAACATTGTATTGAAGAGCAAAGAGAGAGAAGAAGCCATCTAGCTACTAGCTATGGACCCGTAGGTCTAAAGTAAACTACTCATGCTTCATCGAAAGGGTAGCAAGGTTGGTGTAGAGGCCCTCCGTGATCAAATCCCCTCCGGCGGAGTGCAGGAAAAGGCCCCAAGATGGGATCTCGTGGGAACAGAAGCTTGCGGTGGCGGGAAGTATTTTTGGTGTGCCCTCTGGTGTAGGGGGGATATTTGAGGATTTATAGTGCTGAGATCAGGGTTGGAAGGGCTACGAGGGGCCCACAAGCCCTGGGGGCGCGCCCCTACGGCTTGTGGCCGTCCAAGTCTCGTAGGTTTCTTCTGGTCCAAGAAAAATCACCGTAAAGTTTTATTCCGTTTGGACTCCGTTTGATATTCCTTTTCTGTAAAAGTCAAAAACAAGGAAAAACCAAAAATTGGCACTGGGCACTAGGTTAATAGGTTAGTCCCAAAAATAATATAAAATAGCATATTAATGCATATAAACATCCAAAATAGAAAATATAATAGCATGGAACAATCAAAAATTATAGATGCGTTGGAGACGTATCAAACCCCTCTTACGCGTCGAGTTGCAAGTATTTGTTCTTTGTGCACATGTACCGTTTACATACTGTTGCTTGGTTCTCCTACTAGATTGATAACCTTGGTTTCACAACTGAGGGGACTAGCTACCGCAGCTGTACTGCATCATCCCTTCTTCTTTGGGGAAATACCGACGTAGTTTCAAGCCGCATCAGAGGGTTTTGGGGAAAGTGGAGGGAAATGGTGGAGGCTGCCACCGACTAGCGGGCCAGGGGGTAGTTGGCGCGCGTCGTGCGCGTCCATCTCATGTCCGCGCTGACTCAAATGAGGCTACAAAATGAGTCGGGAATGGGTCGGCAGGTGGACGAAAAGTGGACGCACGTCCGTTTGGGTCGCCGCGTTGCGCCGACTTTTCTGTCCGCCGCAAACCAAATGGACGCGCGCGGACAAAATGGGTCGGCGTGTTGGAGTTGCTCTTAGGTTTCCAAGTACTAGACTGTTATCTAGTCTAGTGTTTAATGATTTTTGATAAGCTCTCTTCCCATGCACCATGTACTTTTCTCGTGTATGTTGGATATCCTCCTCATGTATGCTGTGAGGGGACCTAATAGAGCAATTTAGGGCATCTCCAATGCCGAGCGTTTAAGTCAACGCTTAAACTAAAAATATGCAAAAAGATAATTATCAAAAATAAAATAAAAAATGAGCTTCAACGCAAGGCGAAAATTCATGCACTAATTACAGATGTCCCACGGCCTCCGCTTCTCATGTCGCAGTCCCAAAATTCAGGAAGCGCTAAGAATTTGCAAATTAATAAAACCGGGTGTCGGTGGTAAAACCGGCAGACCTCTGGGTAGGCGGTCCCGAGCTGCGGATCTCGGATCGATGGTAACCAAAGACAGGGGACACGATGTTTATCCAGGTTTGGACCCTCTTGAAGAGGTAATACCCTACGTTTTGCTTTGGTTACATTGATGGTTGTGCATCGAGTACAATCTTGATCTACCTCGAGATCGTAAGTTGTGTTCTAACCCTAAGACTAGGTGAATGAGATGATGATCCGTCCCCTTCTACAGGCTAAACCCCTTGGCTTATATACACGCTAGAGGGGTACCTAGGTTTACATAGTCGGTTGTAGATCTAGGGATGCGTATGGCGGCGACCAGAGATCTCCTTGGAGTACACGTCAAGTCTTCGGCAGAGGTTGTCTTGATCATGTCGAGGTACGAGGCTTCCGGAGTCCTTCCCTATGATAATGAGGGTCCTCAGGCCCGACATGAGAACTATGGGCCAACTAGGTTGGTACCCCCTAGTCTAGGACACCGTCACTGAGTGGACGGATTTTCCATCTCCAAGGGAAAAGGCTATCATCTCCTACTATATAAATCCCTAATTCACCTTGATTCAACTTTCTGTGTCGATGCCATGCGTAATACTGGGATTAGATGTTGCAACCGCCAATCGACGAGGATCAAAATTCTGGTGCCCCTGTCTAAGCGCCCTCGTTGTATATTAATGTCCCACAAGTATAGGGGATCAATTGTAGCTATTTTCGATAAGTAAGAGTGTCGAACCCAACGAGGAGCCGAGGAAATGACAAGTAGTTTTCGGTAAGGTAATGTCTGCAACTGCTGAAATTGTAAGTAGCCTAGTAGTTTGATAGCAAGATAATTTGTAACGATCAACTAACAATATTAGTAACAAAAGTGCAGCAAGGTAGCCCAATCCTTTTGAGGCAAAGGACAGGCCAAAATGGTCTCTTATGATAAGCAGAGCGTTCTTGAGGGTACACGGGAATTTCATCTAGTCACTTTCATCATGTTGGTTTAATTCGTTGATAATTTGATATGTGGGTGGACCAGTGCTTAGGTGCTGTTCTTACTTGAACAAACCTCCTACTTATGATTAACCCTCCCGCAAGCATCCGCAACTACGAGAAGAGTATTAAGTATGAATTCTAACCATAGCATTAAAATTTTGGATCCAATCGGTCCCTTACGGAATAGCGCATAAACTGGGGTTTAAGCTTCTGTCACTCTCGCAACCCATCATCTAATTGCTACTCCACAGTGCATTCTCTTAGGCCCAAATATGGTGAAGTGTCATGTAGTCGACATTCACATGACACCACTAAGGGAATAACAACATACATACTATCAAAATATCGAACACATATCAAATTCACATGATTACTTGCAACATGATTTCTCCCGTGACCTCAAGAACAAAAGTAACTACTCACAAACGATAAACATGCTCATGATCAGAGGAGTATTAAATAGCATAATGGATCTGAACATATAATCTTCCATCAAATAAACCATATAGTAATCAACTACAAGATGTAATCAACACTACTAGTCACCCGCTGATACGTCCATTTTGCATCATGCTTTTATATCGATATTTATTGCATTATGGGCTGTTATTACACATTATGTCACAATACTTATGCCTTTTCTCTCTTATTTTACAAGGTTTACATGAAGAGGGAGAATGCCGGCAGCTGGAATTCTGGGCTAGAAAAGGACCAAATATTAGAGACCTATTCTGCACAACTCCAAAAGTCCTAAAACTCCACGGAAGTCAGTTCTGGAATATATTAAAAATATTGGGCGAAGAAAGCACCAGAGGGGGCCACCCACTGTCCACGAGGGTGGAGGGCGCCCCCCTGCCTCGTGGGCCACCTGGAAGCCCCCCGATGCCCATCTTCTGGTATAAGGTGTCTTTTGCCCTGAAAAAAATCATAAGGAAGCTTTCGGGATGAAGCGCCGCCGTCTCGAGGCGGAACCTTGGCGGAACCAATCTAGGGCTCCGGCGGAGCTGTTCTGCCGGGGAAACATCCCTCCGGGAGGGGGAAATCATCACCATCGTCATCACCATCGATCCTCTCATCAGGAGGGGGTCAATCTCCATCAACATCTTCACCAGCACCATCTCCTCTCAAACCCTAGTTCATCTCTTGTATCCAATCTTTGTCTCAAAACCTCAGATTGGTACCTGTGGGTTGCTAGTAGTGTTGATTACTCCTTGTAGTTGATGCTAGTTGGTTTATTCGGTGGAAGATTATATGTTCAGATCCTTTATGCACATTAATACCCCTTTGATTATGAACATGAATATGATTTGTGAGTAGTTACGTTTGTTCCTGAGGACATGGGAGAAGTCTTGTTATAAGTAGTCATGTGAATTTGGTATTCGTTCGATATTTTGATGAGATGTATGTTCTTTCCTCTAGTGGTGTTATGTGAACGTCGACTACATGACACTTCACCATTGTTTGGGCCTAGGGGAAGGCATTGGGAAGTAATAAGTAGATGATGGGTTGCTAGAGTGACAGAAGCTTAAACACTGTTTATGCGTTGCTTCGTAAGGGGCTGATTTGGATCCATATGTTTCATGCTATGGTTAGGTTTACCTTAATTCTTCTTTCGTAGTTGCGGATGATTGCGAGGGGGGTTAATCATAAGTGGGATGCTTGTCCAAGGAAGGGCAGTACCCAAGCACCGGTCCACCCATATATCAAATTATCAAAGTAACGAACGCGAATCATATGAGCATGATGAAAACTAGCTTGACGATAATTCCCATGTGTCCTCGGGAGCGCTTTCCTTTATATAAGAGTTTGTCCAGGCTTGTCCTTTGCTACAAAAAGGATTGGGCCACCTTGCTGCACCTTGTTTACTTTTGTTACTTGTTACCCGTTATGAATTACCTTATCACAAAACTATCTGTTACCGATAATTTCAGTGCTTGCAGAGAATACCTTACTGAAAACTTCCTGTCATTTCCTTCTGCTCCTCGTTGGGTTCGACACTCTTACTTATCATAAGGACTACGATAGATCCCCTATACTTGTGGGTCATCAATACTCTTTTCTGGCGCCGTTGCCGGGGAGTGAAGCGCCTTTGGTAGGTGGAATTTGGTAAGGAAAAATTTATATAGTGTGCTGAAATTTACTGTCACTTGTTACTATGGAAAATAATCCTTTGAGGGGCTTGTTCGGGGTATCTTCACCCTGACCAGTAGAGCAAAGAGTTGCTCCTCAACCTACTGAACCTACTGAAAATGTTTACTTTGAAATTCCTTCGGGTATGATAGAGAAACTGCTAGCTAATCCTTTTACAGGAGATGGAACATTACATCCCGATATGCACCTAATCTATGTGGATGAAGTTTGTGGATTATTTAAGCTTGCAGGTATGCCCGAGGATGTTATCAAGAAGAAGAAGGTATTCCCTTTATCTTTGAAGGGAAAGGCATTGACATGGTTTAGGCTATGTGATGATATTGGATCATGGAACTACAACCTATTGAAATTGGAATTTCATCAGAAGTTTTATCCTATGCATCTGGTTCATTGTGATCATAATTATATATATAATTTTTGGCCTCGCGAAGGAGAAAGTATCGCTCAAGCTTGGGGGAGGCTTAAGTCAATGTTATATTCATGCCCCAATCATGAGCTCTCAAGAGAAATTATTATTCAAAAAATTTATGCTCGACTTTCTCTCAATAATCGCTCCATGCTCGATACTTCTTGTACTCGTTCTTTTATGATGAAGACTATTGAATTCAGATGGGATTTATTGGAAAGAATTAAACGCAACTCTGAAGATTGGGACCTCGACGAAGGTAAGGAGTCAGGTATAAAGCCTAAGTTTGATTGTGTTAAATCTTTTATGGATACCGATGCTTTTCGTGAATTTGGCACTAAATATGGACTTCACTCTGAGAAAGTAGCTTCTTTCTGTGAATCATTTGCTACTCATGTTGATCTCCCTAAGGAGAAGTGGTTTAAATATCATCCTCCCATTGAAGTAAAAGTAGTTGAACCTATTAAAGTTGAAGAAAATACTATCACTTATAATGTTGATCCTATTGTTCCTACCGCTTATATTGAGAAACCACCTTTCCCTGTTAGAATAAAGGATCATGCTAAAGCTTCAACTGTGGTTCATAAGAGTAATGCTAGAACACCTACACCCTCTGAGCAAATTAAAGTTGAACCTAGTATTTCTATGGTTAAGGATCTCTTGGTTGATAATATTGATGGGCATGTTATTTACTTCTGTGATGAAGCTACTAGAATTGCTAGACCCGATACTAAAAATAAACATAGACCTGTTGTTGGCATGCCTGTTGTTTCTGTTAAAATAGGAGATCACTGTTATCATGGCTTATGTGATATGGGTCCTAGTGTCAGTGCAATACCTTATACTTTATATAAAGAAATTATGCATGATATTGCACCTGAGATAGAAGATATTGATGTTACTATTAAGCTTGCCAATAGAGATACTATTTCACCAGTTGGGATTGTTAGAGATGTTGAAGTCTTGTGTGGGAAAATTAAATATCCTACTGATTTTCTTGTTCTTGCTTCCCCATAAGATGACTTTTGTCCCATTATATTTGGTAGACCCTTCTTGAATACTGTTAATGCTAAGATAGACTGCGAAAAGGATATTGTTACTGTTAGTTTAGGGGATATGTCTCATGATTTTAATTTTGCTAAATTTCGTAGAGAACCCCATAATAAAGAATTTCCTAGTGAAGATGAAATTATTGGTCTTGCTTCTATTGCCGTGCCTCCTAATGATCCTTTAGAACAATATTTGCTAGACCATGAAAATGATATGTTTATGAATGAAAGAAGGGAAATAGATGAAGTATTCTTTAAACAGGGACCTATTTTGAAACACAACTTGCCTATTGAAATTCTAGGGGATCCTCCTCCACCCAAGGGTGATCCCGTGTTTGAGCTTAAACCATTACCTGATACTCTTAAATATGCTTATCTTGATGAAAAGAAGATATATCCTGTTATTATTAGTGCTAACCTTTCAGAGTAGGAAGAAGAGAAATTATTGAAAACTCTGAAGAAGCACCGTGCTGCTATTGGATATACTCTTGATGATCTTAAGGGCATTAGTCCCACTCTATGCCAGCACAAAATAAAATTGGAGAAAGACGCTAAACCGGTTGTTGATCACCAACGACGGTTAAATCCTAAGATGAAAGAAGTGGTAAGAAATGAAATACTAAAGCTTCTGGAGGCAGGTATAATTTATCTTGTTGCTGATAGTCAGTGGGTAAGTCCTGTCCATTGTGTCCCTAAGAAGGGAGGTATTACTGTTGTTCCTAATGATAAAGACGAATTGATCCCACAAAGAATTGTTACAGGTTATAGAATGGTAATTGATTTCCGCAAATTAAATAAAGCTACTAGAAAGGATCATTACCCTTTACCTTTTATTGATCAAATGCTAGAAAGATTATCCAAACATACACATTTTTGCTTTCTAGACGGTTATTCTGGTTTCTCTCAAATACTTGTGTCGAAAGAGGATCAGGAAAAGACCACTTTTACTTGCCCTTTCGGTACCTTTGCTTATAGACGTATGCCTTTTGGTTTATGTAATGCACCTGCTACCTTTCAAAGATGTATGACTGCTATATTCTCTGACTTTTGTGAAAAGATTGTTGAGGTTTTCATGGATGATTTCTCCGTGTATGGAACTTCTTTTGATGATTGCTTAAGCAACCTTGATCGAGTTTTGCAGAGATGTGAAGAAACTAATCTTGTCTTGAATTGGGAGAAGTGCCACTTTATGGTTAATGAAGGTGTTGTCTTGGGGCATAAAATTTCTGAAAGAGGTATTGAAGTTGATAAAGCTAAAGTTGATGCTATTGAAAAGATGCCGTGTCCTAAGGACATTAAAGGTATAAGAAGTTTCCTTGGTCATGCCGGTTTTTATAGGAGGTTCATTAAAGACTTCTCAAAAATTTCTAGGCCTCTGACTAATCTCTTACAAAAAGATGTTCCTTTTGTCTTTGATGATGATTGTGTAGAAGCATTTGAAATACTTAAGAAAGCCTTGATTTCTGCACCTATTGTTCAGCCACCTGATTGGAATTTACCCTTTGAAATTATGTGTGATGCTAGTGATTATGCTGTAGGTGCTGTTCTAGGACAAAGAGTTGATAAGAAATTAAATGTTATCCAATATGCTAGTAAAACTCTAGACAGTGCCCAGAGAAATTATGCTACTACTGAAAAAGAATTTTTAGCAGTTGTATTTGCTTGTGATAAGTTCAGACCTTATATTGTTGATTCTAAAGTAACTGTTCACACTGATCATGCTGCTATTAAATACCTTATGGAAAAGAAAGATGCTAAACCTAGACTTATTAGATGGGTTCTCTTGCTACAAGAATTTGATTTGCATATTATTGATAGGAAGGGAGCTGAGAACCCCGTTGCAGACAACTTGTCTAGGTTAGAAAATGTTCTTGATGACCCACTCCCTATTGATGATAGTTTTCCTGATGAACAATTAGCTGTCATAAATGCTTCTCGTACTACTCCATGGTATGCTGATTATGCTAATTACATTGTTGCTAAATTTATACCACCTAGTTTCACATACCAGCAAAAGAAAAAGTTTTTCTATGATTTAAGACATTACTTCTGGGATGACCCACACCTTTATAAAGAAGGAGTAGATGGTGTTATTAGACGTTGTGTACCTGAGCATGAACAGGAGCAGATCCTACGCAAGTGTCACTCCGAGGCTTATGGAGGACACCACGCTGGAGATAGAACTGCACATAAGGTATTGCAATCCGGTTTTTATTGGCCTACTCTTTTCAAAGATGCCCGTAAGTTTGTCTTGTCTTGTGATGAATGTCAAAGAATTGGTAATATTAGTAGACGTCAAGAAATGCCTATGAACTATTCACTTGTTATTGAACCATTTGATGTTTGGGGCTTTGATTATATGGGACCGTTTCCTTCCTCTAATGGGTATACACATATTTTAGTTGCTGTTGATTACGTTACTAAGTGGGTAGAAGCTATTCCAACTAGTAGTGCTGATCATAACACCTCTATTAAGATGCTTAAAGAAGTTATTTTTCCGAGGTTTGGAGTCCCTAGATACTTAATGACTGATGGTGGTTCACATTTTATTCATGGTGCTTTTCGTAAAATGCTTGCTAAGTATGATGTTAATCATAGAATTGCATCTCCATACCACCCACAGTCTAGTGGTCAGGTAGAACTGAGTAATAGAGAGATTAAATTAATTTTGCAAAAGACTGTTAATAGATCTAGAAAGAATTGGTCCAAGAAACTTGATGATGCATTATGGGCCTATAGAACTGCATATAAAAATCCTATGGGTATGTCTCCGTATAAAATGGTTTATGGAAAAGCATGTCACTTACCTCTCGAACTAGAACATAAGGCATATTGGGCCATTAAAGAGCTCAATTATGATTTCAAACTTGCCGGTGAGAAGAGACTATTTGACATTAGATCACTTGATGAGTGGAGAACCCAGGCCTATGAGAATGCCAAACTGTTTAAACAAAAACTTAAAAGATGGCATGACAAAAGGATACAAAAGCGTGAGTTTAATGTAGGTGATTATGTTATGTTATACAACTCTCGTTTAAGATTTTCTGCAGGAAAACTCCTCTCTAAATGGGAAGGTCCTTACGTTTTCGAGGAGGTCTATCGTTCCGGTGCCATAAAAATCAACAACTTCGAAGGCACAAATCCGAAGGTGGTGAACGGTCAAAGAATCAAACATTATATCTCAGCTAATCCCATAAATGTTGAAACCAATGTTATTGACACCGTAACCCTGGAGGAGTACATAAGGGACACTTTCCAAAACATTTTAGACTCCGAAAAGGAATAGGTATGCGGTATGGTAAGTAAACCGACTCCAAAATAGTTCTAATAGCAATTTTTCTCTGTTTTGGAATATTAAAAAAAATAGGAAAATAAGAAGTAGTCCAAAAGGGACACAAGACATCCACGAGGGTGGAGGGCGCGCCCCTGCCTCGTGGGCACCTCATGTGCCCTCCGGACTCCGTTTTCTTGCACGATACTTCTTTTGGTCGGTAAAAATTCATTATATAATTTCCCGAAGGTTTTGACCATGGTACCACGACAAAATCCTCTGCTTTTGTTTCGAGCTGTTTTTCTTACAGATCTAGATCACCATGACGTCTTCAAGCGCCCCCAAGGACAAGTTTTTCGAGAAGGTCATCAACCCCTACCTCGCGGAGGTGCTGCAACACCCTCAAACCATTAAGATGCGTGAGGGGGTGCTGCACATCCGCGATGTTGAGGGACCAAGGAGGGCCAGAAGCGTGGAGACAAGACTCGAAGCAATGGAGCAACAGGTTTTCATGTGCCAGGGGATGGTGGAACACAGCACTCAACGCCAACCACATGATGATCGCGGAGTTCACCAACAACCACAAGCTGGATGCCAAGAACATTGGGGAGACCATCTTCAAGCTTCACGAGAAAATCGAGCACCTCCACGCCCAGATCTATGACCTGCAAAACCAAAACTGTGAGTATGAATATAGATTCAAGAGGATGAGTTTGGCTGCAGATTTGAGGATACCGGAGACTCGATCATCCTTCTATGATGGTGAGCCTATGCCTTGGAAGATGGATGACAAGCCTACATCATCAACAAATCCATCATCACCACCTTCGAAGAAAGAGACATAAATACATGGGTATTGTCGGTGTACAAAAGTAGGGGCCCTCTTTGTACCCCTTTACTTGTACACGGGCAGTCAGAGGCGCACCTGCGGCCATGCTTAGCGGGGTAGAGGAAGGAAGCAAAGATATAAAACTACCAGAGCAGCGCTCAAACCAGGGGCGCAGAAGAGCGAAGGGACCAAATGGGCTTCCCCCGGCAAGAGCCTTGCCGGGGCGGCCTACGGAACCCCGACAAGGCTCTTGCCGGGGGCAGCTCACCCAACACCAGCATAGCCGCCACCCTTGAGCCTGGGAGTTCCGACACCATCGACAACATTGGAACCAAGGCTCGGGAGGCGCCTGCATAGTGGCATGCAGATCTTTGTGAAGACAAAGGGATTGCGAGGCCTAGATGGGAACCAGAAGACAAGACAACAGCGAGGCTCCTTGTCAAGGATGCCCACGAGGCCCCGGCAAGGCTCCTGCCGAACATACACACGAGGCCCCGGCAAGACTCTTGCCGAGGGCGCTCGCAAGGCCCCGGCATGACCCTTGCCGGGAATAACAACAAGACTGCAGCAAGGCTTTGCCGCCCCGTCACCAACCCAGCTCAGCGGCCGACCCACCAACTAAGCAAGTACCCACGTGGCAGTGCGTGGCTTCTCGACAAACTATTCAAACACCTGCATGGTCGCATGCAGATCTTCATGAAGACACTGCCACCGCAATAGCTCAGCAGCCTGCCAGTCTACATGGCACTACATGCCTCGTTGGCCTGGACGCGTGTCGAAGCAAGGCGAAGCAGCGACGGACGGGACGGGCTTCGTTGCCGTCCCCGATAAAGCAAGAGGACACCTAAGTAGCGCATTAAATGTGTTTTGTCCTGTGATGTCAGGCGATAAGCTTGTAAACTGTACATACTTTCCACCTCCTATGTGCCACTGTGGCGACCCCTTTAACCTATAAAAGGAGGCTCGAGGCGTACTGAGGAAGGATTCGGACTTTTTGCCTAGGTGATACGTCTCCAACGTATCTATAATTTCTGATTGTTCCATGCTATTATATTATCCATCTAGGATGTTTTATATGCATTTATATGCTATTTTATATGATTTTTGGGACTAACCTATTAACCTAGAGCCCGGTGCCAGTTTCTGTTTTTTCCTTGTTTTTTAGTTTTACAGAAAAGGAATACCAAACAGAGTCCAATTGACGTGCCAATTTTTGACGATTTTTTATGGACCAAAAGAAGACCCCGAAGTAAAAGAGTAGGGCCAGAAGAGTCCCGGGCCGTCCACGAGGGTGGGGGGGCGCCCACCCCCCCCGGGCGCGTGGGCCTACCTCGTGGACGACTCGGGCACCTCCTTGACGTGAGACCTACGCCAAAACTTCCTATACATACTGAAACCTGCAGAAAATAACCTAGGCCGGGAGTTCCGCCGCCGCAAGCCTCTGTAGCCACCGAAAACCAATCTTGACCCGTTCCGGCACCCTGCCGGAGGGGGGAACCCTCACCGGTGGCCATCTTCATCATCTCGGCGCTCTCCATGACGAGGAGGGAGTAGTTCACCCTCGGGGCTGAGGGTATGTACCAGTAGCTATGTGTTTGATCTCTCTCTCTCTCTCTCTCTCTCGTGTTCTTGAGGTGGTACGATCTTGATGTATCGCGAGCTTTGCTATTATAGTTAGATCTTATGATGTTTCTCCCCCTCTACTCTCTTGTAATGGATTGAGTTTTCCCTTTGAAGTTATCTTATTGGATTGAGTGTTTAAGGATTTGAGAACACTTGATGTATGTCTTGCATGTGCTTATCTGTGGTGACAATGGGATATTCACGTGGTCTACTTGATGTATGTTTTGGTGATCAACTTGCGGGTTCCGTAACATTGCGAACTTATGCATAGGGGTTGGCACACGTTTTCGTTGACTCTCCGGTAGAAACTTTGGGGCACTCTTTGAAGTTCTTTGTGTTGGTTGAATCGATGAATCTGACATTGTGTGATGCATATCGTATAATCATACCCACGGATACTTGAGGTGACATTGGAGTATCTAGGTGACATTAGGGTTTTGGTTGATTTGTGTCTTAAGGTGTTATTCTAGTACGAACTCTATGATAGATCGAACGGAAAGAATAGCTTCGTGTTATTTTACTACAGACTCTTGAATAGATCGATCTGAAAGGATAACATTGAGGTGGTTTCATACCCTACAATAATCTCTTCGTTTGTTCTCCGCTATTAGTGACTTTGGAGTGACTCTTTGTTGCATGTTGAGGGATAGGTATATGATCCAATTATGTTATTAATGTTGAGAGAACTTGCACTAGTGAAAGTATGAACCTTAGGCCTTGTTTCAACGCATAGAAATACCGTTTGTGCTCACTTTTATCAATAGTTACCTTGCTGTTTTTATATTTTCAGATGACAAAAACCTATATCTACCATCCATATTGCACTTGTATCACCATCTCTTCGCCGAACTAGTGCACCTATACAATTTACCATTGTATTGGGTGTGTTGGGGACACAAGAGACTCTTTTTTATTTGATTGCAGGGTTGTTTGAGAGAGACCATCTTCAACCTATGCCTCCCACGGATTGATAAACCTTAGGTCATCCACTCGAGGGAAATTTGCTATTGTCCTACAAAACTCTGCACTTGGAGGCCCAACAACGTCTACAAGAAGAAGTTTGCGTAGTAGACATCACTAGGCATGCACCGCAACTAGTTGATGAACTCAAGAACACTCAAATATACACCAAAGCAGGACTAGGGTATTACGCATCCTCGCGGCCCGAACCTGGGTAAAATCTCCTTGTACTGATCACTAGACCCGCTCTTTGCACAACCTCGCGCCCGCCAACCGTAGAAGGGATCCTCGTGATCCCATAGGTGTCGTTTCCCCCAACATCTTTGGCGCGCCAGGTAGGGGGCTCAGTTGTGAAAATCCGGTCTAGCAGTTAGTATAGCAGTTTTTTCATCGCCATGGCTCCCAAGAAAAAGACGATCACGGCGATCGGTTCATCCGGAGCCGAACCGCCCGTAGAAGTGCGGGCAGGCGACGGGGCGGTCGCGGATGAAGGCCGAGGCACGGCCCGCGAACACCCGCGATGCTCTGGCAACCAAAGCCAGGCGAGTGGTGTCGTTCGTGCACGAGACGACGAGCCGCACGCCGCTAAATCCAAAGATGGAGTTGTGCCCCTCGCAGGCGGCGCAGGGCCCTCCAACAGCAGAGCCGTGCTGCCTACGGGTGGCGCGGCGACTTCCAAGACACCTACACCGGTGCCCGCACCACGATCTTCCCAGGTCGTACACGACGAGCAGCGCCACCACGTTGGTGACCCCAGACTCCGCCGCGGGAAAATTCATATGCACCACTCACGGGACGCACCGGACCAGCATGCATGCCGAGACGCTGGCGAAAATGACACGCAGCTACAAGGCCGTGATAGAGCTCCTTCTAACATGGTTAGAAGTCAGAGCGCGTCATGTTCTACGCAGCATTCGCCGCCACCCACGCCAGTAGAAGCGTTGGCGCGCGCAACTGCTCCTCGACTTTCCTCCTCCTCTGGAGAAGCTCGATGAATGGAGGGCCACCATCCGGAGCCTCGTCAGCATCGCCAACAAAGATGAGCCGCGACCAGCGGGGCCCTCAGGCTGGCGCTCGGTCGAACCGGCGCATGCCAGTGGTGGAAGGACCGGAGGTGCTGCGACCACGGTGCACTCTCCTCCACCACGCCAGCTATCGCGGATGCTGGCCCATCGGGTCCACGCTGGTGATAACATTTCCACAGCGTCGTCCGACCCACGGACCCACCGCGATAAGCGTCAAGTTCTTCGCAAGTGAGCCCATGAAGACGCTCGAACCACCATCGAGCGACGGCGCGAAGCGCGCCACCAGTCAAATAGGCGGGCAGGGCCCACTATGGACCACCCAGCACCGGGAGGTCCTAGTGTCCTACCTTATGAGGTAGGTTGTCCAGCCTTTACCCATGAGCTGCGGCAGTTCCAGTGGCCCACTCACCGCATGTTCAAGCCTGATGTCGGCGAGAAATACAACGGCAAGACTCACCCGTTGGAGTTCCTCAGCATCTACACCATCACGATGCAAGCTGCCGGAGCTCGCGACGACAAGGTGCTTGCCAATTACTTCCTGTTGGCACTTCAACCCAACGTCATGCCATGGTTGATGCACTTGCCACCAGATTCCATTTCTTCTTGGTCGAATTTGTACCATGAGTTTGTTGGCGCCTTTACTGGAGGCCACCAAGCTCATGGCTAGGCAAGCGATTTGCATGTCATCCCCCAGAAAGAAGGCGAAAACTGGCGCAAGTACATACAGAGGTTTAGCCGGGTGCAGTACAACATCCCAGATGTTCATCCCGCCGCTGTCATCAGCGCATTCCATCAGAATGTGCGCAACCACAAGATGCGTGAAGAGCTGGCGATGAATAAGGTCAAGGATGTGGACGAACTTTACGTTCTGGCCAATAGATGTGCTCGGGCTGAAGAGGGGCGGAAGTAGCCCGGCGAAGATGCCGGTGCGGAAACCGACTCCAGAGACGAAGACGCCGTCGCCCCGGCAAAGAAGGGCCGATGCTGCAATAGGAAACATAAGGGCAAGACCGTGCTTGCCGTTGAGGGATCCGACGACGCCGGCGCTGCCAAGAAGGCCAAGGCTGATGACCCCGGCAAGGAAGTTGCCGGGTGCGCCGCCTGCCGGGTCTTGGCGGTCGCCGACAAGCCAGGAAGCTCCAACAAGCAGTATTGCAAGATCCATCGCACCAAGGGCCATGACCTCCAGAACTGCCGACAAGTTGAGCAGCTCGTAGAGAAGCAGAAGGCCGAGTATGAGAGGCAGGACAAGGAGAAGGGCCAGGATGGTGCTGAGGGATCTGGCAAGAAGCGTGGTGGCCAAGGTGGTCGCCGCGGCAAAGATAATCAACAAGAAAGGCCCGCTCGAGGCCGCGACAAGAAGCAGGAAGACGACGATCATGATGGGGACGACGAGTCCGGCGAGCATGAGTTCCAGAAAGCTACGGAGGCCATTTGCGTCGACGGTGGTGCCTCGCTGCACACCTCTCACCGGCAACTCAAGCAGTGGGCGCGTGAGATCACTGTGGCAGAGCCATCGTTCAATGCCCAAAGGCCACTGAAGTGGTCCAACACGCCTATCATTTTTGACACCGAGGATGACCCTGATCGCACAACTGTGGTCGAATGTTTGCTGTTGTTGGTTTCACCAACAATACGCAACCTCAAAGTGACAAAAGTGCTAGTTGACAGCGGGGCCGGTCTGAACTTGATCTCGCCTATTGTGATCAAAAGGCTGCAGATTCCTGATAGAGACCTCGAAGAGACGGACAAGTTTCAAGGGGTCAATCCGGGAAGGAGTCAGCCAAAAGGTAAAATCACACTGCCCGTTACATTTGGAGGCGAGCTGAACTATAGAACAGAGAGGATTGTTTTTGATGTTGCCGAGATCCCCTTGCCCTACAATGGGATCCTCGGCCGCCCAGCATTAGCCAAGTTTATGGTGGCATCACACTACGCCTACAACACGTTGAAGATGCCTGGGCCGATGAGCATCATCACCGTCCCCTCAGACAAGAAAGACGCACTGATCTGCACCGACCAACTCTATCGGGAGGCAGTTGCAACAACTGCCGCCAAGGCACTTGCTCCTGCCGCCAGAGCTCAGGGAGGGAAGAAGACCGACAAGACCTCTTGCACCCACTCTGTCAAGTGCACCTCTTCGGAGTGTTGTGCTCCCGCCGAGGACGTGCCAGAGAGCTCCACCGGAAAGAGCAAGAAATCCAGAGCTGCACCACCAGAGACCAAGAAGGTGCCCGTCAAGGAGGATGGCACGTGCGGAGCTTTCACCATAAGCCCCACCCTCGATAGCAAATAGGAAAGCACGCTCATCGCCTTCCTGCGGGAGAATGTTGATGTGTTTGCATGGCAAGCATCCGACATCCCCGGCGTTCCCAGGGAGGTGATTGAGCACCACCTTGCTATCTGTCCTCATGCGCGGCCCATCAAGCAGAAGGTCAGGAAGCCAGCTTTGGAGTGACAAGAGTTCATCACGGAGGAGATCAGGAAGTTGGAAGCGGCAGGTTTGGTCAGAGGAGTACTCCACCCAACGTGGTTGGCCAATCCGGTAGTAGTGCGCAAGGCAAATGGGAAATGGAGGATGTGTATTGATTACATAGACATTAATAAAGCTTGTCAAAAGGACCCTTTCCCTTTGTCGCGCATTGACCAGATTGTGGACTCCACCGCTGGGTGCGACTTGCTATCGTTCGTTGACGCCTACTCAGGATACCACCAGATCTTCATGACAAGAGAAGATGAAGAGAAGACCGCGTTCATCACCCCATGTGGTACGTATTGTTTTATGCGAATGCCTTTCGGGTTGAAAAGCATTGGTTCAACATTTACAAGAGCAGTCCAAATTGGTTTTGAGCCTCAGCTACATAGAAATATGGATGACATAGTGGTCAAAACCAAGGACAGGGCAACACTCATACAACACTTAGATGAAACATTTGCAAATTTGCGCAAGATCAACCTCAAGCTGAACCGTGAGAAATGTGTCTTCGGTGTTCCATCCGGCAAGCTTCTCGGGTTCTTTGTGTCACAGCGTGGGATCGAGGCGAACCCCGACAAGATCAAAGCAATTGAGCAGATTGAGGCGCCAAGGCGAGTCAAGGATGTGCGTCGGCTTGCTGGCTGCGTTGCTGCCTTGAGCAGGTTCATCTCCAAATCTGCTGAGCGCGCCCTTCCCTTTTTGAAGATCTTGAAAAAGGCGGGCCCGATGGAATGGACCCTGGAGGCTGAGGCAGTGCTGCAGGATTTGAAGAGATACCTCTCCTCTACACCAATACTAGTTGCGCCTAAACCGCAAGAACGGTTGCTGCTATATCTAGCGGCATCGAATCAAGTGGTCAGTGCTACACTAGTGGCGCAGAGGGAGGTCGATGAAGAGGCAGTAGCAATGGCAGAGCTGACGAATGGCAAGCTAGAGCCCCCCCGGCAAGGTCTAGTGGCGGTAAGGCAGGGTCCCCGGCAGAGTCTGACGCCGGTGGGCAAAAATGGTGCGAGCAAATGAAGTGGTGCAGAAGAATAAGATGATGCAGCACCCAGTTTACTTTGTCAGCTCCCTCTTGCAGGCGGCTAGATCAAGGTACTTCGGTGTGCAGAAATTGCTATTCGGCCTCCTTATGGCCTCGAGGAAGCTGCATCATTATTTCCAAGCACATGAGATCACCATCGTCACACGCCTCCCTTTGCAACAGATCTTGCATAACCCACACGCAACCGGGAGGATTATGGAATGGGCATTGGAACTGTCGAGCTTCGGTCTGAAGTTTGAGAGTACTCCAACAATTCAGAGTAGAGTCTTGGCAGAGTTCATTGCGGAATGGACCTCAACGCCCGACGAAGAAATTCAAGAGACTACTCTCCCCGGCAAGGAAACAAGCCGCAACTGGATTATGTACTTTGATGTGGCTTTCTCGCTGCAAGGCACCGGTGCTGGTGTGCTGCTCGTCGCACCCACTGGAGAGCACCTCAAGTATGTAGTCCAAATGCACTTTCCCAGGGAGAGATCAACAAACAACACTGTCGAGTACGAAGGGCTGCTTGCCGGTCTCAGGATTGCGACAGACCTCAGAATCAGGAAGCTCATCGTTAGAGGCGACTCTCAGCTTGTCATCAAGCAAGTCAATAAAGATTATCAGAGCCCGTTGATGGAGGCCTACGTAGATGAAGTGAGAAAGTTGGAGGAGCGTTTTGACGGTCTGCAAGCTGAGCATGTTCCTCGAGCAGAGAACAGCATTGCCGACGACCTCTCAAAATGTGCTACCCTAGAGTTACCTGTGGAACCAGGTACCTTTGTGCTCCAACTAACTCAGCCATCCCTGGAACCATCGGCAGGGCAGGATAAGCGAAGGAAGTTGAGCCCCGGCAAGTACTTTCCTGCCGAGCTCCCAGGAGCTGCCGGCAAAGGTGTTGTCGAGGAGCGACAGGCTCTGGCAGGGCCTCAAGCCCTTGCCATGGAGACGACCGCTCCCGTAGTAGAAGAAATTCCTTTGGTCCTTGCCGTCAAGCCTCAGGCTCCGGCATGGGCGCAGCATACCGTTCGATTTCTCCAAACAGGGGAACTCCCTGAGGAGCAGGAAGAAGGAGAGAAAGTAGCCCGTCGGTCTGCCATGTACCAGTTTGTGGACAATGCCTTGTACAAAAAAAGACCAAACGGTGTGAAATTGAAGTGCATTCCCTGGGAGGACGGACTGGAGCTGTTGGTGGAGATACACGGAGGCATATGTGGCTCCCACATAGGGTCAAGAGCCCTTACGGGCAAGGCATTCCGGCAAGGTTTCTTCTGGCCCACTGCCCTCCAGGATGGAACTGCACTAGTAACCAAGAGTGAAGCATGTCAGTTCCATTCAAAAAAGCTTCATCAACCAGCTCAAGCTCTCCAAACAATCCCTCTTTCCTGGCCATTCTCGATTTGGGGGCTCGACATACTAGGCCCCTTTCCCCGTGCTGTCGGGGGCTTTGAGTACTTGTACGTCGCAATCGACAAGTTCACAAAGTGGCCGGAAGTGGAAGCAGTGAGAAAGGTGACAACACAATCGGCCATCAAGTTCTTCAAGGGGCTAGTCTGCCGTTTCGGTGTGCCCAACAGGGTCATCACCGCCAACGACACACAGTTCACAAGCCGCACCTTCATGCAGTACATCCAGGACCTCGGCAGCAAGGTCTGTTTTGCTTCTGTTGCACATCCACGAAGCAACAGCCAGGCGGAGAGGTCAAATGCTGAAGTACTGCGAGGCCTCCGAATGAAGACCTTTGACAGGCTACACAAGTGCGGAAGACACTGGATTGATGAGTTACCGGCGGTTCTCTGGTCAATCAGGACGACGCCAAATCAAGCCACGGGCCAGACACCCTTCTCCCTCGTATACGGGGCAGAGGCAGTTCTCCCCACGGAACTCGCATACGGGTCACCTCGAGTGCTCGCTTATGATGAGCTTGAGCAAGAGCGATTGCGGCAAGATGACGCAATGCTCCTTGAGGAAGATCGTCTTCGGGCGGCTATGCAAGCTGCACGCTACCAGCAAGCCTTGCGCCGCTACCATAGCCACAAGGTTCATGCCCGAAGCTTTGAGGAAGGCGACCTTGTTCTTCGGCGCGTTCAGTCGGCCAAGAATTCCAACAAGTTGACGCCAAAGTGGGAAGGCCCTTATCGGGTAATACGAGTCACCAGGCCCGGCGCAGTCCACCAGGAGACCGAAGATGGTATTCTAGTGAGCAATTCCTGGAACATCGAACATCTTCGCAAGTTTTACCCATAAGGCGCGGTTGCCGGGCCTCCCGACAGACCACTTTTTGTACAAGCCTTGCCGGCAAGGCATGTAACCCTTTGTACAAAGCCAGGCGCAGACCCTGAGCATAAATAAATGAAGCGCTAGCGCCCTAAGTTTTAGCATGCATGCTAGGTTGAGTCTCTCTCTCTCTGTTAGGGTTGATAGTGCTTAGCGGCGACTAACCCCTAGCATAGAGGTCGAGTGTGCGTCTCTCTGTTCCTTCCCGTTCTTTCTTTTGGTTCGCAGGATGCGTAGGCCTTTCTGCTGAGCTGTTTGGAGGAAAGAAAATAGGCCGACGCCCCAACCCCGGCAAGCCAAGGTTGCCGGGGGCTGCAGATCCAGATATTCGACCACGGCAAGCCAAGGTTGTCGGGGGCTGCAGAATTAGATAAGTCTTTCATCCCCCACTCTACACTTCCGTATGGGACTTGAACGTACAAAACTTCACTCACTCTTATACCACCGTGCTCCCTCTTTCCCATGTCCAAAAACCTTTCTTTGGGCTGGAACTTGGTTGCAGTGCGATGGGAAGGAAACGTGCAAAGGGCCTAATCCTACTTTGCCCCTACCTCCACCAAGGGCATGAGTATAGTCGAGCTATAGAGCGGGGGGGGGGCGGCAAGTTCTGTTGCCGGGTGACGATGTTTATCTTAAAATAACAAGGATTGATTCCTTGGTGTGGGCCTCGCTCACGCACAAAAGAACCCGGCAAACACCCTTTTCTTCATTAAAACGTTATTAACAAGTACAATTCATACGGAATGTAAACATGAGCAAGGGGATTACAAGGTTTAAATCTGACAAGTGCCTGTAGGATTAAAAACTAAAAAGAGATAAGATGCCCGTAATCCCTTTCTTGTCCCTCTCCCCAGGAAACGGACCAAGATGGCAGAAGGGCAAAAGGAGTGCCTAGGCGAGGTACGAGCAGCAGAAGACACCAAGAGAACATCCTGGCGGCCGTCCGGAAGAAGGCTGGTGATGATGGTGCCGAGAGAAGAGCCGAAAGATGAGGCAGCGGGCCGGCAATACGAGACGAAGGCGTCGGTGCCATCATACTCCAACTTGACGGCCCGCCACCCGCCTTCGTCATCTTCTCCGGGCTTCCCACGCCAGCCACCCAAGGAGGAGACCCCGAGAAGTTCAAGGAGCTGGCCCCACCCCCGGCAAATGGCTCTGCCGAGGGAAAGGCCAAGTGCAGATGATGGTGCTGCCGGCGTCGCCCGAGGACGGTGTGTCCGACGCCTAGTCGGACCCGTCCCCTTCGTCCTCCCCACCGGTGTCCTCCTCGTCACTGTTGCTCGAGGAGGAGATTTTGTCATCGGTCGAGCTCTCTGCGCAGCACCCTAACCTGATTCCCGAGTGCCCGAAGACCTTGATGGAGAGCAGATCGCTCTCCACTAATTTGAAGTGGAGGACGTGCCCCTTCATCAAGCAGTGAGCGCGTGCGAAGGTCTTCCAACCCCGACGGAGGAGCATCACATGAGGGACGGGGAACCTTGTGTTCGCCCACATGTCGCCGTTGCAACACCCCTTCATGTGAAGCCTCAACCTCGGTGGCTGGTCAATCTCTAGCACCCTCGCAAACGCCTCGGGAAGACGAAGGCGGCTGTGTGGCAGCTCGCGCAACTGCAGGATAAACTCCAGCGCCGTGTCCCCAACATGGCCGCTTGACGAAGCAGGCGGAGATGGTGGAGGAGACGGTGACGGAGATGGTGACGACGCGGGTGTCCCCCTTCCACGCCCACCTCTGCCTCAACCGCCTCACCGACCGCGGCCCCGTCCGGCGCCTCTGCCTCGAGCGTGGCCTTAACCTTGGGCGTCCGGCTCTTCCTTAACCGTCGCGGCTCTTTGGCGGGAGGAAGACCTGGCCGCCTCCACGGAAGGATGGCCGCGACCGTGCCCTCTCGCCATGGCAAGGGGAGGGAAGGGATCAAAGTAGGAGAAGACGAATGCGGGAAGACGCTGTCCCTCTCCCGTTTTTATAGGGGGACGGGGCCGAAAGAGCCTGAGGATGGCCGCCCCAATCAACCAATCCAGCCGCTGGGGGCACGAGGAGACGGGACCGACCCGCTGCTCCAATCAGCGGCGCTCGGCCGCCCGCCTCGGCGTTAAAACCCATACCATCTGTGTCCACCGCCTGCCCTCCCCGAGGCATGGGGGACACGTGGCGGGCGAGCCAGGATTCAGATGACAAGTGCAACGGCCCTTTCACGCCCCGTGATCATGGGGCGCAGGTGCCATAATGGCCACGACCCGAGTCCACTTAGTAAATGAGCCGCGCCCCTGCGGCTTCCCCTATTTTTATGGGGGGACACAGACCGCCTCTTTACTATTAACCGTGGGGTGACGCAAGCACGTTGCAGTCACTCCACGCACGACTCCCACGTCACGCATTCAACGCGGGTCGTAGGGAAGCGCAACTAGTGAGGGAGTTACTGTGTTAAAACTCTACCACGCGTGCCCGCGCACCGTTCTGGGCCTAGCCCAACAACGCTTCACGCTTATGTGTGGCCCAGGCCCGGGGGCTCCTGTCGGTGTACAAAAGTAGGGGCCCTCTTTGTACCCCTTTACTTGTACACAGGCAGTCAGAGCCGCACCTGCGACCATGCTTAGCGGGGCAGAGGAAGGAAGCAAAGATATAAGACTACCAGAGCAGCGCTCAAACCAGGGGCGCGGAAGAGGAAAGGGACCAAATGGGCTTCCCCTGGCAAGAGCCTTGCCGGGGCGGCCTACGCAACCCCGGCAAGGCTCTTGCCGGGGGCAGCTCACCCAACACCAGCATAGCCGCCACCCTTGAGCCTGAGAGTTCCAACACCATCGACAACATTGGAACCAAGGCTCGGGAGGCGCCTGCATAGTGGCATGCAGATCTTTGTGAAGACAAAGGGCCTGCGAGGCAAAGATGGGAACCGTAAGACAAGACAATAGCGAGGCTCCTTGTCGAGGATGCCCACGAGTTCCCGGCAAGGCTCCTGCCGAAGATACCCACGAGGCCCCGGCAAGACTCTTGCCGAGGGCGCTCACAAGGCCCCGGCAAGACCCTTGCCGGGAATAACAGCAAGACCGTGGCAAGGCTTTGCCGCCCCGTCACCGACCCAGCTCAGCGGCCGACCCACCAACTAAGCAAGTACCCACGTGGCAGTGCGTGGCTTCTAGACCAACTAGTCAAACACCTGCGTGGTCGCATGCAGATCTTCGTGAAGACACTGCCACCGCAATAGCTCAGCTGCCTGCCAGTCTACATGGCACTACATGCCTCGTTGGCCTGGACGCGTGTCGAAGCAAGGCGAAGCGGCGACGGACGGGACGGGCTTTGTTGCCGTCCCCGATAAAGCAAGAGGACACCTAAGTAGCGCATTAAATGTGTTTTATCCTGTGATGTCACGCGATAAGCTTGTACACTGTACATACTTTCCACCTCCTGTGTGCCACTATGGTGACCCCTTTAACCTATAAAAGGAGGCCCGAGGTGTACTGAGGAAGGATTCAGACTTTTTGGCTAGGCATGCACCGCAGCTAGTTCATGAACTCAAGAACGCTCAAATATACACCAAAGCAGGACTAGGGTATTACGCATCCTCGTGGCCCAAACCTGGGTAAAATCTCCTTGTACTGATCACTAGACCCGCTCTTTGCACAACCTCGTGCCCGCCAACCGTAGAAGGGATCCTCGTGATCCCATAGGTGTCGTTTCCCCCGAGAGGTATGGGCACTCCCCTTGGCAACTGCCAAGCTTGGGGGAGGTTCCCCGGTATTGTATCACCATCACACTTCTATCTTTACCGTTTTTCTTAGTTCAATCCTTTTGGTTATATCTTTATCTAGTAGAATAAAGTTTAGTATGATCTAGCTTTGAGTTTTTGTGTTGATCCTTATCTATGTAATCGAGTCCGTGAGCTATATATAATAAAGATTAGTCTTGAGTCGAGGGCTTGGTTATCTTGCTATGTTCTTGAGGGAATAAAAGAAAAAGAAAGAATAAAAAGAAATAAAGAGATCATATTGATCTTATGGAGAGTAATGACTTCACATATAAAGAGTATGATGAATAAAAGTTGTTGAGAGTTGACAAACATAGTTTTGGTCATCGTTGCAATTAATAGGAAGTAATAAAGAAAGAGAGGTTTTCACATATAAATCTACTATCTTGGACATCTTTTATGATTGTGAGCACTCATTAAAATATGACATGCTAAAAGGTTGATGTTGGACAAGGAAGAGAACGTAATGGGTTATGTTTTCTTATATCCGAAATAAATTATATTGTCATGGATCATCCAACATGTTGAGCTTGCCTTTCCCCTCATGCTAGCCAAATTCTTTGCGCCAAGTAGAGATACTACTTGTGCTTCCAAATATCCTTAAACCCAGTTTTGCCATGAGAGTCCACCATATCTACCTATGGATTGAGTAAGATCGTTCAAGTAAGTTGTCATTGTTGCAAGCAATAAAAATTGCTCTCTAAATATGTATGATCTATTAGTGTGGAGAAAATAAGCTTTATACGAGCTTGTGATATGGAAGAAATAAAAGTGACGGACTGCATAATAAAGGTCCCTATCACAAGTGGCAATATAAAGTGACGTTCTTTTTGCATTAAGATTTTGTGCATCCAACCATAAAAGCACATGACAACCTTTGCTTCCCTCTCGAAGGGCCTATCTTTTATTTTTGTCTTATACCTTATACAAGGGTCATGGTGATCTTCACCTTTCCTTTTTACACTTTATCCTTTGGCAAGCACTATGTGCTGGAAAGATCATGATATATATATATATATATATATATATATATATATATATCCAATTGGATGTGGGTTTTCATAAAGCATTATTGTTGATGTTACCCTTGAGGTAAAAGGTTGGGAGGCAAAACTATAAGCCCCTATCTTTCTCTGTGTCCGATTGAAACTTCATACCCATAAGTATTGCATGAGTGTTAGCAATTGTGAAAGACAAAATGATAGTTGAGTATGTGGACTTGCTGAAAAGCTCTTATATTGACTCTTTCCGATGTTATGATAAATTGCAATTGCTTCAATGACTGAGATTATAGTTTGCTAGTTTTTCAATGAAGTTTCTGATTCATACTTTACATTGTGAATAGATTGTTACTTCAACATAAGAAATCATATGACAATATATATATGTTTCTATTCTAAGAATGATCATGATGCCCTCATGTCCGTATTTTATTTTATCGACACCTCTATCTCTAAACATGTGGACATATTTTTCGATATCAGCTTCCGCTTGAGGACAAGCGAGGTCTAAGCTTGGGGGAGTTGATACGTCCATTTTGCAGCATGCTTTTATATCGATATTTATTGCATTATGGGCTGTTATTACACATTATGTCACAATACTTATGCCTTTTCTCTCTTATTTTACAAGGTTTACATGAAGAGGTAGAATGCCGGCAGCTGGAATTCTGGGCTGGATAAGGAGCAAATATTAGAGACCTATTCTGCACAACTCCAAAATTCCTGAAACTCCATGAAAGTCAGTTTTGGAATATATTAAAAATATTGGGCGAAGAAAGCACAAGAGGGGGGCCACCCACTGTCCACGAGGGTGGAGGGCGCGCCCTACCCCCTGGGCGTGCCCCCTGCCTCGTGGGCCACCTGGAAGCCCCCCGATGCCCATCTTCTGGTATAAGGTGTCTTTTGCCCTAAAAAATCATAAGGAAGCTTTCGGGACGAAGCGCCGCCGTCTCGAGGCGGAACCTTGGTGGAACCAATCTAGGGCTCCGGCGGAGCTATTCTGCCAGGGAAACATCCCTCCGGGACGAGGAAATCTTCACCATCGTCATCACCATCGATCCTATCATCGGGAGGGGCTCAATCTCCCTCAACATCTTCACTGGCACCATCTCCTCTCAAACCCTAGTTCATCTCTTGTATCCGATCTTTGTCTCAAAACCTCAGATTGGTACCTGTGGGTTGTTAGTAGTGCTGATTACTCCTTGTAGTTGATGCTAGTTGGTTTATTCGGTGGAATATTGATACGTCTCCAATGTATCTATAATTTATGAATTATTCATGCTATTATATTATCTGTTTTGGATGTTTATGGGCTTTACTAAACACTTTTATATTATTTTTGGGACTAACCTATTAACCGGAGGCCTAGCCCAAATTGCTGTTTTTCCCTTGTTTCAGTGTTTCGCAGAAAAGGAATATCAAACGGAGTCCAAACGGAATGAAACCTTCGGGAGCGTGAATTTTGGAACGAACGTGATCCAGGAGACTTGGAGTTGAAGTCAAGGAAGCTTCGAGGTGGCCACGAGGCAGGGAGGCGCGCCCCCTACCCTCATGGGCCCCTCGTGGCTCCCCTTACCGACTTCTTTCGCCTATATATATCCATATACCCTAAAAACATTGGGGAACAAAATAGATCGGGAGTTCCGCCGCCGCAAGACTCTGTAGCCACCAAAAACCAATCGGGACCCTATTCCGGCACCCTGCCGGAGGGGGGGATCCCTCATCGGTGGCCATCTTCATCATCCCGGCACTCTCCATGACGAGGAGGGAGTAGTTCACCCTCGGGGCTGAGGGTATGTACCAGTAGCTATGTGTTTGATCTCTCTCTCTCTCTCTTGTGTTCTTGAGGTGATACGATCTTGATGTATCGCGAGCTTTGCTATTATAGTTGTATCTTATGATGTTTCTCCCCCTCTACTCTCTTGTAATGGATTGAGTTTTCCCTTTGAAGTTATCTTATTGGATTGAGTCTTTAAGGATTTGAGAACACTTGATGTATGTCTTGCATGTGCTTATCTGTGGTGACAATGGGATATCACGTGATCCACTTGATGTATGTTTTGGTGATCAACTTGCGGGTTCCGCCCATGAACCTATGCATAGGGGTTGGCACACGTTTTCGTCTGGACTCTCCGGTAGAAACTTTGGGGCACTCTTTGAAGTACTTTGTGTTGGTTTGAATAGATGAATCTGAGATTGTGTAATGCATATCGTATAATCATACCCACGGATACTTGAGGTGACATTGGAGTATCTAGGTGACATTAGGGTTTTGGTTGATTTGTGTCTTAAGGTGTTATTCTAGTACGAACTCTATGATAGATCGAACGGAAAGAATATCTTGGTGTTATTTTACTACAGACTCTTGAATAGATCGATCAGAAAGGATAACTTTGAGGTGGTTTCGTACCCTACCATAATCTCTTCGTTTGTTCTCCGCTATTAGTGACTTTGGAGTGACTCTTTGTTGCATGTTGAGGGATAGTTATATGATCCAATTATGTTATTATTGTTGAGAGAACTTGCACTAGTGAAGGTATGAACCCTAGGCCTTTCTTCAACGCATTGCAATACCGTTTACGCTCACTTTTATCATTAGTTACCTTGCTGTTTTTATATTTTCAGATTACAAAAACCTATATCTACCATCCATATCGCACTTGTATCACCATCTCTTCGCCGAACTAGTGCACCTATACAATTTACCATTGTATTGGGTGTGTTGGGGACACAAGGGACTCTTTGTTATTTGGTTGCAGGGTTGTTTGAGGGAGACCATCTTCATCCTACACCTCCCACGGATTGATAAACCTTAGGTCATCCACTTGAGGGAAATTTGCTACTGTCCTGCAAACCTCTGCACTTGGAGGCCCAACAACGTCTACAAGGAGAAGGTTGTGTAGTAGACATCAAGCTCTTTTCTGGCGCCGTTGCCGGGGAGGTGAGTGCTTGAAGGTATATCTTTAGATCTTGCAATCGAATCATTTAGTTTCTAGTTTTATCACTAGTTTAGTCTATAAAAGAAAACTACAAAAAAATGGAATTAAGGTTGCCTCATATGCTTCATCTTTTTAATGTCTTTCATGAAAATGATGGGAAGGAAAATTGTGCTCAAGTACTAGAAGAAGAATTACATAGAATGCTTGGCATAAAATATGTGAATGATGAGCATGATTGCAATGTTGTTAGTATGAATTCTTTGAATATCCATAGTACTAATGATGATTGTACTAGTCATGGTGAAAATATCTCCTATAAGCATGTCGATTTTTGTGGAGTGCATAGAGTTTGCCAGTACATACCAATTAGGGAAAATAGATTTTGCAAGAGGCATAAGTATTTGGAAACTAAATGGTTGCAAGAAAGGCTAGATGTTTGTGCTGAAAATTTAAACTTTCTTAGCCGTACTTGTGAACTTTGCAATGAACGTGATCATTTCAATAACCAACGCAAATTGTTTCATGATCGTATCGTGTCCAAAAATTGTGATGACTTGATTTCCCTTGCACATCATAATGAACTTAGTTTGCTTTTGGGTTATGAAGAGATGAAACGTATAACTAAGGATCTTCCAGAAATTGTCCTTGATAAAGTTCTTGATTTTGATCTAGAAGAAATTTTTATGTATTGTGCGGTGAATTGCATTGAAAATCCTTACATTGCCAAGTATATAAAGAAAAGAAAAGAAATAGAGGATGAAGAGAATACTAATGAAAGGGAAGAGGCTTCCCAATATCCTCCTATTATTTCTTATGATGAATCAGGTAATGAGGAGGAGCCCTCTATCCAACCAATCTCATCAATAAGGAGCTCCAAAAAGAGGATTGAACCCACACATGATGTGAAGAAGAAAAAGAAAAGACGGAGAAGCAAAGGTAGAAAGGTATCTCTCCCAAATGATGTTGCTCCTATTACTCATTGTGATAACGATAATTGCTATACTATTGGTGCTATCCATACTATTAATGATGAGAGTGATTATGCTTATGATATGAAAAGGCCCAAGCTTGGGGATGCTATGTTTTGATGAAGATGATGTTTTTGAGAATATATTTGCTGCAATTAATGTTTGCCCCAAGCTTGGGGATGCTACGTTTAATGAAGATGATATTTTTAGTCTCCCAAGTTTTGATATGCAAATTTATAATGATGATAGCATGCCTCCTACTTATGATGATTATATTGATGAAAGTGGGTTTGGAAGAGTGTCAACTTTAGGAAGTAATAATCCCACTATTTTGGAGGATGTTGAATCTTATTGTTACAATTACGAAAGTGGATTTGGAGAGGTCATGACTTTATTTAGTGATGAATCCACTATTTCGGAAGAGGTTTCAATTGATTATGATGAGAACGAAGTTCCTACTTATGATGATTATTGTGATGAAACTTATGCTATAAAGAGTAGTGATGATTATATTTATAGAACATCTCATGATTATGATTACCCTTTTTCTGAACATTACTCTTTTAATGTGGAAACAATTTATAGTATTCGGGTTTCTTATGATACTCCCACTATTCCGAATGAGAAGAATTTTGCTTATGTGCAGAGTAGTAAATTTTCTATGCTTGTAGATCATGAAAAGAATGCTGTGTGATAATTATATTGTTGAATCCATTCATAATGCTACTGAAAATTATTATGAGGGAGGAATATATGCTTGTAGGAATTGCAATAATACCAAGTTTCCTCTCTATATGCTTAAAATCTTGAAGCTATGTTTGTTTTGCCTTCCTATGCTAGTTGATTATTGTTACCGTAAGTTGTTTGATCACAAAATCCCTATGCATAGGAAGTGGGTCAAACTTAAATGTGCTAGTCATATTCTTCATGATGCTCTCTTTATGTTTCAATTCTTATCTTTTATGTGAGCATCATTGAAATCATCATGCCTAGCTAGGGCCGTTAAACGTTAGCGCTTGTTGGGAGGCAACCCAATTTTATTTTTGTTCTTTGCCTTTTGCTCCTGTTTAGTAATAAATCAATCATCTAGCCTCTGGTTAGATGTGGTTTTATGTATTAATTAGTGTTTGTGCCAAGTAAGACCTATAGGATCTTCTTGGATGATAGTTATTTGATCTTGCTGAAAATTCCAGAAACTTTCTGTTCACGAAAACAATTGTTTAAAATCACCAGAACGTGATAAAATACTGATTCCAATTGCATCAGATCAATAATCAAATTATCTAGGTCGTCCTATTTTGGCAGAAGTTTTTGAGTTCCAGAAGTTTGCGTTAGTTACAGATTACTACAGACTGTTCTGTTTTTGACAGATTCTGTTTTTCGTGTGTTGTTTGCTTATTTTGATGAATCTATGGCTAGTAAAATAGTTTATAAACCATAGAGAAGTTGGAATACAGTAGATTTAACACCAATACAAATAAATAATGAGTTCATTACAGTACCTTGAAGTGGTGTTTTGTTTTCTTTCGCTAACGGAGCTCACGAGATTTTCTGTTAAGTTTTGTGTTGTGAAGTTTTCAAGTTTTGGGTAAAGATTCGATGGACTATGGAATAAGGAGTGGCAAGAGCCTAAGCTTGGGGATTCCCAAGGCACCCCAAGGTAATATTCAAGGACAACCAAGAGCCTAAGCTTGGGGATGCCCCGGATGGCATCCCCTCTTTCGTCTTCATTCATCGGTAACTTTACTTGGAGCTATGTTTTTATTCACCACATGATATGTGTTTTTCTTGGAGCGTCATTTTATTTTCTTTAGATTTGCTTTCTGTTTGAATAAAATACCAAGATCTTAAATTCTTAAATGAGAGAGAGTCTTCACATAGTTGCATAATTATTAATCTACTCATTGATCTTCACTTATATCTTTTTGGAGTAGTTTATCATTTACTCGTGTGCTTCACTTATATCATATGAGTAAATGGTTGAGTGAATTGAATATCATAAATCTGAAATTATATATGTTTCATATGCTTATCCCATGGGGAGTAATGACTTCACATATAAGAAGTAGAGGTGGTAAATTTATTGAAGGTTAGCAAACATTGTATTGGTCACTTGGACAATTCATGAAAGAATATTGAAGGAAGAGAGATTTCACATATAAATATACTATCTTGGACATCTTCTACGATTGTGAGCCCCATTAATTATTTTCAAACCTGAGCAAATTAGTTGAAGTTGGACAAGGAAGACAACATAATGAGTTATGCTTGGGTATATTTGTATAGAAGTTATATTGTTATGGATCCTCTAACATGTGGTGCTTGCTATTTAGAATCCTTTGCTAGCCAAAATATCTGTACTAAGCGGGAATACTGCTTGTGCATCCAAACTCCTTGAACTAAGTTTCTTCCATGAGTGTCCACCATATCTACCTATATGTGGTATTTACCTGCCGTTCCAAGTAAATTTGCATGTGCCAAACTCTAAACCTTCGAATAATAATCTGTTTTGTATGCCCAAATCGCTCATGTAGCGACTAGGGGCTGTCAATATCTTCCATGCTAGGTGGGTCATTCTCACGATGAGTGGACTTCGCTCATCATTCACGAGAAAATGGCTGGTAACTGGGATGCCCAGTCCTATGATCAAAAGATCAAAAACAAATTCGCAAATACTTTAAACAAAACTCCCCCAGGAATGTTGATAGTTGGACGGCACCCGTTGTTTCGGACAAGCCGTGGAGTGTGAATGTTGGTGGAGGGGGAGTAAAAAATTTACCTTTCTGCGTGGGAACCGCCTATAATGTATGTAGTAGGGAAGATATTCGGAACTCTTGGTCGTTATGTTGACAATGAAAGCATACTTCTCAAAATTATTTTCATCTATGTTTTTGCTTCGAGCTCTGGCACCTCTGCAAATCCCTGCTTCCCTCTGCGAAGGGCCTATCTTTTACTTTTATGCAAGAGTCAGTAGTATTCCTTCTCATTCCAACCTACTCTTTAGTTGGCACGCATCATGTGATGGAAAGATCTGAGCATATATGGCCATTCAAATATATTTGATCATGAATTATTATTGTTGACAATTATCTATATGATAAATAAGTTGGGAGGCGAAACATTAAGCCCCTATCTTTCTCTGTGTTCGATGGATGCTATTTGTTCTAAAAATATGCTTTGAGTGGTAGCAATCATGGAAGACTATATGATAGTTGAGTGTGTGGGATTTGCTAAATCAAAGCTCTGACATAGACTCTTCCTGAAAATAAGATGAATTGTAATTTTTTGATGACTAATAACACGGTTTGTTAGTTTTCAAGAAAGTTTATGATCTATACTTTAACATGTGGATAGCTTGTTACTTGATCATGAAAAGTTCTATGAGTTGAGCTACTGTTATGACATATAATGATGCTAGAAAAGGTGATTGAAATTATCATTGATGAAACTTGTGCACCTGCTAGCATTCACACTTCATAAATTATTTCTTTTATCATTTACCTACTCGAGGACGAGCGGGAATTAAGCTTGGGGATGCTGATACGTCTCCAACGTATCTATAATTTATGAATTATTCATGCTATTATATTATCTGTTTTGGATGTTTATGGGCTTTACTAAACACTTTTATATTATTTTTGGGACTAACCTATTAACCGGAGGCCCAGCCCAAATTGTTGTTTTTTCCCTTGTTTTAGTGTTCTGCACAAAAGGAATATATACGGAGTCCAAACGGAATGAAACCTTCGGGAGCGTGATTTTTGGAACGAACGTCATCCAGGAGACTTGGAGTTGAAGTCAAGGAAGCTTCGAGGTGGCCACGAGGCAGGGAGGCGCGCCTGCCCCCTGGGCGCGCCCCCTACCCTCATGGGCCCCTCGTGGCTCCCCTTACCGACTTCTTTCGCCTATATATATCCATATACCCAAAAAACATCGGGGAACAGAATAGATCGGGAGTTCCGCCGCCGCAAGCCTCTGTAGCCACCAAAAACCAATCGGGACCCTATTCCGGCACCCTGCCGGAGGGGGGGATCCCTCACCGGTGGCCATCTTCATCATCCCGGCGCTCTCCATGACGAGGAGGGAGTAGTTCACCCTCGGGGCTGAGGGTATGTACCAGTAGCTATGTGTTTGATCTCTCTCTCTCGTGTTCTTGAGGTGATACGATCTTGATGTATCGCGAGCTTTGCTATTATAGTTGGATCTTATGATGTTTCTCCCCCTCTACTCTCTTGTAATGGATTGAGTTTTCCCTTTGAAGTTATCTTATTGGATTGAGTCTTTAAGGATTTGAGAACACTTGATGTATGTCTTGCATGTGCTTATCTGTGGTGACAATGGGATATCACGTGATCCACTTGATGTATGTTTTGGTGATCAACTTGCGGGTTCCGCCCATGAACCTATGCATAGGGGTTGGCACACGTTTTCGTCTTGACTCTCCGGTAGAAACTTTGGGGCACTCTTTGAAGTACTTTGTGTTGGTTTGAATAGATGAATCTGAGATTGTGTGATGCATATCGTATAATCATACCCACGTATAATTGAGGTGACATTGGAGTATCTAGGTGACATTAGGGTTTTGGTTGATTTGTGTCTTAAGGTGTTATTCTAGTACGAACTCTATGATAGATCGAACGGAAAGAATAGCTTCGTGTTATTTTACTACGGACTCTTGAATAGATCGATCAGAAAGGATAACTTTGAGGTGGTTTCGTACCCTACCATAATCTCTTCGTTTGTTCTCCGCTATTAGTGACTTTGGAGTGACTCTTTGTTGCATGTTGAGGGATAGTTATATGATCCAATTATGTTATTATTGTTGAGAGAACTTTCACTAGTGAAAGTATGAACCCTAGGCCTTGTTTCAACGCATTGCAATACCGGTTACGCTCACTTTTATCATTAGTTACCTCGCTGTTTTATATTGTCAGATTACAAAAACCTATATCTACCATCCATATTGCACTTGTATCACCATCTCTTCGCCGAACTAGTGCACCTATAAAATTTACCATTGTATTGGGTGTGTTGGGGACACAAGAGACTCTTTGTTATTTGGTTGCAGGGTTGTTTGAGGGAGACCATCTTCATCCTACACCCCCACGGATTGATAAACCTTAGGTCATCCACTTGAGGGAAATTTGCTACTGTCCTACAAACCTTTGCACTTGGAGGCCCAACAACATCTACAAGGAGAAGGTTGCTTAGTAGACATCAAATATTATATGTTCAGATCCTTTATGCACATTAATACCCCTCTGATTATGAACATGAATATGATTTTTGAGTAGTTACGTTCGTTCCTGAGGACATGGGAGAAGTCGTGTTATAAGTAGTCATGTGAATTTGGTATTCGTTCGATATTTTGATGAGATGTATGTTGTCTTTCCTCTAGTGGTGTTATGTGAACGTCGACTACATGAAACTTCACCATTGTTTGGGCCTAGGGGAAGGCATTGGGAAGTAATAAGTAGATGATGGGTTGCTAGAGTGACAGAAGCTTAAACCCTAGTTTATGCGTCGCTTTGTAAGGGGCTGATTTGGATCCATATGTTTCATGCTATGGTTAGGTTTACCTTAATTCTTCTTTTGGAGTTGCGGATGCTTGCGAGGGGGGTTAATCATAAGTGGGATGCTTGTCCAAGGAAGGGCAGTACCCAAGCACCGGTCCACCCACATATCAAATTATCAAAGTAACGAACGCGAATCGTATGAGCATGATGAAAACTAGCTTGACGATTATTCCCATGTGTCCTCGGGAGCGCTTTCCTTTATATAAGAGTTTGTCCAGGCTTGTCCTTTGCTACAAAAAGGATTGGGCCACCTTGCTGTACCTTGTTTACTTTTGTTACTTGTTACCCGTTACGAATTACCTTATCACAAAACTATCTGTTACCGATAATTTCAGTGCTTGCAGAGAATACCTTACTGAAAACTGCTTGTCATTTCCTTCTGCTCCTTGTTGGGTTCGACACTCTTACTTATCGAAAGGACTACGATAGATCCCCTATACTTCTGGGTCATCACCCACAAGCACCAATTTATAGTTCCGGTAACAAGATTGAACACAAGAGATGAACTAGGGTTTGAGTTGAGATGGTGTTGTTGAAGATGTTGATGGAGATTGCCCTCCCCAAGATGGGAGAGTTGTTGGTGATGATGAGGACAATGATTTCCCCCTCCGGGAGGGAAGTTCCCCCGGCGGAATCGCTCCGCTGGAGGGCAAAAGTGCTCCTGCACAAGTTCCGCCTCGAGACGGCGACGCTCCGTCCCGAATGTCCTCTCCCTATTTTTTCTAGGTCAAAATGACCTATATACCGGAAGATGGGCACCGGAGGTGGGCCTGGGTGAGCACAACCCACCAGGGCACGCCTGGGCTCCCTAGCGCGCCCAGGTGGGTTGTGCCCACCTGGTGGGCCCCTCTGGTAGTTATTTGCTCCAATAATTCTTAAATATTCCATAAAAAATCTTCGTGAAGTTTCAGCTTGTTTGGAGTTGTGCAGAATAGGTGGCCCGGCGTAGCTTTTCCAGGTCCAGATTTCCAGCTGCCGGAATTCTCCCTCTTGGTGTGTACCTTGCAAATTATGTGAGAAAAGGCATTAGAATTACTCCAAAAAGCATTATTATGGATAAAAACATCAGAAATAATAGTAATAAAACATGATGCAAAATGGACATATCAACTCCCCCAAGCTTAGACCTCGCTTGTCCTCAAGCGAAAACCAAAATCTAAAAACATGTCCACATGCTTTGAGAGAGAGGTGTCGATAAAAACAAAATACGGACATAGAAGCATCATGTTGATTATTATAATAGCAACAAAGTTAAACATAGGACTTTTTATCATATACTTCTCATGAGTAAGTAACAGTTCATCACACAATCGAAGTATAAAGTGAAAACTCTATTAGAAACCAACAAACTATGTTCTCAGTCAACTTTGCAACTACAATTCATCATCTTTTCAGGAAGGGTCACGTGTCGGAGCCTTTAGGCAAGTCCACATACTCAACCATCATATAGTCTTCTATGCTTGCTAACACTCACCGCGTACACATGAGCAAAACGTTTCAACCGGACACATAGAAAGATAGGGGCTTATAGTTTCGCCTCCCAACATATTCACCTCAAGGGTGATGTCAACAATAATAACTCATGCTATCTATATTCAACTGGACATATGTGCCTAGATCTTTCCTCACCACATGATGCTTGCCAAAGGAGAAAAATAAAAAGGAATAGAAGGAAAACTTTGACTCTTTGCATAAAAGTAGATACAAAAAAGTAAAAGATAGGCCCTTCACAGAGGGAAGCAGAGGTTGCCATGCGCTTATTTGTTTGTATGCTCAACCCCTTAGTGCAAAAGAACGTCACGTTGCATTGCCCCTTGTGATAGCGACCTTTATTATGCAGTCTGTCGCTTTTATTCTTCACCATAACAAGTTCGTGCAACGCTTAGTTTTCTCTTACACTAAATGATCTCACACATTTAGAGGCAATTTTATTGCCTTTTTTGCACCGATGACAACTTACTTGAGGGATCTTGCTCAATCTCTACTTGGTGCGGAATTTTTGGCTAGCAAAGATAGGGGCAAGCACCACATGTTGAAGGATCTATGACAATATGACTTCTATGTGAATATAAACAAACATAAATCATTAAGTTGTCTTCCTTGTCCAACGTCAAAAAATTTGGCATATAATATTTTGATGAGGGCTCACAATCACAAAAAATTCTAGGATAGTATATTTATATGTGAATCATCTCTTCCCTTATTAATTCTTTCATGAGTTGCATCATTGACTAATACTAAGTTTGTCAATCTCTAATAAAATTTTCCACCTATACTTTTCCTTATGTGGTGCCATCACCTACCATAGGATTAGTATATGATCTTCTTAATTTATTTCCTTTCTCTTTTATATAATTCCTTTCTTTTTATTGCAACATGAAAGTAAAGAAAGCAAAAACTCAAACTAAACTTTATTATATAACTTGCACACGATTACAAAGATAGATCACTAAGCAAAACTCTTGAAAAGAAAGGATCGAACTAAACTTTTATTCATCTAAAGCAAAAGATTGAACTAAGATAAGTAAAGCAAAAAGATAGTGGGGTGATACGATACCGGGGCACCTCCCCCAAGCTTGGCGAATGCCAAGGGGAGTGCCCATACCCGATACTCAATTCTCCTTTGGTGGCGAGGAAGATGGTGGTGGTGATGAAGCGATTATGTCCTTAACGATCAAGAGATTCTCCAACCGACGGATGACACTCCGGAGATAGATGATATGCTCTTGGTGTAACATCCCAAATTTTCAATTTGGAATGTTATACATAGGTCATCATATGCATATCATATTTTATTGCATTTTGTTTTGCGATCCTCGAAATTCTAAGCAACTCAAGGACCCACGAGAGAGTTGGGGATTTTATTATTTTCATATTTGAATTTTCTCAAATATTGAAACAGGGATCATTTTGGTTTTAATTATTTTTCTCTCCAAAAATATTTCATAATAAAAATATATGAGAGGAGATAATATGACTTCTCCAAAATAATGAAATATTGGAGGAAAATATGCATTTCTCAGAAATTGCATTTAGGCCAAGAAAATGTTCATCATGTTCTAAATATTTTATTTAGACGATGAAAATTTGTCTTGGCATTTTTAGATTTTTATTTTTTATTTTATTAGGATTTTTCTTGGCGAAATCTTTTTTTAAGTTTCAGACCGACTGGGCCGAAGCCCAGCCGGCCCACTCCGGCGCCACTGCCATCGTCGTCCCCGAGCCGGACTCCTCGAGGGAGTCTAACACCGCCGCGCTTCGCCGCCCCCTCCCGCACGCCACCTCGCCCCCCCTTTATAAGCAGACCCGCCCCCCTGGAGTCCCACATCGCCCACGCCGCCGCCTGCCCTCGCCAGCCCCGCCGCCGAGCCGCGTCGCCGCCCGCTCCGCACCGCCGCCGCCCGAGCCGCCCCGAGCCGTCGCCAGCCCCGCCGGAGCCACCCGTTCACCGGATCTCGTCCGCCTTTTTTTGTATTTTAGGTAAAAACCTCGGTTTTCTTAAAAGCCTAGATCGGTTTTTTTTAAAACCCTAGATGCGTTTTTTTTTTCTGTAGATCGGTTTTTTCGGTTTTCGCCGGTTTACTTTATTTAGCGGACATTCGTCCGATCGTTCGTTTTAACGAACGCTGTTTGCCGGTTAGGTTCAGACAGCGAACGTTCGTTGGTTAGTCTTTTCTTTTTATTTTCTTATTCTGCTAGGGACCTATCCGCGATTATTTTTATCGCAGATTAGCCCCTGATCTTCAAACCCTCGTAACTTTTCAACCGTTTGTCCAAATCCAGTGAAACCAACGCCAAAATCTTCGTCTCGAACCTCTCTTTCTGTTTAATCAACTTGAACAAGGTTTTGACAATTTAAAATTTGGTTTCAAGCAGATTTTATTTTGAAGTTCTTTTGACCGTAGTTTCAGTTCCGTAGCTCCGATTCGATTGATTCTTTTCGCAAATCGAATCTCTTCAGTTGAGCTTTCAGATTTGATCTTTTTATTTGAGTTTTACCTGTGCATCTATGCTTGAGTGCTTATGTATGCTATTGTTTGTTTGCGATAGAATTTCCGGAGTGCGAAGCATGCTACTACGAGTCTATAGGGTTTGCGGATCGTCTGCAAGGCAAGTAACACATTGATCATACTCTTTTCATACCCAGTTTTTATGCATTAGTTACAATCCTCAAACATTGTATGATTAGGATGTGATTAACTTGCGGGTTTTGGGAAGTAGATGATGAGGTAGAACCTATTACCTGTTTTATTATCAAACCCTTGGGAGTTACATCTACGCTATGCTTATATTGCCATGCTATGGTCGTAGACGTGGATTGGGTTTGAGTGTATCCATGACAGATGTGAGATTGTTAATTAATGGTTAACATAAGGTGGCTACTTAAATACACATCTGGGCAGATTGGTTGCGGGCACCTGGAGATTCCAGTGTTGTCCTAGGATATCCCGGAGGACCCGTGTGATCATCCTACGGCTCGCCACCCAGGCTCAAAGTGATCATAAGATTATTCATGCTAGAAACTTCCGTGTGCAGCCACAAGCTATTATGGGCTCTAGCATAGTTGAGTAGGTTGCATGACCTCTTTCAGTGGTGGGCTAGCAGATGTAGGGGAAAGTAGGTGTAACTGTCCACCCAGAGTAAAGAGTTAATGTTTCTGAAAGACTGTGTCTCGGTCATCCGTTTCTCAAACACCATGTAGTGCGAGAAATCCAACGGAGGAGATCGGGTCTTGTGGGGAAAAGTGCGCAAACCTCTGCAGAGTGTACAAACTAATCATGGTTAGCGGTGTCCCCGGTTATGGACATCTTGAGTATCTGGTACTTGAATTATTGATTTGATCTCATCACTCTATCTAAATTAATTTGTTGGGTTGTTAATGATTACTTTTAATTGGGAATGAGTTGGAGGAACCTTCTCAATGTTTCAACTACCATGATAGTCAAATAAAATATATTTCTTTGATGTAGGAAAAAATTGGCTTTCCGCAAAACATTATAACCATAGAGCCTCCACCAGCCACATATGCATGTAGTGATAGCATTTATTCTGTTCATTGCTCTACTGTGTTATATTGCCAGTATATTCCATGTGCTGACCCGTTCCGGGCTGCAACATATCATGTAGCAGACTTTTCAGACGAAGAGTAAGGTGCGCTAGGTCGTTGTCGTGCACTCAGCTATGTCGTTGGAGTTGATGGACTCACCTTATCTTCCAAGCCTTCCGTTGTTATCCTTTAGATGGCCTTAAGACGTATTTATTGTAATGAGTTCTCTTTTGAGACCTTCGATGTAATAAGTGTGTGATTGCTACTCTGTTATAAATCCTTCAAGTACTGTGTGTATCAGCATTACCGATCCAGGGATGACACTTAAGCACAGAGATTAGACCATTTGAGATTGGATCGCTACACTTGGTGCAGAACATTTTCGCAGGTAAGATACTTATATTGTTTGTGAACTATTTCAATGACACGAAAAGCTTCAATCTCAGCAGGAGTAAGGTGCTTATGGTAGGGCTTAAGGATATCTTCTTCCTCCTCCTCGGCCAGTAGTGCTTGTGCTGCCACTGGGGATGGATCTACGATAGCTCCCTTGCCCTTGTCTCCCTTGACGGTGTTCGTAGGCTCCTCCCTCTTTGTCTCGATCTTCATCAGCCAACCATCTTCTTCCATGTTGTTGGAGGAGGAGGAAGACATGACGCCTGGCTTGATAAAACTGACCGAAAACAGCAAGAAAAGAGAACAGAGGATTTCTCCGCGATACGGCGGTGCTTGTGCCCACCAGGGGACTCTTCCTGGAAGTTTCTTTATTTCCAAAATTCTTAAATATTCCAAAACTGACAAAAAATATTTTTACAGATTTTTCGGAGTCCGTTTACTTACCGTATCACGTACCTCCTTATTTCCACAATTCTGGAGTGTTCCAGAAGGACTCTTTTATGTGTTCTTCCGGTGTCAAAGTTTGGATAATATTACTTTCAACATTAATGGGTGTACCTGAGATATAATGCTTTATTCGTTGCCCATTGACAACCCTCGGGTTAGTACCTTCGGAATTATTTATTTTGATGGCTCCATACCGATCAACTTCCTCGATAACATATGGGCCTTCCCATTTTGAGAGGAGTTTTCCTGCAAAGAATCTGAAACGAGAGTTGTACAAAAGAACATATTCTCCGATTTTAAACTCACGCTTTTGGATTCTTTTGTTATGCCATCTTTTAACTTTTTCTTTGAATAATTTTGCATTTTCATAAGCTTGGTTCCTCCATTCATCTAATGAGCTAATATCACTAAACCTCTTTTCCCCAGCAAGTTTGAAATCATAATTGAGTTCTTTGATTGCCCAATATGCTTTATGTTCTAACTCAAGAGGCAAATGACAAGCTTTTCCATAAACCATTTTATAAGGAGACATACCCATAGGATTTTTATATGCCGTTCTATAAGCCCAAAGTGCATCATCTAATTTCTTAGACCAATTCTTCCTGGACCTATTAACTGTCTTTTGCAAAATTAATTTTATTTCTCTATTGCTAAGTCCAACTTGACCACTAGACTGAGGATGATAGGGTGATGCAATTCTATGGTTAACATCATACTTGGCAAGCATTTTACGAAAAGCACCATGAATAAAGTGTGAACCACCATCAGTCATTAAATATCTAGGGACCCCAAACCTTGGGAAATAACTTCCTTAAGCATTTTAATAGAGGTATTGTGATCAGCACTACTGGTTGGAATAGCTTCTACCCATTTAGTAACATAATCTACAGCAACCAAAATATGTGTATACCCATTAGAGGAAGGAAAAGGTCCCATGTAATCAAATCCCCAAACATCAAATGGTTCAACAGCAAGTGAATAATTCATAGGCATTTCTTGACGCTTACCGATATTAGCTATTCTTTGACATTCATCACAAGATGAGACGTACTTATGGGCATCCTTGAAGAGAGTAGGCCAATGAAATACAGACTGCAATACCTTATGAGCAGTTCTATCTCCAGCATGATGCCCTCCATAAGCTTCGGAGTGACATTTTCATAAGATTTGTCCCTGTTCATGTTCAGGTACACAACGTCTAATAATACCATCTACTCCTTCTTTATAAAGATGTGGGTCATCCCAAAAGTAATATCTTAAATCATAGAAGAATGTTTTCTTTTGTTGGTATGTAAAGCTAGGTGGTAAATATTTAGCAACAATATAATTAGCATAGTTAGCATACCAAGGATTACTATGAGCAACACTTATTGTAGCTAACTGCTCATCAGGAAAACTATCATCAATAGCCAGTGGGTCATCAAGCACAGTTTCAAGCCTAGACAAGTTATCTGCTATGGGATTCTTAGCTCCTTTCCTATCAATGATATGTAAATCAAATTCTTGCAACAAGAGAACCCATCGAATAAGTATAGGTTCAGCATCTTTCTTTTCCATAAGATATTTAATAGCAGCATGGTCGGTGTGGACGATAACCTTAGAATCAACAATGTATGATCTAAATTTATCACAAGCAAACACCACTCCTAGAAATTTCTTTTCAGTAGTAGCATAATTTCGTTGAGCACTGTCTATACTAGCATAATGAATAACATTCAATTTCTTATCAACTCTTTGTCCTAGAACAGCACCAACAGCATAATCACTAGCATCACACATAATTTTAAAAGGCAAGTTCCAGTCAGGTGGTTGAACAATAGGTGCAAAAATTAAGGCTTTCTTGAGTGTTTTAAAGGCTTCCAAACAATCATCATCGAAAACAAAAGGAATATCCTTTTGCAAAAGATTTGTAAGAGGCCTAGACATTTTAGAAAAGTCTTTGATAAATCTCCTATAGAAACCAGCATGACCAAGGAAACTACGAATACCTTTGATGTCCTTAGGACATGGCATTTTCTCAATTGCATCAACCTTAGCTTTATCCACTTCAATACCCTTCTCAGAAATCTTATGACCCAAGACAATGCCTTCATTAACCATAAAGTGGCACTTCTCCCAATTCAAGACAAGATTCATTTGTTCACATCTCAGCAAAACTCGATCAAGATTTCTTAAACAATTATCAAAAGACTTCCCATAAACAGAGAAGTCGTCCATGAAAACCTCAACGATCTTTTCACAAAATTCAGATAATATAGCAGTCATACATCTTTGAAAGGTAGCAGGTGCATTACATAAACCAAAAGGCATACGTCTATAAGCATAAGTTCCAAAGGGGCAACTAAAACTGGTCTTTTCTTGATCAGGTTTTGAAACAGATATTTGGGAAAAACCAGAGTATCCATCAAGGAAGCAAAAATGTGTGTGCTTAGATAATCTTTCAAGCATTTGATCAATAATAGGCAGAGGGTAATGATCTTTTTTAGTTGCATTGTTTAGTTTTCTAAAATCAATTACCATTCTATAGCCCGTAACAACTCTTTGTGGGATAAGTTCATTCTTATCATTAGGAACAACAGTTATACCTCCTTTCTTAGGAACACAATGAACAGGACTTATCCATCTACGATCAGCTATGGGATAGATTATACCTGCTTCCAGAAGTTTTAATATTTCCGGTCTTACCACTTCTTTCATCTTCAAATTTAACCGACGTTGGTGATCAACAACGGGTTTAGCATCAGGTTCCATATTAATTTTGTGCTGACATAGAGTGGGACTAATGCCAAATCATCAAGAGTATATCCAACAGCAGCTCGGTGCTTCCTTAGAACTTTCAATAATCTTTCTTCTTCATGTTCATGTTCTGAAAGGTTAGCACTAATAATGACAGGATATATCTTCTTTTCATCAAGATAAGCATATTTCAAAGTGTCTGGCAATTGTTTTAATTCAAACACAGGATCACCTTTAGGTGGAGGAGGACCTCCTAGAGTTTCAATTGGCAAATTGTGTTTAAGCAGAGGACGTTGTTCAAAGAAAATCTTATCTATTTCATTTCTTTCATGCATATGTAAATCATTTTCATGGTCTAGCAAATATTGTTCTAGTGGATCAGTAGGTGGCACTGCAATAGAAGCAAGACCAATTAATTCATATTTACTAGGCAATTCTTTTTCATAAAGTTTTCTACTAAACTTGGAAAAATTAAACTCATGAGATTCATTACCAAAACTAACACCGACAGTTTGTTTCTCACAGTCTATTTTATCATTAACGGTGTTCAAGAAAGGTCTATCAAAAATAATGGGACAGAAGTCATCTTGTAGGGAACCAAGAACAAGGAAATCAGTAGGATATTTTATTTTCCCACACAAGGCTTCAACATCTCTAACAATCCCAATTGGTGATATGGTGTCTCTATTAGCAAGTTTAATAGTAACATCTATTTCTTCTATCTCTGCGGGTGCTATGTCATTCATAATTCTTGATATAATGTGTAAGGAATAGCACTCACACTAGCACCTATGTCACATAAACCATGATAACAGTGATCTCCTATTTTAACTGAGATGGCAGGCATGCCAACAACAAGTCTATGTTTATCCTTTTTATCAGGTTTGGCAATTCTAGCAGCTTCTTCACAGAAGTAAATAACACGCCCATCTATATCTTCTTCTAAGAGATCTTTAACCATAGCAATACTAGGTTCTACTTTAATTTGTTCATCAGGTTTAGGTGTTCTAATATAGCTTTTGTTAACCACAGTTGAAACTTTAGTATGTTCCTTTATCCTAATAGGGAAAGGTGGTTTCTCAATATAAGCAGAAGGAACAACTGGATCAACATTATAAATTATAGTTTCTTCTTTAACTGGTACCGGTTCTTTGATTTCTTCTTTAACAGGTGGGTGATATTTAAACCATTTCTCTTTAGGGAGATCGACATGAGTAGCAAATGATTCACAAAAGGAGGCTACTATCTCAGAGTCAAGTCCATATTTAGTGCTAAACTTTTGAAAAGCAACGGTATCCATAAAAGATTTAAAACAATCATACTTAAGCTTAATACCTGACTCTTTACCTTCGAGTTCCCAATCTTCAGAGTTGTGTTTAATTCTTTCCAAAAGATCCTATCGAAATTCAATAGTCTTCTTCATAAAAGAACTAGCACAAGAAGTATCAAGCATGGTTTGATCATTATGAAAAATTCGGGCATAAAAGTTCTGGATAATAATTTCTCTTGAGAGCTCATGATTGGGGCATGAATATAACATTGACTTAAGCCTCCCCCAAGCTAGAGCAATACTTTCTCCTTCACGAGGCCAAAAATTATATATATAATTCCGATCACGATGAACTAGATGCATAGGATAAATTTTTTGGTGGAACTCCAATTTCAAATGATTCCAATTCCATGATCCAAAATCATCGCATAGCCTATACCATGACAATGCTTTTCCCTTCAAAGATAAAGGGAAAACCTTTTTCATAACTTTATCTCTGGGTAAACCTAAAAGCTTAAACAATCCACAAATTTGTTCTACAGATATCAGGTGCATATCAGGATGTTCAGTTCCATCTCCTGCATAAGGATTAGCTAGCAGTTGTTCTATCATACCCGAAGGAATTTCATATTCAATATTTTCAGTAGGTGCAGTAGGTTGTGAAGGAAATATGCCCTAGAGGCAATAATAAAGTTGTTATTTATATTTCCTTATATCATGATAAATTTTTATTATTCATGCTAGAATTGTATTAACCGGAAACTTAGTGCATGTGTGAATACATAGACTAACAAAGTGTCACTAGTATACCTCTACTTCACTAGCTCGTTGAATCAAAGATGGTTAAGTTTCCTAACCATAGACATGAGTTGTCATTTGATTAATGGGATCACATCATTAGAGAATGATGTGATTCACTTGACCCATTCCGTTAGCTTAGCATTTGATCATTTAGTATATTGCTATTGCTTTCTTCATGACTTGTACATGTTCCTATGACTATGAGATTATGCAACTCCCGAATACCAGAGGGACATTTTGTGTGCTACCAAACGTCACAACGTAACTGGGTGATTATAAAGGTGCTCTACAGGTGTCCACGATGGTACTTGTTGAGTTGGCATAGATCAAGATTAGGATTTATCACTCCGATTGTCGGAGAGGTATCTCTGGGGCCCTCTCGGTAATGCACATCACTATAAGCCTTGCAAGCAATGTAACTAAAGAGTTAGTTGCGGGATGATGCATTACGGAACGAGTAAAGAGACTTGCCAGTAACGAGATTGAACTAGGTATTGAGATACCGACGATCGAATCTCGGGCAAGTAACATACCGATGACAAAGGGAACAACGTATGTTGTTATGCAGTTTGACCGATAAAGATCTTCGTAGAATATGTAGGAACCAATATGAGCATCCAGGTTACGCTATTGGTTATTGACCGGAGACGTGTCTCCGTCATGTCTACATAGTTCTCGAACCCGTAGGGTCCGCACGCTTAATGTTCGGTGACAATCGGTATTATGAGTTTATGTGTTTTATGTACCGAAGGAAGTTCGGAGACCCGGATATGATCACGGACATGACGAGGAGTCTCAAAATGGTCGAGACATAAAGATCGATACATTGGAAGCCTATATTTGGACATCGGAATAGTTCCGGGTGAAATCGGGATTTTACCGGAGTACCGGAGATTACCGGAACCCCCGGTAAGTGTATGGGCCTTATTGGGCCATAGTGGAGAGAAAGACGAGACCAGGGCAGGCCGCGCGCCACCTCTCCCTCTGGTCCGAATTAGACTAGGAGGGGGGCGGCGCCCCCCTTTCCTTCCTCCCTCTCTCCCCCTTCCTTCTCTCCTAGTCCAACTAGGGAAGGGGGCAATCCTACTCCCGGTGGGAGTAGGACTCCTCCAGGGCGCGCCATAGAGGGCCGGCCCTCCCCCTCCTCCACTCCTTTATATACGGGGGAGGGGGGCACCCCAGAGACACACAAGTTGATCATTCATCTTTTAGCCGTGTGCGGTGCCCCCCTCCACCATAATTCACCTCGGTCATATCGTAGCGGTGCTTAGGCGAAGCCCTGCGTCGGTAGCATTGATAACCCACAAGTATAGGGGATCGCAACAGTTTTCGAGGGTAGAGTATTCAACCCAAATTTATTGATTCGACACAAGGGGAGCCAAAGAATATTCTCAAGTATTAGCAGTTGAGTTGTCAATTCAACCACACCTGGATAACTTAGTATCTGCAGCAAAGTATTTAGTAGCAAAGTAATATGGAAATAACGGTAACGGTAGCAAAAGTAATATTTTTGGGTTTTGTAGTGATTGTAACAGTAGCAACGGAAAAGTAAATAAGCGAAGAACAATATGTGAAAAGCTCGTAGGCATTGGATCGGTGATGGAGAATTATGCCGGATGCGGTTCATCATGTAACAGTCATAACATAGGGTGACACAGAACTAGCTCCAATTCATCAATGTAATGTAGGCATGTATTCCGAATATAGTCATACGTGCTTATGGAAAAGAACTTGCATGACATCTTTTGTCCTACCCTCCCGTGGCAGCGGGGTCCTAATGGAAACTAAGGGATATTAAGGCCTCCTTTTAATAGAGTACCGGACCAAAGCATTAACACATAGTGAATACATGAACTCCTCAAACTACGGTCATCACCGGGAGTGGTCCCGATTATTGTCACTTCGGGGTTGCCGGATCATAACACATAGTAGGTGACTATAGACTTGCAAGATAGGATCAAGAACTCACATATATTCATGAAAACATAATAGGTTCAGATCTGAAATCATGGCACTCGGGCCCTAGTGACAAGCATTAAGCATAGCAAAGTCATAGCAACATCAATCTCAGAACATAGTGGATACTAGGGATCAAACCCTAACAAAACTAACTCGATTACATGATAAATCTCATCCAACCCATCACCGTCCAGCAAGCCTACGATGGAATTACTCACGCACGGCGGTGAGCATCATGAAATTGGTGATGGAGGATGGTTGATGATGACGACGGCGACGGATTCCCCTCTCCGGAGCCCCGAACGGACTCCAGATCAGCCCTCCCGAGAGGTTTTAGGGCTTGGCGGCGGCTCCGTATCGTAAAACGTGATGAATCCTTCTCTCTGATTTTTTTCTCCCCGAACACGAATATATGGAGTTGGAGTTGAGGTCGGTGGAGCGTCAGGGGGCCCACGAGGCAGGGGGGCGCGCCCCCCACCCTCGTGGACAGGTGGAGGCCCCCCTGACGTGGATTCTTCTTCCAGTATTTTTATTATTTTCCAAAAATAAGTTACGTGGAGTTTCAGGTCATTCCGAGAACTTTTGTTTCTGCACATAAATAACACCATGGCAATTCTGCTGAAAACAGCGTCAGTCCGGGTTAGTTCCATTCAAATCATGCAAGTTAGAGTCCAAAGCAAGGGCAAAAGTGTTTGGAAAAGTAGATACGACGGAGACGTATCAACTCCCCCAAGCTTAAACCTTTGCTTGTCCTCAAGCAATTCAGTTGATAAACTGAAAGTGATAAAGAAAAACTTTTACAAACTCTGTTTGCTCTTGTTGTTGTAAATATGTAAAGCCAGCATTCAAGTTTTCAGCAAAGATTATGACTAACCACATTCACAATAACACTTAGGTCTCATGTTTACTCATATCAATGGCATAATCAACTAGCGAGCAATAATAATAAATCTCGGATGACAACACTTTCTCAAAACAATCATGATATGATATAACAAGATGGTATCTCGCTAGCCCTTTCTGAGACCGCAAAACATAAATGCAGAGCACCTTTAAAGATCAAGGACTGACTAGACATTGTAATTCATGGTAAAAGAGATCCAGTCATAGTCATACCCAATATAAATTAATAGTACTGGATGCAAATGACAGCAGTGCTCTCCAGCTGGTGCTTTTAATAAGAGGGTGATGACTCAACATAAAAGTAAATAGATAGGCCCTTCGCAGAGGGAAGCAGGGATTTGTAGAGGTGCCAGAGCTCGATTTTGAAATAGAGATAAATAATATTTTGAGCGGCATACTTTCATTGTCAACATAACAACCAAGAGATGGCGATATCTTCCATGCTACACACATTATAGGCGGTTCCCAAACAGAATGGTAAAGTTTATACTCCCCCTCCACCAACAAGCATCAATCCATGGCTTGCTCGAAACAACGAGTGCCTCCAACTAACAACAGTCCCAGGGGGAGTTTTGTTTGCAATTATTTTGATTTAGTTTGCATAAAGCATGGGACTGGGCATCCCGGTGACCAGCCATTTTCTCGTGAGTGAGGAGCGGAGTCCACTCCTCTTGAGAATAACCCGCCTAACATGGAAGATAAGGACAACCCTAGTTGATACATGAGCTATTCGAGCATACAAAACAGAATTTCATTTGAAGGTTTAGAGTTTGGCACATACAAATTTACTTGGAACGGCAGGTAGATACCGCATATAGGAAGGTATAGTGGACTCATATGGAATAACTTTGGGGTTTAAGGGATTGGATGCACAAGCAGTATTCCCGCTTAGTACAAGTGAAGGCTAGCAAAAGACTGGGAAGCGACCAACTAGAGAGCGACAACAGTCATGAACATGCATTAAAATTAATAAACATTGAGTGCAAGCATGAGTAGGATATAATCCACCATGAACATAAATATCGTGAAGGCTATGTTGATTTGTTTCAACTACATGTGTGAACATGTGCCAAGTCAAGTCACTTAAATCATTCAAAGGAGGATACCACCCCATCATACCACATCACAACCATTTTAATAGCATGTTGGCACGCAAGGTAAACCATTATAACTCATAGCTAATCAAGCATGGCATAAGCAACTATGATCTCTAATTGTCATTGCAAACATGTTTATTCATAATAGGCTGAATCAGGAACGATGAACTAATCATATTTACAAAAACAAGAGAGGTCGAGTTCATACCAGCTTCTCTCATCTCAATCAGTCCATCATATATCGTCATAATTGCCTTTCACTTGCACGACCGAACGATGTGAAAATAATAAGAGTGCACGTGCATTGGACTAAGCTGGAATCTGCGAGCATTCAATAAACAGGAGAAGACAAGGCAATATGGGCTCTTGGTTAAATCAACAATAATGCATATAAGAGCCACCTCAACAATTTAATCATGGTCTTCTCCTATCGACCCCCAAAGAAAAGAAAAGAAAATAGAACTATTTACACGGGAAAGCTCCCAACAAGCAAAAGAAGAACATGAAATATTTTTGGGTTTTCTTTTTAATTATTACTACTACAGCAAGAAAAGTAAACTAACTAAAAGCTACACTAATTTTTTTTGTTTTTCTTAAGGTTTATTAAACACACAAGAAGAAAGCAAGAAAAAGGAAAATAAACTAGCATGGATATTACAGTGGAAGAGTATGAGCACCGACATCTAGCGATGAGTGTGTGAACATAAATGTAATGTTGGTGAGAAGTACGTACTCCCCCAAGCTTAGGCTTTTGGCCTAAGTTGGTTTATTGCCACGGATGGCCTGGCGGATATCCATAGTTGTAGTTGGGGTCGTACTGAGATGCAGCGGTCATTGCATCGTGTGCTGCAGCTTGGAGGCGAGCTATCTCAGCCCTCCTCCTATACTCCTCCGCCTCCTCTCTGGTTATGTAATGTCTCCCTTTTTCCTGAAAGTCAAAGAGAGTAGGGGCAGGAAGAACAATATTGACGGCGTGACGCCTGTCAAAGATTAGTCTGTACTGGAGAGGTGGTTCATTCCTCTCGACAACCTGATGATGAACCATAGCATTAAAGTCTAGATAAGTAGGAGGCAGTTCAATATCATCATCACGTATGGTTACACCAAGAAAATCAGCTAAGCGGGTTGCATAAATTCCACCAAAGAAATCTCCATTAAATCTATTATGATGCAACCTACGTGCAACAATGGCTCCCAAGTTATAAGATTTATCTCCTAACACAGCACTCCTAAGAATACTGAGGTCAGGGACACACATGTGACATGCTTCATCTTTACCATTTATGCACCTACCTATGAAGAGAGCAAAATAATGTATAGCAGGAAAATGAATGCTCCCTATGGTAGCTTGTGTTATGTCTCTAGATTCCCCCATAGTTATACTAGCAAGAAATTCTCTAAATTCAGATTTGCGAGGTTCACTAGTACTACCCCATTGTGGAAGTTTGCAAGCATTGGTAAAATCCTCTAAGTCCATAGTGTAAGATTTTTCATAGAGATCAAATAGGACAGTTTGAGAATTGCGTGAAGATGAAAATTCAAACCTCCTCACAAAGGAACTAGTGAGATAGTGGTACTGGCGGCACTTTTCTCCCTCGAAGCTCACAAGATCAGCGTTACGCAAATACGCGTTAAATTCTTCCTTGATTCCCGCTCGATCCATAAAGCCTTCTGAAGGCCATTCACAAGGCTGCACTAGAGCGTTCCTTGGTGGCTCATCATCGGCATCGCGCATTGCGAGCCTGGGTCCTTGCTTCCTTGAAGGACCACCTTGGTATATTTTCCTAAGCATATTTCTTCCTCTAAAAAATTTCTGAAATTTTTAGTAACTTCAAACAAAAGTGAACCAAGCTCAACAAAATTGATAGAAACTACTCGTACAAGTGCCTAGAGACTATATCAAGCATTAGAACTACTTGGAACCATATAAATTTGACATGCAAGCTCAAGAACATGGTCACCTAGGCAGCACAAATTTGCAATGAATAAAGCACTAGAACAAAAACTAATTGGACCAATGGAGGAGTCACATACCAAGGAACAATCTCCCAAGCAGTTTTGTGAGAGGTGCTTGAGCAAGGAGATCGAAAATCGCAGCAAAATGAGCTAGAACTCGTGCTTGAGCTGGATGGTGATTTTTTTGGGAGGAAGAAGAAGTGTGTGGGTGCAGGAATAAGTGGAGGGGAGCCACCGTGGGCCCACGAGGCAGGGGGGCGCCTGGGGCCCTGGACCCTCGTGGCCAGGTGCTTGCTCCCCCTGCTGTGTTCTCAGTGCCAGATATTCTCAAATATTCCAGAAAAAATCATATTCCAATTTCAGGGCATTTGGAGAACTTTTATTTTCGGGGTATTTTTATATTGCACGGATAATCAGAAAACAGACAGGAAAAATACTATTTTTACTTTATTTCAACTAAATAACAGAAAGTAAAAGGAGGGTACAGAAGGTTGTGCTTTCTACTTCATCCATCTCATGCTCATCAAAAGGAATCCACTAACAAGGTTGATCAAGTCTTGTTAACAAACTCATTCCGACTAACATGGAACCGGAGAAATTTCGAATAACACTATGTTACCTCAACGGGGATATGCACATCCCCAATAATAAGAATATCATATTTCTTCTTGACAGTAGGTAGAGGAAATTCAAAACCTCCAAAAATAATCGATGGAGTTTTATCAATAGAATTGATACTGTGGACTTGAGGTTCTTTCCTCGGAAAGTGTACTGTATGCTCATTACCATTAACATTAAAAGTGACATTGCCTTTGTTGCAATCAATAACAGCCCCTGCAGTATTCAAAAAGGTCTTCCAAGAATAATAGACATACTATCGTCCTCGGGAATATCAAGAATAACAAAGTCCGTTAAAATAGTAACGTTTGCAACCACAACAGGCACATCCTCACAAATACCGACAGGTATAGCAGTTGATTTATCAGCCATTTGCAAAGATATTTCAGTAGGTGTCAACTTATTCAAGTCAAGTCTACGATATAAAGAGAGAGGCATAACACTAACACCAGCTCCAAGGTCACATAAAGCAGTTTTAACATAGTTTCTTTTAATGGAGCATGGTATAGTTGGTACTCCTGGATCTCCTAGTTTCTTAGGTATTCCACCCTTAAAAGTGTAATTAGCAAGCATGGTGGAAATTTCAGCTTCCGGTATCTTTCTTTTATTAGTGACAATTTCTTTCATATACTTAGCATAAGGATTCATTTTGAGCATATCAGTTAATCGCATACGCAAAAAGATAGGTCTAATCATTTCAGCAAAGCGCTCAAAATCCTCATCATCCTTTTTCTTGGATGGTTTGGGGGGAAAAGGCATGGGTTTCTGAACCCAAGGTTCTCTTTCTTTACCATGTTTCCTAGAAACAATGTCTCTCTTATCATAACGTTGATTCTTTGATTGTGGGTTATCAAGATCAACAGCAGGTTCAATTTCTACATCATTATCATTACTAGGTTGAGCATCATCATGAACATCTTCATTAATATTTTCACTTGGTTCATGTTCATTACCAGATTGTGTTTCAGCATCAGAAATAGAAATATCATTTGGATTCTCAGGTGTTTCAGCAATAGGTTCACTAGAAGCATGCAAAGTCCTATCATTTTTCTTTTTCTTCTTTTTAGAAGGACTAGGTGCATCCATATTATTTCTCTGAGAATCTTGCTCAATTCTCTTAGGATGGCCTTCAGGATACAAAGGTTCCTGAGTCATTTTACCAGTTCTAGTAGCCACTCTAACAGCATAATCATTATTCTTACTATTTAATTCATTGAGCAAATCATTTTGAGCTTTAAGTACTTGTTCTACTTGAGTGGTAACCATAGAAGCATGTTTACTAATGAGTTTAAGTTCACCTTTAACTCTCGACATATAATCACCCAAGTGTTCAATCATATCGGAATTGTATTTCAATTGTCTACCATAATAAGCATTGAAGTTTTCTTGTTTAACAATAAAATTATCAAACTCTTCTAAGCATTGTCTAGCAGACTTATAGTGAGGAATATCACCTTCATCAAATCTATAGAGAGAATTTACCTTTACTACCTGTGTCGGGTTATCAAGACCATGAGTTTCTTCAATAGGTGATGGATTAAGATCATATGTTTCTTCAACAGGCGGTAAATTAAGACCATGTATTTCTTCAATAGGAGGTAAATTCTTAACATCTTCAGCTTTAATACCTTTTTCTTTCATAGATTTCTTTGCCTCTTGCATATCTTCAGGACTGAGAAATAGAACACCCTCTTTCTTCGGAGTTGGTTTAGGAATAGGCTCAGGAGCTGGCTCAGGAAGTGTCCAATTATTTTCATTGGTCAACATATTATTTAATAGAATTTCAGCTTCATCCGGTGTTCTTTCCCTGAAAACAGAACCAGCACAACTATCCAGGTAATCTCTGGAAGCATCGGTTAGTCCATTATAAAAGATATCAAGTATTTCATTTTTCTTAAGAGGATGATCAGGCAAAGCATTAAGTAATTGGAGAAGCCTCCCCCAAGCTTGTGGGAGACTCTCTTCTTCAATTTGCACAAAATTATATATATCCCTTAAAGCAGCTTGTTTCTTATGAGCAGGGAAATATTTAGCAGAGAAGTAATAAATCATATCCTGGGGACTACGCACACAACCAGGATCAAGAGAATTAAACCATATCTTAGCATCACCCTTTAATGAGAACGGAAAATATTTTAAGGATATAAAGTAGCGAGTTCTCTCATCATTAGTGAACAGGGTGGCTATATCATTTAATTTAGTAAGATGTGCCACAACAGTTTCAGATTCATAGCCATAAAAAGGATCAGATTCAACCAAAGTAATTATATCAGGATCAACAGAGAATTCATAATCCTTATCAGTAACAAAGATAGGTGAAGTAGCAAAAGCAGGGTCAGGTTTCATTCTAGCATTAAGAGATTGCTGCTTCCATTTAGCTAATAACTTCTTAAGATCACTTCTATCATTGCAAGCTAAAATGGCTCTAGCAGATTCTTCATCCAGAACATAACCCTCAGGCACAACAGGTAATTCATATTTATTAGGGGGAGAGTCTTCATCATCACTATCTTCAATATTATCAGTTTCAATAATTTCATTCTCTCTAGCCCTAGCAAGTTGTTCATCAAGAAATTCACCAAGTGGCACAGTAGTAAGCATAGAAGTAGTTTCATCATAAGTATCATGCATAGCAGAAGTGGCATCATCAATAACATGCGACATATCAGAATTAATAGCAGAAGCAGGTTTAGGTGTCGCAAGCTTACTCAAAACAGAAGGTGAATCAAGTGCAGAGCTAGATGGCAGTTCCTTACCTCCCCTCGTAGTTGAGGGATAAATTTTTGTTTTCTCGTCTTTCAAGTTCTTCATAGTGACCAGCAGATATAAATCCCAAGTGACTCAAAGAATAGAGCTATGCTCCCCGGCAACGGCGCCAGAAAATAGTCTTGATAACCCACAAGTATAGGGGATCGCAACAGTTTTCGAGGGTAGAGTATTCAACCCAAATTTATTGATTCGACACAAGGGGAGCCAAAGAATATTCTCAAGTATTAGCAGTTGAGTTGTCAATTCAACCACACCTGGATAACTTAGTATCTGCAGCAAAGTATTTAGTAGCAAAGTAATATGGAAGTAACGGTAACGGTAGCAAAAGTAATATTTTTGGGTTTTGTAGTGATTGTAACAGTAGCAACGGAAAAGTAAATAAGCGAAGAACAATATGTGAAAAGCTCGTAGGCATTGGATCGGTGATGGAGAATTATGCCGGATGCGGTTCATCATGTAACAGTCATAACATAGGGTGACACAGAACTAGCTCCAATTCATCAATGTAATGTAGGCATGTATTCCGAATATAGTCATACGTGCTTATGGAAAAGAACTTGCATGACATCTTTTGTCCTACCCTCCCGTGGCAGCGGGGTCCTAATGGAAACTAAGGGATATTAAGGCCTCCTTTTAATAGAGTACCGGACCAAAGCATTAACACATAGTGAATACATGAACTCCTCAAACTACGGTCATCACCGGGAGTGGTCCCGATTATTGTCACTTCGGGGTTGCCGGATCATAACACATAGTAGGTGACTATAGACTTGCAAGATAGGATCAAGAACTCACATATATTCATGAAAACATAATAGGTTCAGATCTGAAATCATGGCACTCGGGCCCTAGTGACAAGCATTAAGCATAGCAAAGTCATAGCAACATCAATCTCAGAACATAGTGGATACTAGGGATCAAACCCTAACAAAACTAACTCGATTACATGATAAATCTCATCCAACCCATCACCGTCCAGCAAGCCTACGATGGAATTACTCACGCACGGCGGTGAGCATCATGAAATTGGTGATGGAGGATGGTTGATGATGACGACAGCGACGGATTCCCCTCTCCGGAGCCCCGAACGGACTCCAGATCAGCCCTCCCGAGAGGTTTTAGGGCTTGGCGGCGGCTCCGTATCGTAAAACGCGATGAATCCTTCTCTCTGATTTTTTTCTCCCGAACACGAATATATGGAGTTGGAGTTGAGGTCGGTGGAGCGTCAGGGGCCCACGAGGCAGGGGGCGCGCCCAGGGGGCAGGCGCGCCCCCACCCTCGTGGACAGGTGGAGGCCCCCCTGACGTGGATTCTTCTTCCAGTATTTTATATTTTCCAAAAATAAGTTCCGTGGAGTTTCAGGTCATTCCGAGAACTTTTGTTTCTGCACATAAATAACACCATGGCAATTCTGCTGAAAACAGCGTCAGTCCGGGTTAGTTCCATTCAAATCATGCAAGTTAGAGTCCAAAACAAGGGCAAAAGTGTTTGGAAAAGTAGATACGACGGAGACGTATCAAGCATCATCGTCAATCGCCCGTGTAGAGTCCTCGAAAACTGGATAGTGAGTTCACTCAAAGTTTGCAAATCACGGAGGTACGTATGTTCGAGACGTTCTCGTAGTCGACTACATCAACCGCGTTGTCATAATGCTTCCGCTTACGGTCTACGAGGGTACGTGGACGACACTCTCCCCTCTCATTGCTATGCATCATCATGATCTTACGTGTGCGTAGGAATTTTTTTGAAATTACTACGTTCCCCAACAGTGGCATCCGAGCCAGGTTTATGCTTAGATGTTATATGCACAAGTAGAACACAAGTGAGTTGTGGGCGATACAAGTCATACTGCTTACCAGCATGTCATACTTTGATTCGGCGGTATTGTTGGATGAAGCGGCCCGGACCGACATTACGCGTATGCTTACGCGAGACTGGTTCTACCGACCTGCTTCGCACATAGGTGGCTGGCGGGTGTCAGTTTCTCCAACTTTAGTTGAATCGAGTGTGGCTACGCTTGGTCCTTGTGAAGGTTAAAACAACACTTACTTGACGAAATATCGTTGTGGTTTTGATGCGTAGGTAAGAACGGTTCTTGCTCAGCCCGTAGCAGCCACGTAAAACTTGCAACAACAAAGTAGAGGACATCTAACTTGTTTTTGCAGGGCATGTTGTGATGTGATATGGTCAAGACATGATGCTAAATTTTATTGTATGAGATGATCATGTTTTGTAACAAAGTTATCGGCAACTGGCAGAAGCCATATGGTTGTCACTTTATTGTATGAAATGCAATCGCCATGTAATTGCTTTACTTTATCACTAAGCGGTAGCGATAGTCGTAGAAGAAATAGTTGGCGAGACGACAACGATGCTACGATGGAGATCAAGGTGTCGTGCCGGTGACGATGGTGATCATGACGGTGCTTTGGAGATGGAGATCAAAGGCACAAGATGATGATGGCCATATCATATCACTAATATTGATTGCATGTGATGTTTATCTTTTATGCATCTTATTTTTCTTAGTACGGCGGTAGCATTATAAGATGATCTCTCACTAAATTTCAAGGTACAAGTGTTCTCCCTGAGTATGCACCATTGGGAAAGTTCGTCGTGCCGAGACACCACGTGATGATCGGGTGTGATAAGCTCTACGTTCACATACAACGGGTGGAAGCCAGTTTTGCACACGCAGAATACTCGGGTTAAACTTGACGAGCCTAGCATATGCAGATATGGCCTCAGAACACTGAGACAGAAAGGTCAAGCGTGAATTATATAGTAGATATGATCAACATAGTGATGTTCACCATTGAAAGCTACTCCATCTCACATGATGATCGGACATGGTTTAGTTGATGTGGATCACGTGATCACTTAGATGATTAGAGAGATGTCTATCTAAGTGGGAGTTCTTAAGTAATTTGATTAATTGAACATTAATTTATCATGAACTTAGTACCTGTTAGTATTTTACATGTCTATGTTGTTGTAGATAGATGGCCCGTGCTGTTGTTCCGTTGAATTTTAGTGTGTTCCTTGAGAAAGCAAAGTTGAAAGATGATGGTAGAAATTACACGGACTGGGTCCATAACTTGAGGATTATCATCATTGCTGCACAGAAGAATTACGTCCTGGAAGCACCGCTGGGTGCCAAACCCGCTGCAGGAGCAACGCCAGATGTAATGAACGTCTGGCAGAGCAAAGCTGATGACTACTCGATAGTTCAGTGTGCCATGCTTTACGGCTTAGCACCGGGACTTCAACGGCGTTTTGAACGTCATGGTGCATATGAGATGTTCCAGGAGTTGAAGTTAATATTTCAAGCAAATGCCCTGATTGAGAGATATGAAGTCTCCAATAAGTTCTACAGCTGCAAGATAGAGGAGAATAGTTCTGTCAGTGAGCATATACTCAAAATGTCTGGGTATAACAATCACTTGATTCAATTGGGAGTTAATCTTCCGGATGATAGTCTCATTGACAGAATTCTTCAATCACTGCCACCAAGCTACAAGAGCTTCGTGATGAACTATAATATGCAAGGGATGGATAAGACAATTCCCGAGCTCTTCGCGATGCTAAAGGTTGCGGAGGTAGAAATCAAGAAGGAGCATCAAGTGTTGATGGTCAACAAGACCACCAGTTTCAAGAAAAAAGGTAAAGGGAAGAAGGGGAACTTCAAGAAGAATGGCAAGCAAGTTGCTGCTCAAGTGAAGAAGCCCAAGTCTGGACCTAAACCTAAGACTGAGTGCTTCTACTGCAAAGGGACTCGTCACTGGAGGCGGAACTGCCCCAAGTATTTGGCGGATAAGAAGGATGGCAAGGTGAACAAAGGTATATGTGATATACATGTTATTGATGTGTACCTTACTAATGCTCGCAGTAGCACCTGGGTATTTGATACTGGTTCTGTTGCTAATATTTGCAACTTGAAACAGGGACTACGGATTAAGCGAAGATTGGCTAAGGATGAGGTGACGATGCGCGTGGGAAATGGTTCCAAAGTCGATGTGATCGCTGTCGGCACGCTACCTCTACATCTACCTTCGGGATTAGTTTTAGACCTGAATAATTGTTATATAGTGCCAGCATTGAGCATGAACATTATATCTGGATCTTGTTTGATGCGAGGCGGTTATTCATTTAAATCAGAGAACAATGGTTGTTTTATTTATATGAGTAATATATTTTATGGTCATGCACCCTTGAAGAGTGATCTATTTATATTGAATCTCGATAGTAGTGATACCCATATTCATAATATTGAAGCCAAAAGATGCAGCGTTCATAATGATAGTGCAACTTATTTGTGGCACTGCCACTTAGGTCATATTGGTGTAAAGCGCATGAAGAAACTCCATACTGATGGACTTTTGGAATCACTTGATTATGAATCACTTGGTACTTGCGAACCATGCCTTATGGGCAAGATGACTAAAACGCCGTTCTCTGGAACAATGGAGCGAGCAACAGATTTATTGGAAATCATACATACTGATGTATGTGGTCTGATGAATGTTGAGGCTCGCGGCGGGTATCGTTATTTTCTCACCTTCACAGATGATTTGAGCAGATATGGGTATATCTACTTGATGAAACATAAGTCTTAAACATTTGAAAAGTTCAAAGCAGAGTGAAGTGGAAAATCATCATAACAAGAAAATAAAGTTTCTGCGATCTGATCGTGGAGGAGAATATTTGAGTTACGAGTTTGGTCTTCATTTGAAACAATGTGGAATAGTTTCGCAACTCACGCCACCCGGAACACCACAACGTAATGGTGTGTCCGAACATTGTAATCGTACTTTACTAGATATGGTGCGATCTATGATGTCTCTTACTGATTTACCGCTATCGTTTTGGGGTTATGCTTTATAGACTGCTGCATTCATGTTAAATAGGGCACCATCTAAATCCATTGAGACGACGCCTTATGAACTGTGGTTTGGCAAGAAACCAAAGTTGTCGTTTCTTAAAGTTTGGGGCTGCGATGCTTATGTGAAAAAGCTTCAACCTGATAAGCTCGAACCCAAATCGGAGAAATGTGTCTTCATAGGATACCCAAAGGAGACTGTTGGGTACACCTTTTATCACAGATCCGAAGGCAAGACATTTGTTGCTAAGAATGGATCCTTTCTAGAGAAGGAGTTTCTCTCGAAAGAAGTGAGTGGGAGGAAAGTAGAACTTGATGAGGTAACTGTACCTGCTCCCTTATTGGAAAGTAGTTCATCACAGAAATCTGTTCCTGTGACTCCTACACCAATTAGTGAGGAAGCTAATGATGATGATCATGTAACTTCAGATCAAGTTACTACTGAACCTCGTAGGTCAACCAGAGTAAGATCCGCACCAGAGTGGTACGGTAATCCTGTTCTGGAGGTCATGTTACTTGACCATGACCAACCTACGAACTATGAGGAAGCGATGATGAGCCCAGATTCCGCAAAATGGCTTGAGGCCATGAAATCTGAGATGGGATCCATGTATGAGAACAAAGTGTGGACTTTGGTTGACTTACCCGATGATCGGCAAGCCATCGAGAATAAATGGATCTTCAAGAAGAAGACTGACTCTGACGGTAATGTTACTGTCTATAAAGCTCGACTTGTTGCGAAAGGTTTTCGACAAGTTCAAGGAGTTTACTACGATGAGACTTTCTCACCCGTAGGGATGCTTAAGTCCGTCCGAATCATGTTAGCAATTGACGCATTTTATGATTATGAAATTTGGCAAATGATGTGAAGACTGCATTCCTGAATGGATTTCTGGAAGAAGAGTTGTATATGATGCAACCTGAAGGTTTTATCGATCCAAAGGATGCTAACAAAGTGTGCAAGCTCCAGCGATCCATCTATGGACTGGTGCAAGCATCTCGGAGTTGGAATAAACGTTTTGATAGTGTGATCAAAGCATATGGTTTTATACAGACTTTTGGAGAAGCCTGTATTTACAAGAAAGTGAGTGGGAGCTCTGTAGAATTTCTAATATTATATGTGGATGACATATTGTTGATTGGAAATGATATAGAATTTCTGGATAGCATAAAAGGATACTTGAATAAGAGTTTTTCAATGAAAGACCTCGGTGAAGCTGCTTATATATTGGGCATCAAGATCTATATAGATAGATCAAGACGCTTAATTGGACTTTCACAAAGCACATAACTTGATAAAGTTTTGAAGAAGTTCAAAATGGATCAAGCAAAGAAAGGGTTCTTGCATGTGTTACAAGGTGTGAAGTTGAGTCAGACTCAATGCCTGAACACTACAGAAGATAGAGAGAAAATGAAAGGTGCTTCAGCCATAGGCTCTATCACGTATGCAATGTTGTGTACCTGACCTGATGTGTGCCTTACTATTAGTTTAGCAGGGAGGTACCAAATAAATCCAGGAGTGGATCACTGGACAGCGGTCAAGAACATCCTGAAATACCTGAAAAGGACTAAGGATATGTTTCTCGTTTATGGAGGTGACAAAGAGCTCGTCGTAAATAGTTACGTCGATGCAAGCTTTGACACTGATCCGGATGACTCTAAGTCACAAACCGGATACGTGTTTATATTGAACGGTGGAGCTGTCAGTTGGTGCAGTTCTAAGGAAAGTGTCGTGGCGGGATCTACGTGTGAAGCGGAGTACATAGCTGCTTCGGAAGCAACAAATGAAGGAGTCTGGATGAAGGAGTTCATATCCGATCTAGGTGTCATACCTAGTGCATCGGGAGCAATGAAAATCTTTTGTGACAATACTGGTGCAATTTCCTTGGCAAAGGAATCCAGATTTCACAAGAGAACCAAGCACATCAAGAGACGCTTCAATTCCATCCGTGAACAAGTCAAGGAGGGAGACATAGAGATTTGCAAGATACATACGGATATGAATGTTGCAGACCCGTTGACTAAGCCTCTCTCACGAGCAAAACATGATCAGCACCAAGACTCCATGGGTGTTAGAATCATTACAATGTAATCTAGATTATTGACTCGAGTGCAAGTGGGAGACTGAAGGAAATATGCCCTAGAGGCAATAATAAAGTTGTTATTTATATTTCCTTATATCATGATAAATGTTTATTATTCATGCTAGAATTGTATTAACCGGAAACTTACTACATGTGTGAATACATAGACAGACAAAGTGTCACTAGTATGCCTCTACTTGACTAGCTCGTTGAATCAAAGATGGTTAAGTTTCCTAACCATAGACATGAGTTGTCATTTGAGTAACGGGATCACATCATTAGAGAATGATGTGATTGACTTGACCCATTCCGCTAGCTTAGCATTTGATCATTTAGTATATTGCTATTGCTTTCTTCATGACTTATACATGTTCCTATGACTATGAGATTATGCAACTCCCGAATACCGGAGGGACACTTTGTGTCCTACCAAACGTCACAACGTAACTGGGTGATTATAAAGGTGCTCTACAGGTGTCTCCGATGGTACTTGTTGAGTTGGCATAGATCAAGATTAGGATTTGTCACTCCGATTGTCTGAGAGGTATCTCTGGGCCCTCTCGGTAATGCACATCACTATAAGCCTTGCAAGCAATGTAACTAAAGAGTTAGTTGCGGGGTGATACATTACGGAACGAGTAAAGAGACTTGCCAGTAACGATATTGAACTAGGTATTGAGATACCGACGATCGAATCTCGGGCAAGTAACATACCGATGACAAAGGGAACAACGTATGTTGTTATGTGGTTTGACCGATAAAGATCTTTGTAGAATATGTAGGAACCAATATGAGCATCCAGGTTCCACTATTGGTTATTGACAGGAGATGTGTCTCGGTCATGTCTACATAGTTCTCGAACCCATAGGGTCCGCACGTTTAACGTCCGGTGACGATCAGTATTATGAGTTTCTGTGTTTTGATGTACCGAAGGAAGTTCGGAGTCCCAGATATGATCACGGACATGACGAGGAGTCTCGAAATGGTTGAGACATAAAGATCGATATATTGGAAGCATATATTTGGCCATCGTAATAGTTCTGGGTGAAATCGGGATTTTACCGGAGTACCGGAGATTATCGGAACCCCGCGGTAAGTGTATGGGCCTTATTGGGCCATAGTGGAGAGAGAGAGAGGAGACTAGGGCAGGCCGCGCGCCACCTCTCCCTTTGGTCCGAATTGGACGAGGAGGGGGGGCGGCGCCCCCCTTTCCTTCCTCCCTCTCTCCCCCTTCCTTCTCTCCTAGTCCAACTAGGGAAGGGGGGAATCCTACTCTCGGTGGGAGTAGGACTCCTCCAGGGCGCACCATAGAGGGCCGGCCCTCCCCCCTCCTCCACTCCTTTATATAAGGTGGAGGGGGCACCCCATAGACACACAAGTTGATCATTGATCTTTTAGCCATGTGCAGTGCCCCCCTCCACCATAATCCACCTCGGTCATATCGTAGCGGTGCTTAGGCGAAGCCCTGCGTCCGTAGCATCATCATCATTGTCATCATGCCGTCTTGCTGACGGAACTCTCCCTCGAAGCTCTACTGGATCGTGAGTTCGTGGGACGTCACCGAGCTGAACGTGTGCAGATCGCGGAGGTGAAGGACGTTCGGTACTAGGATCGGTCGATCGTGAAGACGTACGACTACATTAACCGCGTTGTAATAACGCTTCCGCTTACGGTCTACGAGGGTACGTGGATGACACTCTCCCCTCTCGTTGCTATGCATCACCATGATCTTGCGTGTGCGTAGGAATTTTTTTGAAATTACTACGTTCCCCAACAGGTTGAGGGGTAACTAATTGTGGTTCCGGACGAGGTAAAGATACCCCGAACAAACCCCTCAAATGATTGTTTTCCATAGTAACAAGTGACAATAAATTTCAGCACATTATATAAATGTTTCCTTACCAAATTCCACTTACCAAAGGCGCTTCACTCCCCAGCAACGGTGCCAGAAAATAGCCTTGATGACCCACAAGTATAGGGGATCAATTGTAGCTCTTTTCGATAAGTAAGAGTGTCGAACCCAACGAGGAGCAGAAGGAAATGACAACTAGTTTTCAGTAAGGTAATGTCTGCAAGTGCTGAAATTGTAAGTAGCGTAGTAGTTTGATAGCAAGATAATTTGTAACGAGCAAGTAACGATAGTAGTAAAAAAGTGCAGCAAGGTAGCCCAATCCTTTTGAGGCAAAGGACAGGCCAAAACAGTCTCTTATGATAAGCAAAGCGTTCTTGAGGGTACACGGGAATTTCATCTAGTCACTTTCATCATGTTGGTTTAATTCGTGTTCGCTACTTGATAATTTGATATGTGGGTGGACCGGTGCTGAGGTGTTGTTCTTACTTGAACAAACCTCCTACTTATGATTAACCCTCCCGCAAGCATCCGCAACTACGAGAAAAGTATTAAGAATAAATTCTAACCATAGCATTAAACTTTTGGATCCAATCGGTCCCTTACGGAATAGCACATAAACTGGGGTTTAAGCTTCTGTCACTCTCGCAACCCATCATCTAATTTCTACTCCACAATGCATTCCCTTAGGCCCAAATATGGTGAAGTGTCATGTAGTCGACATTCACATGACACCAAACAAAATACATACTATCAAAATATCGAACACATATCAAATTCACATGATTACTTGCAACATGATTTCTCCCATGACCTCAAGAACAAAAGTAACTACTCACAAACGATAAACATGCTCATGATTAGAGGAGTATTAAATAGCATAACGGATCTGAACATATAATCTTCCACCAAATAAACCATATAGTAATCAACTACAAGATGTAATCAACACTACTAGTCACCTACAAGCACCAATCTATAGTTTCGGTAACAAGATTGAACACAAGAGATGAACTAGGGTTTGAGATGAGATAGTGCTGTTGAAGATGTTGATGGAGATTGCTCTCTCCAAGATGGGAGAGTTGTTGGTGATGATGAGGACGATGATTTCCCCCTCCGGGAGGGAAGTTCCCCCGGCGGAATCGCTCCACCGGAGGGCAAAAGTGCTCTTGCCCAAGTTCCGCCTCGAGACAGTGGCGCTCCATCCCGAAAGTCCTCTCTCTATTTTTTCTAGGTCAAAATGACCTATATACCAGAAGATGGGCACCGGAGGTGGGCCTGGGTGAGCACAACCCACCAGGGTGTGCTTGGGCTCCCTGGCGTGCCCAGGTGGGTTGTGCCCACCTGGTGGGCCCCCTCTGGTAGTTATTTGCTCCAATAATTCTTAAATATTCCATAAAAAATCTCCGTGAAGTTTCAGCTTGTTTGGGGTTGTGCAGAATAGGTGGCCTGACGTAGCTTTTCTAGGTCCAGATTTCCAGCTGCTGGAATTCTCCCTCTTGGTGTGTACCTTGCAAATTATGAGAGAAAAGGCATTAGAATTACTCCAAAAAGCGTTATTATGGATAAAAACATCATAAATAACAGTAAGAAAACATGATGCAAAATGGACGTATCATACATGCTCTTAGACAGCCCAAACATGTGGCAAAGTCCACTGCCCATTAGAGTTATGGCGGTAAGGCCCTGCCACCGACGAAAGCATCGCGCAGATTCTTGCATGGCTATATCTCTTCACTTTTGTGCATCTAGCAAAACCCACACGAAGACGTGATTAAGGAAAGAGGAGCCTTGAGGACCCGGTGTGTCACTCTGCCGCGGCACCCGGTCCTGGTGAGGGCCAACGCCACAGCCACAAGCTACCAACGGAGCTTTGGGAACCCCCACCAGAAGGATGGCTCAAGTTGAATGTTGATGGGGCTTTTTCGGCGAAGGACAGTAACGGGGGCGTGCATGATGCTTCAAGACACGGTGGCTGATACGTCCATTTTGCATCACGATTTTCTATTATTATTTCTCTTATTTCGAAACTATATTTCTTATTATGATGCATTTATGACGCCCTTTCTCTCTTAAAATGCAAAATACATCAAAAAAGAGGGATTACTGGCAGCTGGAGTTATGGCCTGGAAAAGCTACTGTAGAGATAGCAATTCTCCAGAGCTCAAAATGAAGTGAAATTTTACGAAGATTTATTTTGGAATATATAAAAAATACTAGAAAAAAGAAGTAACAAGGAAGTGCAATAGTGGGCCCACAAGCCCGGGGGGTGCGGCCACTCCCTAGGCCATGCCATCCAGGCTTGTGGGCCCACAGAGGTCCACTCCCGACGTTCTCCCCCTATATTAAGCCATTTACCCTAGAAAAAATAAAGAGAAGACTTTCAGGACCTTCCGTCACCGTCTCGAGGCAGAAATAAAGGTGGAGCACTTTTGCTCTCCGGAGGAGCGATTCTGCCAAGGAAACTTCCCTTTGGGAGGGGGAAATCGAAGCTCCTCTCATGATGGGAGGCTTCGTCTTCATCAACATCTTCACCATCACCATATCATCTATAAACCCTAGTTCATCTCTTGTGTTCAATCTTTGTATCAAACCTCATATTAGTATCTGTGAGTGCTAGTAGTGTTGATTACATCTTGTAGTTGATGCTAGTTGGTTTACTTGGTGGAAGATCATTATGTTCAGATTGTTGATTGCATATTTATACCTACTGAACATGTTCAATATTATGAGTTGGTGAGTAGTTCCATTTGTTCTTGAGGACATGGGAGAAGTCTTGTTATTAGTAATCATGTGAAGTTGATCACCGTTCAATGTTTTGATATTATGTTGTGTTGTTCTTCCTCTAGTGGTGTCATGTGAATGTTGACTACATGACACTTCACCATATTTAGGCTTAGGGGAAGGCATCGTGGAATTAGTTTGTAGATGATGGGTTGCGGGAGTGACTGAAGCCTAAACCCCAGTTTACGAATTGTTTCGTGAGGGGCTGTTTTGGATCCACATGTTTAATGTTATGGTTAGATTTATCTTAATTACTTCTCTTTGTATTCGAGGATGCTTGCATGGAGGGTATAATCATAAGTAGGTGTTTCCAAGTAAGAACGGTACCTTCGCTCCGGTCCACCCACATAACACTTATCAAGGCAATGAACGCGAAACCAATGAATTGTGGTGAAAGTAACTCAACCATATTCCCATGTGTCCTCAGGAGCGTTTCAATCACTATAAGAACTATCACCGGCTTGTCCTTAACACTGTTAAGGATTGGGCCACTTGATACACCTTGCTACTTTTGGTACTTGTTACTTGTTACTCCCTTGGTAAATAAATATAAGAGCGTTTAGATCACTACTTTAGTGATTGATCCCCTTTCTTTACGGAGCGAGTACCAATATCTCGCTATCAAACTATCTTACATCACTTGCAAAGAATACCTTGCTAAAATCGCCCATCAATTTCTTCTGCTCCTCCTTGGGTTCGAGACACTTACTTATCGAAAGGCTATGATTGATCCCCTATACTTGTGGGTCATCAAGACTCTTTTCTGGAGCCATTGTCGGGGAGTGTAGCACTCTTGGTAAGTGGAATTTGGTAAGGAAACATTTATTCTACATGCTGAATTTTATCTACACCTATTACTATGGAAAACAATCTTTTGAGGGCTTGTTCGGGGTATCTTCACCTCGAGCACAATTGGTAAGAGAGAATCCTCCACCCACTGAAAATATTTATTATGAAATTCCTCTTGGTATTATGGAAAGATTGCGAGTTAATCCCTATGTAGGAGATGGAACCATTCATCCTGATATGCACTTATTTTTTATGGATGAGCTATGTGGATTATTTAAGCTTGTAGGATTATCAAGGGATGTAGTTAAAAAGAAGTTATCATTTATCTTTGGAGGGAAAAAGCATTAGCATTGTATAGTCTATTGGATGATTCTAATTCACGGATTGGAACTGAACGAAGCTAGAATTCCATCAGAAATTTTATCATATGCACCTGGTTCACCGTGATCGAAATTACATACTTAACTTTTGGTCGCGTGAAGGATAAAGAATCGCTCATGCTTGGGGGAGACTTGAGGAATTGATGCTCAGATGCCCCAATCATGAGCACTAAATAGATATTATTGTTCAAAACTTTTACGCTAGGCTTTCTCTTTGCGATAAAGAAATGCTTGATTCTTCTTCTACTAGTTCTTTCTCGAACAGACAAATTGAATTCAAATGTGATCTTATGGAAAGAATTAAACACAACTCTGAATATTGGGAGGTCGGCAAAGGTAAAGATTCAGTATAAAGCTTGAATACAATTGTGTTAATTCTTTTGTAGAAACATATGTTTTTCACGAGCTTAGCGCAAAATAGTAACTTTATTCTAAGATAGTAGTTAATTCCTGTAAATCTTTTGCTGCTCATATTGGTCTTCCTAAAGAGAAGTGGTTTAAATATTATGAACCCATTAAAGATATTTGTGAAGAACCTATTATTTCTAAAACTGAAATACAAGCTTATTCTGCTAATCCTGTTATACCACTGATTATATTGAAAAGCCTCATTTCTCTGTTAGAACTAAGGAGCACTCTAAGGTTACAATTGTGGTTCGTAAAAGTTATAAGAAAACACCCAAACATTCTAAAAAAAATTAAAAGTAGAACGTCTGAAAGTGCAACTATTCCCCAGGTGGTTTTGGTAATTAATAACAACATATATGTCATTGATCTAATGAAAATTGATGATATATTTTGCAGAAAGCTAAGGGCTCTCAGACATGCTCTTAAGGTTTGGAGCAGAGGGATTTCTAGACTTTCTATTGCCATTGAAAATTCTAATAAGGCACTTTTTGAACTTGATGAGTTGGAAAACAAACGCCCACTATCATTACCAGAAGCAAACTTTAGGAGGATTCTCAAGTCACATATTCTTCGTCTCTTATCTTATCAGCAGCAATATTGGAAAAAACGTTGCACTATACGTTGGGTTAAATTTGGAGATGAGAATTCAAAGTTCTTTCAAGTGATGGCCTTTGAACGGATGAGAATTAACAACATTGCCTCCCTGACCAATGACAATGACACCATCGTGGAGGATCATGCTGGAAAAGAGGCACTCATCTTTAATACGTTCAAGCAAAGATTGGGTTCGGCATCACATCATGATATGAAATTCAATCTGGATAGAATTATTAAAAAAGTTGATGGGTTAGATGGGCTTACTGTTCCATTCACCACGGAAGAGATCGATAATTTTATTAAGCTCATGCCAGCCGATCGTGCACCTGGCCCGGATGGCTTTAACGGTGCGTTTTTGAAATCGTGTTGGCACATTATCAAACACGACTTCTATAAGCTCTGCTTCCAATTTTTTGATGGTAATCTCAATCTTGAAAGCATTAATGATGGTTTCATCACGTTAATACCCAAAAATAATGCCCCATCATCAGTCAACGATTATAGACCGATCACTTTGCTAAACTGCTGTCTCAAAGTCATAACCAAGCTACTTGCCAACCGCCTGCAAAGAGTGATCCTACGTATAATTCATCGAAACCAATATGGATTCCTCAAAGGCCGCACTATCCAAGATTGCCTTGCTTGGGAATTTGAATACATTTACCAATGCCAGGCCTCTAAGAAAGAAATTGTGTTACTCAAGCTTGATTTTGCCAAGGCGTTCGACACTATTGATCATGCAGCCATGCTAACAATAATGAAGAATATGGGCTTTAATGACAAATGGCTTGGTTGGGTGCAATGCATCTTTGGGTCTGGTAAATCTGCGGTTCTCTTGAACGGTGTACCTGGACGGCAATTCCATTGTAAATGCGGGGTCCGGCAAGGCGATCCCTTCTCGCCTCTGGTATTTGTATTGGCGGCTGATCTCCTGCAAGCAGCAATCAATGACGCCTACACTAGAGGAGCAATCCAGCTGCCTTTCCCCTCGACCAATCAAACGGACTACCCAGTCATTCAATATGCGGACGACACTATTCTAGCCATGCCAGCATGCACAACGCAAGCAGTGATCATCAAAGACATTCTCTCGGACTATGCAACCTCTATTGGTCTCAAAATAAACTTCCACAAGTCAACTTTGATCCCCATAAACTGTCATGAAGACACGTACAACTGCATTGCAACCATCTTCGGGTGTGTGGTGGGTAAAATGCCTTTCACATACCTCGGTTTGCCTATGGGGACGACCAGGCCATCTGTGCTAGATCTTTTCCCTCTTGTCTGTCGGGTGGAACGAAGGCTTTCTGCTACACTCAACATGATCTCCTATGGGGGGAAATTATCACTACTCAACTCGGTCATAACCTCCCTAATCATCTTCGCTCTTTGTACTCTCAAGTTGCCAGTGAGCATTATTGAACTTCTGGACAAAATCAGACGCAAATGCTTATGGACCAAAAAAACAGAGAATGGGGATTCTTGCAACTCTCTTGCGGCTTGGGACATGGTCTGCCAACCCAAGGTTTCGGGAGGCCTCGGTGTCATTAATCTCAAGGTACAAAGTGATGCACTTCTGCTAAAATACCTCCACAAATTCTATAACCGATGGGACCTGCCTTGGGTGGAACTCATATGGAACACGTATTATAGCAGCAAGATCCCCCATGCAGCTGATCCCTGCGGGTCTTTTTGGTGGCGGGATGTGATGAGACTAATGCCAATCTACCGAGGGATTACCAAAGCCCAAGTTCACACGGGGAATGACATACTCTTCTGGAAGGATCATTGGACGGATGGTATTCTGGCAGAAACACACCCGCGGGCTTTCTCATTCGCCACCCAGGAGGATATTTCTGTTAGAGATTTCTTGGGGGCCACGACTTTGCGCGAAACGTTTCATCTGCCGCTTTCGGTACAGGCGCATGCAGAGACTAGAGATCTTCAACGTCTCGTACGTGACATTCAATTGCAAGATAGCCTCTCGGGGAATGATAGCTGGAATTGTACTTGGACGACTCAGACGTACTCGGCCAGCAAATACTATAACTTTTACTTCAGGGAGGTTCGGGCCCATCAAACTTGTACCTGGCTTTGGAAGTCTAAGGTTACAATGAAAATAAAGGTTTTTGGGTGGCTTCTTCTGTCTGATAGACTCAACACCAGAAACATGCTGAAGCGAAGACACTACAACATTGGCAATGACTATACTTGCCCCCTCTGCGAGTCCAACGTGGAAGAAACACTTGAACATCTTTTCTTTGGTTGTGCCTTCAGCAAGGATTGCTGGTCTGATATTGCCATCTGCTGGAGTTCTCAAGGTTCACGATTGGATTGGATAAGCACATCTAAAACTGTATGGAACAAGCCAATGTTCATGGCAATATTTCTACAAGATGCATGGAGCATCTGGAAGGAACGAAATAATAAAGTCTTCAAAAGAGTAACACCCACGAAAACATCCTGGATTTCAAGGCTAAAAGAGGATCTATCTCTTCTAACTCATAGGGTTGGAGAAAAACACACCTCCTTTCTCACCTCCTTTGTAGCTACTCTTTGATTTGTTCCCTTCCCCCCCCCCACCATCCCCAAAGGGGACGGCATGTACAGTACCATATGTAAATCCTCTCATTTATTAATTTAATTACACAGTAGGAGGCTCTCCTACTGTTTCAGGTGTCAAAAAAAATGATTGGCATGGCATGGACTAATGGATGTGGACCCCTCAAAATGTGGAGAACAAGAATTGGCTACCCCAAGACTCTACATTTTTGGTTTAGTGATCCAAGATCACATTGAGTCCCTTAGGAAAGCCAATACTGTTAAAAGGGGGTGAGGTATTGTTGATGAGGTTGTTGCTCAAAGTGCTCAGTGATGTTGCTCCAAAAGCCCTCAGTCACTTTCCCAAAGCACATCTGTCCAAAACCCTAAATCATCATTTCGGTCCCACCTATACAATCCATTTTGGACCCACCGAGATGACCTTTCTACTGCCACAGCCAAAACCCTAACATTTCGGTCTGACCGAAACGGCTCTTGGTCCCACCGAGATGGCCTTGCCAAGTTTCTGTGAGGAAATCACCTCATTTCGGAATCACCGAGTGAAACTGGTCGAAATTACCAAAACGCAGCTCTACCTTCGCCGTTGCACTTCGGTCCCACCGAGATGGTATAGTCGGTCTCACCGACAACGCTAACGGTCAAGTCTTTTGCACTAGTCGGTCTCACCGAGTTTATCACTTTGGTCCCACCGAGTTTGGTCAAAAGCTTGTAACGGTTGGATTTTTGGTGCTGCCTATTTATACCCCTCCACCACCACTTACTCTCTAAGAGAGCCATCAGAACGAAACACAACTTCCACCATTCATTTTCTGCGAGAGACCCACCTGCTCATGTGTTGAGATCAAGAGATTCCATTCCTACCATTTGAACCTTGATTTCTAGCCTCTTCAAGTTGCTTTCCACTCCAATCCTTCTCCTACCCAAGTCAAATCTGTGTGAGAGAGAGATTGAGTGTTGAGGAGACTATCATTTGAAGCACTAGAGCAAGGAGTTCATCACCAACACAACATCTATTACCTTTTGGAGAGTGGTGTCTTCTAGATTGGTTAGGTGTCACTTGGGAGCCTCCAAGATCATGTGGAGTTGAACCAAGGAGTTTGTAAGGGCAAGTAGATCACCTACTTCGTGAAGATCTACCCGAGTGAGGCTAGTCCTTCGTGGACAGAAGCCATGGTGGAATAGACAAGGTTGCTTCTTCGTGGACCCTTCGTGGGTGGAGCCCTCCGTGGACTCGTGCAACCGTTACCCTCTGTGGGTTGAAGTCTCCATCAACATGGACATACGATAGCACCACCTATCGAAACCACGCCAAAAATTATCGTGTCTTCATTGCGTTTGAAATCTCCAACCCCTCCTTTACTTACATGTGCAATGTTTTTACTTTCTACTGGTACACTCTTAGAATTGCATGTGTAGGGTGATACTTGACTTGTTAGAATTGCTAAAATCTGCCTACAACTAAGGTCAAGTAGTCTAATCACCCCCCCTCTAGACATACTTTCGATCCTACAACGTCCTATTGTCATGGTTAAAGATATTTTGGTTGAAAATATTGATGGGCATGTTATATTTTTATATGAAGATGTTGCTAGAATTGCTATACCTGTTAGAAATGAACAGTATAATTTAGATAAGAATGAAAGAGTTGTTGGTATGCGTGTTGTTTCTGTTAAGATTGGAGATCATTGTTATCATGGTTTGTGTGATATTGGTGCTAGTATAGGTGATATTCCTTTTTCTCTCTATCAAGAAATTATGCATGACATTTCACCTCTTGAGATAGAGGAGATTGATGTCACTATTAAGATTGTAAATAGGGATACCATTTCACCGCTTGGGATTGTAAGAGATGTTGAAGTCTTGTGCGGTAAGATCAAATATCATACTGATTTCTTAGTACTTGAATCTGAACAAGATAAATTTTGCCCACTACATCTGCTAGACCCTTCTTGAATATTGTAATGCTGAAATTGATTGTGCTAAGGAAAATATTAAAGTTAAGTTTGGTGATGAATCACATGAACTTAAATTTTCTAAGTTCACCAAAAAGATTTACCTAATGACAATGTAATTGTTGGTCTTCCTTCTATTGTTATACCTCCTACTCATCCTTTAAAGCAATATTTGTGAAATCATGAGAACGGTATGCATAGGCAAGAAAGAAATGAAATAGATGAAATATTCTTCAGGAAAGAACATATTCTTAAGCATAATTTGCCTGTTGAAATTTTAGGACATTCTCCTCCACCTAAGGGTGATCTTGTGTTTGAATTAAAGGAACTCCATGATACATTGAAGCATGCTTATCTTGATGAAATGAAAATATATCCTCTTATTATCAATGCTAACCTTACAACGCACGAAGAAAAGAGATTGCTGAAAACATTAAAGAAACATCGTGATGCAATTGGATATACTCTAGATGATCTTAAAGGCATTAGTCTTTCTATGTGTCAACATAAAACTCATATGGGGCCCGATGCCAAACCAGTTGTTGATCATTAACGCCGCTTGAATCTGAAAATGAAGGAAGTGGTAAGGAATGAAATACTAAAACTTTTGGAGGCAGCTATAATTTATCCTATAGTTGATAGTAGATGGCACTGCAAATAAACACTTCCGTGATGATACGCGTTTGTCACAACACGTCATGTTTTCTGTAATGCATATACATCCATAACGATTTTGTGACAGAATCAAGATAGTCATACTTGTGCTATCGTGGAAGTGTTCCATGACAATAATCCATTTATCACCATGGAAGTGTTCACTTCCGTGATGATAAATGGCGCGTCATATGGAAGTGCATTCATCAAGGGTAACCGACACATCGCTGCCACCATAACGGGTTGCCATTAAGCTACCGGGTGCCGCTTTTGGATCCGATACCCGTTAACTACCCCGACCAATGAAGATTTTCCACGTGTCAATTTCTCATTCGCCAACGGAACCACGCGTCAGCTCTACGTTGCGACAAATGTCATCCATCCAATGGACGAGACACGCCTATGAAACATCGACATGTGTCATGACCGAACAGTGGTCCATTTAGGTTAAAAAGGTCGGCCAGTCAAAGGCTCATAAGATTTGGTCAAATACTACTAGGTCGGCCCATTAATGGTCTGCCATGTCTTTGGGCCAAATTAGGGCCCATATAAAGATACGGCGTGTTAATAGTCCACTATGTTTTTGGATCCAATTAAGGCCTGGTGTTCTTTTGTCCTGTTAAAGGCCCATTTATACAATTTTTCCTATTTCAACCCAATGTTTATTTTGTCCTGTTAGCGGCCCTTGGTGTAATTGGGCCGCTTTCGGCCCGGTGTCACTTTCGGCCATTTAACGGCCCATGCTACATTTGGGCCCATTCCTGGCCTGAAGTGACTTTCGGCCTATTAACGTCTCGTCGCCTTCGTGGATAAATTCAGCCCAACCTGGCTATCGGCCTGCTAAAGGCATGTGGTACAATTGGGCCCATTTATGCGAAAATCCGTCTCTGCACCCGAGCTCATCTGCACCCGCGGTGACGAAAAAAATCAAAACAAATATTAGAAAAATTCAAAAAATTCCAATTTATTGTGAGGTAGACAATTTGATGCGTGAGGTCCACTCTAATTTTCAAATCATTTGGACATCTGAGGAGCTCTCAGCAAAAAAGACAAATTAGGGGCCTGTAAAAATGTTTACTGTTCATGTACTGTTTTGGCCCGATTTGTCTTTTTTGCTGAGAGCTGCCCAGATGTCCAAATGACTTGAAATTGGGAGCGGGCCTCACGCATCAAATTTTCTACCGCACACATTTTTTTGAATTTTTTACGATTTTCCTAACCGGGTGCAGATGAGCCTAGGCACCAAAACGGCCTACTCCCATTTATGGCCCAACTTTGCTTTTGTCCTGCTTTTTTAGCAAACACAGTCAGACTTTATCGATCTATTGCAATGTTTGCGGGAATTAGAAAAATATAATGGGGTACGCCCAACCAAATGTGTCTACCCTAAGGCAACAAAGTACCCAGTCTAGCTATCTTATGAGCTTCATAATTAGTAGCTCGAAATTCATGAACAAAATTACATGAAATAAAGGCCTTTTTCCTCTCCTGTATCTCCTTGATGATTCCTCCGAATGAGCCCGCAGTACCATCTCGGATTCCATTCACCACCTCTTTGTGATTTGAAGCTATGTGTAAATATTGCAAGCCAAGATCTTCTGCTAGTGAGAGAGCTTCTCTTCCTGCTATTGCTTCTAGAACCGAGGGATCGATTATCCCCTGAATTACTAACACAGAAGAACTCAAGTATGCCCCATCTCGGTTCCTACATATGGCAGTTGTTGCTCCTATGTTGTGATCAACATAAACTCCCGCATCAACATTTATTTTGACAAAGCCCATCAGCACGGGTAATTGGGCCAACCAAGGTCCGAGATATATTTTGGCCTGTTAACGGTCCGTCATGTAATTGGGCCAATCATGGGCTGAGGTATATTTCAGCCTGCTATTGGCCCATAAATTTTTCAGCACAATTCAAGTCCAATCTACTTTAATCCTACTAAAAAGCCCATGGTATCTTCTGCCCTAATTAAGGTCTGCAGTTTACTCGGCCTATTAAAAGCACGAAACTATATGGAGACCACTTTATGTTTAGGCTTGTTAATGGCCCGTGACGATTATGGACCCATATGAGGACCGGGGTCCATGCAGTCCATGATGGGCCCGATACTCGTTTCGGCCCATCTACAGCGAGTTGTGGGCCAGCCTTTTTGCGACACATATTTTTTTGTACCACTTACGGACCGATAACGTTTTGTTCCGTTGGCCACAATCAAAGCTTTTGGCCTTTTCAGAGAGCGAGGATAGCATATACAGTAACCATAAATTAACCTACACTATACCATACATAAATTACGGCATAGTAATTAAGAATAAGACTAGGCTATACAATAAAGAAACTACAACATATTACATCCACTGGACATCAAAATTCACCACCAATGATAATATAGTGCAACCAAACAGCAGATTACATACACTAGGAATCAAAGGTAGCCACCGGTGCAAATAAACGCACCAAGAAAACAATATACAGAACCTAGAGCACTTCAAGATAGCTTAAAAACGGTTAGCCTAGCCTTGATGCAGCTGCGCAAGCAGCTGAGCAAGATGATTAGCCCGCCCTTGTTTGAAGCTTATACCCTCCAGATCTAGCCACTTAGCAATAAGGTATGCACTGGAGTTCTCTATGATCTTCTTTAGAGATTGGACTTCGAGTCGGAGCTTGGCTGAACCATCTCTTTTCGCTTGAAGTTGAGACTGAAGAAGCCGAACTGATTCAGGCGGCAACTTCACCGAGCTTGTGTCACAGCTACTGGCGAGTAGCTTGAACTCTACATCAACACATGACTTTGGGGTTATCTCGCTATTCAAGATGTTTTTCCTTCTTCGCTGCAATATAAGTGATATGTACGAGCAATGGGTTTGACTCACTATCTTCCTTAGAGTTCTACCTGGCATCAGAGATATCACTCTGAAAGAGAAATAAGGAGACAGATAACAGGTTTCACACATATATAAGCAACTGGTCAGTTTTTGAAAATATGCCCTAGAGGCAATAATAAAATTGTTATTATCATATTTCCTTGTTCTTGACAAATGTTTACTCTCCAATCTCCATGCTATAATTGTATTGAACGGAAACTCAAATACATGCATGGATGCATAAATGGACACCGTGTCCCTAATGAGCTCTACTAGACTAGCTCGTTGATTAAAGATGGTTAAAATTCCCTAACCATAGACATGAGTTGTATTTAATAACGGGATCACATCATTAGGAGAATTATGTGATGGATAGACGCAATCATAAGCTTAACATCTGGTCGTGTCACTTAGTTTAATTGTTAAGACACGTGTCGGTATCATTCCTAGGCTGACACATGAGACACATCAATTGTGTAAATTGGTGTGTGACAATCCTGGTTTATTCAGCTCTGCATTTTTTACTATAGACAACGAGAGATCCTAGATCTGGGCTTCACGGGCTGCCCTTTTGGTCCGTCCGCTCGAAAATAGAGCTAGAAGTGGAGCCGCTTGGTGGACGTCCAGTCATCGTGTAACCGCTTGTATGACACCGTGGATGGGGCTCTTTTACCCCCCCCCCCCCACCGCCTAATGCATGATATGCACGCTCGTGCGTATTTAAAAAAAAAAGTTACTCTTCATTTAAAAAAACATAATACAGACGCAGATGGTCACATGCATACACATCATTACATCCACCGCCAGTCCACCGCCACACACGCCTCATGATTGATGGGCAAGTCATACCACTGAAAGAGTAGCGTCGAAAAGATTGAAATAAATTCAGAAAAATACGATCACCCCATGTCAAATCTAGATCTTAAACCTCGTCGGTCAAGTTCCATCGAAAGAAACCTAGGTGTCCCAGCTATGCTCATTCACTCTGCCTATTCTTGCATCGGTCGACCATCGAAGACGATGGATGGACAGAGTGTGGAACGAAGCATGGTCCGATCGAGATTGGCCGCGACGAATCCGCCAAAACAAAGCGACAGCGACGGGCGTGGATGCTTCACCTCCTTGCTCCTGTCTCCTTCCCAAGCCATATGGATCCACCTGTAGCCAAGATAAGGGAGCGTGGGATACTAGCCCGTACGTGCTACGTGGACAGACTGGAACCCGGGCCCCAGCCCCGTCGTCGTCTCCCTCGGCTGAACAACTAGCCCATGACGGCAGCAGGGCAGTAGCAGTAGCGGTACCGGTGCCGGTGCCCCCCCAATTCCTTCCTCCCTCCGCGACCATGCCGCGCGGTCTTCTGAGCGGGCATATACTGTGCAGATCGCTTCTCGCAACTTGGCGCGCGCATGCATGCTAACGTTGTTCACGCACCTCGGCGCGCCGCTGTAGCTAGCTAGCTACTCCTAGTTAATTTGCTGCTGCCTCAGCTGCTCTGCTTCCAACCTCTTTGAGCAGCCTTCTTCTTCCTCGTAGCTGATCCCAGTGCCAATATAGAAATACAAGGGGATGAAGAGCTGACGACTTAGTACCACGTTTTGGTTTCTCGGATCACGCGTGCCGCTTTAAGGTCGGATCCCGAGGAAGGGGAGGGAAGGAGTACTGGTGAAGCTTCGTGCTGACGATGGCTTCCAAAGGTGCCCGCCGTAACCATTTCTCTGCTGCTTCATCATTCTTCTTCAGATTCTGAGTCGAGTGTCAGACTGTCAGCTAGTCTAACTCAAATTCGGCGTCGGTAAATTTGAACTGAGGCCGTAGAACTTGGCGCAGTTGCTCCCATGAGTAGTTTATTTCAGCTAATTAATTTTGCATTGACCCTAAATTACGTACTAAGCTCAGGCTGTTCAGGTGTGCACGCGGTTGAGAATCCATTGATTCACTCACCACGATCACTCTCAGCCACAAGTATCAATCACTCTTCTGATTAGTATTTCAGTCACGGTGTAGTGTACCTACACAGCCTTGCCGTTAACTACTCGGACTGAATTAATGGATTGATAGCCTTGTTGTACCTACACAAGCTAGCTGCGGACTAACAATTCGTGCTGAATTAATTGATCTACCAATTCGTGCCGGATAAAAAAAAAGAGTAGAGCAGGCCTACTATGCATAGTTTAGTGGCCTTTATGTGAGTTACATAGCAGAAATACACTTGGGCAGTAACTAGAACTCAAGGAATGAGTGGATTCAGGTAGATCAACCAAAAGTGGAAATGCAACACTAGCTGCCTGATTAGGTGTGATGCCCTGAGGCTGAGGGTGAGGAAAGGAGGAGGAGGAAGACGCATGTATGTGCATGTGTATGTGTATGTGTATGTGTATGTGTGGTGGCAGGAAATTCCGTTCCGTGAATCGATCTTGCTTGCCTCCATTGGGTTGGCTGGATGGATGAGCATGATATTCTGTGTGGATGAGACAGGACACTTGGCCTGGAGTGTCCCTTATAGTTGGCCCAGCCCGGCTGGTGGATGCAGTGCTGTGCTTTCTCCTCTCTTCATCGTCACTTTCAACTTTCACCTGACTTGCACTCAACTTGCTGATGGTGCCAGTACTAACATTTCACATTAGAGTACGTAGAGACAAACAGTAGCTAATTAATCGCACTCCGACTTGCACCTGCAGCCGACATGCGTCGCGCTCACTCTAGCTAGCTACAGAAAATATCTTGTCAACCACTGGGATGGGGCTGGGATCCCATGGTCCGGGAATAAAGCGGTGTAGATCGATCGACATGCATAGAGAATCCAGTTAACTTTTTCTGTGGTAGCAAGCATGATGCCGCCCTTTTCAACTCAACCACCAGTCCTACTCCTGCCCACGGGAGGAACAAGTGCCGGATTTGGTTCTCGGGCCAGTAGTATGTGGAAATACTCCAGTATGTAGTACGACAGGCACCAAGAAACAGTTAGCACGCTCTACAGTGCTCCAGCTGACTGATTTGATAGAGAAACGCACCAAGAAGATCATTCATGCTGCGAAATGCTAGTGCTGCTGGGTGCTGGGTGCTGGCAGCTGCAGATTGGATTAGACCTTAATTAACTAGTACTGGCTTGCTACTGTGTCTGATTCAGTTGGTGATAATTCAGAAGCCCACGAATCCATCCATCCATCGGTCGATTTCTGAATGATCAGTCCGCAGCATCCTAAATGTATGATAAACAGTTTCCGCTGCAGCCTTTAGTTGTATGATATGATCAACGGTTTTCAGGGGCAAAATTCTTCTTCAATTTCTGTCGAATTGCTAGCTTGACATGTAGTCTTCTTCCCCCTTTTTCTTTTCGACTTGCTAGCTTGATATAGTGGAGTATGCTACCTAGATAGCTGATGGTAAGTGGTGGTGGTGGCAGGTGCAGGAGGCGGCGGCGGCCATGATGAGGAGCCTCCTCAGCGGCCGAAGCAGCAGCTGCCGCGCGACTCCCGCGGCTCGCTCGAGGTCTTCAACCCCTCCTCTGCGGCCGAGCCCCCCGCCGCGTTCCGCCCCGCCGCCTCGCCGTTCCGCCAGGACGACGACGACAACATCGAGGATGTCGACAGGGCGACGCAGCGGGCGGCGGAGTGGGGCCTCGTGCTCCAGACCAACGAGCACACGGGCCGGCCGCAGGGCGTCTCCGCCCGCAGCTCCGGGGGCGGCTCCGCCCGCAGCAGCTCCGACGACAAGGCCGTCGCCGGCGCCGGCATCCCCCGGGTGTCGGAGGAGCTCCGGGCGGCGCTCTCGGCGTTCCAGCAGACGTTCGTCGTGTCGGACGCCAGCCGCCCCGGCCACCCCATCATGTACGCCAGCGCCGGCTTCTTCAACATGACCGGCTACACCTCCAAGGAGGTCGTCGGAAGGAACTGGTATCAAATCCACCATCCATCCCTTTCAATTTATCGTCCTTCACGAAATCGATGGATTTGAATGTGGCAATTGTATGTGCTGTGCAGCCGCTTCCTCCAAGGCTCCGGCACCGACCCGGCGGAGATCGCAAAGATCAGGCAGGCTCTAGCCGACGGATCAAACTACTGCGGCCGTGTCCTCAACTACAAGAAGGATGGCACGGCATTCTGGAACCTCCTGACCATTGCCCCCATCAAGGATGAGGATGGCAGGGTCCTCAAGTTCATAGGGTCACCTCCCTTGCCCTTCTCTTCTTTCCCCTTGCATGAGTGCCACGAATTAGACATATATCTTACCATTCCTGCTGCTGTTCCAGGATGCAAGTGGAAGTGAGTAAATACACTGAAGGGAACAAGGACACTGTTGTTCGTCCAAATGGACTGCCAGAGTCACTCATCAAATATGATGGTACTACTACTGTATTTATTTAGCTTGTTTTTTCTTAAAAAAAAGATTGCTACTAGCTAGCAGATCTTGTTATTTTCAGAAATTAAACTGGTTCCATATTGAAGAGAAAAACATATGTCTGCAGCCAGGCAGAAGGACCAGGCCCGTAGCTCAGTGTCTGAGCTTCTGTTGGCTCTCAAGAACCCACGGTCATTGTCAGAATCAAGTAATAGCACCTTCAAAAGAAAGTCACAGGAATCAGTAGGCGTGTTAACGGGTGATGGTACTGGCAAGAGGAGCTCAGAGAGTGGATCTCGACGTACCTCACGCACTGGAGCAAGAAGCTCACTGCAGAAGATCAGCGAAGTACCTGAAGGAGGCAATAAAACTAGAAAATCGGGTCTGTTTTCACTTATGGGGTAAGCTCGTTGATACAAAGTCAAAGGGTAGAATTTCAGCATCTCATTGCATGTTCCTGTTGTCTTATTCAATCTGTATGTGCAGTTTACTTGGTATGGGCCATGGAAATGTGGAAAAGAACATGCTGAAACCAAGAGATGAAGATCCGCTACTTGACAGTGATGATGAAAGACCTGAGAGCTTTGATGATGAGCTAAGGAGGAAAGAAATGAGAAGGGGTATAGACTTGGCTACTACACTTGAACGTATCGAGAAGAACTTTGTCATTACTGACCCAAGGTTGCCAGATAATCCTATTGTAAGATTCATCAGGGACCTCCTGTACCTCCACTCATCTTTTCATTCATATAGATATTATTTATTCTTGAATGAGCGTTAATTTTTCTATCGGTGTTTCAGATATTTGCATCCGATAGTTTCTTGCAATTGACTGAATATAGCCGTGAAGAAATATTGGGAAGAAACTGCAGGTGAATGATGATATCACCTTACACATTTATTACGCAATTTCACTTGCATGGTTTTCTAATCTTTAGCAAGTTTTACCTCTTTGTATATTAACGGTTACACAGTTTAGTAAAAATCCTGATATTGAATCTCTATTGCTCTGCATATTTGTAGATTGGTATATGCTAGTGTTTCATGCAAAAGACTTATGCGTCACTTTCCTGTTGGTCCTCCTCGCAGGTTTCTCCAAGGTCCTGAAACTGATCGTGATACAGTGAGGAAAATTAGAGATGCCATAGATAACCAAACAGAGGTCACTGTTCAGTTGATTAATTATACAAAGAGTGGTATGTTACTCTTCACATGCTTTTCGTGTCCGTGCCATGCAAGAGTATAATGCAATTTCTGTTCAATACTGCTGTTCGCCGAAATGTTTGGCTGAGAAAAAAATATTTTTGTGTTTAAATATATCCCTTAATGGTAAACAATCCAGCTAAATTACTTATTGCCGTTTATCACTTCTACAGGTAAAAAGTTCTGGAACCTCTTTCACTTGCAGCCTATGCGTGATCAGAAGGTACTATAACTATGGACATCATATGGGAAATATTATCCAACTTACTCTATACAATGGAGTCTGCATCTAATTTGAGATGCATCAATTTTGACTGTTGATCAGGGAGATGTCCAGTATTTTATTGGGGTTCAGTTGGATGGAACTGAGCATGTCCGAGATGCTGCCGAGAAAGAGGGTGTCATGCTGGTTTGTATCCATTTTAATTAAATCTAGATTATTTATGCATGCATATATGCTATGAAAAGTAACAAAAGTAGATATATGGGTCTTCATTCTTCAATAGCTATGATTTTACCAGCGCCAAGAATTTACTTGCAAAATTTTGTTAACATCAACCGGCATCACATAATAATGTAATATGATACACCATGGGTAGTCAACTCTAATGCTAGTAAACTTGTGGATTGTTATGCATATGGCATGTTAGTCTTCGAGTCAACATTCTATTCTGTCAAATGCACAAAACATGTTTTTTTAGAAGATGTACAAAACATGTTATGGCAATTTTCTTTAATGGATTTATGTTATTTTTGTGTGGATAAGCCAACTTGACCACTTAATGTTCTATTGACCTTAAATTTTAAATTCGTCAGAACTAACCTGAGTTGTTCATGTTACAGATTAAGAAAACTGCAGAAAATATTGACGAGGCTGCAAAGGAACTTCCAGATGCTAATTTGGTAAGATAAAACCATTATTCCAGCACTTCATCAAATTAGTATAATTTAATGATCAAACAAGTATATGCGTGGAGTTCTGACAGTCATCCATTGCTTTCAGAGGCCGGAGGACTTATGGGCCAACCATTCAAAAGTAGTTTTGCCAAAGCCACATATGAAGGATTCTGCGTCATGGAGAGCCATCCAAAAAGTATGATATAGTTTACCAAACTGCTTTATGCATGTCATTTTAAAGTCACTGGATGAAACTATCGTTATAAAAAGAAACTAGAGATTTGGGTGCCTCTCGTTTTGTTCATGGAAATATATACCTACTTCCACCCATGCATTCTGCTTAAGAATTCAGTCCATTACAGAACAGTGATTATATGTCTAATGTAGGAGTATTCTATATTGTCAAAACCAGGGGATCGTTGGAGACGTACATTTGGCATTTCATTGTGATGATCGTGTTACTTCTTCTGTAGGTTTGTGAGGGTGGAGAAAACATTGATCTGAAACATTTCAGGCCTGTAAAACCTTTGGGGTCTGGTGACACTGGAAGGTAAATCCTATCATACTTTTTTTGAAACAGAATTAACTTAAATCTGTATAGTAGCACTGCTTGAGTTCTGTTGCCATCAGAAGTTTTAAATAGTAAACTATGTACATTATTGTTGAAATTGTAGTGTGCACTTGGTGGAGTTGCTAAACACAGGTGAATACTTTGCCATGAAAGCGATGGATAAAAGTGTCATGCTTAATCGCAATAAGGTTTGATTCTTTTTTCACCTTTTGAAATGATAACAACATTAATTATCATAGGAAAATGTAGTTCACTTGTATAGTTCTACTTATGCTCATTGTTTCATTTTTCTGATAACATTATAATGTCTCTAGGTCCATAGAGCTACTGCTGAACGACAAATCCTTGATATGTTGGACCACCCATTCCTTCCAACATTGTATGCATCATTTCAGGTCTGTTCATCAATATAAGGAAGCAAATTTATTATAGATCACAGTGTACTTGTTCATGTGTAATCATCTTGATGAGTAAGCTTGTCTAGTCGCTAACATTTAACATAGGTCCAAGTTTGAATATAAATTTAAGCTCATTTGAGAAGAAACACACTAGGCTCAAGTTTTTACTTTGTTTAAACCCTACCATAGCAGCCCTGGCTCGCAATCCAATGGCCTTCTATCATGTTTTGGAGAGAGGGCGGGGATGGGGTTAGAAAGAGGTTGTCTTCATTGACGCCATGACTTTTCATGTTCTACAATCGAGTGACATTTTTGTTTCTGCTTAAATATTGCAGACAAAGACACATATATGTCTCATTACAGATTACTACCCTGGCGGGGAGCTCTTTCTGCTCCTAGATAGGCAACCTCTGAAGGTTTTGCGGGAAGATGCAGTCAGGTCATAATTCAAGCTGTTTATTATTCTTAGATCTGGTCGGGTGATTTCTGACATAAGATACTGATCACAGTCACAGGCGTGTCACTCCATTGTTTTGGGGTTTTGTCCACTCTAGATGTTGTACAAGAGGCAGTATTTAACATTTTTCATGATTGGAACAGGTTCTATGCAGCTGAAGTTGTCATTGCACTTGAATACTTGCATTGTCAAGGTATAACCCCCCCCCCCCCAATATACCAATGAAACTCCCTTTGATTACATCACAGCATTGTTAATGGCAATTATGTCCACCTTTCAAATGCATATGCCTTCAGTAAGGAGTTAGCTGTTGCAGCGTATTTTCTGTAAGGCCTTAAAAGCAATGTTTCCTTACCCGAATAAAAAAGAGCTGGCATAATACAAGTTGGGATTTCTACTGCTTATAAGGTGTCATGTTTACCCTTGTTTAATATTATTTATATCCTCAGGTATAATCTACCGAGACTTGAAGCCAGAGAATATCTTACTTCATAGAGACGGGCACATATCCCTGACAGACTTTGATTTATCTTGCCTGACATCTTGCAGACCGCAGGTAAAAAGACACTAAATTTGATTTGAAAAAAAATTAACTTAATTTTGAAGCTCTTTCTCTTTCAATAAATAAATCATAAACACGCATATAGTTTTTATGTATTGCTGGCCCTAAAAAGGGAAGGTTGACTTCAGTATATTCATAGGTTATGTGAGGTGAAGTAATTATCTGTTCCTGTTTTGGTAGGTCTTTCTTCCAGAAGAAGGTAATAAGAAAAGTAGGAGGAAAAGCAGGAGTTCACCCATATTTTTTGCGGAACCTATGCGAGCATCCAATTCATTTGTTGGTACAGAGGAGTACATCGCACCTGTATGTACTTTCTCTTGGTTTTTTTGTTTATTCTGCACAGTGTTTGCAACATATCTTGTTTCCCTGTATTTTTGTGTGTGCATAATGTAGAGTATTTAATTCTGATACTGGTCCTTGTGTTGCAGGAAATTATTACCGGAGCTGGCCATACAAGTGCTGTTGATTGGTGGGCGCTAGGTACATACCTCCTCCACTAACTATGCAGTTTCTTTGTAGTTATACGCTAATTCTAATGAAGTCATTTGATGATGCAGGGATTCTTCTGTATGAAATGCTGTATGGTTACACACCCTTCAGAGGTAAAACCAGGCAAAGAACCTTTGCCAACATCCTACACAAGGACATCAGATTTCCCGCGAGCGTATCGGTACGGTAATTTAGAAAGCAGCCAGCATATATTCCTATATTTTCTGAAGAAAATTTTGGTTGACACGGAAAGTTTACTCGGTTGTCCGTGGGTGCTGAGCAGGTGAGCCTCCCAGCGAGGCAGCTGATCTACAGGTTGCTGCACCGGGATCCTGCGAATAGAATGGGATCGTATGAGGGATCGAACGAGATAAAACAACACCCGTTCTTCCGCGGCATCAACTGGGCTCTTGTGCGCGGCACGGTAATGAACGCTTAAGCCTAGCTACCTACCAATACCAAGCATTTGTGATCTTCTTCTAAAGATGAAATGGGACACAGATGTTTTATGCATGTTCGATAGAAGAAAACCAAAAACGAAATTTGTTCAGTCTTAATTAGCTAGCTAAATAATGGTTGGGTGACTGATTTGTTTTGTGTGTGGAACTGGCGTGGTGCAGGCTCCTCCAAAGATGGACGCTCCACTGTTTTCGGACGACGTGGGCAAGGGAATGGGCGATGCTGCTGCTACCGCTGCTGCTGATAATCACACCGACATGTTCTGAACGAAGAAGGTGGATGGACAGACAGAGATGCCAAAGATGTATCTTGGCCGCGCTAGCTCAATCATGCGTGTTTTGCTGGCTGTTTTTGCTGTTCGTACTCGTACTTAGGACGGTAGGAGATGGAATAAGCGCTGGAGTTGTTGAGCGCAACGTAGTAATCCTGTATCGGGATCATATTAAATAAGCAATTAAGATGCATATATGCATGTTAGAAATATGAGCAATTTACCGAATGATTTTATTAACAGAAATACTAGATAAAGCACGACTTGTATAGCAGTGATAAAATAAGCCATGCGATTTGACAAAGAGAAGGTAAACATCATCTTCATATATGAACTGTAACTAAACATATCTAGAGCAGACAATATAGCATGTTGCATATATGAAATAGAGCATAACATATCTAGGGCAAACACTAGAACAAGGAACTGTAGCAGGGCCTCTAAGAGGAAGAACACGTACGGGACAGCAGCAGCAGAAGCGCTGGACTTGGGGTCGGTGTTCTTGCTAGCCATGTCGTCGAAGAGGTTGTCGACGTCGGGGAAGAAGTCGTCGTCAGAGTACAGGGCGTCCGTGACGAAGAAGTCAGTAGTCGCGCGAAGCGCTCCCTAAAAACCTTATCGCCCTTCTCCCGTATAGGACTCAAAGAGGTGCGGTTTCGGAGGCCTACTGTCCCGACTCGCGGTGCACGCCGCAAGCCGGGATGAGGAAGACAGCAGTAGTTCAGAGATTGGAACCGGTGGCGAGAGGAAGAAGAAGTACTGGTGCATCTCTCTGAGAGGAGAGACCTCCCTTTTATAGGCGCAAGAGAAGGAGGTGAGAGGCTGCGCCGGGAGCTGAAGGGAACGAGGGAGACGAAACGAACAGGTAGCAGCTAAAGGGGGCAGCGTTCGTATTCAATATCCACTACAGCAAAAACTTTCCAGCTCCCGAGTAACCTTTCGTATACCTATAGTGTGTGGCAAAAATTTAGACATCCGCTCATTCCCGCAACCCGCGGCGCGTCGTGACGAGGCGAGGCGTCGCGAGGCAGGCGGCGGAGGAGGAGCGCGCGTGGATGTCCCTCTTGTTCTCATGCTCATACATGTGGGGAAAGAACCTCCCTTATAAAGAGGTCCAACTCCCTCTAAACTAGCAATGTGGGACTAAACTTTAGTAGTGCCCCTTGCCTTGCACGAATGGGCTAAGTGGGCCTTTAGGATTTATTTAGGAATTTCTGAAATAGTTATTGGGCTGTCCCAAAATAGACTAAATTCCAGCAATCCCCCACCAGATCCCAGAGGCACACAAAAATTTGCCTTTGATTCCAAAACACTGTTTTATATACCGGTACTGCAGTGGAGACTGTTAAGTTGAACTTCCACCTAGAACTCTATGCTACACTAGTAAGCAACTTGAACAATGGACTGGGCCTTGAACTGCAAGTTTTCTGCGAATCTAGCTTCACACAAAGCCTTGACCGATACTAGGCTACCGTGGGTCTTCCCCGCGGGTGGAGCTTATGTGTCATACTCCGTGGCCTTTCATGAGTTTACTAGAGAGAACCCTACTCTCATAGATTGCGACGTTTGACAATCAGACTCATATAGGTGTGTTCTTCAAAAGATGTTCTGCAGGACAGTATCTCTGCTTAAATGAGCCACTTAGAACACATTAAGATATACATCAACGTGCCATGCAGATTTAGGAGAGTATTGCATCTTCATGGAGTGGTATAGTTAACAGTAAGGATACTCTCCTCTCAGTTGACCAACAGCTTGTCTTCCACATCTAATTCACGGGATCTCCGATCACATAGACTAGGTTACCACTGTGAACAACTCATATTGTGGGTCTCATACCCATCTGCCTCGATGCATTATCTATCACATTACGTGATAGACCCTTAGTAAAAGGATCTGCCAGATTTTTAGACGTTTGGATATAATCCAATGTAATAACTCCGGAGTTTTTCATTTTCCTGACAGACTTTAACCTTCTCTGAACGTGTCTTGATGACTTCATGTTATCCTTTGAGCTGCTCACTTTTGTGATCACAGTTTGATTGTCGCAGTTCATAAGGATACTCGGTACAGGTTTCTCAACAACCGGTAAGTCATTCAAGAGCCGACGAAGCCAATCTGCTTCGATCGTAGCTGTATCTAGTGCTGTGAGTTATGCTTCCATTGTTGACCTCGTTAAGATGGTCTGCTTGCAAGACTTCCAAGAAACAGCTCCACCTCCATGAGTGAATACATATCCGCTCGTGGCCTTTATCTCATCAGCATCTGAGGTCCAGTTTGAGTCACTATACCCTTCAAGCACCTTTGGGTGCCCAGTGTAGTGGATTCCATAATTCGCAGTGCCTTTCAAATAACGCAAAACTCTCTCTAGAGCTTTCCAATGCACATCTCCTAGTTTTGACAAACCGACTCAGTTTGCTAACAACAAAAGAGATGTCAGGTCTTGTAGCACTGGCTAAGTACATAAGCGAGCCAATAATCTGAGAATACTTCAATTGATCTCTAGCAATTCTTCGATTCTTTCGAAGCAACACGCTAGCATCATATGGTGTTGGAGAGGGCTTGCAGTCACTATAGCCAAAGCGAATCAAGATCTTTTCCACATAGTGAGATTGAAGCAATGTAATCCCACCATCATCGTCTCTCAACAACTTGATGTTCAGAATGACATCAGCCACTCCTAAATCCTTCATCTCAAAACAGCGAGATAGGAAATCCTTGACCTCCTTAATAACATTCAGATTTGTTCCGAAAATCAGTATGTCATCAACATACAAGCAAAGGATAACTCCCTCGCCCCCACCATGGCGATAGTACACACATTTGTCAGCTTCGTTCACAACAAAGCCTGCAACTATTAAAGTTCTTTCAAACTTCTCATGCCACTGTTTGGGTGCTTGCTTGAGTCCATACAAAGACTTCAACAACTTGCACACTTTCCCTTCCTGACCATCTAGTACAAACCCATCTGGTTGTTCCATATAAATTTCCTCGTCCAACTCTCCATTTAGGAAAGCAGTCTTAACATCCATTTGATGAACGAGAAGACCATGTGAGGCAGCTAGTGAAAGTAGAACTCGAATAGTGGTTAGTCGAGCCACAGGTGAGTAAGTATCAAAGAAGTCTTCACCTTCCTTTTGGGTATAACCCTTAGCCACGAGCCGAGCCTTGTATTTTTCAATAGTACCATCAGGCCTAAGCTTCTTCTTGAATACCCATTTGCATCCTATAGGTTTGCACCCATAAGGACGACCAGTTATCTCCCAAGTTTCATTCGCCAAGATGGAATCCATCTCGCTACGAACCGCTTCCTTCCAGTAGTCAGCATCTTCAGATGCATAGGCCTCTGAAATAGAACTGGGAGTATCATCTATGAGATACACAAGAAAATCATCACCAAAGGACTTTGCAGTCCTCTGTCTCTTGCTCCTAGTAGGAACTTTATTGTTCTCCTCCACAGGATTTTCAAAGTGTTCCATCGAAATGGCAGGTTCGATAGTTGTAACTGGTTCCTGATTCGATGAACTAGGCATCTCCTGATTAGATGAGGTAGCCATATCCTTCATTGGAAAGATATCTTCAAAGAAAGTCGCATCATTCGACTCCATGATCGTACCGACATGCATGTCAGATACCTCAGATTTTACAACCAAGAATCTATAACCAATGCTATGAAAAGCATATCCCAGGAAAACACAATCCACGGTCTTTGGTCCAAGCTTGCGCTTCTTTGGAATTGGCACATTGACTTTCTCCAAACAACCCCAGGTTCGTAGATAAGAGAGTTTTACTCTTTTCTTCTCACATTCCTCGAATGGAGTTATCTCTTTATTCTTTGTGGGAACTCGGTTTAGGACATGACATGCAGTCAATATCGCCTCCCCCCACCATGCCTTGGAGAGATCCGGTGTGTCTAACATGGCGTTAACTAAATATTTTAGAGTACGGTTCTTTCTTTCGGTCACCCCATTTGACTGAGGTGAATAGGGAGGCGTCCTCTCATGGATTATACCATGTTCCGCACAAAAAGCATCAAATTCATTGGAAAAATACTCTCCACCACGGTCGGACCTAAGCCTCTTGATTTTCCGATCAAGTTGGTTTTCCACTTCAGCTTTATAGATCTTGAAAAAGTTCAAAGCCTCATCCTTAGATTTCAGAAGATACACACGGCAGTATCTAGTGGAGACGTCAATTAACGTCATGAAATATTTCTTTCCACCTTTTTTCAAAACACCATTCATTTCACATAGATCTGAATGTATGAGTTCTAGTGGCGCAAGATTTCTCGTTTCCGCAGTCACGTGAGACTTACGAGGTTGCTTAGCTTGCACACACACTTGACACTTAGATCCCTTGACAGTGGTGAAACTAGGGATTAAGTTCAACTTCGCTAGTCGCAACATGCAACCAAAGTTAACATGACAAAGACGTGAATGCCACACATTTGATTCACTATTGTTGCAAATATGATTAACAACTTTATTGCAAACGTCTGATAAGGATAAACGAAACAGGGCTCCTGACTCATAGCCTTTGCCAACAAAGGTTCCATACTTGGATATTACAAATTTATTCGACTCAAAGACAAGCTTATAGCCATCTCTACACAGAAGAGATCCGCTAACAAGATTTTTATTGATGGAGGGGACATAATGCACGTTCTTCAGCCGCACGATCTTCCCCGAAGTAAACTTCAGATCAACCGTGCCAACACCATGAACAGAAGCACTTGAACCATTGCCCATCAGCACGGTTGAAGTCCCTGCGGTCTGATTAGACGAAAACATGGAAATATCACCGCATACATGCACATTAGCACCCGTGTCAATCAACCAATCAGGAGAATGACATACTGAAAGAATAGTGGGAAATATACCATACCCAACATCCTTCATGTCAGTGTCTCCAATGACAACATTAGTAGTCTTGCCGCCTTTCCCAGGATGACGCTTGTCATAGCAATTAGGGCAACTAGGAGCCCAATGATCAGGATCCACACACACATGACAAACACCTTTCTTCTTGTCATTCTTCTTCTTGAAGTTCGTGTGTTGCACAACCTTGTTCTTCCCATCAAACTTTGCTTTACCATCAAACTTGCCCTCGTCCTTGAACTTGTGGGGCTGGAAGTTCTTCTTCTGTACCAGATTGGCACTACATCCTCCCTCAATACCTCGAGCACGTGTGTCCTTTGCTCTCGGCTTTTCTTCCACATCAAGAGTACCAATGAGATCCGGAACGCAAAACTCCTGTCTCTTATGCTTCAGTAAGGTAGCAAAGTTCCTCCACGAAGGAGGAAGCTTAGTGATGATACCTCCGGCAACAAACTTGTCCGATAGCATACAATTGAAGTGCTCAAGTTCTCTAGCAAATGACTGTATCTCATGAGCTTGCTCAACCACGGAGCGCTCTTCAGTCATCCCGTAATCATAGAATTTCTCCATGATGTACAGCTCAGTGCCAGCATCCGAGACCCCAAACTTGGCCTCGAGTGCATCCCACATATCTTTTCCATTATCAATTGACGCATAAGCATCAACTATGTTCTCACCAAGAACACTCAAGAGAGCAGCCTTAAACAGAGTATCCATTTTCTGAAAAGCTTGTGCTTGTTGAGCATCAAGCTCTCCTTCAGGTTTGCCAAGAGTCGCGTCATAGCAACTCGTGGTTTGAAACCATAAGACTGCTCTCACGCGCCACCTCTTATAGTGGATACCCTCAAACATAGGAGGTTTCATGGAAGCAGCAAAACCACTCGGGGTAAATTACCTATAATAAGGTTTTTGGATTGTTGAAAATATGAGCAATTTACCGAATGATTTTATTAACAGAAATACTAGATAAAGCACGACTTGTATAGCAGTGATAAAATAAGCCATGCGATTTGACAAAGAGAAGGTAAACAGCATCTTCATATATGAACTGTAACTAAACATATCTAGAGCAGACAGTATAGCATGTTGCATATATGAAATAGAGCATAACATATCTAGGGCAAGCACTAGAACAAGAAACTGTAGCAGGGCCTCTAAGAGAACACGTATGGGACAACGGCAGCAGAAGCGCTGGACTTGGGGTCGGTGTCCTCGCCAGCCATGTCATCGAAGAGGTTGTCGATGTCGGGGAAGAAGTCGTCGTCGGGGAAGTAGTCGTCGGAGTCTAGGGCGTCCGTGACGAAGAAGTCAGTAGTCGCGCGAAGCGCTCCCCAAAACCCTTATCACCCTTCTCCCGTACAGGACTCAAAGAGGTGCGGTTTCGGAGGCCTACTATCCCGACTCGTGGTGCATGCTGCAAGCCGGGATGAGGAAGACATCAGTAGTTCAGAGATTGGAACCGGTGGCGAGAGGAAGAAGAAGTTCTGGTGCGTCTCTCTGAGAGGAGCGACCTCCCTTTTATAGGCGCAAGAGAAGGAGGCGAGAATAGTGCATGGCAAAAATTTAGACATCGGCTCATTCCCGCAACCCGCGCCACACACCAGAGGAGGAGCCCGCGTGGATGTCCCTCTTGTTCTCATGCTCATACATGTGGGGAAAGAACCTCCCTTATAAAGAGGTCCAACTCCCTCTAAACTAGCAATGTGGGACTAAACTTTAGTAGTGCCCCTTGCCTTGCACGAATGGCCTAAGTGGGCCTCTAGGATTTATTTAGGAATTTCTGAAATAGTTATTGGGCTGTCCCAAAGTAGACTAAATTCCAGCAATGCGTGCATCTAGTGATGGATGGAGGTTCTCAAAAGAAAAATGATGGATGGAGTATTGTTGTTGAAGAAACAGAATTGGGAGGTGGTGCATCGTCTTCCAACAATTACCAGGAGGAGATGCAGGAGCAGCGACGGAGAGCCCTGCCGAAGCTGCCGTCTCGGCCGGCCGGCCGCCGTGTCGACCTGGCTGACCGCCGCGTCGCCTGCTGAGACGAGTTATAAGAAGGGTTCGAAGGAGTAGATTTAAGAGCAACTCTAGCCACTTCCAGAGTCTATAGAGGGGTAAAATTTTGGTTTTTCTTCTCTATGGAACACCATAACCAAACTTCTAAAATCTACTCCCTTCGTCCCATAATATAAGAGCGTTTTTGACACCACATCTTTTATATTATGGAACCTTTATGGAACACCATAGCCGAACTCTTAAAATATACTCCCTTCGTCCCATAATATAAGGGCTTTTTTTACACTGCGCCCCTTATATTATGGGACGGAGGGAGTATATGGGAGTAAAAAATTTACTCCGGCGAAAATCCTCCCAAGCCGCCAAAATATACTCGGCGCCCACGCAGTTGAGTACTTGCCTGCTTCTTTCTCCCGCCCTTGCGGCTGCGTCCTTCCCGCCGTTGCCGCTCCCACGCCACCATCGCCACCAATGACCGCCCCTGTCATCGGAATGGGTAGCCAAAACCCTTCTGTCACCCCGCCGGCTTGCTGCCGGAAACCACCCCCGCGGCGCCTCCCGCGTTGAAAAAGAGGTTGGGGATGAAAAATCTCCACCGGCCACGTGCACTGTCTCCAACCGTGACAAAGGCCGTCGGGGTGGAGACTGCCTCTCCAGCAATGGTCGCGGTGTGGGCCCTCGCCGAGGAGGCCGCGAAGAAGAAGAAGAAGCCACTTTGGTCCCCCATCCACGTCTGACACCTCATGCAACGTCTTTGGCCACCCCTACGACCACTGTTTTGACACACTCGGCCACCGCAGCTGGCAAGAAGGGTCACGGGCGCCAAGTGCTAGAGGAAATGCCAATAAGGTAAAAAAACCTTTTTTACATTCCGTCCAATGAATTTGACGGTGATTTTGGTGGCTAATGATGACGAAGTTTGTTGTTTTTGTTGTCATAGTGTGGAGATGAACATGGCTGAATTCTTGGCATCTTTGGAGTCCTCAGCTACGATGGGACTAGATGATCTCAATTACAATTTGATTTCGGATCATTTGGTGGTTGCCGAAGAGATGGAAGAAGAGGAGGTGACCCATGAAGAACATGTCGGATTCAGGGCTCCGCGTACCCAAGAAAGGTTCGAACTCTGGGGCGTGTGCGAAGAACTCAACCCCTTCAGCCAACCAGCCCGCCGCCCCCACAGCCTAGCTCGATGAATAAGGAAGAAGATGGACCCAGCAGTTTACCTAGGTTCGGGCCACCTTGCGGTGTAAGACCCTACTCCTGCTTTGTGATGGATTTGCCTCACAAGGGGCTGAGGATGAACTAGTACAATGGAAGGACAACCTCGCGAGGTTGTTCTGGTGTGGGTGTGAGTTGATGAGGTTTCGATGATCGGATCGAGGATCCCCTCTATTGGTGGTGGCTAGCCTATACTTATAGTGGCCTTGGTCCTCTTCCCTCAAAACAAAGGCGGGAAGGGATCACACAGTGGCCAATTTGAAAGGGGACAAGTAGTACATCTTATCCTGACAAAAATGGTCTTCTCCTGCAAAGCTTCTGGTCGTGACGCTGCGGTGGGCTCAGTGATGACATCCGTCCTGTCGTCCTGGCGGTCTTGGTCTCGTTGCACGGGAATGGCAACCTTTGGCAGATTCCTCGGGACCCCACGCTCGTGCTTGCCTCCTTAGCACCAAAGAGGAAACCTGCTCCTCTGCGCCCACTGGCGCCCGTCTGGCCTTGGTTGTCATGGCTTGCATCACCGCAACCTCATGAGGTTGACACCCGCATAGAAATCTCTGCTCCTCAGGAGGCAGCTTGAGGAGGCCGCTCCCTCCGGGGGTCTTGGCGTCGCCCGCCTCGCGAGGCTTGGCCCCTCGCGAGGGTCTTGTCTTCAAGGTCTTGTAGATGGGCCGCACTAGGCCATCGATGAAGCCATGCCATGGGCCGCAGGAAGGCAAGTTTGGGTACCCTGGTTCCCAGAACGCCGACAGTAGCCCCCGGGCCCAAGGCGCGCTCGGACTTGGCTTCGAGGCGAAGCCAAAGGGCAAGGGCGAAGCGCCACGGGCCCCAATTGCCTACGGACCAAGTCGATGTGTGGCGCTTGATGGGACGTGGGCGTCTCCACTTCCCCACATCGCCTTGGCAACTGCCCGACTTCACAACTGACTGTCGCATGCAGAAAATCCATCATTTCCCGGAGTGTGAGAGGCCGACGGTTGGCCTTCCTCTGGCTATAAATGGGGCCGAGGCAGAGCCCCCAGCCCATCTTCATCTTCTCGTCGTTCGCTCCTTCTTCTTCCTCTTCGCCCCGCCATCTTGCCAGGGCATCCATGGCACCAGTGAGGAGGCTTTCCGCCGCAGAGAAGGGAAAGGCCCCCAAGGAGGGACCGGACTCTCCGCCGCCCAAGAGGGGCCGCGGCCGTCCCCGCAAGTACGCCGCGACGCCAACGGTGGCTCCTCGAGGGCGTGGGCGCACCCCCTCGAAGGCCGGCGCCGCCTCCGGCAGCCATGGGGGTGCCCCTACCCGCAATGGGAGTTGCCGTGGCCGGGGCAGCCACGGTGAAGAGGGAAGGCGCGCAACAGCTGTCAGGCCACCGCGCCCGTGTTCCCACTCGGCTGACGCGTTCTCGGGGTTTGTGGTGTGGGCGGAAAGGCCCACAGGCGTATGGTTCCAGCTCCCGTGCTTCTTCGCGGGCGCGCTGCCGGCCAGAGGGCCTGGTGGCCTCTGGCTGCAGGCCAACGGCTGCTGCTGCAGGCCCTCGTGGGTGGAGGTCGAGGTCACCCCCGCCGGCAACGTGTTCCTGAACCGGGGGTCAGCCGTTTGCCTGCGCACGCGGACTGCAAGGGAGGTGTACCCTCCACTTCAGGTATGATGGCGCGGCGACTCTCTACGTCAGGGTCTTTGGGGAGGACGGCCGGCGCCTGGGGTGGTGCCCAGAGAGCGACGGTGAAGACGACGACGTCCACCCCTCTAAAGACGATGGCCGGAGGGGCGTCATCATCTCCGGCGGTGAGCTTGCCCTTGGCGACAGTCGCGATGCCTCCAGTGGCGGCGGCTCCTCTTCTGGGGAGAGCACGAGCGACGGCGACTACAACGAGCCGCCACGCCGCCGAGCTCGGACCAGGGAAGGGGACGAGCCGCCTCGCCACTGCGCCCCAATGAAGCGGGAGGAGGACTCCTACTGAGTGCGGGCGTTGCTGGAGCCGAGTCTCAAGAGCCATTGTAGTCGCGCGGCCGCTTTTGCTTCTTTCTTTCTCCTGCATCAAAAAGTGGAAGGCCCTGTCGGGGCGTGTAATGGACCACGGTGCTTGCGCCATTATGCTATCGTTTTTATATTGCGCCCTGATATTCATGTTGCCGCTGATTGTGGTTGGGATGACTTAGCTTGGTGCCCTTGCGGTAGACTTCTGTGCCATGAGAGCGAGCTTCTCCGGAGCTTGGGCTTCCTGCGCGCCCCTTGCTTCAGAGAGATCCTCCAGATGCTTCCTTCTCGAGGACTCGGAAGTCCTCAAGCCTCGGGAGGCACTCTGCAGCTGCGGCATTATGGGACCTCCGGAGATGCCATACCTCGAGCGTGGGCCGGTCGCCGCTGGCACGCCACGTCACGATGCCCTGGGGCACGGACTCAGGAAGGCGTGCGTGCCTGTTGGCTCGTTTAAGAGCATCGCGTGAGGATAAAGATGCCAAAGGCTAGGACACTGAGGCTTTGGCAAGGTGTGTTCGCGGGCGGGCCCGGGCGGACACACCGTGCCCAGCCCCCCGCGCACGAGACGTGCGAGGGAGAGCAACGGGCAACACTCTCCCTATGGCAAGACCTAGAAGAGCGAGGATGCGAGGAGAATTTTTTTTCCCACCCTCTCAAATAGAAGACGCGAAAATTTCAAATTTCATTTCAAGAAGTTGCAAATCAGCTACAGAAAGCAAACAAAAGAACAACCGCGTCCAGCACCTACACTAGTTCTGGTCTTCCCGCCAGTGCAGAGAATGGGGCCTCCATTAGGACGTGGGTGGGAGCCCCCGTGAGGCCCAGGGGCGGCACTCAGGAGACTCCGGGGCGTGTACAACCCCAACTCATTATTACGTGAGAGTTTTGAAGGAAATATGCCCTAGAGGCAATAATAAAGTTGTTATTTATATTTCCTTATATCATGATAAATGTTTATTATTCATGCTAGAATTGTATTAACCGAAAACTTATTACATGTGTGAATACATAGACAAACAGAGTGTCACTAGTATGCCTCTACTTGACTAGCTCGTTAATCAAAGATGGTTAAGTTTCCTAGCCATAGACATGAGTTGTCATTTGATTAACGGGATCACATCATTGGAGAATGATGTGATTGACAAGACCCATCCGTTAGCTTAGCACGATGATCGTTTAGTTTGTTGCTATTGCTCTCTTTATGACTTGTACAAGTTCCTATGACTATGAGATTATGCAACTCCCGAATACCGGAGGAACACTTAGTGTGCTATCAAACGTCACAACGTAACTGGGTGATTATAAAGATGCTCTACAGGTGTCTCCGATGGTGTTTGTTGAGTTGGCATAGATCGAGATTAGGATTTGTCACTCCGATTGTCGGAGAGGTATCTCTGGGCCCTCTCGATAATGCACATCACTATAAGCCTTGCAAGCAATGTGACTAATGAGTTAGTTGCGGGATGATGCATTACGGAACAAGTAAAGAGACTTGCCGGTAACGAGATTGAACTAGGTATTGAGATACCGACGATCGAATCTCGGGCAAGTAACATACCGATGACAAAGGGAACAACGTATGTTGTTATGCAGTTTGACCGATAAAGATCTTCGTAGAATATGTGGGGGCCAATATGAACATCCAGGTTCCTTTATTGGTTATTGACCGGAGATGAGTCTCGGTCATGTCTACATAGTTCTCGAACCCGTAGGGTCCGCACGCTTAACGTTCGACGACGATCGGTATTATGAGTTTATGCATTTTGATGTACCGAAGGTTGTTCAGAGTCCCAGATGTGATGACGGACAAGACGAGGAGTCTCGAAATGGTCAAGACATAAAGGTCAATATATTGGAAGGCTATGTTTGGAACGCGAAGACGTTCGACTACATCAACCGCGTTACTTAACGCTTCCACTTTCGGTCTACGAGGGTACGTGGACACACTCTCCCGCTCATTGCTATGCATCACATAGATAGATCTTGCGTGATCGTAGGTAATTTTTTTGAAATACCGCGTTCCCCAAAAGTGGCATCCGAGCCGGGTCTATGCGTAGATGTTATATGCACGAGTAGAACACAAAGAGTTGTGGGCGATAATAGTCATATTGCTTACCAGCTTGTCATACTTTGATTCGGCGGTATTGTTGGATAAAGCAGCTCAGACCGACATTATGCGTACGCTTACGCGAGACTGGTTGTACCGACGTGCTTCGCACACAGGTGGCTAGTGGGTGTCTGTTTCTCCAACTTTAGTTGAATCGATTGTGACTACGCCCAGTCCTTGTTGAAGGTTAAAACAGCACACTTGACGAAAAATCGTTATGGTTTTGATGCGTAGGTAAGAACGGTTCTTGCTAACCCCGTAGCAGCCACGTAAAACTTGCAACAACAAAGTAGAGGTGTGACACCCAAAATTTTATTTGGCTTTTTCAAACTTTTATTTTATTTGAGGAGGGTATTTAAATTTTCTTCTAAAGAACCCACCCTCTCAAAAACTTTCTTTATGGCAAGAGTTTTATTTGGATTCACCCAAGACTTGATTTTTTTGGTCTTGGAGGTTTTCCCTTTTTTTTGGACTCAAACCAAAATGCTTTTCACTTGAAAAAAAAAGTCTTTTGAAAATTCCTTTAAAAAGCCCTATGGCTTTTGGAATGATCCTTTTCCACTTTCAAAAAAATCTCTCTTGCCATGACCTAAGTGTAAATCCCCTCCCATAAACATTTCCCCACCTTTGGATCATGATGTACCTCAACTACAGCAAGTTGAACCTCTCCATATATTTATTTTCCATTTATTTCTCATCAAAAACAATTTCTGCCTTCTATCTTGATCCTTGGAGGTTTTCAAAGGAACTACCCTTTCTGTTTTGATTTTTGCCCCCAAACCAATTTCCCTACCTAGTCTTTTGAGCCCTCAACCAGGATCCATGAAGATCCACTGGTCTCCAGTTCAAATTTTTCAAACTACACTTGCTGCAAGTTTGGACCTCATTTGCCAAATTTGATGAAATTCATTCAAATCCTTCTCCTAAAAATCTGAGAAAAATCAGGCAGCCTCTGGGTGCATTGAGAGGTCACCTCACCAAGTCCCAGCTCCAGGAAAATTTTTCTTCTTGCCAAATCATTTCATCGAACACCTGCTGGACACTGTTTCTATAATGTTCAGTCAAGTTCAGTTAACAGTGTCTGAAACTACTGTCGTTTCTTCAGTGTCTGTTGTCGATCTCGCCAGTGCCCCGGCGTCGCCGTGCTTCCTGTCCCCTCCCCCTTGTCCTCTGCACCGCACGAGCGCCTGGAAGGTTGCGGGCGTCGGCGACGAGCAGGAGGAGGTGCGCCGCCCCGTGACCGACGCCAGCGGCGGCTTTGCGGCCGCCAGAGAGAGGCGCAGCGCAGACGGCGCCGTCCAGCGCCGCCCAAGCCACCGGAGGCCGCCGCGTGGTCTTCCACTCCCCAGTGCGCGCTGCCACCCTCGTCGTGAACCGCTGGGCGCGGAGCGCGCTCTCTGCCGCCGCCGTGCCCGTACGGCCACCCCGCCGTGGACCGGCGCCATTACGCCAAGCCCGACCAGGATTAGCGGGGGAACGGCACCAGTACACCTCCCTGATGCTGCCTGGGCACTTAAGCTCCCTGTCAAGCCATTGCCTCTCCGTAATTGCTCGCCGGAGCGATCCCGTTCATGGCCACCCCCTCGAATGGCCTATAAATAGAGGCCCCGAGCTCCAGCTAGAACCCACACCACCTCTGCACACCCCCAACACCACGCCTAGCCACTGGAAGAGCCCCGAGGGAGCCTTCTTCCTCAACTCCGGCCGCCGCGACCCGCCACGGGATCCAGCTCGATTCGCTCCCGTGTGTGCACCTCTGCCTCTCATCTCTTGCCAGAAGTTCCTTATGCATCCACTCTCCTGACCCGCGCTTCAATTCGGAGTTTGCAGCACCCACCGGAGTTCTCCACCATCGCCCGAGCCGCCGTCCGCCGGAGAAAGTGTCGCCGTCGACGTGGTGCTCTCCGGTGACCAAGTCCACCACCCACCGACGCGGAAGAACACGCTGAACCTCTCGGTACACTCCGATCTCCCTGACTCGCCGTGGTTCGACGCCGGCGACCACCGCAGCCTTCGGGCGCCGGCGAGGATTTGAACCTGACATGTGGGACCCCCACGTCAGCCTCTCTTCTTTCTCTCCCCGAAGCGTTTTCTGTTGGCGCCTTCGGGCAAGTACGTTTTCTCTGTGGGCTGGCGCGTTTCTCTTCGAACCGTTTTCTGTTTTCTCAGTTAAGTCCCTGGATCTTTTCTGTTTCATCACAGATTAGTCCCTGGACAAAAACCCTTATAACTTTTTAATAAAAAGTGATTTTTGAGTGATTCTTTTTCTGACAGTCTTATATTTTTGTCTAGTTTTTTATAGTATTTATTTGGAAATTTTTGGAACAACTTTTATGCACGCGTTGGTTTTCACGTTAGTATACATTTTCGCTATACCGTAGGTTCCGGAAGAGGTGACGGAGCCGCGAACTTCGCCGAGCTAGACTCCGACTTCTCCGAACCAGGCAAGCATGTTTGAACCTTTGATATGATAGGTGTTTTGCATGTTTGCTTGAATGGTTGTGCATGGCATATGAGCATCGGTGAGTATCTCGTTGCATGTAAGGCAACTACCCGTGTGTTCCGAAGTTACTGTGATCTCTGATGAGAGATGGCCTAGTCATGTGGTGACATGAAGGGCAGTAAGGTGGTACTGTTGTAGCATGCCAGCCTTACGTCATCCGATAAATTCCGACGTTAACGTGGACGGAGTCACGTTATCGTTCTTCCCCTTCCGTGCTACCACATGTTTTCTGCCAGAATGCGGTTTAGTAAGTTGGTAACCTCTTTCCGTGTACACACCAAATAGAGGGGCCGGGATGAGGGTTCCATGGCCCTGGATTAAAGCCAGTCATCCGGTCAGGGGGCATGGGTGTTTCCGGTTGGGACCGAGAGGGGGGCACCCCTTAGAGCGCGCGTATATAAATTTGATCCCATGCTACGCGAGGTTGTAGCCTCCCCGTCTCAAGGTTTTTCTTGAACGTTGCCGAGGGTGATTCCTGGCTTCGGAATGTTGAATGGGTGTGTACTGGTTAGATGTGTTTCTTCCAAAACACCGTAAACGGAACTAGTCCCCGTGACTACTGAAATCCGTTGGCTGTGGTTAAAGTACAAACTCTACAGAGTCAAATCTTTCCGAGTCAACGTATCCACGGTCAGGGACCAGTGAAATCCTTATCTATGTCAAATTCTCGTGGTAATATCCCCGGTAAACAGACTTGAGTGGTAAACTTGGTTAAACATTATTCCTATGGATGGACTAACCCTGTTGTTTATCTCATACCTGACTATTCTCTTGATATGATTTAAATTCATGAGCTACTAAGTTATAAATACAAGCCCTTTATGTGATGTCGCTCAGACGCCCGACTGTGGCACGTTTGTATTTTACTTTCAATATAAGCCCTTTATGTGACGTCGCTCAGACGTCCGACTGTGGCATGTTTGTCGTTTACTTTCAATATAAGCCCTTTATGTGACGTCGCTCAGACGTCCGACTGTGGCATGTTTGACGTTTACTTTCAATATAAGCCCTTTATGTGATGTCGCTCAGACGTCCGACTGTGTCACGCACTGTCATTTATTTCCCATTATAAGCCCTTTATGTGGTGTCGCCTTGACGCCCGACTGCGGCATTGTTATTCTTGTATTTTCCTCTCGAGGAGTCATTCAGACACTCGTTTGGCCCTCAGTATTTTACTTTGGGATTTGGGAGGACTACCGCCCGACTTCTCTTCTGTTTTCCACGCATTATTATCCCTATGTCTGAGTGCACTTGTTAATCTGTTCATATGCATCATGTTTACATTTGTTATATCTTATGTCCGAACTGTCTTGCGAGTACTTTCATAGTACTCACCTAGCTTGTTGATTTGGCCAGATGTTGACGAAGGCGATCTCATGGATGAAGAGTTTGATAGTGAGTCCGACGCCTAGAGGAGTCCCAGTCAGTCCCGTGCGACCCTGGATATTGGTCACTTGTGTTATACGCTTCCGCTACCCGCAATAAGTCTCCTCGAGCCTCACTCCGACGCTCGAAGAGTTGTTAGATTCAGGAGTCTTATCACCCACTTCGCTGTGATATATCCACCGCCTTTTATCGTGAGTTAGTAGTTTTGCCACCCTATCCGCCGTTATGTTTTATCGGCGCGCTTGTAATAAATTGTTGAGCAGTCTCCGCTCAACCTTGTATTATATTCAGTACTCCTGGTGTTTTTCTTCTGTGACCAAGATATTGTCTACCAGTGAGAAGGGATTCTTCTTTACTGGTCCATAAAAAGGATCGGTCTCTCAATAAATATTTTTATTGGAAAACCGGTCGTGACAAGCTTGGTATCAGAGCCAGGCTGACTGTAGGAAGCCACTAGGTGCGATCGCTAATCGGTTATTAGCGTTTGTGCTTTTTCAGCATTTTTGCAAATGTAGCTATTTTCTGTTGGTCATCATAAATTTATGACATGACTACTCAGAATTTTTGCCTACTTTTGTAGATGGCTGGCAGCAACTGCGAGACTCGGGTGTTCACTAACGTGCCCGAGGGGTTTGTCAAACTCCTCGTCTCCATCACCAAGCTCGCGATCGGGCCAGCGACTCGTCCGGAGTTCACGCTTTATCAGCACAAGCTCAGCGACGACGTGTCTATGCACTAGGCCGTGGTGCAATTCAAGGGAGGACGTTCTGCGTCTCGCCACTTCCGTTTTGTGGGAAGGGCTATGCCTACGGAGAGGCATGCCATGCAGATGGCTGCCCGTGAGGCGATAGCTCGCCTTCGGGACATCCTTCCTATGATGAAGACTCGTCGCTACCGCTACCTCCCATGCCATGTGCCATATTCTTGTCACTATGCATTCGCCTGCCCTAGGGGAGAGCGAGATGAAGCCATCGAGATGGTTGTTGAGTACCTCAAGGCTCTGGAGGAATCTTTCGACAACCTTGTGGACGATCTTGTGGCTGCCCGCATGGACTTAGTCCGGGGCGGTCCTGCCAGCAGGAAGGAGCTTCTCCACATGGCACCGCCTCTGACATTCGTCTCGTCCTCAGCATCTTATGCACCGGCCATTTTAGCCACTGCTCGCCGTCTGCCTACCACTGAGGAGTTCGACCGAGTCATCGCTCCTACTCCAGTCAGAGCTGCACCGCCTGCCGCACCCGCACTACCGCTCGTTGCACCCGCGCCATCACCGTAGCGCAGTGCTACGCGCCAGGAGCCTGCTAGAGAGGAGGTGGAGGTTGAATCTCCTGCACCGCTGAGTCTTGCCCTCGGCAAGGGAAAGGACATCGTCACCATCTCCGACTGAGAGCGCCGAGTAGCCGCGCGTTGTGTCTGCTTGTATGATGTGTTTTATCTGTACGTTAGTTTGTAGTAGTTGTGTTCGCTGCATCCCAGAGGAGTGTGCTAGTCTAATAACATGTCAGGAATGTGTACGCACATCCTGAGTGCTGTATCGTATGTTTGCATTTCGCGTGTAAGATTTGTGCTAAGCAGTTCTTCTCCGTGCTAAATCGTTATGTTTTCTTGAAAAATCTTGAGGTCTTTAAATTTTATTTTTGCCTTTGCAAGATTTTCCTTGTGCCACACAGTTCTTCTCATGAGTTTTGCTAAATAATACCCCAGAGTGGAAAATGTCTCGTCCGTGGACTCGTTCCATGCCCAATCAACCAGAAGAAGTTTATGGGACACAAACTAGCAACAACTTCACTCAGGGACAGTCTAGTCAACAGGACAGCGAAGCGGCCTTATCTCAAGTATGCCGCCTTTCGAGCAAAGCCAGCAACAGCACCAAGAGATGATGAATCACGTCATCAATATGGGAAACCACCGTGAGCCATACCAACCACACTCCAAGTTGTCTGAACTGCAGAAGACACGCCCTCCAACGTTTGCTCACACCGATAGGCCACTTGAAGCCGATGATTGGCTTCGTGACATCGAAAGGAAAGCTGATTATTGCTCAGTGTTCAGATCATGAGAAGGTGCTTTATGCACCACACTACCTTACTGGAGCAGCTGCAGCATGGTGGGAAAACTTCCTACACATGCATCCCAGTGAACACAACATCACCTGGGAAGAGTTCAAGGAAGGCTTTCGTGGGGCACACATCCCCAGGAGCATCATAAAAATCAAGAAGAGAGAATTTGATGACCTCAAGCAAAGAGGCATGTCAGTGACAGAATACAACGGTCAGTTTACCCAGCTATCTCGTTATGCCTACGACGAGCACATGACAGAGAACAAGAGGATGGAAAAATTCTTGGACGGCCTGGCACCGGCACTAAGATGCCAACTGGTTGTGCACACTTTCCTAGATTTTAAAACTCTGGTTGACAAGGCCATTACCTTGGAGAATGAGTGCCGTAGTCTGGAAGATATCCGTAAGCGAAAGAGGGATAAGACGACCCTTGCTCGCAACAACCGAAGCAAGACTGATGTTCAGAGGACTGAAGCAAGGAAATCCACGACTACTGCTGTAAGGCCAACCAGACAGTTTCATTCCAGGGACAAGGACTTCACATACCATCCAGGGGTCACTTGCTATGCTTGTGGCGAAGAAGGGCACTATGCCAAACAGTGCCCAAAGCCAAGGAACTCAGCCCCCAAACCGAACAATGGTGGGAACAATCCAGCCCCCAAGCGCAACAACTTCAATCCCAACAACAACCACAGGAAGGGTCACCTGAACCATGTGACCAAGGAAGAAGCGCAGAATGCCCCAGACATCGTGCTCGGTACGTTCCCTGTCAACACAGTACCTGCCACGGTTTTGTTTGATTCTGGAGCTTCCCATTCATTCATTTCGAAGAGTTTTGTTTTGCAACATGGTTTTCCGATACTTCCCTTGGAAAAATCTATGATCATCAAGTCCCCCGGAAATAAGCAGATCGCTCAGAGTTACTGCCAAGGAGTGATCATTAAGTTCGAAGGACTAAAGTTCCAAGCTAATCTCATCGTGTTGGAAAATAAAGGACTGGATGTCATTTTAGGGATGGACTGGTTGACCACCAATAAGGGATTTATTGATTGTTTCAATCGGACTGTGATCCTCACTCATCATCACGACAAGACGATAAAAGTTACCGCCCAAGAGAGACCACGGTCACGGCAACCAAAACTAAACAAAGTGGACATTTCAGAACTGAGAAAAGTTCCAGTGGTGTGCGAGTTTCCAGACGTATTTCCTGAAGAACTACCAGGCATGCCACCAGACCGAGAGATAGAATTCAGCATTGAACTAGCACCTGGCACCGCTCCCATCTATAAGAAACCTTATAGAATGGCACCCTCAGAATTGGTAGAATTGAAGAAGCAGATAAAGGAATTACTGGACAAAGGTTTTATTCGAGCCAGCTCCTCACCTTGGGGTTCGCCAGTATTATTCGCCAAGAAAAAGGATGGGACACTGAGACTGTGTATAGACTATCGAGCTCTCAATATGGTCACCATCAAAAACAAATATCCGATGCCACGGATAAATGATTTGTTTGATCAGCTCGCGCAAGCCAAGGTGTTCTCAAAAATTGATTTGAGATCGGGATATCATCAATTGAAAGTACGGACAGAAGATATCCCTAAGACAGCATTTACCTCCAGATACGGATTATATGAGTTCACAGTGATGCCTTTTGGACTAACGAACGCCCCCGCATATTTCGTCCACCTCATGAACAAAGTGTTCATGAAATTCATGGACAAATTTGTTGTGGTGTTCATTGACGATATTCTGGTTTACTCAAGGACACCAGAAGAGCATGCTGAGCATCTCAGAATTGTTTTGGGAGAATTAAGGAAACATCAGTTGTACGCCAAATTTAGCAAGTGTGAATTTTGGCTAAGGCAAGTTGGTTTCCTAGGCCATATATTAACCCAAGAAGGCATGGCCGTAGACCCAGAAAAGGTCAAAGCCATACTTGACTGGAAACCACCAGCCAACGTGACAGATGTGCGGAGTTTCCTGGGAATGGCCGGATATTACAGAAGATTTATTGAAGGATTCTCCACTGTGGCAAAACCAATGACACAGTTGCTCAAAAAGGACAAGAAATTCGTATGGACGGAAGCATGCGAGAAAAGCTTCCAAGAACTCAAGAAGAAACTAACAACCGCACCGGTCTTAACTGTGCCAGACATACACAAGAGTTTTGAAGTGTATTGTGACGCATCCCGGAAGGGCCTCGGATGTGTACTGATGCAAGATGGCAAAGTGGTCGCGTATGCTTCCAGGCAGCTGCGGAAACATGAGAAAAATTATCCAACTCATGACTTGGAGCTAGCAGCGGTCATCCATGCACTCAAGGAGTGGAGGCACTTTCTGTTGGGAAATCGTTGTGAAATATATACGGACCATAAGAGCCTTAAATATATTTTCACACAGCCAGAGCTAAATTTACGCCAACGACGCTGGTTGGAATTGGTCAAGGACTATGATGTCGGCATTCACTACCATCCAGGGAAAGCAAATGTAGTGGCTGATGCCCTTAGTCGGAACCCCAGCCCGGACAACGACGGTCCACAAAACTTGAGGCCTGAGTTTCAGCAAGAGTTCGCTAGGCTCAACATGGTGTTAGTCTCTGAGGGCACCGTATCAAATCTGGAGATACAACCCACCCTAGTGGAACAAATTAAGAAGGCTCAGCAGGGACATCCCAGCATCGAAGGTATAAAGAGGAAAATGAACCTTGGTAAGGCTTCAGAGTTCGTCACAGACAGTGAAGGAATATTATGGTACGGAGACAGACTTTGCGTACCTAACATTGAGGAACTCAAGCAACAAATCCTAACCGAGAGCCACACCGCTCCTTACTCGATCCACCCTGGAGGAACCAAAATGTACAAAGACATTCAGGAAAGATTTTGGTGGCACGGTATGAAAAGGGATATTGCCGCATTTATTGCTTGTTGCGATTCATGTCAGCGCATCAAGGCCGAGCATCAAAAGCCAGCAGGGCTACTCCAGCCAAACAGGATACCGGAGTGGAAATGGGATGAAATAGGAATGGACTTCATCGTCGTACTACCTCGATCCCAACGCGGTAATGATGCCATATGGGTCATCACAGATAGGCTAACTAAGGTAGCCCATTTCATTCCCGTGAAGACGACCTACTCCACACAAAGGCTGGCCAAGCTTTATCTCTCACGTATAGTTTGTTTGCATGGAGTCCCAAAGTCTATAATATCCGACCGAGGCACCCAATTTGTCTCTAAATTTTGGGATCACCTGCAACAAGCTCTGGGCACGCAACTAGCTTTCAGTACAGCGTACCACCCTCAGACTGATGGGCAAACGGAATGCGTAAACCAAATCCTAGAGGACATGCTGAGAGCCTATGTGCTCACCTATGGATCCAGTTGGGAAGAAAGTTTGCCGTATGCCGAGTTTGCTTACAACAACAGTTACCAAGCCAGCTTACAAATGGCACCCTTTGAAGCATTGTACGGACGGAGGTGTCGTACCCCACTGAATTGGTCAGAAACAGGTGACAGTCGTATCTTCGGCCCAGACATGCTCAAGGAGGCCGAGGAGAAAGTTAAGCAGATCAGGGACAGACTCAAGACAGCACAAAGCCGACAAAAGAGCTACTACGATCAAAAACATCGTGAGGTCAGCTTTGAACCCGGTGATTCCGTATACCTACGAGTGTCTCCTATGAGGGGCCTGCAACGGTTCAAAATTAAGGGGAAGCTAGCCCCAAGGTTTATTGGACCATTCTGTATAGTTGCACGAAGAGGCACAGTAGCCTACAAACTAGACCTACCCAAGGAGCTGTCAGACGTCCATGACGTGTTCCATGTCTCACAATTGAGAAAATGTGTAAGTAACCCGGAGAAGCATGTATCCCACGAAGTCATTGATGTGCAACCAGACCTCACCTACAGAGAGCGGCCAGTAAAATTTTGGAAGAGTCTGAAAGAAGGACCCGTCAGAAAACAACAAAATTTTCAAAGTTCAGTGGAGCAACCACACTGAGGATGAAGCTACATGGGAAAGGGAAGATTTTCTCCAGGCAGAGTATCCATATCTATTTGAGGATCAGCTGAAATCTCGAGGACGAGATTTTTCCTAAGGGGGTAGGTGTTGTGACACCCAAAATTTTATTTGGCTTTTTCAAACTTTTATTTGATTTGAGGGAGGGTATTTAAATTTTTCTTCTAAAGAACCCACCCTCTCAAAAACTTTCTTTATGCAAGTGTTTTATTTGGATTCACCCAAGACTTGATTTTTGGTCTTGGAGGTTTTCCCTTTTATTTGGACTCAAACCAAAATGCTTTTCACTTGGAAAAAAATGTCTTTTGAAAATTCCTTTAAAAAGCCCTATGGCTTTTGGAATGATCCTTTTCCACTTTCAAAAAAATCTCTCTTGCCATGACCTAAGTGTAAATCCCCTCTCATAAACCTTTCCCCACCTTTGGATCATGATGTACCTCAACTACAGCAAGTTGAACCTCTCCATATATTTATTTCCATTTATTTCTCATCAAAAACAATTTCTGCCTTCTATCTTGATCCTTGGAGGTTTTCAAAGGAGCTACCCTTTCTGTTTTGATTTTTGCCCCCAAACCAATTTCCCTACCTAGTCCTTTGAGCCCTCAACCAGGATCCATGAGGATCCACTGGTCTCCAGTTCAAATTTTTCAAACTACACTTGCTGCAAGTTTGGACCTCATTTGCCAAATTTGATGAAATTCATTCAAATCCTTCTCCTAAAAATCTGAGAAAAATCAGGCAGCCTCTGGGTGCATTGAGAGGTCACCTCACCAAGTCCCAGCTCCAGGAAAATTTTCTTCTTGCCAAATCATTTCATCGAACACCTGCTGGACACTGTTTCTATAATGTTCAGTCAAGTTCAGTTAACAGTGTCTGAAACTACTGTCGTTTCTTCAGTGTCCGTTGTCGATCTCGCCAGTGCCCCGGCGTCGCCGTGCTTCCTGTCCCCTCCCCCTTGTCCTCTGCACCGCACGAGCGCCTGGAAGGTTGCGGGCGTCGGCGACGAGCAGGAGGAGGTGCGCCGCCCCGTGACCGACGCCAGCGGCGGCTTTGCGGCCGCCAGAGAGAGGCGCAGCGTAGACGGCGCCGTCCAGCGCCGCCCAAGCCACCGGAGGCCGTCGCGTGGTCTTCCACTCCCCAGTGCGCGCTGCCACCCTCGTCGTGAACCGCTGGGCGCGGAGCGCGCTCTCTGCCGCCGCCGTGCCCGTACGGCCACCCCGCCGTGGACCGGCGCCATTACGCCAAGCCCGACCAGGATTAGCGGGGGAACGGCACCAGTACACCTCCCTTATGCTGCCTGGCCACTTAAGCTCCCTGCCAAGTCATTGCCTCGCCGTAATTGCTCGCCGGAGCGATCCCGTTCACGGCCACCCCCTCGAATCGCCTATAAATAGAGGCCCCGAGCTCCAACTAGAACCCACACCACCTCTGCACACCTCCAACACCACGCCTAGCCACTGGAAGAGCCCCGAGGGAGCCTTCTTCCTCAACTCCGGCCGCCGCGACCCGCCACGGGATCCAGCTCGATTCGCTCCCGTGCGTGCACCTCTGCCTCTCATCTCTTGCCAGTAGTTTCCTTATGCATCCACTCTCCTGACCCGCGCTTCAATTCGGAGTTTGCAGCACCCACCGGAGTTCTCCACCATCGCCCGAGCCGCCGTCCGCCGGAGAAAGTGTCGCCGTCGACGTGGTGCTCTCCGACGACCAAGTCCACCACCCACCGACGCGGAAGAACACGCTGAACCTCTTGGTACACTCCGATCTCCCTGACTCGCCGTGGTTCGACGCCGGCGACCACCGCAGCCTTCGGGCGCCGGCGAGGATTTGAACCTGACATGTGGGACCCCCACGTCAGCCTCTCTTCTTTCTCTCCCCGAAGCGTTTTCTGTTGGCGCCTTCGGGCAAGTACGTTTTCTCTGTGGGCTGGCGCGTTTCTCTTCGAACCATTTTCTGTTTTCTCAGTTAAGTCCCTGGATCTTTTCTGTTTCATCACAGATTAGTCCCTGGACAAAAACCCTTATAACTTTTTAATAAAAAGTGATTTTTGAGTGATTCTTTTTCTGACAGTCTTATATTTTTGTCTAGTTTTTTATAGTATTTATTTGGAAAAATTTGGAACAACTTTTATGCACGCGTTGGTTTTCACGCTAGTATACATTTTCGCTATACCGTAGGTTCCGGAAGAGGTGACGGAGCCGCGAACTTCGCCGAGCTAGACTCCGACTTCTCCGAACCAGGCAAGCATGTTTGAACCTTTGATATGATAGGTGTTTTGCATGTTTGCGTGAATGGTTGTGCATGGCATATGAGCATCGGTGAGTATCTCGTTGCATGTAAGGCAACTACCCGTGTGTTCCGAAGTTACTGTGATCTCTGATGAGAGATGGCCTAGTCATGTGGTGACATGAAGGGCAGTAAGGTGGTACTGTTGTAGCATGCCAGCCTTACGTCATCCGATAAATTCCGACGTTAACGTGGACGGAGTCACGTTATCGTTCTTCCCCTTCCGTGCTACCACATGTTTTCTGCCAGAATGCGGTTTAGTAAGTTGGTAACCTCTTTCCGTGTACACACCAAATAGAGGGGCCGGGATGAGGGTTCCATGGCCCTGGATTAAAGCCAGTCATCCGGTCAGGGGGCATGGGTGTTTTCGGTTGGGACCGAGAGGGGGGCACCCCTTAGAGCGCGCGTATATAAATTTGATCCCATGCTACGCGAGGTTGTAGCCTCCCCGTCTCAAGGTTTTTCTTGAACGTTGCCGAGGGTGATTCCTGGCTTCGGAATGTTGAATGGGTGTGTACTGGTTAGATGTGTTTCTTCCAAAACACCGTAAACGGAACTAGTCCCCGTGACTACTGAAATCCGTTGGCTGTGGTTAAAGTACAAACTCTGCAGAGTCAAATCCTTCCGAGTCATCGTATCCGTGGTCAAGGACCGTGATCAGTGAATCCATATCTATGTCAAATTCCTCGTGGTATTTCCCCGGTAAACAAGCTTGATTGGTAAATTGGTTGAACATTATTCCGTGGATGGACTAACCCTGTTGTTTATTCATATCTGATTATCCCTTGCATATTTGAATTCTTGAGCTACTGAATAAGTTATGAATATAAGCCCTTTATGTGATGTCGCTCAGACGTCCGACTGTGGCATGTTTGTCTTTTACTTTCAATATAAGCCCTTTATGTGATGTCGCTCAGACGTCCGACTGTGGCATGTTTGTCTTTACTTTCAATATAAGCCCTTTATGTGATGTCGCTCAGACGTCCGACTGTGGCATGTTTGTCTTTTACTTTCAATATAAGCCCTTTATGTGATGTCGCTCAGACGTCCGACTGTGGCACGCACTGTCATTTATTTTCATTATAAGCCCTTTATGTGGTGTCGCCTTGACGCCCGACTGCGGCATTGTTATTCTTGTATTTTCCTCTCGAGGAGTCATTCAGACACTCGTTTGGCCCTCAGTATTTACTTTGGGATTTCGGGAGGACTACCGCCCGACTTCTCTTTTATTTCCCACGCATTATTATCCTATGTCTGAGTGCACTTGTTAATCTGTTCATATGCATCATGTTTACATTTGTTATATCTTATGTCCGAACTGTCTTGCGAGTACTTTCATAGTACTCACCTGGCTTGTTGATTTGGCCAGATGTTGACGAAGGCGATCTCATGGATGAAGAGTTTGATAGTGAGTCCGACGCCTAGAGGAGTCCCAGTCAGTCCCGTGCGATCCTGGATATTGGTCACTTGTATTATATACGCTTCCGCCACCCGCAATAAGTCTCCTCGAGCCTCACTCCGACGCTCGAAGAGTTGTTAGTTTCAGGAGTCTTATCACCCACTTCGCTGTGATATTTCCACCACCGCTTTTATCGTGAGTTAGTAGTTATGCCACCCTATCCGCCGTTATGTTTTATCGGCGCGCTTGTAATAAATTGTTGAGCAGTCTCCGCTCAACCTTGTATTATATTCAGTACTCCTGGTATTTTTCTTCTGTGACCAAGATATTGTCTACCAGTGAGAAGGGAATTCTTCTTTACTGGTCCTATAAAAGGGATCGGTCTCTCAATAAATATTTTTATTGGAAAACCGGTCGTGACAAGCTTGGTATCAGAGCCAGGCTGACTGTAGGAAGCCACTAGGTGCGATCGCTAATCGGTTATTAGCGTCCTTTGTGCTTTTTCAGCATTTTTGCAAATGTAGCTATTTTCTGTTGGTCATCATAAATTTATGACATGACTACTCAGAATTTTTGCCTACTTTTGTAGATGGCTGGCAGCAACTGCGAGACTCGGGTGTTCACTAACGTGCCCGAGGGGTTTGTCAAACTCCTCGTCTCCATCACCAAGCTCGCGATCGGGCCAGCGACTCGTCCGGAGTTCACGCTTTATCAGCACAAGCTCAGCGACGACGTGTCTATGCACCAGGCCGTGGTGCAATTCAAGGGAGGACGTTCTGCGTCTCGCCACTTCCGTTTTGTGGGAAGGGCCATGCCTACGGAGAGGCATGCCATGCAGATGGCTGCCCGTGAGGCGATAGCTCGCCTTCGGGACATCCTTCCTATGATGAAGACTCGTCGCTACCGCTACCTCCCATGCCATGTGCCATATTCTTGTCACTATGCATTCGCCTGCCCTAGGGGAGAGCGAGATGAAGCCATCGAGATGGTTGTTGAGTACCTCAAGGCTTTGGAGGAATCTTTCGACAACCTCGTGGACGATCTTGTGGCTGCCCGCATGGACTTAGTCTGGGGCGGTCCTGCCAGCAGGAAGGAGCTTCTCCACATGGCACCGCCTCTGACATTCGTCTCGTCCTCAGCATCTTATGCACCGGCCATTTTAGCCACTGCTCGCCGTCTGCCTACCACTGAGGAGTTCGACCGAGTCATCGCTCCTACTCCAGTCAGAGCTGCACCGCCTGCCGCACCCGCACTACCGCTCGTCGCACCCGCGCCATCACCGCAGCGCAGTGCTACGCGCCAGGAGCCTGCTAGAGAGGAGGTGGAGGTTGAATCTCCTGCACTGCTGAGTCTTGCCCTCGGCAAGGGAAAGGACATCGTCACCATCTCCGACTGAGAGTGCCGAGTAGCCGCGCGTTGTGTCTGCTTGTATGATGTGTTTTATCTATACGTTAGTTTGTAGTAGTTGTGTTCGCTGCATCCCAGAGGAGTGTGCTAGTCCAATAACATGTCAGGAATGTGTACGCACATCCTGAGTGTTGTATCGTATGTTTGCATTTCGCGTGTAAGATTTGTGCTAAGCAGTTCTTCTCCGTGCTAAATCGTTTATGTTTTCTTGAAAAATCTTGAGGTCTTTAAAATTTTATTTTTGCCTTTGCAAGATCTTCCTTGTGCCACACAGTTCTTCTCATGAGTTTTGCTAAATAATACCCCAGAGTGGAAAATGTCTCGTCCGTGGACTCGTTCCATGCCCAATCGACCAAAAGAAGTTTATGGGACACAAACTAGCAACAACTTCACTCAGGGACAGTCTAGTCAACAGGACAGCGAAGCGGCCTTATCGCAAGTATGCCGCCTGTTCGAGCAAAGCCAGCAACAGCACCAAGAGATGATGAATCACGTCATCAATATGGGGAACCACCGTGAGCCATACCAACCACACTCCAAGTTGTCTGAATTGCAAAAGACACGCCCGCCAACGTTTGCTCACACCGATAGGCCACTTGAAGCCGATGATTGGCTTCGTGACATCGAAAGAAAGCTGATTATTGCTCAGTGTTCAGATCATGAGAAGGTGCTTTATGCACCACACTACCTTACTGGAGCAGCTGCAGCATGGTGGGAAAACTTCCTACACATGCATCCCAGTGAACACAACATCACCTGGGAAGAGTTCAAGGAAGGCTTTCGTGGGGCACACATCCCTAGGAGCAATATAAAAATCAAGAAGAGAGAATTTGATGACCTCAAGCAAAGAGGCATGTCAGTGACAGAATACAACGGTCAGTTTACCCAGCTATCTCGTTATGCCTACGACAAGCACATGACAGAGAACAAGAGGATGGAAAAATTCTTGGACGGCCTGGCACCGGCACTAAGATGCCAACTGGTTGTGCACACTTTCCCAGATTTTAAAACTCTGGTTGACAAGGCCATTACCTTGGATAATGAGCGCCGTAGTCTGGAAGATATCCGTAAGCGGAAGAGGGATAAGACGACCCTTGCTCGCAACAACCGAAGCAAGACTGATGTTCAGAGGACTGAAGCAAGGAAATCCACGACTACTGCTGTAAGGCCAACCAGACAGTTTCATTCCAGGGACAAGGACTTCACATACCATCCAGGGGTCACTTGCTATGCTTGTGGCGAAGAAGGGCACTATGCCAAACAGTGCCCAAAGCCAAGGAACTCAGCCCCCAAACCGAACAATGGTGGGAACAATCCAGCCCCCAAGCGCAACAACTTCAATCCCCAAACCGAACAATGGTGGGAACAATCCATAAAAAGGATCGGTCTCTCAATAAATATTTTTATTGGAAAACCGGTCGTGACAAGAGGACGTCTAACTTGTTTTTGCAGGGCATGTTGTGATGTGATATGGTCAAGACATGATGATATAAATTATTGTATGAGATTATCATGTTTGTAACAGAGTTATCGGCAACTGGCAGGAGCCATATGGTGTCGCTTTATTGTATGCAATGCAATCGCCATGTAATTGCTTTACTTTATCACTAAGCGGTAGCGATAGTCGTGATAGCAATAGTCGGCGAGACGACAAAGATGCTTCGATGGAGATCAAGGTGTCAAGCCGGTGGCGATCACTACTGCAGGATGCTGCTGACGCGACACTACAATCAGAGACCCTTCGAGAAACTGTGTGCGATGCCATAATCGCAAACGGTGCTGTATGAAAACCGTCAAAAATGTATAAAACGTTTGCGATGACAGATGCATCAAACATGGTTCAGGTTTTAGTTGCGTGTGCGATGAAGGGCATACGGTTCCATTCAATTAACTATTTGCGATGAGGAGGAACAAAAGAAACGGGCAGCCAGATGTAGGCGTGTGTGATACACAGCATACGGTTCACTCGGATGAACTATTTGTGATTAGGCAACACAAAAGAAACGGGCAGCTAGATGAAGGTGTGTGCGATATGCAGCATACGGTTCACTCGGATGAACTATTTGTGATTAGGCAACACAAAAGAAACGGCCAGCCAGATCAAGGTGTGTGGATATACGGGATGCGGTTCACTCGGATGAACTGTTTGCATTGACACAAGAGTACAGAAACGGTTCAACTTAACAAGACGTGTGTGTTGTGTGATGGGATTGCATGCCGTTCACTCGGCCCTTGTCGTCAGTTTGTGACCTCTATGGCAACCGTTCGCTCCCCAGGCGCCTCTTCGTGTGCCGTGGCAACCGTCCACCGACTCTTCGCCTTTCCCTCTCGATTTGGAATTGCTGTCGCACGCTAGCTCTTCCTCCCTCCTCCATTTGCCTTCACCCTTCCTTCTGCCATTGTTTGATCATCTTCTCCATGGAGGGAACAAGTCGGAAACGACCCTGCTATTCTTGCCCCGGTCTGAATGATGACGCGGTGGAGGAACTCATTGATCGGTGCGACGTCATCACCTCGGCTAGCATGGCAGGTTCGTTCAAGACCATTCTCGACTCAACATATAACATCATTACAAGGAACCCAAGGGTTCAGGAGCGATTTGATCTCCCCTATCTTCTTCGTCGTGACCCTGCTGACTGGCGCGGGGATGAGGGAAGCCTCGCCTTGTGTAAGTTGATGCCGCTTGATAATGATACGTATGATGTTAAGATGCCATCGCTTGAGGGCAAGGCTTGGGCAGGCGCAAATGGAGATTGGGTTGTTTATATTGGGTACAACTACGAGTGGGAACTTGTGAATGTGTACACTCGTCACCGGGTTCCACTTCGAAAAATCTCAGACGACTGCCCAGAGGTTCAGTACACCGGTATTCTATGTGAGTTCAAATACGATCATGCTAACTGTCGTCTACGGAAGATAGCAATTTGTCGAGTTCCCAACCGCTCTTGGGGTTATAGGAATGCTTATGTTGCCGCTATCTTCGACAAGATTGTTGCCGTCCTTCATGGTTCGACTTGATGGATATTGCTCAAAAATCAGTTTCTATACACGGATGAGTACTGTGATGCAATTCAGTACGAGGGTCTAGTGTTTGCTGCCACCACTCGTGGCACTGTCTTTTCATGGAATCGTCATGATTTCGGTACGTTTGTCTTCCACCGTAATTATAATTGTTTCATCCACATGCATGCGGGTTAGCTAGTTTCCCTTTACTAATTAACCTTCTTGTGTTTCCAAGGTCTTGTGAACATTCCACCACCTATACTTGAAAATTTTATTCACGAGCATGAGGACGAGCAGGACCCATATACTCAGTGGCGCCTTGCAACTTATTCCGTTGGATCACCTTCTTCTTGTCTGTATACGGGGCACTGCTGATGTTACTAAGGAAGCAGGTATTGTCTTGTATGGTCGCACTCTCCGGACCTATTCCAACATCCGTTGTAGGGTATTCGGGATGGATACTGGTGTACTAGCGCCAACACCTTCTCCCTGGTTCAGTATTGAAAGTCTTGGAGGAAACTCGCTTCCTTGGACAAAACTATCCAATGATGGTGGAAGGCGATCCAGCTGCTGTTGACACAACGTTACTACCATTTATGAGAAGAAACTGTATCTATACCTCGGACATTACTATGCTTCCCTACCGTCTCAATATGGGTATTGAAATAGGCTGCTTCAGCCTGGATGATCAGTCATGCGTTGGTCTCGAGATTGACAGTAGCTGGCCCTTCCCAGAGAATCACTTCTGGTTCAAAGCAAGCGTTTCCCACGCCGACGAGTGGTTGAGTTGAAGTTCATTTCATCGCTTTGTTATTTGTTGTGTGAGAAAAACTTTACTAGAATGTTTTGTTGGAAATGACCTATAATCCAACGTGTATCCTCGTTGTCGTTGTGGGTTGATGACTTGTTGTATGTAATCAATGGTACATTTGCATATGCGTCCATGAACTTACGCTTGCTAGTGGTGTCCATATGAACAGTGCTAGTGATTTTAGTTGCAAAAATTAGATAGTGCTAGTGATTTGTAGCTGCATATTTTGACAAATTGTAGTGTTACAAGGTTGACAAATGGCAATGTTACTAGATAAACAAATGTCAATCTTTCTAGTTTGAGAAATGGCAACATACCCAAAATGACAGATATGCAAACTTACCCAATTGTTTGTACGTGGTTACACACGGATCATGCAAAACAACCGTTTGCGTTGAAGGGATGCAGAAATCCTGCTCGACACATTTTCCCTTGGCTTCCTGGGCAAGCTGTCGGTTTGCATACGGGTGTTCTAACTAAAACGTTTGCGATGAGTGTTTTATATTTAAAAATCGTTGACGTTTTTTTCAAAAGAAAATCGTTTGATAAGTCTGTACATTAAGGGAGAAAAACGCAAGTTCGTTCAAACCATATCTTTCATTCAGTCACACTGCGAATTTATATTCATATGATCGAGAATTTGAGATACAGTATTAAACCCCAAAAAACTATTTCTGGCGGCGGCGGAGGCGGCGTGTCGCGCCGTCGTTGTCGTCCTCCGGGACGCCGTTGTTGAAGTCTTCAAGGCAGCACATAATGTTCTTCACTTGTAAATCAAACATCATGTCGTCGCGCGATCGACGGGCGGGGCACTAGAGGACGGCAACTGGCGCCACTGAGAGGTTGCGGTCGACAGCAGCGCCCCATGCCGCTGAGGGGGGGAGGGGCGCACGGGCACGGGCACGGGCGCGGCGGGTGCAGCCAAACGCACGGGGACCGGCACCACGGTGGGTGGAGGGGCGCGCACGGGCGCGGCAGGTGCAGCCAAATGCACGGGGGCCGGCGGCACAGTGGGTGGAGGGGTGCGCACGGGCACGGGGCACGGGCGCTGGCATGTACACGAGCTCGCGCGGGTCCGCAGAGACCTCACTGACGCCCGCGGCTTCCAGCTCTGCGATAGTGCTCGGCGACCAGCCCGTCAATGCTACGGGGATGGTCGCTGGCGCGGGCGCGTGGATGGGAGCTGGGACGGGAGTGGGGGCAGCAACCACCGCGGCCAGCTCGTTCTGGGCCATGTCCATGAGGCCCCATTCCTCCTTATTTTCTAACTCCTCCGGCTCGGAGTCGACTTCACTAAACTTGAAGACTAGAGGCAGATGATCATTCTACGCCATGGCGGTGGAGGTCTGCGGGGGGAGGGGAATGGGAGGCAAACAGTAAGTCCGCCCGTATTAAACAGCAGCTCGGGCGCCATTAATGGAGAGGAAGGCGGGTGGCCATGGAAGTCAAAGGGCTCGCTTCCCAGTGAGCCTGCGCAGCGTAAAGCTCGCACGCTTTCCGGTGAGCCTGTGCATTGGAGGACAGATTGCACGCCTCTCAGTCAGCCTGCGCACCGGACTGCGCTCGCACGCCTCCCGTTCAGTCAAGTTCAAGCAGCTGTCCGCACGGCACCTCCTACAGCCATTAAAGCCAAGACACGTGGCGTCACGTGAATGGTTAACAGAACGCACACGTTTTGAATTATACAAACGTTTGAGATATTAAGTGGCAGCTATTTTTTCAAAATGCATTTGTTGGCTGTCATTATTCAGTGCGCCTTCTCTCAAAATGGACACGAAAAATACCACATCATGCCGGCGCCATTCCAAGATAGCATGCCCAGTTTCATGAATTTCAAACGAGTTTCGGATTTACTAGAATTTAAAAACCAGGCATCTCAATGTTTTATCGGCAATCAATGGCGCCCTCGTGTTTGAAATTCATTCCCATTTATTGCATGTGACAAAAGCGTGCACCCAAGGACACATATTTGATTTTTCAACCAATTTATATGCATTGGAGCATGTGCATGTAGTTCAAATTTGAACTATTCACATAAATGCATTGAAAACTAAGCTAATGCATAAAAATGTCCAAAAGAAACCCGAAAAATCACAAAAATTGACACAACACTCCTGTTGTTCTATGTTGACACAAGAAAAATTTTGGAAGCAATAAGAGGCACTAGATATCGTTTCGTCCCCAAAGGTGGGATGTTCCCTACCGAAACCATGATGCTTGTTGTGAGAAGCTCTGGTTTGTGAGAAGCATATACCCAAACCTGCCCCAAATGGGACAAAATTTTTACCACGGCATGTTGATGCCGCTTCATGAAAGCATGCCAAGTTTCATGAATTTCAGATGAGTTTTGGATTTACTAGAATTTAAAAATGAGGCATCTCAATGTTTTGCCGGCAATCAACGGTGCCCTCGTGTTTGAAATTCATTCCCATTTCTTGCATGGGACCTAAGCATGCACCCAAGGACACAGATTTGATTTTTCAACCAATTTATATGCACTGGAGCATGTGCATGTAGTTCAAATTTGAATTATGCACATAAATGCATTGAAAACTCAGTTAATGCATAAAAATGTCCAAACGAACCCCGAAAAATCCCAAAAATTGACACAACACTCCTATTGTTCTATGTTGACACGAGAAATTTTTTGAAAGCAATAAGAGGCAATGGATATCGTTTCGTCCCCAAAGGTGGGATGTTCCCTACCGAAACCATCATGCTTGTTGTGAGAAGCTCTGGTTTGTGAGAAGCATATACCCGAACCTGCCCCAAATGGGAAAAAAAATTAACATGGCATGTTGATGCCGCTCCATGATAGCATGCCAAGTTTCATGAATTCAGACGAGTTTTGGATTTACTAGAATTTAAAAACCAGGCATCTCAATGTTTTGTCGGCAATCAACAGTGCCCTGGTGTTTGAATTTCATTCCCATCTCTTGCATGGGACCTGGAAATTCACCCAAGGAACACATATTAGATTTTTCAACCAACCTTAGTGCATTGGAGCATGTGCTTGTAGTTCAAATTTGAATTATGCACATAAAATGCCTAGAAAACCCAGTTAATGCATAAAAATGTCGAAACGAACCCCAAAAAATCACAAAAATTGACACAACACTCATGTTGTTCTATGTTGACAATAGAAAATATTTGAAAGCAATAAGAGGCAATGGATATCGTTTCGTCTCCAAAGGTGGGACGTTCCCTATCGAAACCATCATGCTTGTTGTGAGAAGCTCTGGTTTGTGAGAAGCTTATACCCGAACCTGCCCCAAATGGGACAGATTTTTTACCGTGGCATGTTGATGCCGCTCCATGATAGCATGCCAGGTTTCATGAATTTCAGACGAGTTTTGGATTTACTAGAATTTCTCAATGTTTTGCCAGCAATCAACAGTGCCCTGGTGTTTGAATTTCATTCTCATCTCTTGCATGGGACCAAGAAATTCACCCAAGGACACACATGCGATTTTTCAATCAACTTTAGTGCATTGGAGCATGTGCTTCTAGTTAAAATTTGAATTAGGCACATAAAATGCCTAGAAAACCCAGTTAATGTATAAAAAGGCCAAACGAACCCCGAAAAATTCCAAGATTGAACACAACACTCCTGTTGTTCTATGTTGACACAAGAAATTTTTTGAAAGCAATAAGAGGCAATGGATATCGTCCCGTCACCAAAGGTGGTACATTCCCTATCGAAACCATCATGCTTGTTGTGAGAAGCTCTGGTTTGTGAGAAGCTTATACTCGAACCTGCCCCAAATGGGACAAAATTTTCACCATGGCATGTTGATGCCGCTCCATGATAGCATGCCAAGTTTCATGAATTTCGGACGAGTTTTGGATTTACTAGAATTTAAAAACCAGGCATCTCAACATTTTGCTGGCAATCAACAGTCCATTGTGTTTGAATTTCATCCCCATCTCTTGCATGTGACCTAGAAATTCACCCAAGGACACACATGTGATTTTTCAACCAACTTTGGTGCATTGGAGCATGTGCTTGTAGTTCAAATTTGAATTATGCACATAAAATGCCTAGAAAACCCAGTTAATGTATAAAAAAGGCCAGACGAATCCCGGAAAATTCCAAGATTAAACACAACACTCCTGTTGTTCTATGTTGACACTAGAAATTTTTTGAAAGCAATAAGAGGCAACGGATATCATCTCGTCCCCAAAGGTGGTACGTTCCCTCTCGAAACCATCATGTTTGTTGTGAGAAGCTCTGATTTGTGAAAAGATTGTACCCAAACCTGCCCCAAATGGGACAAAATTTTCACCACGGCATGTTGATGCCGCTCCATGATAGCATGCCAAGTTTCATGAATTTCAAACGAGTTTTGGATTTACTAGAATTTAAAAACCAGGCATCTCAACGTTTTGCCGGCAATCAACAGTGCCCTGGTGTTTGAAATTAATTCCCATCTCTTGCATGGGACCTAGAAATTCACCCAAGGACACACATGTGATTTTTCAACCAACTTTGGCGCATTGGAGCATGTGCTTGTAGTTCAAATTTGAATCATGCACATAAAATGCCTAGAAAACCCAGTTAATGTATAAAAAAGGCCAAAGAACCCCGAAAAATTGCAAGATTGAACACAACACTGCTGTTGTTCTAATTTGACACTAGAATTTTTTTGAAAGCAATAAGAGGCAATGGATATCGTCTCCTCCCCAAAGGTGGTACGTTCCCTATCGAAACCATCATGCTTGTTGTGAGAAGCTCTGATTTGTGAGAAGCTTATACCCAAACCTGCCCCAAATGGGACAAAATTTTCACCACGACATGTTGATGCCGCTCCATGATAGCATGCCAAGTTTCATGAATTTTAGACGAGTTTTGGATTTACTAGAATTTAAAAACCAGGTATCTCAACGTTTTGCTGGCAATCAACAGTGCCCTGGTGTTTGAAATTCATTCCCATCTCTTGCATGGGACCTAGAAATTCACCCAAGGACACACATGTGATTTTTCAACCAACTTTAGTGCATTGGAGCATGTGCTTGTAGTTCAAATTTGAATTATGCACATAAAATGCCTAGAAAACCCAGTTAATGTGTAAAAAAGGCCAAACAAACCCCGAAAAATTCATTCCCATTTCTTCCATGGGACCTAAGCATGCACTGAAGGACACAGATTTGATTTTTCAACCAATTTGTATGCACCGGAGCATGTGCATGTAGTTTAATTTTGAATTGTGCACCTGAAATGGGTAGAAAACCAGTTTAATGTATGAAATGTCCTAACGAACCCTGAATAATTCCAATTCTTTTATGTCACACATACAGTTGCATGTTCACTGCAGATAAAAGGTCTAGCAATTCAAACACCGTCCATTGCCGCTATGACCCCATTTTGTAATTCAAATCAAGTAGATCCCACACAGTTTATTCTCACCAACCGTGTGAGATGTAGTACAAAATATCTTGGAGCACCGTCGGTGTATAGTACGCCTATGGCTTACGCGATAAGGTGCGTCGGCTACAGTCCACAGCCGGCATGTCCAACACACTAGCTCGCTCCCCCAAAACTCCCGCCTCTGCATCCCTCTATGCTTCAGTCCCTTGATTCAAATTTCAGTAGCCCCGGCATTTTACTCCTGCCTATGCATCCCTCGCAATCTCAAAAATATCTGCTCGCCCTTGATCCAAATTTTTAGTAGCCCCGCCTTGTTACTCCCGCCTAGTAAAATTTCAAGTTGCCGCAGTATTTCCTCAAACACAACCTCCGCTCACACAGACACACACAACCCTCGAAACCATTGGTAGGTCGCCGCCATCGCCGGCGCCTCCATCCTCAACCTCTGCCTGTGTGCCGAGGAGCTCGAGTAGCCAATGGCCAAAAAGAGGTTTATCGCGGCCTTTTCACCCGACGCCGGCGAGGTGGCCGCCGAGGTGTCCCCGTCATCGTCTGCGGGCCCGATCTGACGTCGTCGGTCCCCCGATCCGCCCGCCGCCGCGCCCCTACGCCGGTTCGAGGACTTCCCCGTCCTCCCCCGGACCCAGCAGCCGACGAAGTCCTACCTCGAGGTCCGGCAGCAGTGCTGGGGGATGTGGGTCGTCGAGATTATAGATCGAGAGACCCACACCCACCGGTGGCTCGGTAGCTTCCACACGGCCGAGCTCGTGGCCATGGAGTACCACCGTTGGCAGGTTCGCTACCACGGCGCGGTAGCTAGGCTCAATTTCCCCTTCGGCACACATCCGGTCCACCTCGTTCCGCCAGAGCTAGGGGTGGTGAGCTCGGCTATGGCGCGGGAGGACCGCGAGGCGTGGGAGCATCTCGAGGCCGAGGCCGCCGACGAGGCCTACATGCAAGAGCTCCGCCGGCAGCACCCGGAGCTCGTCGAGGCGGAGCGGGCGATCTTTGCCAGCGCGGAGGGCGGCAAGGTTATCGCGCTCTCCTCCAATGACGAGGTCAAAGGCGGCAAGGACGGTGGCGCGGAGGGCGGTGCTACCTCTTGAGCACTGCGTTGGTTTTCCCTTGAAGAGGAAAGGGTGATGCAGCAAAGTAGCGTAAGTATTTCCCTCAGTTTTTGAGAACCAAGGTATCAATCCAGTAGGAGGCTACACACGAGTCCCTCACACCTACACAAACAAATAAATCCTCACAACCAATGCGATAAGGGGTTGTCAATCCCTACACGGTCACTTACGAGAGTGAGATCTGATAGATATGATAAGATATTTTTTTGGTATTTTTGTGATAAAGATGCAAGGTAAAATAAAAGGCAACAAAAATAACTAAGTGTTGGAAGATTAATATGATGAAAAATAGACCCGGGGGCCATAGGTTTCACTAGTGGCTTCTCTCGAGAGCATAAGTATTTATGGTGGGTGAACAAATTACTGTTGAGCAATTGACAGAATTGAGCATAGTTATGAGAATATCTAGGCATGATCATGTATATAGGCATCACGTCCGAAACAAGTAGACCGACTCCTGCCTGCATCTACTACTATTACTCCACACATCGACCGCTATCCAGCATGCATCTAGAGTATTAAGTTCATAAGAACAGAGTAACGCTTTAAGCAAGATGACATGATGTAGAGGGATAAACTCATGCAATATGATATAAACACCATCTTGTTATCCTCGATGGCAACAATACAATACATGCCCTGCTGCCCCTACTGTCACTGGGAAAGGACACCGCAAGATTGAACCCAAAGCTAAGCACTTCTCCCATTGCAAGAAAGATCAATCTAGTAGGCCAAACCAAACTAATAATTCGAAGAGACTTGCAAAGATAACCAATCATACATAAAAGAAATCAGAGAAGATTCAAATATTGTTCATAGATAAACTTGATCATAAACCCACAATTCATCGGTATCAACAAACACACCGCAAAATAAGATTACATCGAATAGATCTCCACAAGAGAGGGGGAGAACATTGTATTGAGATCCAAAAAGAGAGAAGAAGCCATCTAGCTAATAACTATGGACCCGAAGGTCCGAGGTAAACTACTCACACTTCATCGGAGAGGCTATGGTGTTGATGTAGATGCCCTCCGTGATCGATGCCCCCTCCGGCGGAGCTCCGAAACAGGCCCCAAGATGGGATCTCACGGGTACAGAAGGTTGCGGCGGTGGAATTAGATTTTTGGCTCCGTATCTGGTAGTTTGGGGGTACGTAGGTATATATAGGAGGAAGGAGTACGTCGGTGGAGCAACGTGGGGCCCACGAGGGTGGGGGCACGCCCAGGGGAGGCGCGCCCCCTACCTCGTGGCTTCCTGGTAGCTTTCTTGATGTAGGGTCCAAGTCCTCTGGATCACGTTCGTTCCGAAAATCACGTTCCTGAAGGTTTCATTCCGTTTGGACTCCGTTTGATATTCTTTTTCTGCAAAACTCTGAAATAGGCAAAAAACAGCAATTCTGGGCTGGGCCTCCGGTTAATAGGTTAGTCCCAAAAATAATATAAAAGTGTATAATAAAGCCCAATAATGTCCAAAACAGAAGATAATATAGCATGGAGCAATCAAAAATTATAGATACGTTGGAGACGTATCAGGCAGCGAGGTTATCGCGCTCTCCTCTAATGACGAGGTCGAAGGCGGCGGCGACGGCGGCGTGGAGGGCATCGAGGTGGGCCCCCAGGACGAGGAGATCGACGTCGACGAGTGGAGGAGTGCCTTCCCCAACGACCCCGACGACGGTACTGGCCCGGACCCGGCTCGCGGCACACCGTACATGACGAGGAAGGATTCGCTCGACCTCTACTTCGACCGAAAGTAGTTTAGCTTAGTTTAAATTTATGTTTTATGTTCGGTTATGCAAAACTATCTATGTTTATGTTTGAATGCATGCTACTTTCGGTTGAACCTGCTTTGAACTTGATCAAATTGAAGTTTACAACCTTAAGTTTAGGGGATCGACTAGAAAAGGCCAAAAATTGCTGGAGTATATATATATATCCACTAAGGGTTTTAGTCCTTTAACTTTTTAAGGATCGCCTAGAGATGTCCTTATGACTTGTTTATTTCAGTTCTTCACAATGTGATGCTCTATATGTGCAACTATTTGCTGTGCAGTTCAATTTCATCAATAACAGTTTCAACAATACCACTATGAATTATGATATTTGGTTGTTGTTAAGGATATTGCAGTTAACATGCCTTTTCGTTTTTCAATTGTTGTTTAGCAACATGCATTGTAAGGAATGACTAAATATGCAATCCCAGGCTACATAGCAACAAGGAAGAGTGTTACCTTAATGTTCCGATGATGTCTAGATATACATGTAATAAAATCTTATATAATGGGATGGATGGAATGTTGTACTACATCATTTTTCAATTGTTGTTTAGCTTCTAATATTAACTTGGTGCTTTTAGGTACATATATCATTGCCAAAGATCCACACTTCGCCCCTTTCTGTGCATGGGGCAATGAGATATTCATGAACCAGCATCAAGTGAGGAAACTGATAAAGATTGTTACTAAAATGGGTCAAAAGATGTCAATCGAACTATTGTTTATATTTTATGCAAGACAACAGTGAACTGCAGGATGGTAAGTAAGAACCCTGTAGCCTTCTTTTTACTGCCCATAATGAGTTGTTTAGATGACAATATCTGAATCTTTTTTCTTTTGCAGTGGATCCTGAAGTAGTTTACTCAAGATTACCTCTCAAACTACATGATTGGAGGCCGGCCATCACAAGGGGTTGGACTAGAGTCCTGCATGCCTTCTGCATCCAGGAGAGCACAATAGGGCCATTCCGCTTCACCTTGTTCAGCAACTGGAATGTCTGTCGCCTCTTTCTTTACCATCTGTAATAGTACTAGTATAGAACCCTGGTACATCATTCTTTATTTGGTGCTTCTATAATTCTTAAACATATGTACCTATGAATCGAATAATGCATTGGTTGTTTGAACCTGATGGATATGAATAAAGCTATAGCCTACTTTCAAGTTTAAATTAGGTACAATTTTAAATAGCAGCAATTAAATTAGGGCGAAATTACGTTGTGCAGGTCATTAGGGCACACACGGTTGGTAAAACACAAACGTTTGCGATATACACCATAATCCGAGACGGTTCACAGAGAGGAAACGTGTGCAAGCATGCACACAGTTCCCGTTCGCAAAGCGTGTGTGATGTCAGACACTATCACATACGGTGCGGGAAAACTAAATGTGTGTGATTGTCTACCTATCGTACACGGTTTATAATCATGAACTGTTTGTGATGTGCCAGGCATCATAAATCTCCCGTGCCTGGAATCTGCCTAGAAAGCTCCCGTGCCTAGAATCTGCCTAGTTTTAGGCAGAACCACAAAACTTCGACTGCGATGGCAATGCGAGCACAAACGAGTAGCAAGGATGAAGCGTTTGGGGTATTCGAGATATCGGAAACGGTTATATAGGGACAACTGTATGCATCAAGGCTCCCTATCCCCGACGGTTTCTGGGTCGTGTGGGGAGGACCCCCCCCTATCGCCCACAGTCATTTGGCGACGGTTCCAAATGCCGTCGCGGAAAGGGGTAAAAAAAACCGTTTGTTTAGGACCGACGCGCACCAGTGGATGGTGATCATGACGGTGCTTTGGAGATGGAGATCAAAGGCACAAAATGATGATGGCCATATCATATCACTTATATTGATTGCATGTGATGTTTATCCTTTATGCATCTTATTTTGCTTAGTTCGGCGGTAGCATTAGATGATCTCTCACTAAATTTCGAGGTACAAGTGTTCTCCCTGAGTATGCACCGTTGCGACAGTTCGTCGTGCCGAGACACCACATGATGATCGGGTGTCATAAGCTCTACGTTCACATACAATGGGTGCAAGCCAGTTTTGCTCACGCAGAATACTCGGGTTAAACTTGACGAGCCTAGCATATGCAGATATGGCCTCGGAACACTGAGACCGAAAGCTCGATCGTGAATCATATAGTAGATATGATCAACATAGTGATGTTCACCATTGAAAACTACTCCATCTCACGTGATGATCGGACATGGTTTAGTTGATTTGGATCACGTGATCACTTAGATGATTAGAGGGATGTCTATCTAAGTGGGAGTTCTTAAGTAATATGATTAATTAAACTTTAATTTATCATGAACTTAGTACCTGATAGTATTTTGCATATGTTCAAGTGTTACTGTTCCTTTGAATTTTAATGCGTTCCTAGAGAAAGCTAAGTTGAAAGATGATGGTAGCAACTACACGGACTGGGTCCATAACTTGAGGATTATCCTCATTGCTTCATAGAAGAATTACGTCCTGGAAGCACCTCTAGGTGCAAGACCCGCTGCAGGAGCAACGCCGGACGTTGTGAACGCCTGGCAGAGCAAAGCTGATGACTACTCGATAGTTCAGTGTGCCATGCTTTACGGCTTAGAACCGGGACTTCAACGACATTTTGAATGCCATGGAGCATATGAGATGTTCCAGGAGTTGAAGTTAATATTTCAAGCAAATGCCCGGATTGAGAGATATGAAGTCTCCAATAAGTTCTACAGCTACAAAATGGAGGGGAATAGTTCTGTCAGTGAACATATACTCAAAATGTCTGCGTATCATAATCACTTGACTCAGCTAGGAGTTAATCTTCCAGTTGATAGTGTCATTGACAGAGTTCTTCAATCACTGCGACCAAGCTACAAAAGCTTCGTGATGAACTATAATATGCAAGGGATGGATAAGACAATTCCCGAGCTCTTCGCGATGCTAAAGGCTGCGGAGGTAGAAATCAAGAAGGAGCATCCATTGTTGATGGTCAACAAAACTACCAATTTCAAGAAAAAGGGTCAAGGGAAGAAGGGGAACTTCAAGAAGAACGGCAAGCAAGTTGCTGCTCAAGTGAAGAAGCCCAAGTTTGGACCTAAGCCTGAGACTGAGTGCTTCTACTGCAAAGGGACTGGTCACTGGAAGCGTAACTACCCCAAGTATTTGGCGGATAAGAAGGATGGCAAAGTGAACAAAGGTATATGTGATATACATGTTATTGATGTGTACCTTACTAATGCTCGCAGTACTGCCTGGGTATTTGATACTGGTTCTGTTGCTAATATTTGCAACTCGAAACAGGGACTACGGATTAAGTGAAGATTGGCTAAGGACGAGGTGACGATGCGCGTAGGAAATGGTTCCAAAGTCGATGTGATCGCCGTCGGCACGCTACCTCCACATCTACCTTCGGGATTAGTTTTAGACCTGAATAATTGTTATTGTGCCAGCGTTAAGCATGAACATTATATCTGGATCTTGTTTGATGCTAGACGGTTATTCATGTAAGTCTGAGAATAATGGTTGTTCTATTTATATGAATAATATCTTTTATGGTCATGCACCCTTGAAGAGTGGTCTATTTTTGAATCTCGATAGTAGTGATACACATATTCATAATATTGAAGCCAAAAGATGCAAAGTTGATAATGATAGTGCAACTTATTTGTGGCACTGCTGTTTGGGTCATATTGGTGTAAAGCGCATGAAGAAACTCCATACTGATGGACTTTTGGAATCACTTGATTATGAATCACTTGGTACTTGCGAACCATGCCTCATGGGCAAGATGACTAAAACTCCGTTCTCCGGAACAATGGAGCGAGCAACAGATTTATTGGAAATAATACATACTGATGTATGCGGTCCAATGAATGTTGAGGCTCGGGGCGGGTATCGTTATTTTCTAACCTTCACAAATGATTTGAGCAGATATGGGTATATCTACTTGATGAAATATAAGTCTGAAACATTTGAAAAGTTTAAAGAATTTCAGAGTGAAGTGGAAAATCATTGTAACAAGAAAATAAAGTTTCTGCGATCTGATCGTGGAGGAGAATATTTGAGTTACGAGTTTGGTCTTCATTTCAAACAATGCGGAATAGTTTCGCAACTCACGCCACCCAGAACACCACAGCGTAATGGTGTGTCCGAACGTCGTAATCGCACTTTATTGGATATGGTGCGATCTATGCTATCTCTTACTGATTTACCGCTATCATTTTGGGTTATGCTTTAGAGACGGCTGCATTCACATTAAATAGGGCACCATCTAAATCTGTTGAGACGACACCTTATGAACTGTGGTTTGGCAAGAAACCCAAGTTGTCGTTTCTTAAAGTTTGGGGCTGCAATGCTTATGTGAAAAAGCTTCAACCTGATAAGCTTGAACCCAAATCGGAGAAATGTGTCTTCATAGGATACCCAAAAGAGACTGTTGGGTACACCTTCTACCGCAGATCCGAAGGCAAGATATTTGTTGCTAAGAATGGATCCTTTCTAGAGAAGGAGTTTCTCTCGAAAGAAGTGAGTGGGAGGAAAGTAGAACTTGATGAGGTAACTGTACCTGCTCCCTTATTGGAAAGTAGTTCATCGCAGAAATCGGTTCCTTTGACTCCTACACCAATTAGTGAGGAAGTTAATGATGATGATCATGTAACTTCAGATCAAGTTACTACCAAACCTCATAGGTCAACCAGAGTAAGATCCGCACCAGAGTGGTACAGTAATCCTATTCTGGAGGTCATGTTACTTCAACATGACGAACCTACGAACTATGAGGAAGCGATGATGAGCCCAGATTCCACGATATGGCTTGAGGCCATGAAATCTGAGATGGGATCAATGTATGAGACAAAGTGTGGACTTTGGTTGACTTGCCCGATGATCGGCAAGCCATAGAGAATAAATGGATCTTCAAGAAGAAGACTGACGCTGACGGTAATGTTACTGTCTACAAAGCTCGACTTGTTGCGGAAGGTTTTTGACAAGTTCAAGGAGTTGACTACAATGAGACCTTCTTACCCGTAGCGATGCTTAAGTCCGTTCGAATCATGTTAGCAATTGCTGCATTTTATGATTATGAAATTTGGCAAATGGATGTAAAAATTGCATTCCTGAATGGATTTCTGGAAGAAGAGTTGTATATGATGCAACCAGAAGGTTTTATCAATCCAAAGGATGCTAACAAAGTGTGCAAGCTCTAGCGATCCATTTATGGACTGGTGCAAGCATCTCGGAGTTGGAATAAACGTTTTGATAGTGTGATCAAAGCATATGGTTTTATACAGACTTTTGGAGAAGCCTATATTTACAAGAAAGTGAGTGGGAGATCTGTAGCATTTCTAATATTATATGTGGATGACATATTGTTGATTGGAAATGATATAGAATTTCTGGACAGCATAAGAGGATACTTGAACAAGATTTTTTCAATGAAAGACCTCGGTAAAGCTGCTTATATATTGGGCATCAAGATCTATAGAGATAGATCAAGACGCTTAATTGGACTTTCAGAAAGCACATACCTTGATAAAGTTTTGAAGAAGTTCAAAATGGATCAAGCAAAGAAAGGGTTCTTGCATGTGTTACAAGGTGTGAAGTTGAGTCAAACTTAGTGCCCGACTATTGCAGAAGATAGAGAGAAAATGAAAGTCATTCCCTATGCTTCAGCCATAGGTTCTATCATGTATGCAATGTTGTGTACCAGACTTGATGTGTGCCTTGCTATTAGTTTAGCAGGGAGGTACCAAAGTAATCCAGGAGTGGATCACTGGACAGCGGTCAAGAACATCCTGAAATACCTGAAAAGGACTAAGGATATGTTTCTCGTTTATGGAGGTGACAAAGAGCTCGTCGTAAATGGTTACATCGATGCAAGCTTTGACACTGATCCGGATTACTCTAAGTCACAAACTGGATACGTATTTATATTGAATGGTGGAGCTGTCAGTTGGTGCAGTTCTAAGACTATCGTCGTGGCAGGATCTATGTGTGAAGCGGAGTACATAGCTGCTTTGGAAGCAGCAAATGAAGGAGTCTGGATGAAGGAGTTCATATCCGATCTAGGTGTCATACCTAGTGCATCGGGTCCAATGAAAATCTTTTGTGACAATACTGGTGCAATAGCCTTGGCAAAGGAATCCAGATTTCACAAGGGAACCAAGCACATCAAGAGACACTTCAATTCCATCCGCGATCAAGTCAAGGAGGGAGACATAGAGATTTGCAAGATACATACGGATATGAATGTTGCAGACCCGTTGACTAAGCCTCTCTCACAAGCAAAACATGATCAGCACCAAGACTCCATGGGTGTTAGGATCATTACTGTGTAATCTAGATTATTGACTCTAGTGCAAGTGGGAGACTGAAGGAAATATTCCCTAGAGGCAATAATAAAGTTGTTATTTATATTTCCTTATATCACGATAAATGCTTATTATTCATGCTAGAATTGCATTAACCGGAAACTTATTACATGTGTGAATACATAGACAAACAGAGTGTCATTAGTATGCCTCTACTTGACTAGCTCGTTAATCAAAGATGGTTAAGTTTCCTAGCCATAGACGTGAGTTGTCATTTTATTAACGGGATCACATCATTAGAGAATGATGTGATTGACAAGACCCATCCGTTAGCTTAGCACGATGATCGTTTAGTTTGTTGCTATTGCTTTCTTCATGACTTATACATGTTCCTATGACTATGAGATTATGCAACTCCCGAATACCGGAGCAACACTTAGTGTGCTATCAAATGTCACAACGTAAATGGGTGATTATAAAGATGCTCTATAGGTGTCTCCGATGGTGTTTGTTGAGTTGGCATAGATCGAGATTAGGATTTGTCACTCCGATTGTCGGAGAGGTATCTCTGGGCCCTCTCGGTAATGCACATCACTATAAGCCTTGCAAGTAATGTGACTAATGAGTTAGTTGCGGGATGATGCATTACGGAACGAGTAAAGAGACTTGCCGGTAACGAGATTGAACTAGGTATTGAGATACCGACGATCGAATCTCGGGAAAGTAACATACTGATGACAAAGGGAACAACGTATGTTGTTATGCAGTTTGACCGATAAAGATCTTCGTAGAATATGTGGGAGCCAATATGAACATTCAGGTTCCGCTCTTGGTTATTGACCGGAGATGAGTCTCGGTCATGTCTACATAGTTCTCGAACCCGTAGGGTCCGCACGCTTAATGTTCGATGACGATCGGTATTATGAGTTTATGTGTTTTGATGTGCTGAAGGTTGTTGGGAGTCCAGGATGTGATCGCAGACATGACGAGGAGTCTCGAAATGGTCGAGACATAAAAATTGATATATTGGAAGGCTATGTTTAGACACCGGAATTGTTCCGGATGAGTTCAGGCATTTTCCGGAGTACCGGGAGGTTACCGGAACACCCCGGGGAGTTAATGGGCCTTATTGGGCCATAGTGGAAGAGGGGAGGAGGCGGCCAGGTGGAGGGCGCCCCCCAAGCCCAATCCGAATTTGGGTGGGGGCCGGCCCCCCTTTCCTTCTCTCCCTCTCCCTCTTCCTTCTTCTCCTACTCCAACTAGGAAGGGGGGAAACCTACTCCTACTGGGAGTAGGACTCCCCTCCCCTTGGGCGCGCCCTATGAGGGTCGGCCCTCTCCTCCCCCTCCTTTATATACGGGGGAGGGGGCACCCCATAGACACACAAGTTGACAGTTGTCTTAGCCGTGTGCGGTGCCCCCCTCCACAGATTTCCACCCCGGTCATATCGTTGCAGTGCTTAGGCGAAGCCCTGCGTCAGTAACTTCATCATCACCGTCACCACGCCATCATGCTGACGAAACTCACCCTCGGCCTCAGCTGGATCAAGAGTACGAGGGACATCACCGAGCTGAACGTGTGTAGATCGTGGAGGTGCCGTGCATTCGATACTTGATCGGTTGGATCGCGAAGACGTTCGAGTACATCAATCGCGTTACTTAACGCTTCCGCTTTCGGTCTACGAGGGTATGTGGACACACTCTCCCGCTCGTTGCTATGCATCACATAGATACATATTGCATGATCGTAGGTAAAAAAATTAAATACTGCGTTCCCCAACAAGTTTCACGAGCGGAGACTTGAGAGGCGCATGGCCTAGTTCACGGATAGAACTTCCGGAGGTGCTGGATGTTCCAGGCATTCTGGATGGGGACCCGTCCTGCGTCTCCAGGCACGTGGCGCTAGGCCTGGAGACACGTGCGATCCTGAACGGGCCCTCTCACATAGGCGAGATCTTGTGAAGCCCCTCCCTGGAGAGCACCTGCCTCAGGACAAGGTCACCTGCCTCGAGGGTCCTGGAGTGGACGCTGCGACAGTGGTACCGCCGCAGCGCCTGCTGGTACCTCGCGGCGCGGAGCGAGGCTTGGCGGCGGCCCTCCTCCCCCAACACGAGGTCCATCCCCCGCGAGGCGTCCTGGCGTGCCTCATCAAACGCCAAGACCCGCGGGGAGCGATGTTTGACCTCATGAGGGAGGACCGCCTCAGCCCCGTAGACGAGGAAGAATGGGGCCTCGCTTGTGGGCTTGGCCGCGGTGGTGCGGATGGACCACAACACGGACTGGAGCTCATCGAGCCAGCCCCTGCCACAGGCCTCGAGTTTCTTCTTGAAGCTCCTCGTCTTGAGGCCCGTCAGGACCTCCGCATTGGCGCGCTCGGCTTGGCCGTTGCTCCATGGGTGCGCCACCGAAGTGTAGCATATCTGCGTTCCAAGGTTAGCACAATATGTTTTGAAAAGGTTGCTCATGAACTGAGAGCCATTATCAGTGATAATACGGGTGGGGACCCCAATGCGGCTCACGAGGCCCTTGATGAACTTGACGGTCGAGCTGGCTGGGATGGTACACACTGGCTCCACCTCCGCCCACTTGGTGAACTTGTCGACGGCGACGTAGAGGTATCGGTAGCCCCCGGCTGCTCGGGGAAACGGGCCCAGGATATCCAGCCCCCAGACCGTGAACGGCCATGAGAGTGGAATGGTCTGGAGGCCCTAAGCGGGCTGGTGGATCTGTTTGGCATGGAATTGGCATGCCTCGCAGGATCTCACCAGCTCGGTGGCGTCGTTGAGCGCCGTGGGCCAGTTGAACCCGCTGTGAAACGCCTTGCCCACAAGGGCACGCGATGAGGAGTGATGCCCGCAGTCCCCGCTATGGATGTCGGCCAGCAGCTCGCACCCCTGCTCCTTGGAGATGCACCGCAGAGAGACATCATTCGGGCGCCTTCGGTAGAGCTCACCATCCCGGATGTAGTGCGTGGTGGCATGGCGGGCCACACGTTCTGCGTCTTCCTCCTTCTCTGGCAAGGTGCCCCGGAGCAGGTACGTCTTGAACTCCTCGGTCCAGCACCCCTCCTGAGGTTTGAGCGCGAGGAGCGGACGTGCTCCAAAGGTCTGACCACAGGCCAGGGCGCCTGAGGTGGGTGTCATGGGCAGTTCCTCCTGAAGTAGTGCTGGTCCCATAGTGGGGGGAGCCGCCGATGGCTTGAAGAGTCGCTATTCAAAGACGCCGGGCCTCTGGGGTTCGCGCCGGGACGCCCTCTTGGCGATGTCGTCTGCTTCCTTGTTCATGTCGCGTGATACATGCTGCAATTCCAAGCCCATGAATCATTTTTCAATTTTGCGTACCTCCTCTAGATATGCCTCCATGTGCTCATCTTTCGGCTTTACTCCTTGTTGGAGAAGTTGACGAGGAGCTGAGAGTCGCCCTTGATGGTGAGCCGCTTGACCCCCAGAGCCATCGCGGCCCTGAGGCCGGCGATCAGGCCCTCGTATTCCGTGATGTTCTTGGAGACTTTCTCACCATGCTGGAAGCAGAGCTGCACGGTGTAGTAGAGCTTGTCCTGAGTAGGTGCGATGAGCACGGCTCCAACCCCTGCACCATGTCGAGCGAACGCGACGTCGAAGTACATGACCCAGACATCCGGTGCCTCATCTCCGGGCATGAGAGAACGGTCTTCTCCCACCCCTCGGTCAGGGGCGTCAATCCATTCCGCCACAAAGACAGTGAGGGCCGCGCCTTTGATGACCCTGGTGCTGCTGAACTCTAGCTGAAATGCCTGCAGCTCGATGTTGCACTCAGCAACCCTGCCCACGGCGTTGGGGCTCTGGAGCACCCTCTCCAGGTGGTATGCCAAGGCGACCTTGATGGGTTGGCCTTGGAAGTAGTGGCGTAGCTTCCTGGAGGTGACGAGGAGCGCGAGCAGGAGCTTCTGCTGCATGGGGTAGCGTGCACGCGCGTCACGCAGCACCGTGCTAACGAAGTACACGGGGTGCTCGACGAGGGAAGAGTTGTTGACGGCGCCCGGCCCCTCCAGAGACACCGGGGTCTCAGGAGCCTTATCATCTGATGAGGTAGTCGTGACCTCAAGAACGCTGTCCTGAGGTGGCGATGGTGTAGCAGCAGACGGTGCGCTGCGTTGCGCACCTACGCCCACGCACTCTTCCCGGACCGCCACGAGCGCCGCGCTGGCCGAGTGGGGTGTGGCGGCCAGGTAAAGCACCAGGGGCTCGCGAGGTTGAGGTGCCACCATCACCGGAGGGCTGGTAAGGTACCTCTTGATGTCCTGAAAGGCAGCCTCGACCTCCGGAGTCCATTCGAACGGCCCCTTCTTTTTTCATTAACTTGAAGAATGGAAGGGTGCGCTCGCCGAGCTTGGAGATGAAGCGCCCCAGCGAGGTCATGCGGCCCGCGAGCTTCTGCATCTCCTTGAGGGTCTGTGGCGGGCTCATTCTCTCAATCGCCTTGATCTTCTCTGGGTTGCCTCGATCCCTCTGTGTGACACCAGGAAACCCAGCAACCTGCCGGACGGGACGCCGAACACGCACTTCTCCGGGTTGAGGCGCAGGTTTTTACCTTGCGCATGTTGGCGAACGTCTCTTTGAGGTCCTCGACGAGGGTCCTTTCTTCCCGTGACTTGACCACTATGTCATCGATGTATGCCTCAGCATTCCTCCCGAGCTGCCGGCCCAGGGCGATATCCATCAGCCGCTGGAAGGTTGCGCCGGCATTGCGCAGCCCGAACGGCATGCATGTGTAGCAATACACCCCGCATGGGGTCAGGAAGGCTGTCTTCTCGATGTCCTGCACCGCAATCTTGATTTGGTGGTAGCCTGAGATAGCGTCCAGGAAGCACAACAGATCACACTCGACGGTGGCGTTGACGATCTGGTCGATGCGCGGAAGAGGGAAAGGGTCCTGCGAGCAAGCCTTGTTGAGGCTCATGAAGTCGACGCACATGCGCTCCTTTCCCCCTTCTTGGGAACGATGACCGGATTGGCCAACCAATACGGGTGTCGCACTTCCCAATGACACCAGCCACTTGCAACTGGTGGAACTCCTGGACGATGTACGACTGCTTCTCCGGGGCTCGTCGCTGCGCCTTCTGCTTCCCGGGTCATGCACTGGGGCACACCATCAAGTGGTGCTCTATCACTCCTCGCGGGGTGCCAGCCAAGTTCGTTGCCTCCCACGCAAACACGTCCTTGTTCTCACGGAGAAAGCCTACCAACGCCTCTTCCTGGTCCGGGGGGAGGCCAGCGCCTATGGTGAAGGTGCGGCCTGAGCCCCCGTCGTCGACTAGCACCTGCTGAAGGAAATATGCCCTAGAGGAAATAATAAAGTTGTTATTTATATTTCCTTATATCATGATAAATGTTTATTATTCATGCTAGAATTGTATTAACCAGAAACTTAGTACATGTGTGAATACATAGACAAACAGAGTGTCACTAGTATGCCTCTACTTGACTAGCTCGTTGAATCAAAGATGGTTAAGTTTCCTAGCCATAGACATGAGTTGCCATTTGATTAACGGGATCACATCATTAGAGAATGATGTGATTGGTTTGACCCATTCCGTTAGCTTAGCACTTGATCGTTTAGTATGTTGCTATTGCTTTCTTCATGACTTATACATGTTCCTATGACTATGAGATTATGCATCTCCTGAATACCGGAGGAACACTTTGTGTGCTACCAAACGTCACAACATAACTGGGTGATTATAAAGGTGCTCTACAGGTGTCTCCGATGGTGTTTGTTGAGTTGGCATAGATCGAGATTAGGATTTGTCACTCCGATTGTCGGAGAGGTATCTCTAGGCCCTCTCGGTAATGCACATCACTATAAGCCTTGCAAGCAATGTGACTAATGAGTTAGTTGCGGGATGATGCATTACGGAACAAGTAAAGAGACTTGCCGGTAACGAGATTGAACTAGGTACTGAGATACCGACGATCGAATCTCGGGCAAGTAACATACCGATGACAAAGGGAACAATGTATGTTGTTATGCGGTTTGACCGATAAAGATCTTCGTAGAATATGTGGGAGCCAATATGAACATCCAGGTTCCGCTATTGGTTATTGACCGGAGATGTGTCTCGGTCATGTCTACATAGTGCTCGAACCCGTAGGGTCCGCACGCTTAACGTTCGGTGACGATCGGTATTATGAGTTTATGTGTTTTGATGTACCGAAGGTAGTTCGGAGATCCGGATAAGATCATAGACATGACGAGGAGTCTCAAAATGGTCGATACATAAAGATCGATATATTGGATGACTATGTTTGGACATCGGAAAGGTTTCGAGAGAGTTCGGGCATATACCGGAGTACCGAGGGGTTACCGAAACCCCCGGGGAGTATATGGGCCCTAATGGGCTTTAGTGGAGAGAGAGAGAGGGGCAGTCAGGGCAGGCCGTGCGCCCCCTCCCCCTCTGGTCCGAATTGGACTTGGAAGGGGGGGCCCCCTTTCCTTCCTCCCTCTCTCCCCCTTCCTTCTCTCCTAGTCCAACTAGGGAAAGGGGGGAATCCTACTCCCGGTGGGAGTAGGACTCCTACAGGGCGCGCCATAGAGGGCCGGCCCTCCCCCTCCTCCACTCCTTTATATATGGGGGAGGGGGCACCCCATAGACACACAAGTTGATCATTGATCTCTTAGCTGTGTGCGGTGCCCCCCTCCACCATAATCCACCTCGGTCATATCGTTGCAGTGCTTAGGCGAAGCCCTGCGCCGGTAGCTTCATCATCACCGTCATCACGCCGTCGTGCTGACGAAGCTCTCCCTCAACACTCAGCTGGATCGAGAGTTCATGGGACGTCACCGAGCCGAACGTGTGCAGATCGCGGAGGTGCCGTACTTTCGGTACTAGGATCGGTCGGATCATGAAGACGTATGACTAAATCAACCGCGTTGTCATAACGCTTCTGCTTACGGTCTATGAGGGTACGTGGACTACACTCTCCCCTCTCGTTGCTATGCATCACCATGATCTTGCGTGTGTGTACGATTTTTTTTTGAAATTACTACGTTTCCGAACAGTGGCATCTGAGCCAGGTCTATGCGTAGATGTTATATGCACGAGTAGAACACAAGTGAGTTGTGGGCGATAATAGTCATACTGCTTACCAGCATGTCATACTTTGATTCGGCGGTATTGTTGGATGAAGCGGCCCGGACCGACTTTACGCGTACGCTTACGCGAGACTGGTTCTACCGACGTGCTTCGAACACAGGTGGCTAGCGGGTGTCAGTTTCTATAATTTTTGATTGCTCCATGCTATATTATCTACTATTTTGGACATTATTGGGCTTTATTATTCACTTTTATATTATTTTTGGGACTAACCTATTAACCGGAGGCCCAGCCCAGAATTGTTGTCTTTTGCCTATTTCAGAGCTTCGCAGAAAAGGAATATCAAACGGAGTCCAAACGGAATGAAACCTTCCGGAACGTGATTTTTAGGAAAAATATGATCCAGGAGACTTGGACCCTACGTCAAGAAACAAAGGAGGAGGCCACGAGGTAGGGGGCGCACCTACCCCCCAGGGCGCGCCCTCCACCCTCGTGGGCCCCCTGTTGCTCCACCGACGTACACCTTCCTCCTATATATACCAACATACCCTCAAACGATCAGATACGGAGCCAAAAACCTAATTCCACCACCGCAACCTTCTGTACCCACGAGATCCCATCTTGGGGCCTGATCCGGAGCTCCGCCGGAGGGGGCATCGATCACGGAGGGCTTCTACATCAACACCATAGCCCCTTCGATGAAGTGTGAGTAGTTTACTTCAGACCTTCGGGTCCATAGTTAGTAGCTAGATGGCTTCTTCTCTCTTTTTGGATCTCAATACAATGTTCTCCCCCTCTCTCATGGAGATCTATTCGACGTAATCTTCTTTTGCGGTGTGTTTGTTGAGACCGATGAATTGTGGGTTTATGATCAAGATTATCTATGAACAATATTTGAATCTTCTCTGAATTCTATTATGTATGATTGGTTATCTTTGCAAGTCTCTTCAAATTATCAGTTTGATTTGGCCTACTAGATTGATATTTCTTGCAATGGGAGAAGTGCTTAGCTTTGGGTTAAATCTTGCGGTGTCCTTTCCCAGTGATAGTAGGGGCAGCAAGGCACGTATTGTATTGTTGCCATCGAGGATAACAAGATGGGGTTTTTATCATATTGCATGAATTTATCCCTCTACATCATGTCATCTTGCTTAAGGCGTTACTCTGTTTTTATGAACTCAATACTCTAGATGCATGCTGGATAGCGGTCGATGAGTGGAGTAATAGTAGTAGATGCAGGCAGGAGTCGGTCTACTTGTCTCGGACGTGATGCCTATATACATGATCATACCTAGATATTCTCATAACTATGCTCATTTCTGTCAATTGCTCAACAGTAATTCGTTCACCCGCCGTAAAATACTTATGCTCTTGAGAGAAGCCACTAGTGAAACCTATGGCCCCCGGGTCTATCTTCATCATATTAATTTTCCAACACTTATTTATTTCCTTTGCTTTTACTTTGCTTTTATTTTACTTTGCATCTTTATCACAAAAATACCAAAAATATTATCCTATCATATCTATCAGATCTCACTCTCGTAAGTGACCGTGTAGGGATTGACAACCCCTTATCGCGTTGGTTGCGAGGATTTATTTGTTTTGTGTAGGTGCGAGGGACTCACGCGTAGCCTCCTACTGGATTGATACCTTGGTTCTCAAAAACTGAGGGAAATAATTACGCTACTTTGCTGCATCACCCTTTCCTCTTCAAGGGAAAACCAACGCAGTGCTCAAGAGGTAGCAAGAAGGATTTCTGGCGCCGTTGCCGGGGAGGCTTACGCAAGGTCAAGTCAAGATTTGGACTCCCGACAACGAGCCATTTCTGGCGCCGTTGCCGGGGAGGTCTACGCAAAAGTCAACATACCAAGTACCCATCACAATCCCTTATCTCCCGCATTACATTATTTGACATTTGCCTCTCGTTTTCCTCTCCCCACTTCACCCTTGCCGTTTTATTCGCCCTCTCTTTTTCGTTCGGCTCTTTTTCGCTCGCTTTTTGTTTGCTCGTGTGTTGGATTGCTTGTTTGTTACGATGGCTCAAGATAATACCAAATTATGTGACTTTACCAATACGAACAATAATTATTTCCTTAGCACTCCGATTGCTCCTCTTACCAATACTGAATCTTGTGAAATCAATGCTGCTTTGTTGAATCTTGTCATGAAAGATCAATTCGCCGGCCTTCCTAGTGAAGATGCCGCTACTCATCTGAATAGCTTCGTTGATTTTTGTGATATGCAAAAGAAGAAAGATGTTGAGAATGATATTGTTAAATTAATTCTATTTCCTTTTTCGCTTAGAGATCGTGCTAAAGCTTGGTTTTCGTCTTTGCCTAAAAATAGTATTGATTCATGGAATAAGTGCAAATATGCTTTTATCTCTAAGTATTTTCCTCCCGCTAAGATTATCTCTCTTAGAAACGATATTATGAATTTTAAGCAACTTGATCATGAACATGTTGCACAAGCTTGGGAGAGGATGAAATTAATGATACGTAATTGCCCTACTCATGGTTTGAATTTGTGGATGATTATACAAAACTATTATGCCGGATTGAATTTTGCTTCTAGAAATCTTTTAGATTCGGCCGCGGGAGGCACTTCTATGGAAATCACTTTAGGAGAAGCTACTAAGATCCTAGATAATATTATGGTTAATTATTCTCAATGGCACACTGAAAGATCTACTAATAAAAAAGTGCATGCAATAGAAGAAATTAATGTTTTGAGTGGAAAGATGGATGAACTTATGAAATTATTTGCTACTAAGAGTGTTTCTTCTGATCATAATGATATGCCTTTGTCTACTTTGATTGAGAATAATAATGAATCTATGGATGTGAATTTTGTTGGTAGGAATAATTTTGGTAACAACGCGTATAGAGGAAACTTTAATCCTAGGCCTTATCCTAGTAATTCCTCTAATAATTATGGTAATTCCTACAACAACTCTTATGGAAATTTTAATAAGATGCCCTCTGAATTTGAGACTAGTGTTAAAGAGTTTATGAATTCGCAAAAGAATTTCAATGCTTTGCTTGAAGAGAAATTGCTTAAAGTTGATTAATTGGCTAGGAACGTTGATAGAATTTCTCTGGATGTTGATTCTTTAAAGCTTCGATCTATTCCTCCTAAGCATGATATCAATGAGTCTCTCAAAGCCATGAGAATTTCCATTGATGAGTGCAAAGAAAGAACCGCTAGATGCGTGCTAAGAAAGATTGCTTTATGAAAGCGTGTTCTTCAAATTTCTATGAAAATAAAGATGAAGATCTAAAAGTTATTGATGTGTCCCCTATTAAATCCTTGTTTTGCAATATGAATCTTGATGATGATGGGACTGAATATGATCCACCTTTACCTAGAAGGCGTTCCAAAAATTCAGAGTTTTTAGATCTTGATGCTAAAATTGATAAAAGTGGGATTGAAGAAATCAAAACCCTAGATGTTAAACCCACTATTTTGGATTTCAAGGAATTTAATTATGAAAATTGCTCTTTGATAGATTGTATTTCCTTGTTGCAATCCGTGCTAAATTCTCCTCATGCTTATAGTCAAAATAAAGCGTTTACTAAACATATCGTTGATGCCTTGATGCAATCTTATGAAGAAAAGCTTGAGTTGGAAGTTTCTATTCCTAGAGAACTTTATGATGAGTGGGAACCTACTATTAAAATTAAGATTAAGGATCATGAGTTCTATGCTTTATGTGATTTGGGTGCTAGTGTTTCCACTATTCCCAAAACTTTGTGCGATTTGCTAGATTTCCGTGATTTTGATGATTGCTCTCTAAACTTGCACCTTGCGGATTCCACTATTAAGAAACCTATGGGAAGAATTAATGATGTTCTTATTGTTGCAAATAGGAATTATGTGCCCGTAGATTTTATCGTTCTTGATATAGATTGCAATCCTTCATGTCCTATTATTCTTGGTAGACCTTTCCTTAGAACGATTGGTGCAATTATTGATATGAAGGAAAGGAATATTAGATTCCAATTTCCATTAAAGAAAGGCATGGAACACTTCCCTAGGAAGAAAATAAAATTACCATATGAATCTATCATGAGAGCCACTTATGGATTGCCTACCAAAGATGGCAATACCTAAGATCTATCCTTGCTTTTATGCCTAGCTAGGGGCGTTAAACGATGGCGCTTGTTGGGAGGCAACCCAATTTTATTTTTAGTTTTTTGCTTTTTTGCTTCTGTTTAGGAATAAATATTTGTTCTAGCCTCTGGTTAAATGTGTTTTTATGTTTTAATTAGTGTTTGTGCCAAGTTAAACCTATAGGATCTTCTTGGATGATAGTTATTTGATCTTGCAGAAATTTCCAGAAACTTTCTGTTTACGAAAACAATTGTTAAAAATCACCAGAACGTGATAAAATAGTGATTCCAATTTCTTATGATCAATAAACAAATTTTCTAGGTCGTCCTATTTTGGCTGATTTTTTGGAGTTCCAGAAGTTTGCGTTAGTTACAGATTGCTACAGACTGTTCTGTTTTTCACAGATTCTGTTTTTCGTGTGTTGTTTGCTTATTTTTATGAATCTATGGCTAGTAAAATAGTTTATAAACCATAGAGAGGTTGGAATACAGTAGTTTTAACACCAATATAAATAAAGAATTAGTTCATTACAGTACCTTGAAGTGGTCTTTTGTTTTCTTTCGCTAACGGAGCTCACGAGATTTTCTGTTAAGTTTTGTGTTGTGAAGTTTTCAAGTTTTGGGTGAAAGAATTTGATGGATTATGGAACAAGGAGTGGCAAGAGCCTAAGCTTGGGGATGCCCATGGCACCCCCAAGATAATATAAGGACACCATAAATCCAAAGCTTGGGGATGCCCCGGAAGGCATCCCCTCTTTCATCTACTTCCATCGGTAACTTTACTTGGAGCTATATTTTTATTCACCACATGATATGTGTTTTGCTTGGAGCGTCTTGTATGATTTGAGTCTTTTCTTGTTAGTTTACCACAGTCATCCTTGCTGTACACACCTTTTGAGAGAGCCATACATGATTTGGAATTTGTTAGAATACTCTATGTGCTTCGCTTATATCTTTTGAGTTATATAGTTTTGCTCTAGTACTTCACTTATATCTTTTAGAGCACGGTGGTGGATTTGTTTTATAGAAACTATTGATCTCTCATGCTTCACTTAGATTATTTTGTGATTCTTAAATAGCATGGTAATTGCTTGAATAATCCTAATATGCTTGGTATTCAAGATTAGTAAAAACTTTCTTATGAGTGTGTTGAATACTAAGAAAAGTTTGATGCTTGATAACTGTTTTGAGATATGAAGATGGTGATATTAGAGTCATGCTAGTTGAGTAGTTGTGAATTTGAGAAATACTTGTGTTAAATTTTGTGATTCCCGTAGCATGCACGTATGGTGAACCGTTATGTGATGAAGTCGGAGCATAATTTATTTATTGATTGTCTTCCTTATGAGTGGCGGTCGGGGACGAGCGATGGTCTTTTCCTACCAATCTATCCCCCTAGGAGCATGCGCGTAATACTTTGCTTTGATAACTTGTAGATTTTTGCAATAAGTATATGAGTTCTTTATGACTAATGTTGAGTCCATGGACTATACGCACCCTTCTTCCTTCCACCATTGCTAGCCTCTCTAATACAGCGCACTTTTCGCCGGTATCATACACCCACCATAAATCTTCCTCAAAACAGCCACCATACCTACCTATCATGGCATTTCCATAGCCATTCCGAGATATATTGACATGCAACTTTCCACCGTTCCGTTTATTATGACACGCTCCATCATTGTCATATTGCTTTGCATGATCATGTAGTTGACATCGTATTTGTGGCAAAGCCACCGTTCATAATTCTTTCATACATGTCACTCTTGATTCATTGCATATCCCGGTACACCGCCGGAGGCATTCATATAGAGTCATATTTTTTTTCTAAGTATCGAGTTGTAATTGTTGAGTTGTAAGAAAATAAAAGTGTGATGATCTTCATTTTTAGAGCATTGTCCCAAGTGAGGAAAGGATGATGGAGACTATGATTCCCCCACAAGTCGGGATGAGACTCCGGACGAAAAATAAAAAAAAGGAGAAAAGAGGCCATAAAAAAAAGAGAAAAGGCCCAAATAAAAAAATGAGAGAAAAAGAAAGAAGGGACAATGTTACTATACTTTTACCACACTTGTGCTTCAAAGTAGCACCATGATCTTCATGATAGAGAGTCTCTCATTTTGTCACTTTCATATACTAGTGGGAAATTTTCATTATAGAACTTGGCTTGTATATTCCAATGATGGGCTTCCTCAAAATGCCCTAGGTCTCCGTGAGCAAGCGAGTTGGATGCACACCCACTTAGTTTCCTTTGTTGAGCTTTCATATACTTATAGCTCTAGTGCATCCGTTGCATGGCAATACCTACTCACTCACATTGATATCTATTGATGGGCATCTCCATAGACCGTTGATACGCCTAGTTGATGTGAGACTATCTTCTCCCTTTTTTGTCTTCTCCACAACCACCATTCTATTCCACATATAGTGCTATGTCCATGGCTCACGCTCATGTATTGCGTGAAGATTGAAAAAGTTTGAGGACACCAAAAGTATGAAACAATTGCTTGGCTTGTCATCGGGGTTGTGCATGATTAAATACTTTGTGTGATGAAGATAGAGCATAGCCAGACTATATGATTTTGTAGGGATAACTTTCTTTGGCCATGTTATTTTGAGAAGACATGATTGCTTTGTTAGTATGCTTGAAGTATTATTATTTTTATGTCAATATTAAACTTTTGTCTTGAATCTTTCGGATCTGAATATTCATTCCACAATTAAGAAGAATTACATTGAAATTATGCCAAGTAGCACTCCGCATCAAAAATTCTGTTTTTATCATTTACCTACTCAAGGATGAGCAGTAATTAAGCTTGGGGATGCTTGATACGTCTCCAACGTATCTATAATTTTTGATTGCTCCATGCTATATTATCTACTATTTTGGACATTATTGGGCTTTATTATTCACTTTTACATTATTTTTGGGACTAACCTATTAACCGGAGGCCCAGCCCAGAATTGCTGTTTTTTGCCTATTTCAGAGTTTCGCAGAAAAGGAATATCAAACGGAGTCCAAACGGAATGAAACCTTCGGGAACGTGATTTTTAGGAAGAATATGATCTAGGAGACTTGGACCCTACGTCAAGAAAGAAAGGAGGATGCCACGAGGTAAGGGGGGCGCGCCTACCCCCCAGGGAGCGCCCTCCACCCTCGTGGGCCCCCTCTTGCTCCACCCACGTACTCCTTCCTCCTATATATACCTACGTACCCCCAAACGATCAGATACGGAGCCAAAAACCTAATTCCACTGCCGCAACCTTCTATACCCATGAGATCCCATCTTGGGGCCTGTTCCGGAGCTCCGCCGGAGGGGGCACCAATCACGGAGGGCTTCTACATCAACACCATAGCCCCTCCGATGAAGTGTGAGTAGTTTACTTCAGACCTTCGGGTACATAGTTAGTAGCTAGATGGCTTCTTCTCTCTTTTTGGATCTCAATACAATGTTCTCCCCCTCTCTCGTGGAGATCTATTCGATGTAATCTTCTTTTGTAGTGTGTTCATTGAGACCGATGAATTGTGGGTTTATGATCAAGATTATCTATGAACAATATTTGAATCTTCTCTGAATTCTTTTATGTATGATTGGTTATCTTTGCAAGTCTCTTCGAATTATCAGATTGGTTTGGCCTACTAGACTGATCTTTCTTGCAATGGGAGAAGTGCTTAGCTTTGGGTTCAATCTTGCGGTGTCCTTTCCCAGGGACAGTAGGGGCAGCAAGGCACGTATTGTATTGTTGCCATCGAGGATAACAAGATGGGTTTTTTTATCATATTGCATGAATTTATCCCTCTACATCATGTCATCTTGCTTAAGGCGTTACTCTGTTTTTATGAACTTAATACTCTAGATGCATGCTGGATAGCGGTCGATGAGTGGAGTAATGTAGTAGATGCAGACAGGAGTCGGTCTACTTGTCTCGGACGTGATGCCTATATACATGATCGTACCTAGATATTCTCATAACTATGCTCAATTCTGTCAATTGCTTAACAGTAATTCGTTCACCCACCGTAAAATACTTATGCTCTTGAGAGAAGCCACTAGTGAAACCTATGGCCCCCGGGTCTATCTTCGTCATATTAATTTTCCAACACTTATTTATTTCCTTTGCTTTTACTTTGCTTTTATTTTACTTTGCATCTTTATCACAAAAATACCAAAAATATTATCCTATCATATCTATCAGATCTCACTCTCGTAAGTGACCGTGTAGGGATTGACAACCCCTTATCGCGTTGGTTGCGAGGATTTATTTGTTTTGTGTATGTGCGAGGGACTCGCGCGTAGCCTCCTACTGGATTGATACCTTGGTTCTCAAAAACTGAGGGAAATACTTACGCTACTTTGCTGCATCACCCTTTCCTCTTCAAGGGAAAACCAACGCAGTGCTCAAGAGGTAGCATGTGGCTACGCCCGGTCCTTGTTGAAGGTTAAAACATCACACTTGACGAAAAATCATTGTGGTTTTGATGCGTAGGTAAGAACGGTTCTTGCTAAGCCCGTAGCAGCCACGTAAAACTTTCAACAACAAAGTAGAGGACGTCTAATTTGTTTTTGCAGGGTATGTTGTGATATGATATGGGCAAGACATGATGAGATATAAATTGTTGTATGAGATGATCATGTTTTTTAAATTATCGGCAACTGGCAGGAGACTTACGGTTGTCTCTTTATTGCATAAGATGCAAGTGCCATGTAATTGCTTTACTTTATCGCTATGCGATAGCAATAGTTGCAAAAGCAATAGTTGACGAGACGACCATATGATGACACGTTGATAGAGATCAAGATGATAGAGATCATGGTGTAATGCCGGTGACAATAGAAATCATGACGGTACTTTGAAGATGGAGATCAAAGGCACAAGATGATGATGTCCATATCATGTCACATATTTTGATTGCATGTGATGTTTATCTTTTATACATCTTATTTTGCTTGGTTCGGCGGTAGCTTTATAAGATGATCCCTTACTAAAATTTCAAGGTATAAGTGTTCTCCCTGAGTATGCACCGTTGCGATAGTTCTTCGTGCGGAGACACCATGTGATGATCGGGTGTGATAAGCTCTACGTTCACATACAACGGGTGCAAGCCAGTTTTGCACATCCAGAATACTCGGGTTAAACTTGACGAGCCTAGCATATGCAGATATGGCCTCGGGACACTGGAGACTGAAAGGTCAAACGTGAATCATATAGTAGATATGATCAACATAGTGATGTTCACCATTGAAAACTACTCCATCTCACGTGATGATCGGACATGGTTTAGTTGATATGGATCACGTGATCATTTAGATGACTCGAGGGATGTCTATCTAAGTGGGAGTTCATAAGTAATATGATTAATTGAACTTAAATTTATCATGAAATTAGTCCTGATAGTATTTGCATAGCTATGTTGTAGATCAATAGCTCGCAAATAGCTTCCCCATTTTATTTATGATATGTTCCTAGAGAAAACTAAGTCAAAAGATGATAGTAGCAATGATGCGGACTTGGTCCGTGATCTGAGGATTATCCTCATTATTGCACAGAAGAATTATGTCCTTGATGCACCGCTAGATGATAGACTTATTGCAGGAGCAGATACAGACGTTATGAACGTTTGACAAAGCTCGGTATGATGACTACTTGATAGTTTAGTGCACCATGCTTTACAGCTTAGAACCGGGACTTCAAAAATGTTTTGAACGCCATGGAGCATATAAGATGTTCCAAGAGTTGAAATTGGTATTTCATACTCATGCCCGTGTCGAGAGGTATGAGACCTCTGACAGTACTTTGCCTATAAAATGGAGGAGAATGGCTCAACCAGTGAGCATGTGCTCAGATTGTCTGGGTACTACAATTTCTTGAATAAAGTGGGAGTTAATCTTCCAGATAAGATAGTAATTGACAAAGTTCTCTAGTCACTATCACCAAGTTACTAGAACTTCGTTATGCACTATAATATGCAAGGGATGACGAAAGTAATTCTCGAGCTCTTTGCGGTGTTGAAATTGGCGAAGGTAGAAATCAAGAAAGAGCATCAAGTGTTGATGGTATACAAGACCACTAGTTTCAAGAAAAATGGCAAAATAATAGAAAGGGAACTTCAAGAAGAATGACAAAGAAGTTGTCACTCCCGTGAAGAAACCCAAAGCTAGACTCAAGCCTGAAACTGAGTGCTTCTACTGCAAAGGAAATGGTCACTGGAAGTGGAACTGCCCCTAGATACTTGGCGGATAAGAAGGATGGCAAAATGAACAAAGGTATATTTGATATACATGTTATTGATGTGTACTTTGCTAGTGTTTATAGCAACCCCTCGGTATTTGATAATAGTTCAGTTGCTAAGAGTAGTAACTCAAAACGGGAGTTGCAAAATAAACAGAGACTAGTTAAGGGCGAGGTGACGATGTGTGTTGGAAATGATTCCAAGGTTGATAAGATCACCATCACACACTCCTTTTACCTTCGGGATTAGTGTTGAACCTAAAATAAATGTTATTTGGTGAATATGATTGGATCATGTTTATTGCAATACGGTTATTCATTTAAGTCAAAGAATAATTGTTGTTCTATTTACATGAATAAAAACCTTTTATGGTCATACACTCAATGTAAATGGTTTATTGAATCTCGATCATAGTGATACACATATTCATAAATATTGAAGCCAAAAGATGCAAAGTTAATAATGATAGTACAACTTATTTGTGGCACTACCGTTTAGGTCATATTGGTGTAAAGCGCATGAAGAAAATCCATGCCGATGGACTTTTGGAATCACTTGATTATGAATCATTTGATGCTTGCAAACCATGCCTCATGGGCAAGATGACTAAGACTCCGTTCTCCGGAACAATGGAGCGAGCCACTGACTTATTGGAAATAATACATATCGATGTATGCAGTCCAATGAGTGTTGAGGCTCACGGCGGGTATCATTGTTTTCTGACCTTCACAGATGATTTGAGCAGATATGTGTATATCTACTTGATGAAACACAAGTCTGAAACACTTGAAAAGTTCAAAGATGTAAAGTTTCTATGATCTGATCGTAGAGGCAAATATTTGAGTTACGAGTTTGGCCTTCAATTAAAACAATGTGGAATAGTTTCACAAACTCATGCCACCTAGAACACCACAGCATAATGGTGTGTCCGAACGTCATAACCGTACTTTATTGGATATAGTGCAATCTATGATGTCTCTTACCGATTTACCACTATCGTTTTGGGGTTATGCATTAGAGACAGCTGAATTCACGTTAAATAGGGCACCATCTAAATCCGTTGAGACGACACCTTATGAACTGTGGTTTGGCAAGAAACCCAAGTTATCGTTTCTTAAAGTTTGAGGTTGCGATGCTTATGTGAAAAAGCTTCAACCTGATAAGCTCGAACCCAAATCGGAGAAATGTGTCTTCATAGGATACCCAAAAGAGATTGTTGGGTACACCTTCTATCACAGACCCGAAGGCAAGATCTTTGTTGCTAAGAATGGATCCTTTCTAGAGAAGAAGTTTCTCTCGAAAGTAGTGAGTGGGAGGAAGGTAGAACTTGATGAGGTAATTGTACCTTCTCCCGAATTGGAAAGTATTTCTTCACTGAAATCAGTTCAAGTGATGCTTACACCAATTAGTGAGGAAGTTAATGATGATGATCATGAAGCTTAGGATCAAGTTACTACCGAACCTCATAGGTCAACCAGAGTACGTTCCGCACCAGAGCGGTACGGTAATCCTATTCTGGAGTTCATGTTACTTGACCATGACGAACCTACGAACTATGAGGAAGCGATGATGAGCCCAGATTCCGTGAAATGGCTTGAGGCCATGAAATCTGAGATGGGATCCATGTATGAGAACAAAGTGTGGACTTTGGTTGACTTGCCCGATGATCGGCAAGCCATAGAAAATAAATGGATCTTCAAGAGGAAGACGGACGCTGATAGTAGTGTTACTATCTACAAAGCTAGACTTGTCAAAAAAGGTTTTTGACAAAGTTCAAGGTGTTGACTACGATGAGATTTTCTCACTCGTAGCGATGCTTAAGTCTGTCCGAATCATGTTAGCAAATTGCCACATTTTATGAAATCTGGCAAATGGATGTCAAAACTACATTCCTTAATGGATTTCTTAAAGAAGAGTTGTATATGATGCAACCAGAAGGTTTTGTTGATCCTAAAGGTGCTAACAAAATGTGCAAGCTCCAGCGATCCATCCATGGACTGGTGCAAAGCATCTCAGAGTTGGAATATGCGCTTTGATGAGTTGATCAAAGCATATAGTTTTATACAAACTTGTGATGAAGCCTGTATTTACAAGAAAGTGAGTAGGAGCACTACAACCTTTGTGATAAGTATATGTGAATGACATATTGTTGATCGGGAATGATGTAGAATTTTCTGGAAAGCGTAAAAGGAGTGTTTGAAAGGAGTTTTTCAAAGAAAGACCTCGATGAAGCTGCTAACATATTGAGCATCAAGATCTATAGAGATAGATCAAGACGCTTGATAAGTTTTTGCAATGAGTACATACCTTGACAAATTTTGAAGTAGTTCAAAATGGAATAGTCAAAGAAGGAGTTCTTGCCTGTATTGCAAGGTGTGAAATTGAGTAAGACTCAAAGCCCAACCACGGCAGAAGATAGAAAGAGAATGAAAGTCATTCCCTATGCCTCAGCCATTGGTTCTATAAATTATGCCATGCTGTGTACCAGATCTATTGTATACCCTACACTGAGTTTGGCAAGGGAGTACAATAGTGATCTAGGAGTAGATCATTGGACAACAGTCAAAATTATCCTTAGTGGAATAAGGATATGTTTCTCGATTATGGAGGTGACAAAAGGTTCATCGTAAAGGGTTACGTCGATGCAAGTTTTGACACTGATCCAGATGACTCTAAGTCTCAATCTGGATACATATTGAAAGTGGGAGCAATTAGCTAGAGTAACTCCGTGCAGAGCATTGTTGACATAGAAATTTGCAAAATACATACGGATCTGAATATGGCAAACCCGTTGACTAAACTTCTCTCACAAGCAAAACATGATCACACCTTAGTACTCTTTGGGTGTTAATCACATGGCGATGTGAACTAAGATTACTGACTCTAGTAAACCCTTTGAGTGTTGGTCACATGGCGATGTCAACTATGGGTGTTAATCACATGGTGATGTGAACTATTGGTGTTAAATCACATGGCGATGTGAACTAGATTATTGACTCTAGTGCAAGTGGGAGACTGAAGGACATATGCCCTAGAGGCAATAATAAAGATGTTATTTATATTTCCTTATATCATGATAAATGTTTATTATTCATGCTAGAATTGTATTAACCGGAAACTTAGTACATGTGTGAATACATAGACAAATAGAGTGTCACTAGTATGCCTCTACTTGACTAGCTCGTTGAATCAAAGATGGTTAAGTTTCCTAGCCATAGACATGAGTTGTCATTTGATTAACGGGATCACATCATTAGAAAATGATGTGATTGACTTGACCCATTCAGTTAGCTTAGCACTTGATCGTTTAGTATGTTGCTATTGCTTTCTTCATGACTTATACATGTTCCTATGACTATGAGATTATGCAACTCCCGAATACCGAAGGAACACTTTGTGTGCTACCAAACGTCACAACGTAACTGGGTGATTAGAAAGGTGCTCTACAGGTGTCTCCGATGGTGTTTGTTGAGTTGGCATAGATCGAGATTAGGATTTGTCACATCGATTGTCGAAGAGGTATCTCTGGGCCCTCTCGGTAATGCACATCACTATAAGCCTTGCAAGCAATGTGACTAATGAGTTACTTGTGGGATGATGCATTGCAGAACGAGTAAAGAGACTTGCCGGTAACGAGATTGAACTAGGTATTGAGATACCGACGATCGAATCTCGGGCAAGTAACATACCGATGACAATGGGAACAACGTATGTTGTTATGCGGTTTGACCGATAAAGATCTTCGTAGAATATGTGGGAGACAATATGAACATCCAGGTTCCGCTATTGGTTATTGACCGGAGACGTGTCTCGGTCATGTCTACATAGTTCTCGAACCCGTAGGGTCCGCACGCTTAATGTTCGGTATTATGAGTTTATGTGTTTTGATGTACCGAAGGTAGTTCGGAGTCCTGGATATGATCACGAACATGACGAGGAGTCTCGAAATGGTCGAGACATAAAGATCAATATATTGGATGACTATGTTTGGACATCGGAAATGTTTCGAGAGAGTACGGGCATATACCGGAGTACCGGGGGGGTTACCAGAACCCCCCAGGGAGTATATGGGCCCTAATGGGCTTTAGTGGAGAGAGAGAGGGGCAGCCAGGGCAGGCCGCACGCCCCCTCCCCCTCTGGTCCGAATTGGACTAGGAAGGGGGGGCGGCGCCCCCCTTTCCTTCCTCCCTCTCTCCCCCTTCCTTCTCTCCTAGTCCAACTAGGGAGGGGGGGAATCCTACTCCCGGTGGGAGTAGGACTCCTCGAGGGCGCGCCATAGAGGGCCGGCCCTCCCCCCTCCTCCACTCCTTTATATACGGGGGAGGGGGGCACCCCATAGACACACAAGTTGATCATTGATCCCTTAGCCGTGTGCGGTGCCTCCCTCCACCATAATCCACCTCGGTCATATCGTTACAGTGCTTAGGCGAAGCCCTGCGCCGGGTAGCTTCATCATCACCATCATCACGCCGTCGTGCTGATAAAGCTCTCCCTTGACACTCAGCTGGATCAAGAGTTCGTGGGACGTCACCGAGCCGAACGTGTGCAGATCGCGGAGGTGCCATACTGTCGGTACTAGGGTCATGAAGACGTGCGACTACATCAACCGCGTTGTCATAACGCTTCCGCTTATGGTCTATGAGGGTACGTGGACTACACTCTCCCCTCTTGTTGCTATGCATCACCATGATCTTGCGTGTGCGTAGGATTTTTTTGAAATTACTACGTTTCCCAACACTTGCTTCGTCTCGGCCCGGTCTTGGGAGAACTACTACTTCTTCTTAGTCGGCGCGGCCTCCAAGATCCTTGGAGCGCCCTCCATGTCCAGTCGCGCGGCCGCCACGGCCTTGAAAGTGAGCTTGAGGGCCATGAGTGCGTCCTTGGTGTCTCCCACCATGATGAGGACACCATTGCTCTCCGGCATCTTGATGACGTTGTAGCCAGGGTGAGTTGCTGCCATGAACTTGGCGAGGGCCGGATACCCGAGAATGGCGTTATACGGGAGGCCGATGCGGGCGATGTCGAAGTCGATGAGCTCGGTGCGGTAGTTGCTGCGTGTACCGAAGGCGACGGGGAGGCGGATCTGCCCCAGAGGAAGGGTGGAGCCGTCGACCACCCCTGAGAAAGGCTTGGTGGGGAGGAGCCGGTCGTAAGGCACATGAAGCTGATCGAAGGCTTCCATAGAGAGGACATTGAGGCCAGTGCCGCCGTCAATGAGGGTCCTGGTGACTGGGACGTTGCAGATGGTGGGGGTGCAGAGCATGGGGAGCACGCCGGCGCCGACCGTAGTCTTGGAGTGATCCCTAGAATTGAAGATGATGTCGGCCTCGGGCGTCGCCCAGTCTGGAGGAGCCCCCTGCCGCGACTGGGCGGCCCCCACATGCCGGAAGAGCTGCTTGACGTGGCGTCTTGAAGCGGGCGCCTGCGACCCACTGAGGATGACCGCGATGGCATGGGGTGCCGGCGCCGCAAAGCGCGTGATGAATAGATCATGCAACTCCTCCCAAGAGGCCACCGAGGACTCTGGCAGGTTGAGCAGCCTGGAGCGAGGCACGCCTGTGAGGGCCATAGGGAGCCAGTTCGCCATGACTTTGTCATTGCCGCCTGCCGCCCAGACGACCTCCGCGTACACCTGGAGGAACTCCATGGGGTCCATCGCGCCGTCGTACCGCGAGGGCAGCTCCGGCCTGAACTTCAGCATCCACTTCACCCACCCGAGGCCAGGGGAGAAAGCTCGAAGGCCCGCGATGCCTCCGAATGCGCCTGGCGGCCCGGCAGGAGGGGCGGCGCCTGCCATGAGAACCGAGCGGCGAGGGTGGAGTGCGGCTGATGAAGAGGCGGACCTTCGACACGCCCCTACCTGGCGCGCCAAATGTCGGATTCAGGGCTCCGCAGACCCAAGAAAGGTTCGAACTCTAGGGCGTGTGCGAAGAACTCAACCCCTTCAGCCAACCAACCCGTCGCCCCCATAGCCTAGCTCGATGGATAAGGAAGAAGATGGACCCAGCAGTTTACCTAGGTTTGGGCCACCTTGCGGTGTAAGACCCTAATCCTGCTTTGTGGTGGATTTGCCTCACGAGGGGCTGAGGATGAACTAGTACAAGGGAAGAACTGCGAGGTTGTTATGGTGTGGGTGTGAGTTGATGAGGTTTCGATGATCGGATCGAGGATCCCCTCTCTTGGTGGTGGCTAACCTATACTTATAGTGGCCTTGGTCCTCTTCCCTCAAAACGAAGGCAGGAATGGATCCCACGGTGGCCAATTTGAAAGGGACAAGTACTACATCTTATCCTGACAAAAGATGGTCTTCTCCTGCAAAGCTTCTGGTCGTGACGCTGCGGTGGGCTCGGTCATGACATCCGTCCTGCCGTCCTGGCGGTCTTGGTCTCGTTGCACGGGAATGGAAACCTTTGGCAGATTCCTTGGGACCCTGCGCCTGTGCTTGCTTCCTTAGCACCAAAGAGGAAACATGCTGCTCTGTGCCTGCTGGCGCCTGCCTGGCCCTGATCGTCATGGCTTGCATCACCGCAACCTCATGAGGTTGACACCCGCATAGAAATATCCACTCCTCAGGAGGCAACCTGGGAAGGCTGCTCCATCCGGGGGTCTTGGCGTTGTCCGCCTCGCGAGGCTTGGCCCCTCGCGACGGTCTTGTCTTGAAGGTGTTGTAGATGGGCCGCACCAGGCCGTTGATGAAGCCACGCCATGGGCCGCAGGCAGGCAGTCTGGGTACCCTGGTTCCCAGAAGCCGACAGAACTTAAGGAGGTGACCGAATTAAGAACGAAGACACCAAGGTCACAAACTCACAACTACAACCAAGTTGAAAATATTGCTCTATGCTATCCTTGGATGAACATCTCTATGGATGCAATGGTTTGAACGGATCCAAACAAGGCTATGTTTTGGAAGAGAATTGCAGAGTACTACAACAACTCTGTGGAGCTGCAATCAAGTTGTACACAAGGGTCTCTTGGGCATCGTTGGGGCACCATTCATGGCCAATGCAACCGATGGTACGGTTGCATCAATCAAGTGAATCATGCACCACCGAGCGGTGTGCAAGTCATGAAGTATGGCCCGTACATCCAAGAACTCTTCAAGCATAGGAACAAGAAGTTCGGCCACAAGCCCTCGTGTTGCATCATTGCTACAAAGAGCTTTGCAAAAACGAGAAGTGGATCAAGAGAGTTGTGGAGACCACTCCAAAAAGATCAAGGTTGAGCATATCCATTGAGGACGACGACGAGGTGGATGAAGAGGCTAACAATAAACTAGAAGGGAACAAAATTGCAAAAGAGAGTGTAAGTGCATCTAGTTCCCCTTAGTGATTTTGGTGTATTGAAGACTTATAGGTTAAGGGACTGATGCGTTTGTGAGTGTACACAGGTCTATAAGTCTATGAGGAGTTTGATATTTACAGAGAAAGTCGACCCCTAAAGATGAATGTCTTCAACAGAAGACTTTGGATTTCTGAAGACTTTCTGAAGACTTTGAAAGTGAAGAAATTGGTGTGACCGTGAAGACTTGATATTCATGCGAGGAATATGAAGTGTGAAGACTATTGTTTTCGTAGTTTCATTTTCTCTTTCTTGAGTCATAGGAAACACCTTACTGTTGAAGGGGGTCGAGGAAAAACTAAGGAAAAGTTTCCAAGTGATGCTCATCTCAAAATCCTACACCTACCAATCCTTTCGAGTGAAGCCATTGGAAATCTCATACAATTCAGTCAATTTCTTCAGTGACAGAGATGAAGTTCTTCTGGTCTCTAAGGAATTTGTTCTGACTGAGGAGTTAGGAATTCACCAGTGCGGATTGCCTACAAGTGAGGAACATGATAGCCCTGAGGAATTTGATAGTCAAATTTCCGACCGTTGTTGTGCTATGCGCCAGCTATCCCAAAATATCTACCCACCTAACGGTCATATCATTGAAGGGCATTTATGTCTTATCATGTCGGGCTGCTCCCTAGGCTATAAATAGCCGCCCCCTACAACCACTAGCTGGTTGGCTGCTCCGAGAGAAACTGACACTTGTCATTGAGAGCATCCCATCCTCCGAGGACTTTGAGCGAAAATCATCAAGTGAGGAAAACCCAAACCCAAACACCTACAAACCCAAAGTGATTGAGCATCACTGAAGAGATTGTTCCTGTGTGGATCCGACGCTTGTTACCTTTGAAGACTGTGCATCTTCCAGACGGTTAGGCGTCATGGTCTAGAGCATCCAAGAGGAAATTGTGGATCACCGGGTGACCGAGTTTGTGAAGGTTTGGAAGTCACCTGAAGACTTACCACGAGGGATTGGGCGAGGTTTGTGTGACCTTAGCTCAAGGAGAATACTATGAGGACTGTGTGTCCGGGACTGTGTGTCCTCAGGTTTAAATACCTAGCCACTCCATCCAGATGTACAACTGTCACAGCAGTTGGAACTGGTCTACCAAATCACTGTCTTCATCATGCCTACTGGTTCTATTTCGTCAACCCATTCATTTCCTCATTACTGTGTTTTGTACTTGATCGTTACTGTTTGGAGACTTTGACTGAAGACTTTCTCAATTTCCTCAGTTCAATTTCTTTAGTCTGTTTGTGTTCAGCCTGCTTATCCTGTGTTTACGCTTTTTGTACTCTGTGTTTGTTTTCTTTTCATCATGATGATTGTGCTTATGTTATGTTATGTTTGCATCTGAGTACTTATTCCGCTGCTAGTAGCTCTTCGCTTAGGAATTTCCTCACCCTGAAATTCCTCAGTGAAGAATTCATAAAAATCGCCTACTCACCCCCCTCTAGTCGACTTAACGCACTTTAAATTGGTATCAGAGCAAGGTACTCCCTTGTTCTGTGCGATTTTGGTTTAATCGCTTGGAGTTTTAGTTATGTCGACTGCAGGTATGATCAAGGTCTCTGCTGGGTGTCCTACCTTCGATGGGATGGACTACCCCTACTGGAAAAATAAGATGCGAATGCATCTTGAGGCAATTGATAACGATCTCTGGTATGTTGTGGAAAATGGTGTTCCCTCTGTCACTCCTACCATCAACGCTGGTGATGTGAAGAGATTCAAGCAACTCGACTCTCAAGCGAAGAACATCATATGTGGCCATCTAAGCAAAGGGCAGTATGGCAGAGTGAGTGCTTTGGAGACAGCTAAGCTTATCTGGGATAGGTTGTCCAAGGTCAATGAAGGAGTCTCAACACAGCGTGACTCTCGAGTTGACGTTCTTCACAATCTCTTCAACCGCTTCAAAAGACTCGACAATGAAAATTTTCAACAAACCTTCGATCGCCTCACTGACATTTCAAATGAGCTTCAAGCACTTAGTGCCACTGACATCACCGACCATGAGGTGGTGAAGAAATTGCTGAGATCGCTTGATTCCTCATTTGATACCCTTGCACTGATGATACAAGAACGTGGAGACCACAAGTCACTTGATCCCGCTGATATCCTCGAGAGGCTAAACACTCATGAGTTCCAGCTTGTTGAGGAGATCTCTATGGACCGAGCTATGGCAGATCACGCGCTCTGAAGGCCAAGGAAGTGTCTGGATCTGAAGGTGAGGATTCTCGTAGCAGCCTTGGTGATCCTGAAGAATTGAGCCAGGAGCTAGCTATGCTCGTGAGGAAATTCTAGAAGTTCTCAAGGCGTGGTCGCTTTGGCAAATCCTCAAGAAGTGATGATGTAAGATCAGATTCCTCATCCCGTGACTACAAGAAGAGAACTTGCCACAAATGCAAGAAACCTGGTCACTACATTCAAGATTGTCCTCTGTGGGAAAAGGAATCAAAGAAGAAGAAATACAAGGATTACAGTTCTGATGACTCAAAGAAGAAGAAGAAAACTTCAAAGTCCTCATCATCAAAATCCTCGAAGTCTTCATCTCACAAGAAGAGCAGCTCCAAAAAGGCTCGGGCATTCATTGGCAAGGAAATGGACTCTGAAGCTGAATCTGAGGAACATGAGGAAGAGGAGGCATCCGAGGAGTCAGAATCCGGTGTGGCGAGCCTAGCCCTTGCTACTGCGTTTGTCAGCAAGTCCATCTTCAACTCTGAGGAAAATGGCTTCCCCAACAAGGCTAATGACGGCGGTGATGACTACGCTCCCACCTATTGCTGCATGGCAAAGGGTGCCAAGGTACTCACATATCCCTCCTCTGAATCTAGTGAGGATGAATCTGATGAAAACCTCAAGCCTAGCTATTCTAAACTTACTAAGATTGCTGTGAAACAACAAAAGGCTTTTGAAAAGGTTCAAAATATGTTGGACAAAAGCGATGACCTGTTGGGTGAAGAAATGGACCGCACTCAAACCTTGACTGATAATCTTCAAAGACTTCAGTCCAAGTTTGATAATCTTCAGGTTCATCATAACACTCTCTTATCTGATCATGAGAAGTTTTCTTATGAATTTCTTCAAAGAAAGCAAGATCTTCAGAAGCTAAGGAAGAGTTATGAAGATCTTTAGAAGGAACATGATTCATTGCTTGCTCAGCAGATCAGCGCTGCTCAGGAAGAATTCATTCCACCATGCTTGAAGTGCATTGAACGTGAATCTGCTAATTCTTCACCTGAAAGTTCAAATGCTTCTATTGCTGCAAATTCTTCAACTGTCTCTGCTATCACTAATTCCTCATCTGAGGATATTGCTAGTATCACTGACAATGTAGGGCTGAAGGAATTGTATATGACATGCATGTACAAAAGCCTCAAAGGGCATCAGGCTCTTTGTGATGTGCTTAAAAAGCAGATCCTTAACAGGAACCCTAGGAAAGAGGGTATTGCCTTTGAGAGGAAACTCAATGCTGATGGGACATACTAGAAGCCTGAGCAGTATCCCAAAACTTCATGGGTTGCTGCAAAAGGGACCTCCAGTAGATCCATCTACTTTATCTGGCTTTACATGTGAATCTCCTCATTCTTCTAATGAGTCATTTGACTCCAACTATAAGTTGTTCAAAAATCAGAATGGTGAAGTATTTTCTAGATATGTTGGCACTAACTGCAGGAATGGTCCCCCTATGAAGAAAATTTGGGTTCCCAAAAGGTGCCTTGTGATACGTCTCCGTCGTATCTATAATTTTTTATTGTTCCATTCCAATATTATTCAACTTTCATATACATTTGGCAACTTTTTATACTATTTTTGGGACTAACATATTGATCCAGTGCCCAGTGCCAGTTCCTGTTTGTTGCATGTTTTATGTTTCACAGAAACCCTATATCAAACGGAGGCCAAACGGGATAAAAATGGACAGAGAATTATTTTGGAATATTTGGAAAATCTGGGAGAAAGATCAACGCGAAACGGTGTCCGAGGTGGGCACGAGGCAGGGGGGCGCGCCCCACCCCCCTGGGCGCGCCCCTGACCCTCGTGGTCCACCTCTAAGGCGGTTGATGCCCTTCTTCGGCCGCAAGAAAGCTATTTTTTGGTAAAAAATCACGGCGAAGGTTTCAGTCCAATCGGAGTTACGGATCTCCATATATATACGAAACGGTGAAAGGGCAGCAGAAGAGGACGCAGAAACAGAGAGAGACAGATCCAATCTCGGAGGGGCTCTCGCCCCTCCCACGCCATGGAGGCCAAGGACCAGAGGGGAAACCCTTCTCCCATCTAGGGAGGAGGTCAAGGAAGAAGAAGACGAAGGGGCCCCCTCTCCCCTTCTCTTCCGGTGGCGCCGGAACGCCGCCATGGCCATCATCATCACGGCAATCTTCACCAACAACTTCACCGCCATCATCACCAACTCTTCCCCCCCCCCTCTATGCAGCGGTGTAACCTCTCTCTTACCCTCTGTAATCTCTACTTAAACATGGTGCTCAACGCTATATATTATTTCCCAATGATGTATGGCTATCCTATGATGTTTGAGTAGATCCGTTTTGTCCTATGGGTTAATTGATGATCATGATTGGTTTGAGTTGCATGTTTTATTATTGGTGCTGTCCTATGGTGCTCTCCGTGTCGCGTAAGCGTGAGGGATTCCCTCTGTAGGGTTTGCAATATGTTCATGATTTGCTTATGGTGGGTGGCGTGAGTGACAGAAGCACAGATCCGAGTAAGTAGGTTGTTTGCGTATGGGATAAAGAGGACTTGATGCTTTAATGGTATGGTTGGGTTTTACCTTAATGATCTTTAGTAGTTGCGGATGCTTGCTAGAGTTCCAATCATAAGTGCATATGATCCAAGTAGAGAAAGTATGTTAGCTTATGCCTCTCCCTCAAATAAAATTGCAATAATGATTACCGGTCTAGTTATCGATTGCCTAGGGACAAATAACTTTCTCGTAACAAAAAGCTCTCTACTAAAACTAATTTAGTTGTGTCTTTATCTAAACAGACCCTAGCTTTTATTTACTCCCTCTTTATTATCTTGCAAACCTATCCAAAAACACCTACAAAGTACTTCTAGTTTCATACTTGTTCTCGGTAAAGCGAACGTCAAGCGTGCGTAGAGTTGTATCGGTGGTCGATAGAACTTGAGGGAATATTTGTTCTACCTTTAGCTCCTCGTTGGGTTCGACACTCTTACTTATCGAAAGAGGCTACAATTGATCCCCTATACTTGTGGGTTATCAAGACCTTTTTCTGGCGCCGTTGCCGGAGAGCAATAGCGCGGGGTGAATATTCTCATGTGTGCTTGTTTGCTTTATCACTAAGTAATTTTTATTTGCTCTTCTTAGTTGTTCTCTATCTTTAGTTATGGATATGGAACACGAAATACCAAAAAAAATAGGTGTACTTGCTGCTCATGGAGATGGGGAACCTCCTAAAACCCTTGATGCTGGTTATGTGAAAGATATTATGTACTACTTTAATAATCCCGAGAAAACCCCATTCAATTATGTAATGGGAGTAACATTGGATCAACGTGAATACTTTAGGGATTACCGCTTGACACAAAAAGGGAAACTGTTATGGGATCAAATTCATATATTGAAGTGGTATGTGTCGGTGTCAAAACTGGCGGATCACGGGTAGGGGGTCCCGAACTGTGCGTCTAAGGAGGATGGTAACAGGAGGCGAGGGACACAATGTTTACCCAGGTTCGGGCCCTCTCGATGGAGGTAATACCCTACTTCCTGCTTGATTGATCTTGATGATATGAGTATTACATGAGTTGATCTACCACGAGATCGTAGAGGCTAAACCCTAGAAGCTAGCCTATGGTATGATTGTTGTTGTCCTATGGACTAAACCCTCTGGTTTATATAGACATCGGAGGGGGCTAGGGTTACACAGAGTCGGTTACAAGGGAGGAGATCTACATATCGGTATTGCCAAGCTTGCCTTCCACGCCAAGGAGAGTCCCACCCGGACACGGGACGAAGTCTTCAATCTTGTATCTTCATAGTCCAACAGTCCGGCCAAAGGATATAGTCCGGCTGTCCGAGGACCCCCTAATCCAGGACTCCCTCAGTAGCCCCTGAACCAGGCTTCAATGACGATGAGTCTGGCACGCAGATTGTCTTCGGCATTGCAAGGCGGGTTCCTCCTCCGAATACTCCATAGAAGATTTTGAACACAAGGATAGTGTCCGGCTCTGCAAAACAAATTCCACATACCACCGTAGAGAGAATAATATTCCCACAAATCTAATCTGCTGACGCATTTTGCAGCATGACATCACACCACGGCCCGGTCATTATTCGAACCGTTTTTCACAACCAGCCACAGCACGTATTGCGAGGCGGTTTCCTTGGCACGTCTTGTCGAAGCAGAGATCGTGTCCCCTTATCACGGGATTCTCATCAATACGGGTGTGGGTAACCCAGCCGCGCCATCAATTACGGCGCTTGGGGAATAAGCGATTTTACCAGGTAGGTGGGGAGGCGCATAGCCTCTTCCGCCCTTATAAAGGGACAAGGATTCACCCTTTTCACCTACGCCTTCTTCCTCCTAGCTCATCCATTCTTGCGCACTCGAGCTCCAGCGCCCAAGTTTGCGTTTTTCTCCTCAAACCACTCCAAGCATGTCCGGAGCGGGAGGCAAGTGGATGGTCTCCTCCGTTACGGAGGAGAACATCACAAAGCTGCGGGGAGCCGGATACCTGGCCGCGGATATCGCGCACCGGCTGCCAGATGCGGGGCAAATCATCCCTACTCCAGAACCCCATGAGAGGGTGGTTTTCCTTACCCACTTCGTCCGCGGACTGGGATTTCCCCTCCACCCGTTTGTCCGCGGGCTCATGTTCTACTACGGGCTGGACTTTCACGATCTGGCCCCAAATTTCATCCTCAACATCTCGGCGTTTATCGTCGTGTGCGAGGCCTTCCTCTGCATCCAACCACATTTCGGCCTGTGGCTGAAGACCTTCAATGTTAAACCGAAGGTGGTGGTCGGCCAGCAAGCGGAGTGCGGAGGCGCCATGGTGGGCAAAATGCCCAACGTCACCTGGCTCGAAGGCACCTATGTGGAGACCATAAAGGGGTGGCAATCGGGGTGGTTCTATATCACCGAGCCGCGCGACACCAACTGGGTGGCGGCCCCCAAATTTCGATCCGGAATCCCCATGCGGCTCACCTCCTGGAAAGAGAAGGGCCTGTCCTGGGGTTCCCCGGTAGAGCTGACCGGACTCCAGAAATGCATCAGAAACATGATGAGCAAGAAAATCAAGCTCGTCAACGTGGTCCAGGTCATGCTCTTCCACCGGATCCTCCCGTGTCAACGAGGGCATTCAATTTGTGGGAGTTCGACCCGGCCGAGCACCAGACGCTGCGAGAGCTATTTGACACGACGCACAAGGACGTCTGGAAGGTGCTGTTCAAGGGCGCTGAGGTACCTCCTCCCCTCACCGAGGACCGCGGACTCAGCGCAAAGCATCCTGCCAATCCGGTGAGTTTTTCATATCTCATAGGATGTTTATTTTCCCCAGTTTAATCATGTGCGGGATCTAAGCCTCCATACTATTTAACAGGACTGGGTAGAGACAGCGGAGCAGATCGATTGCCCAGCCCCCCTTCCTGAAGATCCTGCAGATGCTCTCCTAACGGAGATGCTGGTTCCGGCGCCTTACGAGGTGCCAGCGAAGAAGGCCAAGAAGAAGGCCACGGGGACCCGAAAGGGTCTCCGGCGCAGGGTTATATCGGACTCATCGTCCGAAAACTCCGAGGCGCACTCCTCCCACGAAAACGAGGAGGAGGAAGAGGAAAGTTCTCCCCCCCAGCCGGGGGGCAAGAAAAGGAAGGCCGCCCCAACCGGGGAGGCCGAAGGGTCCAAGAAGGGAAGGACCCTCCTCCCGGACTGCTCCACGACGGCCGCCTACAGCGACGATGAGTGGTTGCCCAAGGACAAGCCCCTGGCGAAGTCGTAAGTATCCGGATTCCATAGTAATTCATGGTATGTTTTATTGCACTGCTTCTCATCACGCCGAACATGATTATGCAGTCCATCCCGAGCCCATATCGATGTATCTTCGTCGGATGGTTCTTTGGACCCGTCGGATATGAATAGCGATTCACTTCCGACCGCCTCCACCCCTCGCCCTACGGACAACGTCGAGGTGTTATCTCAAAGGGCACCAAGCCGAGGGGAGCTAGTCTTGGAGGAGCCTCAAGGCGACGTTCCGAACCTTGGGCGCAAGGGGAGCAAGACTCCCATGGGCTCCGAATTCGGCCCCCAGCTGAACACTGCGCCGGAACCTCCAGTGGTTCCGGACTCTGTCAGGCGACCCCCATTAAGAGGGGCAAGCCGCCTGTGCCGGTGGCCTCTGTCCACCCAGAGGCATCGGACAACTTGCTTGAAGCGCTTCGCGGCGCTTCCATTGACGAGGAACACCGCACTATCATGAGTGCGGTGGTCAAGAAGGTTCAGTCTGCCAAGAGCGGACCGACTGAAGCCTGTGCCAGCCTCCTAATAGGCTTTGAGGTAAGTGACCAGATTATAAGAGAATGTTACCTCATAGACACTAGCCCCTGATGCTCTGTTCGGCGTTTGCGAAGAAAGGCCGAATAGAGGATCAAATAATAACCACAGGAGTCTAATCGAAATATGTCTATGTGCATATGCAGGCTTCACTACTAGCCGCTGCCGCACGTACTGCGGAGGTCGCCGCACTGAAGCGGGACCTTGAGCGGTCCAAGGAAGAGCTCGGCCTTGCCAAAAGGCAGCTCGAAGAGAACAAAGGTAAGTTATACCCCGTCTGTATGTTGATAAGAAAAAACAAGGGTGATTGCTTAGATCATAGGATCGACATGAATTTTGCCAGGGGCCACGACCGAAGTGGCGACCCTGAAGAAGGCGCTGACCGAGGCCGAGGACAAGGCGACCAAGGAGCGCATTGAGCGGGAAAAACAAGAGGCCCGGGTGGGCGAGGTGCAGCAAGAGCTCCAGGCTCTCGTCAAGAAACATGAGTCCTTGGAGCTTGACTTTAAGACGCGAGAGTCCGAGCTTGCGAAGGCCCTCGAAAGCGCACAACACGCCAAGGCCGAAGCCCAAAAGGCCCTCCAGGAAATTGAGGCAGTTAAGAAGATAGCGGCGGGTAAGGCATTCATAATGCAAAGCAAGCATGTGAAAGAAAATTTCCTTTTACTTACCCGAGTTCGGAGCTCTCCAGGAGCATTTGCAGATCTGCCCGCAGTGTGTCAGATGCCGCGGAGTTTTACAGGGCCGAGGAGGGGAGCTCGACGGAGAAGTTGTTCTGGTCTCAGTATACTGGGACCGAACACCCCATGCCATTGAGCGACCAGCTGAAGCAACTGGTCGAGCTCCACAAGGCAGCCGAACAGGCCATGAAGGGTCTTATAGTCCAGATGTGGCCTGGCGATCCCCTGCCCGATAGCTACATCGGCCTGGTGAGGCGGCTTGTGAATGCCTGCCCACGGCTTGAAGTCATAAAGCGGTCCGTCTGCATCGAGGGCGCGCGTAGGGCTTTTGCCCGAGCAAAGGTGCAGTGGGCGAAGCTGGACGCCGAGAAGCTGGTGAAGGAGGGGCCGCCAGAAGGCAAGGAGCATCGCCACCCCGAGATGTATTATAACAGTGTCCTGAAGGGTTCTCGCCTTGTGGCGGAGGAATGTACTAAGGATGTAATATTCGAATGAATGTACTCATGCGATCCTGTAATATGAAACGAGTTCATTTGTGCTATGCAACGCTTGTGAATTTAAAATATTACCTTCTGTGCGGCCGTTTATAAAATCTGAGAGTTGGCCAGTCGTCGGCTTCTGCCCCCATGTAACTAGTACTGAGGTGTTTGGGATAAACCTGAGCACTCTTTATCCCAATTTTGGGTCCTTCGAGGGAGGTGTTCAGCACAACGAACCAGGCAATCGGACTATAAGGCTTTATCACTCTCACTTAGCCATAGAAGTCTACAATTTTAAATTTTGGCGAAGCCCCTAGTATTCGGAAGGCCGAATTTGGGGCGCTATATACGCCTAAGTCGGGCAAGGCCGACTCCTCGCCTGAAGCGGAAAAAGTCTTTAAGGACTTGAGACCTCTCGAACAGCGACCAGCTCTCGCCTTATCATGACAGTCAGTTTTCGGCTTTCTCTACTGAGGTGCTCGTCCGGAAGAACCGGGACACAATCGCAGTAGTTCTCCCAGCGCTACCTTAGCCGATATTGCGGAACGTAAGGTACCAAAACATGGGAGCCGGGCAAACCCAACTATTGACCCAAGACATGATTCGGAGCTGATGCATATAATGCTATAAGTTCGGGGTGCCGCACTGTCGAAAGTGTTCGGACTTCTCACGCCGTATTATGGGGTATACTGAAGCCCCTGGCGTACTGGTCGTACCAGAATGTACGGGTGCAAGTTGTCGTAAATAAACAGACAAGAAAAAAGAAGGGTAATGCAATTATAGACTAATGCTACACATTGTTATTTAAATAATACGTCGAAGCGTACTGATACAAGTAGTGCAATAAGCAAAAAATAGGACTATTTGACATGTCCTATCCAAGGATAAGCTGCGTATGGGTATTAAAAATGGGTACTTCGATTGTTATCAGAGACCACCTGGGGATTCCCTTGTACGTCTTAGCTTCTTGCCTCCTTGGTTGTTCCTTCCCGTAATGTGTCCAGCAATCAGACTGCCGGAAAGGGCTTCCAGAGAGTAAGGTCCTGAAAGAGAGGAAATGATAAAGGTATACAGCCCCTGGGGCGGTTGAGCCGCATTGTGGGACGTGCCCTGGTCGTGCCCCCGCCTATGCCCATGGTATTTTTAGTGCGTAGTTATGTACGCACGGCACAGATTTCGTTGCTTGACTGGGACTAGGACGGGGGCCGAATTGCTAGGCAAGCTCTGAACGTCCCAGGCGATCCTGTTGCAGGTTACTCCGGACTTGCTTGAAGGTGTCCGGGGGCTTTATCACCGAATTGGCGGTTTGCCTTGAAAGGCTGCTTTGTGCCTCAGCTGCGAGGGCCGCAGTGTGCTCCTCCATGCGGAGCGAGCATTCTGTGTTTCCATTGACTGTTATAACCCCATGAGGTCCTGGCATTTTGAGCTTGAGGTATGCATAATGCGGTATCGCATTGAATCTCGTAAATGCGGTTCGCCCAAGCGGTGCGTGATAGCCACTCTGGAACGGGACGATATCGAAGATTAACTCCTCGCTTTGGAAGTTGTCCGGAGATCCGAAGACCACTTCTAGTGTGATTGAGCCCGTGCAATGGGCCTCCACACCTGGGATGACACCTTTAAAGGTGGTTTTAGTGGGTTTGATCCTCGAGGGGTCTATACCCATTTTGCGCATTGTATCCTGAAAGAGCAGGTTCAGGCTGTTGCCCCCGTCCATAAGGACTCGAGTGAGGTGAAATCCGTCGATGATGGGGTCAAGGACCAGTGCGGCAGATCCGCCATGACGGATACTAGTGGGGTGGTCCCTGCGATCAAAGGTGATCGGACAAGAGGACCATGGGTTGAACTTTGGGGCGACTGGCTCCATCGCATATACGTCCCTTAGTGCACGTTTCCGTTCCCTCTTGGGAATGTGGGTTGCGTATATCATGTTCACCGTTTTCACTTGTGGAGGGAACCTCTTCTGTCCTCCTGTGTTCGGCGGCCGGGGCTCCTCCTCGTCGTCGCTATGCAGCCCCTTGTCCCTGTTTTTGGCATTCAACTTGCCGGCCTGCTTGAACACCCAGCATTCTCTGTTGGTGTGATTGGCTGGCTTATCGGGGGTGCCGTGAATTTGACACGAGCGATCGAGTATGCGGTCCAAACTGGATGGGCCCGGATTGCTTCTTTTGAACGGTTTCTTCCGCTGACCGGATTTAGAGCCGCTGAATCCGGCATTGACTGTCGTGTCCTCGGTGTTGTCGCCGTTGTTGCGGCGCTTGTGTCTGTTACGACGCGGTCTGTCGTTAGTATCCTTTGTATCTGAAGTGCCATGACTTCTTGATGTGTTGTTGCTGCGAGCCAGCCAGCTGTCTTCGCCTGCGCAAAATTGGGTCATGAGCGTCGTGAGGGCTGCCATAGACTTCGGCTTCTCCTGGCCGAGGTGCCGGGCGAGCCACTCATCACGGATGTTATGCTTAAATGCCGCTAAGGCCTCTGCATCCGGACAGTCGACAATTTGGTTTTTCTTAGTTAGGAACCGGGTCCAGAATTGCCTGGCCGATTCCCCTGGCTACTGAGTTATATGGCTCCAGTCATAAGTGCCCTGGAAGTTGTCAAGAAATGCATCTTCCAAATCCTCCCAACTGCCAATGGAGTCTGCTGGCAAGCTATTCAGCCAATGCCGAGCTGGTCCTTTGAGTTTTAGTGGGAGGTACTTGATGGCATGTAGATCATCACCGCGAGCCATGTGGATGTGGAGGAGGAAATCCTCGATCCATACCGCAGGTTCTGTTGTACCATCATATGATTCAATGTTTACGGGTTTAAACCCTTCTGGGAATTCGTCATCCATTACTTCATCAGTGAAGCATAGGGGGTGTGCGGCGCCTCTGTGTCGGGCTATATCACGACGCAGTTCGTATGAGTCTTGTCTGCTGTATTCGGCCCGGCCGGATTTTCTTTTAGTGTATCCGGCGTGACGGTCATCTTCCCGCGTTGGTACGCGCCCCCGTGATCCGTAGATCGATCCTGCATGTTTTGCCTTGTTTTCCAATACGTCTCGTAGGTCCTGCGTGTTGCCCCGGGCCTTGGTATTTTTGTTTGAGTGGCGGCGGGGTGCGGGCTGGACTTCGGGCTGATATGCCTCTCTGTCTCGGCCACGAGGTGGCCGATCTGCCGCATCATACGCTGGTGGTGTATGTTTTAATACTTCCTCCTCGAGTCGAAGTAGCAACCTGCGCTTTGGGTAACTCTTGGTTGGGCGCTCGAGTTCGTATTCCTCGGCTGCCAGGACTTCAGTCCATCTATCCGCTAGCAGATCTTGATCAGCTCGAAGCTGTTGTTGCTTTTTCTTCAGGCTGTTTGCTGTGGCTATAAGCCGGCGCTTGAAGCGCTCCTGTTCGACGGGATCCTCAGGCATGACAAATTCTTCTTCGCCGAGGCTCACTTCGTCTTCCGAGAGAGGCATGTAATTGTCATCCTCTGATTCTCCGTTTGCTGCCTGTTCCGGAGGGCTAGCTTGTTCATCCTCCCGCTCGAGGTCTGGCTGGAGGGGATTATCGTCGTCTTCGGCACTATCCGGAGCGTTATTGTCTCTTGTGCCGGTATCGCTGCTTTTGCTATGGCGAGACTTAGAGCGGCGCCGCTGACGTCGGTGCTTGGGTTGCTTCTTGGAGGGATTATCCTCCGTTGTCTTGTCGCCATCCCCTTCTTTGGGGGTGTCCACCATGTATATGTCATACGATGAGGTGGCCGTCCAGCGCCCTATGGGCGGTGGTTCTTGTTCGTCTCCTGCATCGTCGTCCATACCGTCGATGTCTTCGGAGCCGAAGTCGAGCATGTCGGTTAAATCGTCGACAGTGGCTACTAAGTGGGTGGTGGGTGGGGCACAAATTTCTTCGTCGTCCGCATCCCATTCTAGCCGGACATAGTTCGGCCAAGGGTCTCCCGACAGGGAGAGAGACTTCAACAAGTTTAGTACGTCGCCAAAAGGCGAGTGCTGATAGATATCCACGAAGGTAAACTCCATGATCGGTGCCCAATCGGATTTGATGGGCACGGACACAAGCGGCTCGGAGTCCGTGGCCGGGGACGAATCCAACGGTTCGGCAACACGGGTCTCGTAGGAGGTAAGGTCAGTATTCGGCGCTATCGCCACTGAGTGTGCGGCCTCCGTGGCGGGGTCCATCCACCCGTCCACAGATGGCGCAATTTATTCCGGATTGAGGGCCAGAGTAGTTGCAGGTGTGATCTCCCGAACACAGTCCGATGGCAGAGCTAAATCGTGCTCGTCGTGATTGTGCGGCGCACTTAACATGGGCTCGAATCCGTCGAAGATCAAGTCTCCGCGGATGTCGGCAGTATAGTTCAAGTTTCCAAACCTGACCTGATGGCCAGGGGCGTAGCTATCGATCTGCTCCAGATGGCCAACCGAGTTAGCCCGCAATACGAAGCGACCGAACACGAAGATCTGTCCGGGGAGGAAAACCTCACCCTGGATCGCATCGTTGCCGATGATCGAAGGAGCCATCAAGCCTTACAGTGACGGCACAGTGGAACTCTCAATGAAAGCACCAATGTCGGTGTCAAAACCGGCGGATCTCGGGTAGGGGGTCCCGAACTGTGCGTCTAAGGCGGATGGTAACAGGAGGCAAGGGACACAATGTTTACTCAGGTTCGGGCCCTCCCAATGGAGGTAATACCCTACTTCCTGCTTGATTGATCTTGATTATATGAGTATTACAAGAGTTGATCTACCACGAGATCGTAGAGGCTAAACCCTAGAAGCTAGCCTATGGTATGATTGTTGTTGTCCTACAGACTAAACCCTCTGGTTTATATAGACACCGGAGGGGGCTAGGGTTACACAGAGTCGGTTACAAGGGAGGAGATCTACATATCCGTATTGCCAAGCTTGCCTTCCACGCCAAGGAGAGTCCCACCCGGACACGGGACGAAGTCTTCAATCTTGTATCTTCATAGTCCAACAGTCCGGCCAAAGGATATAGTCCGGCTGTCCGAGGACCCCCTAATCCAGGACTCCCTCAGTATGCTCGGCAAGTATGCTTGAGTTATGATTATACTTGTTGCTCTAGGATGAAGGCTCCACACCTTCCCTTTTCATGCAAATTTAATGATAATAAAACCTTAGCTTCTTATGCTAATGGTATATATGATTACTATGATGTGGAACAAATAGAAGAATTTGTTGCTTTTATGGGTGCTTATGAAATTGAATCTATGTTTAAAGAGTTTGAAGATTTTGAGGATGCTGTTTATAGACCTGAAAATTTAGCTATCCTCAAATATTGCTATGAGAATTATGAATACAATGCCGATATTAATGCACTTATTGAGAAAGTCTCCGTTGTCCAAGAAGAGATTAATATTTTGCAGGAATCTATGGAAGAAGATGTTGATGAAACTGTGAGCTCATTGGATGAAAAAGATGAGGAGGAGAGCGAAGAACAAAAGGAGGAAGAGCGGATTGATCACCCGTGCCCACCTTCTAATGAGAGTAACTCTTCAACTCATACATTGTTTAATTCCCCTTCGTGCTTACGGAAGGATGATTGCTATGATGACTGTTATGATCCCTTTGATTCTTTTGAAATATCCCTTTTTGATGATGCTTGCTATACTTGTGGCCAAGATGCCAATATGAATTATGCTTATGGAGATGAACTTGCTATAGTTCCTTATGTTAAACATGAAATTGTTGCTATTGCACCCACGCATGATAGTCCTTTTATCTTTTTGAATTCTCCCAACTACACTATATCGGAGAAGTTTGTGCATATCGTCACTTACAAACGTGGAGTGCAGGAAGTCTTCAAACGATTTTCCTCGAGGGCTTCAACCAACTTTGGTGTGAAGGTCAAGCACATCAGAAGTGACAATGGAACTGAGTTCAAGAATACTCGTCTTGATGACTATCTTCATGAACTTGGTATTACTCATGAGTTATCTGCTCCTTATACTCCTTAGCAGAATGGCGTCGTGGAGCGCAAGAACAAGACTCTTGTTGAGATGGCTCACACTATGCTTGATGAATATAAGACGCCTTGTCATTTCTGGACTGAGGCAATTGATACTGCGTGCCACATCATCAATAGGGTATATCTTCACAAATTCTTCAAGAAGACTGCATATGAACTCCTCACTGACAAGAAACCCAATGTGAGTTATTTCAAAGTCTTCGGTGCTAAATGTTGGATTAGAGATCCTCATCACAATTCTAAATCTGCACCGAAAGCACATGAAGGTTTTATGCTTGGTTATGGAGAGGACTCGCAGACCTACAGAGTCTTCAATAACATTCACCACAAGGTTGTTGAAACTGTAGATGTGCGGTTCGATGAAACTAATGGCTCGCAAAGAGAGAACCTACCTCCTGTGCTAGATGAAAAGTCACCTGAGGAAACCATCAAGTTCAAGGCTACTGAGGATGTCATTCCTACCGAAGAATCTGCTGAAGAAGTCATTCCAGATCGTGAAGAACATCATGCTGGTGCATCTGAAGAAAATGGTTCTAAAGAAAATTCCGATCAAATTCCTCGTCGCCAACCCGCTCACCCTCGCATTGCAAATGAAGTGCAGATTGAGACAATCATCAGCGACATCAACGCACCAGGTCCTCTCACATGCTCAAAAGCTTCACATTTGTTTAACTTTTGTGGGCACTTTGCTTTCGTCTCTATCACAGAGCCCACTAATTTAGATGAAGCATTTCTGGAGCCTGGTTGAATTCAAGCTATGCAAGAGGAGTTACATCAGTTCGAGCTCAACAATGTTTGGGAACTTGTCAAGCGACCAGACCCTCGCAAGCACAATATCATCGGCACAAAATGGATCTACCGCAACAAGCAAGATGAAAATGGCCTTGTGGTGAGGAATAAGGCACGGCTTGTAGCTCAAGGCTACACATAGGTTCAAGGAATTGATTTCGGTGAAACTTTTGCACCTGTTGCTAGACTTGAGGATATTCGCATATTACTTGCTTATGCTAACCATCATGACATTATCTTATATCAAATGGATGTGAAAAGTGCATTCCTCAATGGTAAGCTTGAGGAAGAAGTATATGTTGCTCAACCACCAGGTTTTGAAGATCCAAAGCATCCTGACAAAGTCTTCAGACTCAATAAGGCCCTCTATGGCCTCAAGCAGGCCCCTCGGGCGTGGTATGATACTTTGAAGGAATTCCTCATGAATAAAGGCTTCAAACCCGGTTCACTTGACCCAACTCTTTTCACCAAAACTTATGATGATGAATTATTTGTGTGCCAAATATATGTTGATGACATTATCTTTGGATGTACTGACCAACGTTACACTGACGAATTTGGTTATATGATGAGGGAGGAATATGAAATGTCTATGATGGGAGAATTGAAATTCTTCTTAGGTCTTGAAATTTGTCAACAGCACAATGGCATCTTCATATCTCAGGAGAAATACCTTAAGGACGTATTGAGGAAATTCGGCATGCAAGATTGCAAAGGCGTCAAAATGCCTAAGCCCACAAATGACCATCTTTGCACTGATGAAAATGGTATTGACTTTGATCAAAAGGTATACCGCTCCATGATCGGCTACACCGAAGGAATTACACCATAAGGTTGTGAAGCATATTCTTCGATATCTAGCTCACACACCAACACTTGGATTATGGTATCCCAAGGGCTCGGCTTTTGATCTCATTGGATATTCAGACTCTGACTATGCTGGTGATCGTGTGGACCGCAAGTCAACACCTGGGACATGCCATTTCCTCGGATGATCTTTGGTCTGTTGGTCCTCGAAGAAGCAGAACTGCGTATCACTTTCTACTGCTGAAGCTGAGTACATTGCTGCTGGTTTGTGCTATGCTCAATTATTATGGATGAAGCAAACCCTCAAGGACTATGGCATCAACGTGAAGAATGTGCCTCTCTACTGTGACAATGAGAGTGCCATCAAGATTGCTCATAACCCAGTTCAGCGCTCGAAGACAAAGCACATTCAGATTCGTCATCATTTTCTTCGTGCTCTGTGCTGAAGGGCGGCATCTCTATCGAGCACATGAAGACTGAAGAACAGCTAGCCGATATCTTCACAAAGCCCTTGGATGAGAAGAGATTTAGCAAGTTGCGGTGTGAGCTAAATATCTTAGAATCTTCGAATGTCCTTTGAAAAGGACACACATCCTAACACTTATGCAAAATTGATGACTTAGATGTGCAACACACGAAGTAATTGTTTTTCTTCAATCAATGAAGACTAACCCTCTAAGTGTGAATAAATTAACGAATAATTTGATTCTCAGAGCCCTACGACAATTGTACGCGGCGTCTGAAATCATCATTCTTATACGGTGGGTCACGCCACCAACAAAAGTTGAAAATCTTCAATTGAGTTTTCTTCATTTTTGAAATTCCTCAGTTGTTCAATTTCTTCAACTTTGCATTGTCTTCACTGTTTCCGTCGTTGTTCTTCGTTGACTATATATATATATGAGTTTATGTCCTCTACAACATTCACTTATTGCTATTTCTTCAAGTTGCCTTTTTTCTGCTAAGTGAATGTGATCGGACCCTTCCCCCTCTATGCTAAACTCAACCCAGTATGTTCACAAATTCTTCATGTACATTCTATTGGAAACCCGTTCAAAATCTTCACTGTGTCCTTGTCAGCTGAAGAATTTGCGAACGAAACATTAAAATTTTCATATCTGATTTTTCGGCTGTTGCCGCCCAAACCGTTCCACATTCCACGATATGATTATCCTATTCACCCACGATCTCACACGATCTCCACCTCACTGTACGTGGGTGACACATGTCAGAAGAATAAGAAGGGTCAGGGGCACGTTCGTCCATATTCCTCGGGTGAGCGGTTCTTCACCAAGGCTATATATACCCCTCACCCTCCTCAGACTATTTTTACTCCGCTCGACCTCACTCCCTCGCTCGAGCTCTCAAAACCAAGCGCCGCCACTACTTCCATCGTCGCCGGTGAGAAAGAGCTTCGCTACTCGCGCCGGCTGCGAAAATCATCACTTCGCCGCCGCCATAGTTGTCTTCCTCTGCCAAGTTAGGGCGTGGAAGATCTGGACAGACGAACTTCTAAATCTACACCTCTCAGTTCGTCGTGTTCTTCGTCAAGGGTAATTAAAAGTTACTTTTACTGCCCTTGTTGATTCTGATGATTTCCATAAAATCTTCAAAAGGTGTTTATTCTTCAATCTTCACACTCTATGTTGGGGAACATAGTAATTTCAAAAAAATTCCTACGCACACGCAAGATCATGGTGATGCATAGCAACGAGAGGGGAGAGTGTTATCCATGTACCCTCATAGACTGTAAGCGAAAGCGTCATGACAATGCGGTTGATGTAGTCGTACATCTTCACGATCGACCGATCCTAGTACCGAACGTGCGGCACCTCCGCGATCTGCACACGTTCAGCTCGGTGACATCCCACGAACTCACGATCCAGTAGAGCTTCGAGGGAGAGTTCCGTCAGCACGACGGCGTGATGAAGGTGATGATGAAGCTACCGACGCAGGGCTTCGCCTAAGCACCGCTATGATATGACCGAGGTGGATTATGTTCGAGGGGGGCACCGCACACGGCTAAAAGATCAATCATCAACTTGTGTGTCTATGGGGTGCCCCCCTCCCCCGTATATAAAGGAGTGGAGGAGGGGGGAGGGCCGGCCCTCTATGGCGCGCCCTGGAGGAGTCCTCCCCTTCCCTAGTTGGACTAGGAGAGAAGGAAGGGGGAGAGAGGAAGGAATGAAAGGGGGGTGCCGCCCCCCTCCTAGTCCAATTCAGACCAGAGGGAGAGGGGGCGCGCGGCCTGCCTAGTCTCCTCTCTCTCTCTCTCTCTCCACTATGGCCCAATAAGGCCCATACACTTACCGGGGGGTTCCGGTAACCTCCCGGTACTCCGGTAAAATCCTGATTTCACCCGGAACTATTCCGATGTCCAAATATAGGCTTCCAATATATCGATATTTATGTCTCGACCATTTCGAGACTCCTCGTCATGTCCGTGATCATATCCGGGACTCTGAACTACCTTCGGTACATCAAAACACATAAACTCATAATATCGATTGTCACCGAACGTTAAACGTGTGGACCCTACGGGTTCGAGAACTATGTAGACATGACCGAGACTCATCTTCGGTCAATAACCAATAGCGGAACCTGGATGCTCATATTGGTTCCTACATATTCTACGAAGATCTTTATCGGTCAAACCGCATAACAACATACATTGTTCCCTTTGTCATCGGTATGTTACTTGCCCGAGATTCAATCGTTGGTATCTCAATATCTAGTTCAATCTCGTTACCGGCAAGTCTCTTTACTCGTTCCGTAATACATCATCCCACAACTAACTCATTAGTTGCATTGCTTGCAAGGCTTATAGTGATGTGCATTACCGAGAGGGCCTAGAGATACCTCTCCGACAATCGGAGTGACAAATCCTAATCTTGATCTATGCCAACTCAACAAGTACCATCGGAGACACCTGTAGAGCACCTTTATAATCACCCAGTTACGTTGTGACGTTCGGTAGCACACAAAGTGTTCCTCCGGTATTCGGGAGTTGCATAATCTCATAGTCATAGGACATGTATAAGTCATGAAGAAAGCAATAGCAATATACTAAACGATCAAATGCTAAGCTAACGGAGTGGGTCAAGTCAATCACATCATTCTCTAATGATGTGATCCCGTTAATTAAATGACAACTCATGTCTATGGTTAGGAAACTTAACCATCTTTGATTCAACGAGCTAGTCAAGTAGAGGCATACTAGTGACACTCTATTTGTCTATGTATTCACAAATGTACTAAGCTTCCGGTTAATACAATTCTAGCATGAATAATAAACATTTATAATGATATAAGGAAACATAAATAACAACTTTATTATTGCCTCTAGGGCATATTTCCTCCAGTCTCCCACTTGCACTAGAGTTAATAATCTAGATTACACAGTAATGATTCTAACACTCATGGAGTCTTGGTGCTGATCATGTTTTGCTCGTGAGAGAGGCTTAGTCAACGGGTCTGCAACATTCAGATCCGTATGTATCTTGCAAATCTCTATGTCTCCCTCCTTGACTTGATCGCGGATGGAATTGAAGTGTCTCTTGATGTGCTTGGTTCTCTTGTGAAATCTGGATTCCTTTGCCAAGGCAATTGCACCAGTATTGTCACAAAAGATTTTCATTGGACCCGATGCACTAGGTATGACACCTAGATCGGATATGAACTCCTTCATCCAGACACCTTCATTTACTGCTTCCGAAGCAGCTATGTACTCCGCTTCACACGTAGATCCCGCCACGACGCTTTGCTTAGAACTGCACCAACAGACAGCTCCACCGTTCAATATAAACACGTATCTGGTTTCTGACTTAGAGTCATCCGGATCAGTGTCAAAGCTTGCATCAACGTAACCATTTACGACGAGCTCTTTGTCACCTCCATAAACGAGAAACATATCCTTAGTCCTTTTCAGGTATTTCAGGATGTTCTTGACCGCTGTCCAGTGATCCACTCCTGGATTACTTTGGTACCTCCATGCTAAACTAATAGCAAGGCACACATCAGGTCTGGTACACAGCATTGCATACATGATAGAGCCTATGACTGAAGCATAGGGAACACCTTTCATTTTCTCCCTATCTTCTGCAGTGGTCGGGCATTGAGTCTGACTCAATTTCACACCTTGTAACATAGGCAAGAACCCTTTCTTTGCTTGATCCATTTTGAACTTCTTCAAAAGTTTATCAAGGTATGTGCTTTGTGAAAGTCCAATTAAGCGTCTTGATCTATCTCTACAGATCTTGATGCCCAATATATAAGCAGCTTCACCGAGGTCTTTCATTGAAAAACTCTTATTCAAGTATCCTTCTATGCTATCCAGAAATTCTATATCATTTCCAATCAACAATATGTCATCCACATATAATATTAGAAATGCTACAGATCTCCCACTCACTTTCTTGTAAATACAGGCTTCTCCAAAAGTCCGTATAAAACCATATGCTTTGATCGCACTATCAAAACATTTATTCCAACTCCGAGATGCTTGAACCAGTCCATAGATGGATTGCTGGAGCTTGCACACTTTATTAGCATCCTTTGGATCAATAAAACCTTCAGGTTGCATCATAGACAACTCTTCTTCCAGAAATCCATTCAGGAATGCAGTCTTTACATCCATTTGCCAAATTTCATAATCATAAAATGCGGCAATTGCTAACATGATTCAGACGGACTTAAGCATCGCTACGGGTGAGAAGGTCTCATCGTAGTCAACTCCTTGAACTTGTCGAAAACCTTTTGCAACAAGTCGAGGTTTGTAGATAGTAACATTATCGGCAGCGTTAGTCTTCTTCTTGAAGATCCATTTATTCTCGATGGCTTGCTGATCATCGGGCAAGTCAACCAAAGTCCACACTTTGTTCTCATACATGGATCCCATCTCAGATTTCATGGCCTCAAGCCATTTCGCGGAATCTGGGCTCATCATCACTTCCTCATAGTTCGTAGGTTGGTCATGGTCAAGTAACATGACCTCCAGAACAGGATTACCGTACCACTCTGGTGCGGATCTTACTCTGGTTGACCTACGAGGTTCGGTAGTAACTTGATCTGAAGTTACATGATCATCATCATTAGCTTCCTCACTAATTGGTGTAGGAGTCACAGGAACAGATTTCTGTGATGAACTACTTTCCAACAAGGGAGTAGGTACAATTACCTCATCAAGTTCTACTTTCCTCCCACTCACTTCTTTCGAGAGAAACTCCTTCTCTAGAAAGGATCCATTCTTAGCAACGAATGTCTTGCCTTCGGATCTGTGATAGAAGGTGTACCCAACAGTCTCCTTTGGGTATCCTATGAAGACACATTTCTTCGATTTGGGTTCTAGCTTATTAGGTTGAAGCTTTTTCACATAAGCATCGCAGCCCCAAACTTTAAGAAACAACAACTTTGGTTTCTTGCCAAAACACAGTTCTTAAGGTGTCGTCTCAACGGATTTAGATGGTGCCCTATTTAACGTGAATGCAGCCGTCTCTAAGGCATAACCCCAAAACGAATGCAGTAAATCAGTAAGAGACATCATAGATCGTACCATATCTAGTAAAGTACGATTACAACGTTCGGACACACCATTACGCTATGGTGTTCCGGGCGGCGTGAGTTGCGAAACTATTCCGCATTGTTTCAAATGAAGACCAAAATCGTAACTCAAATATTCTCCTCCACGATCAGATTGCAAAAACTTAATTTTCTTGTTACGATGATTTTCCACTTCACTCTGAAATTCTTTCCACTTTTCAAATGTTTCAGACTTATGCTAAATCAAGTAGATATACCCATATCTGCTCAAATCATCTGTGAAAATGAGAAAATAACGATACCCGCCGCGAGGCTCAACATTCATTGGACCACATACATCAGTATGTATGATTTCCAACAAATCTGTTGCTCGCTCCATTGTTCCGGAGAACGGGGTTTTAGTCATCTTGCCCATGGGGCATGGTTCGCAAGTACCAAGTGATTCATAATGAAGTGATTCCAAAAGTCCATCAAAATGGAGTTTCTTCATGCGCTATACACCAATATGACCTAAACGGCAGTGCCACAAATAAGTTGCACTATCATTATCAACTCTGCATCTTTTGGCTTCAATATTATGAATATGTGTATCACTACTACCGAGATTCAATATAAATAGACCACTCTTCAAGGGTGCATGACCATAAAAGATATTACTCATATAAATAGAACAACCATTATTCTCTGATTTAAATGAATAACCGTCTCGCATCAAACAAGATCCAGATATAATGTTCATGCTTAACGCTGGCACCAAATAACAATTATTCAGGTCTAAAACTAATCCCGAAGGTAGATGTAGAGGTAGCGTGCCGACTGCGATCACATCGACTTTGGAACCATTTCCCACGCGCATCGTCACCTCGTCCTTAGCCAATCTTCGCTTAATCCGTAGTCCCTGTTTCGAGTTGCAAATATTAGCAACAGAACCAGTATCAAATACCCAGGTGCTACTGCGAGCATTAATAAGGTACACATCAATAACATGTATATCACATATACCATTGTTCACTTTGCCATCCTTCTTATCCGCCAAATACTTGGGGCAGTTCCGCTTCCAGTGACCAGTCCCTTTGCAGTAGAAGCACTCAGTCTCAGGCTTAGGTCCAGACTTGGGCTTGTTCACTTGAGCAGCAACTTGCTTGCTGTTCTTCTTGAAGTTCCCCTTCTTCCCTTTACCCTTTTTCTTGAAACTGGTGGTCTTGTTGACCATCAACACTTGATGCTCCTTCTTGATTTCTACCTCCGCAGCCTTTAGCATCGCAAAGAGCTCCGGAATTGTCTTTTCCATCCCTTGCATATTATAGTTCATCACGAAGCTCTTGTAGCTTGGTGGCAATGATTGAAGAATTATGTCAATGACACTATCATCCAGAACATTAACTCCCAGTTGAATCAAGTTATTGTTATACCCAGACATTTTGAGTATATGCTCACTGACAGAACTATTCTCCTCCATCTTGCAGCTGCAGAACTTATTAGAGACTTCATATCTCTCAATCCGGGCATTTGCTTGAAATATTAACTTCAACTCCTGGAACATCTCATATGCTCCATGACGTTCAAAACGTCGTTGAAGTCCCGGTTCTAAGCCGTAAAGCATGGCACACTAAACTATCGAGTAGTCATCAGCTTTGCTCTACCAGATGTTCATAACATCTGGCGTTGCTCCTGCAGTGGGTCTGGCACCTAGCGGTGCTTCCAGGACGTAACTCTTATGTGCAGCAATGAGGATAATCCTCAAGTTACGGACCCAGTCCGTGTAATTGCTACCATCATCTTTCAACTTTGCTTTCTCAAGGAACGCATTAAAATTCAACGGAACAACTGCATGGGCCATCTATCTACAACAACATAGACATGCAAAATACTATCTGGTACTAAGTTCATGATAAATTAAAGTTCAATTAATCAAATTACTTAAGAACTCCCACTTAGACAGACATCCCTCTAATCATCTAAGTGATCACGTGATCCATATCAACTAAACCATGTCCGATCATCACGTGAGATGGAGTAGTTTTCAATGGTGAACATCACTATGTTGATCATATCTACTATATGATTCACGCTCGACCTTTCGGTCTCAGTGTTCCGAGGCCATATCTGCATATGCTAGGCTCATCAAGTTTAACCCGAGTATTCTGCATGTGCAAAACTGGCTTGCACCCGTTGTATGTGGACATAGAGCTTATCACACCCGATCATCACGTGGTGTCTCGGCACGACAAACTTTTGCAACGGTGCATACTCTCAGGGAGAACACTTGTACCTTGAAATTTAGTGAGAGGTCATCTTATAATGCTACTGCCGTACTAAGAAAAATAAGATGCATAAAAGATAAACATCACATGCAATCAATATAAGTGATATGATATGGCCATCATCATCTTGTGCCTTTGATCTCCATCTCCAAAGCACCGTCATGATCACCATCGTCACCGGCGCGACACCTTGATCTCCATCGTAGTATCGTTGTCATCTCGCCAACTATTGCTTCTACGACTATCGCTACCGCTTAGTGATAAAGTAAAGCAATTACATGGCGATTGCATTTCATACAATAAAGCAACAACCAAATGGCTCCTGCCAGTTGCCGATAACTTTGTTACAAAACATGATCATCTCATACAATAAAATTTAGCATCATGTCTTGACCATATTACATCACAACATGCCCTGCAAAAACAAGTTAGACGTCCTCTACTTTGTTGTTGCAAGTTTTATGTGGCTGCTACGGGCCGAGCAAGAACCGTTCTTACCTACGCATCAAAACCATAATGATATTTCGTCAAGTTTGTGCTATTTTAACCTTCACAAGGACCGGGCGTAGCCACACTCGATTCAACTAAAGTTGGAGAAACTAACACCCGCCAGCCACCTATGTGCGAAGCACGTCGGTAGAACCAGTCTCGCGTAAGCGTACGCGTAATGTCGGTCCATGCTGCTTCATCCAACAATACCGCCGAATCAAAGTATGACATGCTGATAAGCAGTATGACTTGTATCACCCACAACTCACTTGTGTTCTACTCGTGCATATAACATCTACGCATAAACCTGGCTCGGATGCCACTGTCGGGGAACGTAGTAATTTCAAAAAAAATCTATGCACACGCAATATCATCGTGATGCATAGCAATGAGTGGGGAGAGTGTTGTCCACGTACCCTCGTAGACCGTAAGCGGAAGCGTTATGACAACGCGGTTGATGTAGTCGTACGTCTTCACGATCGACCGATCCTAGTACCAAACGTACGGCACCTTCGCGATCTGCACACGTTTAGCTCGGTGACGTCCCACGACCTCACGATCCAGTAGAGCTTCAAGGGAGAGTTTCATCAGCACGATAGTGTGATGACGGTGATGATGACGCTACCGACGCAGGGCTTCGCCTAAGCACCGCTATGATATGACCGAGGTGGATTATGGTGGAGGGGGGCACCGCACACGGCTAAAAGATCATGATCAACTTGTGTGTCTATGGGGTGCCCCCTCCCCCGTATATAAGGGAGTGGAGGAGGGGGGAGGGCCGGCCCTCTATGGCGCGCCCTGGAGGAGTCCTACTCCCACCGGGAGTAGGATCCCCCCCCCTTCCCTAGTTGGACTGGAGAGAAGGAAGGGGGAGAGAGGGAGGAAGGAAAGGGGGGCGCCACCCCCCTCCTAGTCCAATTCGGACCAGAGGGAGAGGGGGCGTGTGGCCTACCCTGGTCTCCTCTCTCTCTCCACTATGGCCCAATAAGGCCCATACACTTACCGGGGGGTTCTAGTAACCTCCCGGTACTCTGGTAAAATCCCGATTTCACCCGGAACTATTCCGATGTCCAAATTTAGGCTTCCAATATATCGATCTTTATGTCTCGACCATTTCGAGACTCCTCGTCATGTCCGTGATCATATCCGGGACTCCGAACTACCTTCAGTACATCAAAACACATAAACTCATAATACCGATCGTCACCGAACGTTAAGCGTGCAGACCCTACGGGTTCGAGAACTATGTAGACATGACCGAGACTCATCTCCGATCAATAACCAATAGCGGAATCTGGATGCTCATATTGGTTCCTACATATTCTATGAAGATCTTTATCGGTCAAACCACATAACAACATACGTTGTTCCCTTTGTCATCGGTATGTTACTTGCCCGAGATTCGATCGTCGGTATCTCAATACCTAGTTCAATCTTGTTACTGGCAAGTTTCTTTACTCGTTCCGTAATACATCATCCCGCAACTAACTGATTAGTTGCATTGCTTGCAAGGCTTATAGTGATGTGCATTACCGAGAGGGCCCAGAGATACCTCTCCGACAATCGGAGTGACAAATCCTAATCTTGATCTATGCCAACTCAACAAGTACCATCGGAGACACCTGTAGAGCACCTTTATAATTACCCAGTTACATTGTGACGTTTGGTAGCACACAAAGTGTTCCTCCGGTATTCGGGAGTTGCATAATCTCATAGTCATAGGAACATGTATAAGTCATGAAGAAAGCAAGAGCAATATACTAAACGATCAAATGCTAAGCTAACGGTATGGGTCAAGTCAATCACATCATTCTCTAATGATGTGATCCCGTTAATCAAATGACAACTCATGTCTATGGTTAGGAAACTTAACCATCTTTGATTCAACGAGCTAGTCAAGTAGAGGCATACTAGTGACACTCTGTTTGTCTATGTATTCACACATGTACTAAGTTTCCGGTTAATACAATTCTAGCATGAATAATAAACATTTATCATGATATAAGGAAATATAAATAACAACTTTATTATTGCCTCTAGGGCATATTTCCTTCACTCTAAACACCTCACACAAACATATGTTCTTGATATGTTTCTCTAAGCAACTTTTTTCTTCAAGATTCCTCAATTGTGTGGATTTTCAATCTATATAACTCTGTAACCTAAGTCAAAGAATGCTTAGTGAAATTCCTCAAGACAATTCTGGTCAAATTCCTCAAAGTTGTTCTTTTTACAAAAAGCTTCCGAGAACGCATATGACCTCTCCAAATTCTTCGCACCTATACTCTGTTCACAGGTACACATGTCCGCTGCTAAATCACTATGTTCTCATCAACTTAACTCATTTGCAGCGTTCCTCGAAGACAAGTTGCATACCTCTTCAGAGTACTCAATAGTTCAAAATCCCCAGCTGAAGAAAATGGCTGACGGCAAGAAACCTCAGAAGGGAGGGAAGAAATTGGAAGTCAACACTGCTTTTGAAATCCCTGACGACATCTATGCAGTGTACTGCACACCCCCTGAGGAAACAAAGAATGAGCGCAAAGTGCGCATTCAGAAGATTGAGAGGAGATGGACCAGAGAATGGAGGGAATATCGTTATGTCACTCCCAAGTACATGAAGAAATTCGTTGTACACCCTCCATGCCCAAGACCTCCATTGGCACCTGGCCAAGTTGCTGATCCCTCTAGCATCAGAAGAGGTGAGGATTTTCCTGCTGAATGGGCCAAGCGTCAAGCTAAATTGGCCAAAGTGGCAAAAGAGGCAGTGAAGAAATTCAATGAAGACTCTGCTGCCGCCACTGCTGAGGCCTCTCCTAGCAAGCCCAAGAAGGCTATGCTCAAGAAGCCAGCTCGCAAGCCTGGTTCTTCATCAATGCCCTCACAGCCAATTCCTCAAGCTACTCCAGCTCCTCCAAAGTCCTCAGCTCTTCCGGCAAAGTCCTCAGCACCCGTGCATCTCGCCTCGTGTCAAAGGACCACAAGCATCTCAATTGCCTCAGGAGCCTCTGCAACTTCTTCAGCTCCTCTGCATTCCTCAATAGGCCCCACTTTGCTGAAGACCAAGGCCACTGCTAGACGAGGCACTAGACCAAGTCCTCACAAGAAGCAAGTTGCCTTTCAAGTACCGTCCAGTGAAGACGAAGCTAATGATGAGGAACTCGCCGAAATCATCAGAGACAGACAACAAAGGGCCGCGAGAGCCAAAGGCAGTAATGTGCCATTGATGTTGGATCCCAAGTTGATCCTCGACTTCATTGACATATGGCATAAGGACCCCAACACACCTTTGCCTGAGATGAACCTCACTCCTGGTCAAAGTCATATGTTAACTGCCTTCATTGGTGAGGAGAAATGGACATATGAACAAGGGAGGAAGGTGAAGAAAGCTCAGTACAAGAAAGAGCGCTTTCTGAAGCAAAACGTGTTGAAGCTATCACCTGATGAACTTGCAGCTCTGCAATCAGAGATCAAGAATCTTAGTGATGAATTTGATCTCTACTATGCTGACTGGCTTGGAGCCAAAGTCAGATTCGTCAAGCTGACCAAGGGATTCACCTCAAATCAGGCAGCCCCATCGCAACTTGAATCTCCTCAAGCTGAGGCATCTACTTAGCTGACTGAAAAACATGCCAGCACTGCTGATGAAAATCAGGCTACTGATGAAAATGAGAGTACCAAGGCTGACGAAGCTATTCCAGCCGCTAATGAAATTGCCAGGGCAACCACTAGTGTTGCGCCTGAGGATCAAGCCAGGCCAGCTAAGGCATCAACCGCTGAGCTTGAAGAAACTGAACAAACCAGGACAACTGCATCAGTTGTGCCTGAGGAAAATGAACCAATTTCCTCTGCTCCTCCTGCACCAACACTAAGTCCCATCCTTCCTTATGCATCAGAAGCGAAGAAAACCAAGGCAGCAAAGCGAGCAGCAGTGAAGAAAAGGAAAGCATCTTATTTATCAGAGTCTTCAGCATCGAAGAAGATGAAGACATTGACAAGCTCTTTTGAGAATCCTATTGATGTTGTTCCTCTCTCAAGCATGCCATCAAAGGAAATCATTCCTTTTGGTGAAGATTATGAGATCCCAAGCGGATCTGATGAAGATGTTCCTTCTGCTGCTTCTTCAAAGCACTTGGACGAAGAAATTGAAGTGGATAATATCCCTTCAACCCCAGTGGTCTCATCGCCCATGCCTCAGTTCACGGCTGAAGAGGCAGGCGTTGAAGAATTGGATGATGAAGAGGAAGATGTGGACATTGGGAGCACCACTCCAGTATTGAATGATGACTATTGGGAAAGTCATCACCCCAACTCTCCAATATTCACCCCACTCCAATAGATTCCTCAGTCCCCAGTACAAACTGGAGAAGTTCAAATGGGCTTTGATGAAACCTCAAGCCACACCTCATTCCATCCCTGAAGAAATTCCAACCACTAGTGCTGATGTTAATGTTGCTGAAGAGATGAAGACCCAGGCTGCTACTGAAGCAGAAACTGAAATTCCTCAGCCTGTGGTTCCTGAGATTGTGATTCCTGAGGCTGTGAAGACACTGACTGACACTCCTCAGCCCAAGCCGAAGAATCCCTTCTCCAAGAAGCAAAAATTCAAGGCTGATGACTTCTTTCATGAGCATGTATTCTTCACAGATTACAACCCTTATGATTCTGCTCATCTTCGAAGGAAGCGTTTCTGGATAGCTAGCCAGGCAAGCTACTACTCTTCACTGCTTTTTGATAAGGACAAGATCTTGGACCATGAGCATATTCCTCATGTGGATATGGAATCACTGTCTTGCTTCACCCCAGTCCTTAGTGTTCTTCATGACGCTGGACTGCTCAACCTCTGCACTGACATATGTGATTGGAATGAAGAGCTAATTCTTCCGTTCTACGCGATGCTGCACATCACAGAAATGCTGACGATGTGAATTCTTGGGTGTTGGACTGGATGACAGAAAACACACACTTCAAAGCACCGGCCTCTGAATTGCTTCATGCTCCCCTTGAAGGTGCACGTCTCATATATCATGAACCTGAGCTCTCTGATCACTACATGCAAGTTTTGATGAAGCCTCTGAAGCCTGGTCAAGCCCCAAGGACCAAATTTCTCGTGAAGGAATTGCTATATGTGCAAAGGACTGTCTATCGCATTTTGACCAAGACCCTGAGTCCAATCAAAGGCCACGACTCTAATGAAGAAGAGGTCGCTGGCATCATGAAGAATCTGCTATTCAATATCCACCATGGAGTTCCTGTCAACTACCATGATTTCTTCATGAGGACTATGGCAAACGTTGCATTGTCACCATTTGAATTGAAGCCTTACGCTCACTGGATTATGATATTCCTCAGATCAAGGTCTTCAATCAATTACAAGGCTGATACACTCAACCATGGCAGCTACTTGCCCCCTATCGAAGTCCTCAAGCGGACATTTTCCTCAGCTGATGAGAAGGGCAAGGCGACTGCTGTTATTGATGAAGGCATTCGTCCATTGGATGGACAGTTCCGCAAAGATGCATCCTACTCCACCAATGATGACTCTGCTACTCATGACTCTGCCGCCAATGCTTCAAAGCAAAATCCTCAAGGCACAGCTCCAAGGGTGATGATGATCATGAGCTACTCCTCAGTCTTCACCAGAAGGTCGATCGCAACCATAAGTGGGTCAAGCGACAGTTTGGTTCAATTCTTCAGAACATGATCGTAACTCAGAATTCAGTGAAGAAGAACCATTACTATCTGCATGAAGTATTTGATCGCACCTAGGCTATTCTGTCTCATCTCTACGGTGAAGATGATCTTAAGCAGATGGGCTTCAAGCAGGACTTTGATTGGTCTCAGCCACCCTCGAAGAAATTTAAGAAGGTCAAAGTTCCTCACTTGGTGGCCAGCTCTTATTCTTTATCGCGAGAGACTTATGAACATGAAGATTTCGACAACACCGCGGTAGGCCCTACTTCAACAACCGGCCCCAACAACGCTGGTGCTCCTCCATCGTCTTCGTGATATTCTTCAGGGGCGTTAGTCCTCATTTTTTGTCCCTTTTGGTCATTCGATGACAAAGGGGGGGGAAATTTGAGTTAGTCTTCAAGTGGGTCTCTATATATGGGCGTTTTTTTGCTAAGTTACAACTCTCGTTCTTTTGAAGACTTTGTTGGAGCGAGTTGTAATCTTAAACCCGATGGTGGTCTGATACTTTTGCTATGTTCTTCTGCATGCTATTTCCTCATATATGTTAATGCACGCATGCTGAATTACATCAGTCACCATATTTCATCATGCATTTCAAATTCTTCGTATCATATATTAAATGCATGTATGAATTACAAGATATAGGGGGAGATCTCCATGATTCTACTCTTCAATGTGCATTGCTTCAAAAGCAAATTCCTCACTATGCACATCTTTAAGGGGGAGTTCTTCTATATCTTGCAATCAAATTCCTCAATATCAGTATTTACACTTCATATGATTATCCCCGTTGAAAACTTAACCTATATTGTCATCAATCACCAAAAAGGGGGAGATTGTAAGTGCATCTACTGCCCCTTAGTGATTTTGGTGTATTGAAGACTTATAGGTTAAGGAACTGATGCGTTTGTGAGTGTAGACAGGTCTATAAGTCTATGAGGAGTTTGATATTTACAGAGAAAGTCGGCCCCTAAAGATGAATGTCTTCAACAGAAGACTTTGGATTTCTGAAGACTTTCTGAAGACTTTGAAAGTGAAGAAATTGGTGTGACCGTGAAGACTTGATATTCATGCGAGGAATATGAAGCGTGAAGACTTTTGTTTTCGTAGTTTCATTTTCTCTTTCTTGAGTCATAGGAAACACCGTACTGTTAAAGGGGGTCGAGGAAATACTAAGGAAAAATTTCCATGTGATGCTCAACTCAAAATCCTACACCTACCAATCCCTTCGAGTGAAGCCATTGGAAATCTCATACAGTTCAGTCATATTCTTCAGTGACAGAGACGAAGTTCTTCTAGTCGCTGAGGAATTTGTTCTGACTGAGGAGTTAGGAATTCGCCAGTGCGGATTGCCTACACGGTGAGGAACATGATAGCCCTGAGGAAATTGATACTCAAATTTCCGACCGTTGTTGTGCTATGCGCCAGCTGTCCCAAAATATCTACCCACCTAACGGTCATATCATTGAAGGGCATTTATGTCTTATCATGTCGGGCTGCTCCCTAGGCTATAAATAGCTGCCCCCTACAACCACTAGCTGGTTGGCTGCTCCGAGAGAAACTGACACTTGTCATTTGAGAGCATCCCATCCTCCGAGGACTTTGAGCGAAAATCATCAAGTGAGGAAAACCCAAACCCAAACACCTACAAACCCAAAGTGATTGAGCATCACTGAAGAGATTGATCCTGCATGGATCCGATGCTTGTTACCTTTGAAGACTGTGCTTCTTCCAGACGGTTAGGCGTCATGGTCTAGAGCATCCAAGAGGAAATTGTGGATCGCCGAGTGACCGAGTTTGTGAAGGTTTGGAAGTCACCTGAAGACTTACCACGAGTGATTGGGCGAGGTCTGTGTGACCTTAGCTCAAGGAAAATACAGTGAGGAGCGTCAGCGTTGTTGGGGTCATTTGTTGTAGAAGGGCCTGCCGCAGTGTCGTCCAAGTCATCATGTTCATCAGTGTCATGTGATGAAGAATAGGAGCTGGCCACCAAGGAAGGAACCTTGACCTTCCTGTACTTTTTCGGAGGAGGTGCAGCCCAGTCAAAATCTTCCTTGAGACCCATTTTCTTCAGATCTTCTTCACCATATATGTGCGACAGAACGGCCCAGGTGCGGTTGAGGGTTTCATGAAGGTAGTAGTGATTTTTCTTCACTGCATTGTGGGTAGCAGTCATGTTGTGAAGAATTGAACCAAACTGACGCTTGACCCATTTATGATTGCGACCAACCTTCTGGTGAAGACTGAGGAGAAGCTCACGGTCAGTCATCACCCTGGGAGCTGTGCCTTGAGGATTTTGCTTGGGTGCGTTGGCGGCAGAGTCATCATTGGTGGAGTAGGATGCAGCCTTGCGAAATTGACCATCCAATGGACGAATGCCTTCATCAATTACAGCAGTAGCCTTGCCCTTTTCATCAGCTGAGGAAAATGTCCGTTTGAGGACTTCAATCGGGGGCAAGTAGCTGCAATGGTTCAGTGTATCAGCTTTGTAGTTGAGTGAAGACCTTGTTCTGATGAATCTCATAATCCACGCTGCATAAGGCTTCAACTCAAATGGTGACATTGCGACATTGGCCAGAGTCCTCATGAAGAAATCATGGAAGTTGACGGGAACGCCATGAATGATATTGAAAATCAGATTCTTCATGATGCCAACGACTTCTTCTTCATTTGAGTCATGGCCCTTGATAGGACTCAATGTCTTCGTCAGAATGCGATAGACAGTCTGAGGCACATATAACAATTCCTTCACAAGGAATTTTGTTCTTGGGGCCTGACCTGGCTTCAATGGCTTCATCAGCACTTGCATATAGTGATCTGTAAGCTGAGGTTCATTGTAGACGCAACAAGCACCTTCAAGGGGAGGACTGAGAGGCAAAGCACGAACCAATTCAGTAGCTGGTGCCTTGTAGTGAGTATTTTCAGACATCCAGTCCAGCACCCATGAATTCACATCTTTAGAGTCTCCGGTGATGTGCAGAGTTGCATAAAATTGAAGAATGAGTTCTTCATTCCAATCACATATGTCAGTGCAGAAATTTAACAGTCCAGCGTCGTAGAGAACACTGAGGACTGGCCCGAAGCACGGCAGAGATTCCATATCCACGTGAGGAATGTGCTCATGATCGAAGACTTTGTCTTTGGTGAACAGCACGGAGGAATAGAAATTTGCCTGGCTGGCAGTCCAGAAACGCCTCTTCCTAATGCGAGCAGAGTCATAGGGGTTGTAATCAGTGAAGAATACGTGCTCGCCGAAGAAATCATTAGCCTTGAATTTTTGCTTCCTTGAGAATGGATCCTTTGGCTTGGGCAGAGGAATGTTAGTCAGTTGCATGACAACCTCAGGAATCGCAATCTCATGTTCTTCAGGCTGAGGAATTTCTGGTTCCTCTTTAGTGGCAGTCTAGTTCTTCAATTCTTCATTTTCATTTTCTTCAGCACTGGCGGCTGGAATGTCTTCATGAGCTCCATCAGATCCCATTTCAACTGTAGTTGTTGGGGACTGAGGAATTTGCTGCAGTGGAGTGAAGAGTGGAGAATTGGGGTGCTGACTTTCCCAAAAGTCATCATTCATCACTGGTGTGGTACAGCCAATGTCCACATCTTCATCTTCAATTTCTTCAACGCCAGCCTCTTCAGCAGTAAACTCAGGCATAGGCGAGGAAACTGTGGGGGTTGAAGGGATTTTATCCACTTCAATTTCTTTATCCATCTGCTCTGACGAAGCAGCAGAAGGATTTTCTTCATCAGATCCGCTAGGGATCACATATTCTTCATCAAAAGGGATGATTTCCTTTGATGGCATGGAGGAAACTGGAACAGCATCAATTGGATTAGATAATGAGCTTGTCAATTTCTTCTTCTTCGGTGCTGAAGAATCTGAAGGAGCTGATGCTTTCCTTTTCTTCACTGCTGCACGCTCTGCAGCCTTGGTCTTCTTCACATCTGATGTAGATGGAAGGATTGAGTTGGAGTAGGCGCGGGAGGAGCAGAGGAATGTGGTTGATTTTCTTCAGGCACAACTGATGCAGTTGCCCTGACCTCTTCATTTTCTTCAGGCGCACCACTAGTGGGTGCCCTGGCAAATTCATCAGCGGCTGGAATGCAGTCATCAGCCCTGGAACTCACATTTTCTTTAGCAGCCTGATTGTCATCAGCGGTGCTAGCATGTTCTTCAGTTGGCTGAGCAGATGCTTCAGCCTGAGGAATTTCTTGTTGCGATGGGGCTGCAACATTTGAGGTGAACATCTTAGTCAGTTTGACAAACCTGACCTTGGCTCCTTTCCAATCAGCATAGTAAGCATTGAAATCATCGCTGAGGACTTTGATTTCAGACTGGATCTTCACAAGTTCATCAGTTGTCATAGAGACAACGTTGTTCTTCAGGAATTTCTCCTTCCTGTACTGTGCTTTCTTGAGTTGCCTGGCCTTCTCAAATTTCCATTTTTCTTCTTGAATGAAGCAGGAGCAGCGTGAGGAATTGGCCGTGAGGGCATTGAAGAAGAGGCACTAGGCTTGTGCGCAGGCTTCTTTGCCATGGATTTCTTCGGCCTTACAGAGGCCTCAGCAGCAGCAGCAGTAGAGTCTTTGTTGAATTTCCTCACTGCATCTTTTGCCTGTTTGGCCAACTTGGCCTGGCGCTTGGCCCATTCTTCAGGAAAATCCTCACCGCGCTTGATGCTAGTGGGTTCTGCTTCTTGACCAGGTGCCAATGGTGGTCTTGAGCATGGAGGAGTAACAGCGAATTTCTTCATGTATTTTGGAGCCACATACCTATACTCCCTCCACTCTTTTGCCCATCTCCTTTCTATCCTATGAATGTGCACCTTGCGCTGATTCTTATCTTCTTCAGGGGGTGTGCAGTACCCAGCATAAATGTCCTCAGGGATTTCAAAGGCAGTATTGATTTCAGGCCTCTTTCCTCCTTTCTGTGGCTTCTTTCCATCAGTCATTTTCTTCAGTTGAGGAATTTGAACAATTGAACTCTCTGAAGAAGTATGCAACTTTTCTTCGAGGAACCCTGCAAATGAGTTAAGTTGATGAGAACCTAGTGATTCAGCAGCGTACATGAGTACCTGTGAACAGAGTATAGTAGCGAGGAATTTGGAGAGGTCATATGCGTTCTTAGAAGGTTTTTCAAAAAGAACAAGTTTGAGGAATTTGACCAGATGAGTCTTGAAGAATTTCACTAAGCGTTCTTTGTCTTAGGTTCCAGAGTTGTATAGATCGAAGATCCACACAATTGAGGAATCTTGAAGAAAAATGATTGCTCAGAGAAACGAATCAAGAACAGATGACATGTGAGGTGTTTAGTGTGTGAAAAATTTGAAGAATAAACACCTTTGACGATTTTGTAGAAATCATTTGAATCAAAGAGGGCAGTAAAAGTAACTTTTAATTACCCTGCATGAAGAACACGACGAACTGTGAGGTGGAGAAGTGAAGTTCGTCTGTGCAAATCTTCCACGCCCTAACTCGGCGGAGGAAGACAGCTACGGCGACGGCGGAGAGAAGATTTCAGCGGCCGGCGCGAGTACGGCGGCGACGAGGTCGAGGCAGTGAAGCTCTTCCTCAATGGCGACGATGAAGTAGCGGCGGCGCTAGGGTTTGAGAAGCTCGAGCGGGAGAGAGGTCGAGCGGAGTAAAGGAAGTGAGGAAGGGAAGAGGGGGTATTTATAGCCACGGTGAAAAACTGTTCGCCCAAAGAAATTGGACGAACGTGCCCCTGACCCTTCTCATTCGCTTGACATGTGTCACCCACGTACTGAGAAGTGGAGATCGTGTTAGATCATGGGTGAATAGATAAGTATATCGTGGGATGCGGAACGGTTTGAGCGGCAAAACCGAAAATTTGGATAAGATAGGTTAAAAGTTCCGTTCGCAAATTCTTCAGCTGACGAAGACACGGTGAAGATTTTGAACGAGTTTCAAATAGAACGCGCATGAAGAATTTGTGAATAGATTGGGTTGAGTATAGCATAGAGGGGGAAGGGTCCGATCACATTCACTTAGCAGAAAAACCAACTTGAAGAATTAGCCATAAGTGAATGTTGTAGAGGACATAAACTCATATATATATAGTCAATGAAGAAAAAAACGATGGAGAAGGTGAAGACAATGCAAAGTTGAAGAATGTGAACAACTGAGGAATTTCAAAAACTAAGGAAAAACTCAAATTGACGATTTCCAACTTGTGTGGTGGCGTGACCCACCGTATAAGAATGATGATTCCAGACACCGCGTACAATTGTCGTAGGGTTCTGAGAATCAAATTCTTCATTAATTTCTTCACACTTAGAGTGTTATTCTTCATTGATTGAAGAAAAACGTTTCTTCATGTGTTGCACATCTAAGTCATCAATTTTGCATAAGTGTTAGGATGAGTGTCCTTTTCAAAGAACATTCGAAGATTCTAGGATATTTAGCTCACACCGCAACTTGCTAAATCTCTTCTCATCCAAGGGCTTTGTGAAGATATCGGCTAGCTGTTCTTCAGTCTTCACATGCTCAATAGAAATGTCGCCCTTCAACACATGATCGCGAAGAAAATGATGACGAATCTGAATGTGCTTTGTCTTCGATTGTTGAACTGGGTTGTGAGCAATCTTGATGGCACTCTCATTGTCACAGAAGAGAGGCACATTCTTCACGTTGACACTGTAGTCCTTGAGAGTTTGCTTCATCCACAGCAATTGAGCATAGCAAGAACCAGCAGCAATGTACTCAGCTTTAGTAGTAGACAGTGATACGTAGTTCTGTTTCTTCGAGGACCAACAGACCAAAGATCGTCCGAGGAAAATGACATGTACCAGATGTTGACTTGCGATCCACACGATCACCAGCATAGTCAGAGTCAGAATATCCAATGAGATCAAAAGCCGAGCCCTTGGGGTACCATAATCCAAGTGTTGGTGTGTGAGCTAGATATCGAAGAATATGTTTCACAGCCTTATGGTGTGATTCCTTCGGTGTAGCTTGAAATCGGGCACACATGCACACACTAAGCATAATATCTGGCCTAGATGCACATAAATACAATAAAGAACCAATCATGGAGCGGTATACCTTTTGATCGAAGTCAATACCATTTTCATCAGTGCACAGATGGCCATTTGTGGGCATCGGAATTTTGACGCCTTTGCAATCTTGCATGCCGAAATTCCTCAGTACATCCTTGAGGTATTTCTCCTGAGATATGAATATGCCATTGCGCTGGTGACAAATTTCAAGACCTAAGAAGAATTTCAACTCTCCCATCATAGACATTTGATATTCTTCATTCATCATATAGGCAAATTCATCACTATAAGGTTGGTCAGTACAGCCAAAGATAATATCACCAACATATATTTGGCACACAAACAATTCACCATCATAAGATTTAGTGAAAAGAGTAGGGTCAAGTGAACCGGGTTTGAAGCCTTTCTTCATGAGGAATTCCTTCAAAGTATCATACCACGCCCGAGGGGCCTGCTTGAGGCCATAGAGGGCCTTATTGAGTCTGAAGACTTTGTCAGGATGCTTAGGATCTTCAAAACTTGGGGGTTGAGCAACATATACTTCTTCCTCAAGCTTACCAATGAGGAATGCAATTTTCACATCCATTTGATATAAAGTGATATCATGATGGTTAGCATAAGCAAGTAATATGCGAATAGCCTCAAGTCTAGCAACAGGTGCAAAAGTTTCATCGAAATCAATTCCTTCAACCTTTGTGTAGCCTTGAGCTACAAGCCGTGTCTTATTCCTCACCACAAGGCCATTTTCATCTTGCTTGTTGCGGTAGATCCACTTTGTGCCAATGATATTGTGCTTGCGATGATCTGGACGTGTAACCAGTTCCCAGATGTTGTTGAGCTCGAATTGATGTAATTCTTCTTGCATGGCCTGAATCCACTCAGGCTCCAGAAATGCTTCATCTACCTTAGTGGGCTCTGTGATAGAGACAAAAGCATAGTGCCCACAAAAGTTAGATAAATGTGAAGCTTTTGAGCGTGTGAGAGGACCTGGTGCTTTAATGTCATCGATGATCTTTTCAACTTGCACTTCTTTTGCAACGCGAGGATGAGTAGGTTGTCGTTGAGGAATTTGATCAGCATTTTCTTCAGCACCATTTTCTTCAGCATTTTCTTCAGGTGCATTAGCTCGACGTTCTTCACGTTCTGGAATGAATTCTTCAGCAGATTCTTCAGTAGGAATGACATCCTCAGTAGCCTTGAACTTGATAGTTTCCTCAAGTGCTGGTTCATCTATGACAGAGGGTAGGTGCTCTCTTTGGGAGCCATTAGTTTCATCGAACCACACATCTACAGTTTCAACAACCTTGTGAAGAACGTTGTTGAAGACTCTATAGGTGTGTGAGTCCTTTCCGTAACCAAGCATAAAACCTTCATGTGCTTTCGGTGCAAATTTAGCATTGTGATGAGGATCTCTAATCCAACATTTAGCACCGAAGACTTTGAAATAACTCACATTGGGTTTCTTATCAGTGAGAAGTTCATAGGCAGTCTTCTTGAAGAATTTGTGAAGATATACCCTGTTGATGATATGGCATGCAGTATAAATTGCCTCAATCCAGAAGTGATGAGGCGTCTTGTACTCATCAAGCATAGTGCGAACCATCTCAACAAGAGTTCTGTTCTTGTGCTCCACGACGCCATTCTGCTGAGGAGTGTAAGGAGCAGATAACTCATGAGTAATACCAAGTTCATCAAGATAGTCATCAAGACCAGAATTCTTGAACTCAGTTCCATTGTCACTTCTGATGTGCTTGATCTTCACACCAAAGTTGGTTGAAGCCCTTGAGGGAAATCGTTTGAAGACTTCCTGCACTTCATGTTTGTAACTAACAATGTGTACCCATGTGTATCGAGAGTAATCATCAACAATAACAAAGCCATAGAGAGATGCATCATTTGTGACAGCTGAGTACTGATTAGGACCAAAGAGGTCCATGTGAAGCAATTCGAATGGTCGAGTAGTGGTCATGATAGTCTTCGTTGGATGCTTAGCCTTGGTCATCTTTCCAGCTTCACAAGCTCCACACAAGTGATCCTTGAGGAATTTGACATTCTCAATGCCAATGACATGCTTCTTCTTCACAAGCGTGTGCAAATTCCTCATGCCTGCATGACCAAGTCGTCGATGCCATAGCCAGCCTTCTGAAGCTTTTGCAAGTAGGCACACGGCTGGTTGTGGTCCTGTAGAGAAATCAACAATATACAAGTCTCCTCTCCTAAAGCCTTCGAAGACTTTGGAATTGTCAGCTTCCATAACCACAACACAACGATACTTGCCAAAGACAACAACCATATCAAGATCACAAAGCATTGAGACAGACATGAGGTTGTATCCTAAGGACTCGACAAGCATGACTTTGTCCATGTGTCGATCCTTTGTGATCGCAACCTTACCTAGACCCAATACCTGACTTTTGCCTTTGTCAGCGAAGATGATATGCTTCAGATGCGATGGTGATAAGGGAGCATCCATCAATAGATTCTTGTCACCAGTCATGTGATTTGTACATCCACTATCGAGGACCCACTCATGGCTTTGGGTTGATCATCCTGCAGATGAATTAGTGCAGCTTACGAACTTCATATACTTCATCAGTGAAGAATATGACATCACAATTCATCAGACAATTTCATCAAGCAATGCAACAGTTAAAACAGTATGAGGACGTGAGAAATGAAAGTTCATTTCTTCATGATTAGCCTGCGTCCTTTCAGGCATTCTTCAGGTCTCCAGCAAATTCTTCAGACGTTCAAGCACGTCTGGAGACCTGACCTGCAGAAGAGATTAGTTCTTTTTCTTCACCACCCACATCTGAAGGGGTGGCAAAGAGTTCATCACTCTGCGAGCTCCATACGAGAAAGGTGGCATAGAAGCCAATCCATTTCGTTTCACATAAGAGAAGTTAGGGTAAGCATATGAATAAGCAGAGAAGTTCTTCGAGGACTTATGAACATAATGATTAGAAGAATAATGCTCATATTCATAGCCCTTGGCTCTTCCCTGGGAAACAGAGTTGTTAGCACGATGATGTTCATATGAGAACTTTGATCCTTTTGAGGAATTTGATCCATGTGAGGAATTTGGTCCGTATGAGGACTTGGATCCATATGAAGAATTTGGTCCATATGAAGAATTTGATCTGGGGTTCCTATTCTTCACAGGTGGTGTCATGAGGACATTCACCTGAAGACTTTCAAGGCACCTTTTGGGAACCCAGATTTTCTTCATAGGAGAACCGTTCCTGCAGTTAGTGCCAACATATCTAGCAAATACTTCACCATTCTGATTTTTGAACAGTTTATAGTTGGAGTCAAATGACTCATCAGAAGAATGAGAAAATTCACATGTAAAGCCAGCTAAATTAGATGGATCAACTGGAGGTCCCTTTGCAGCAACCCATGAGGTTTTGGGGTACTGCTCAGGCTTCCAATATGTACCATCAGCATTGAGTTTCCTCTCAAAGGCAATACCCTCTTTCCTAGGGTTCCTGTTGAGGATCTGCTTTTTAAGCACATCACAAAGAGTCTGATGCCCTTTGAGGCTTTTGTACATGCCTGTCATGTCCAATTCCTTCAGCCCTGCATCGTCAGTGATACTAGCAATGTCCTCAGCTGAGGAATTAGTGATAGCAGAGACAGTTGAAGAATTTGTAGCATTAGAAGCATTTGAACATTCAGGTGAAGAATTAGCAGATTCACGTTCAATGCATTTCAAACATGGAGGAACAAATTCTTCCTGAGCAGCGCTGATTTGTTGAGCAAGTAATGAATCGCGCTCCTTCTGAAGATCTTCATAACTCACTCTTAGCTTCTCAAAATCTTGCTTTCTTTGAAGAAATTCATAAGAAAGCTTCTCATGATTAGATAAGAGAGTGTTATGTTGATCTTGAAGGGTGTCATACTTAGTATGAAGTCTCTGAAGACTTTCAGCCAAAGCTTTTGACTGATCCATTTCTTCACCCAACATATCATCGCTCTTATTTAGCATGTATTGAACTTTTTCCAAAGCTCTTTGTTGTTTAGTGGCAAGGGAAGCAAGTTTGACATAGCTGGGTCCAGATTCATCATCTCTTGACTCGGATCGGTAGCATTCAGTTACCTCAGCACTTTTTGCCATAAGGCATGATGAAGAGGATGATGATTCTGGTTCGAATGTCATCGCTTTGAGAAATTCCTTGAAGTCCTCAAACCAAGGATCATGACGGGTTCGATGACCTTCATAGACCTCAGAGAGACGGTCCCAGATAAGCTTCGTATGATTGAGATGCATGATGTTCCTGAACTGATTTTGAGACAGACAGGAGCAGATGACGTCCTTCGCCGTGAGGTTGAGAGAAGTGTACTTGCGAATGTCATCAGCTTTCGCCGTCTTGCACAAATCGGTAAGACCAATCTCAGTGACGGTCCACAGTTTGTTGTTCATCGCCATGAGGTGCTTCTTCATCATGGCCTTCCAGTTGGGATACTCGTGACCGTCAAAGATGGGGCATGTCACTTTCTTCATACCTGTAAGTGCATCTAGTTCCCCTTAGTGATTTTGGTGTATTGAAGACTTATAGGTTAAGGGACTGATGCGTTTATGAGTGTACACAGGTCTATAAGTCTATGAGGAGTTTGATACTTACAGAGAAAGTCGACCCCTAAAAATGAAGTTCTTCGACTGAAGACTTTGGATTTCTAAAGACTTTCTAAAGACTTCGAAAGTGAAGAAATTGGTGTGACCTTGAAGACTTGGTATTCATTTGAGGAACATGAAGCGTGAAGACTTTTGTTTTCGTAGTTTCATTTTCTCTTTCTTGAGTCATAGGAAACACCGTACTGTTAAAGGGGGTCGAGGAAATACTAAAGAAAAATTTCCATGTGATGCTCAACTCAAAATCCTACACCTACCAATCCCTTCGAGTGAAGCCATTGGAAATCTCATACAGTTCAGTCATATTCTTCAGTAACAGAGACGAAGTTCTTCTAGTCGCTGAGGAATTTGTTCTGATTGAGGAGTTAGGAATTCACCAGTGCGGATTGCCTACACGGTGAGGAACATGATAGCCCTGAGGAAATTGATACTCAAATTTCCGACTGTTGTTGTGCTATGCGCCAGCTGTCCCAAAATATCTACCCACCTAACGGTCATATCATTGTAGGGCATTTATGTCTTATCATGTCGGGCTGCTCCCTAGGCTATAAATAGCCGCCCCCTACAACCACTAGCTGGTTGGTTGCTCCGAGAGAAACTGACACTTGTCATTTGAGAGCATCCCATCCTCCGAGGACTTTGAGCAAAAATCATCAAGTGAGGAAAACCCAAACCCAAACACCTACAAACCCAAACTGATTGAGCATCACTGAAGAGATTGATCCTGCGTGGATCCGATGCTTGTTACCTTTGAAGACTGTGCTTCTTCCAGACGGTTAGGCGTCATGGTCTAGAGCATCCAAGAGGAAATTGTGGATCGCCGAGTGACCGAGTTTGTGAAGGTTTGGAAGTCACCTGAAGACTTACCACGAGTGATTGGGCGAGGTCTGTGTGACCTTAGCTCAAGGAGAATACGGTGAGGACTGTGTGTCCGGGACTGTGTGTCCTCAGGTTTAAATACCTAGCCGCTCCAACCAGACGTACAACTGAGACAACAGTTGGAACTGGTCTACCAAATCATTGTCTTCACCAAGCTTACTGGTTCTATTTCCTCAACTCTTTCATTTCCTCATTACTGTGTTGTATGCTTGTTCATATCTATGTTTGAAGACTTTGACTAAAGACTTTCTCAATTTCCTCAGTTCAATTTCTTCAGTCTGTTTGTCTTCATCCGGTGTTACCCTGTGTTTACGCTTTCTGTACTCCGTGCTTGTTTTCATTTCATCATGATGACTATGCTTGGTTCTGCTATGCATACTTTTGAGTACTTATTCCGCTGCAAGTAGTTCTTCGCTAAGGAATTTCCTCACCCACAAATTCCTCAGTGAAGAATTCATAAAAATCGCCTATTCACCCCCCTCTAGTCGATATAACGCACTTTCAATTGGTATCAGAGCGAGGTACTCCCTTGTTCTATGTGATTTTGGTTTAACCGCCTGGAGTTTTAGTTATGTCGACCGCAGGTATGAAGAAAGTGACATGTCCCATCTTTGACGGTCATGATTATCCCAAGTGGAAGGCCATGATGAAGAAGCGCCTCATGGCGATGAACAGCAAACTGTGGACCATCACTGAGATTGGTCTTACCGATCTGTGCAAGACGGCGGAAGCTTATGACATTCGCAAGTACACTCTTCTCAACCTCACGGCGAAGGGCGTCATCTGCTCCTGTCTGTCTCAAAATCAGTTCAGGAACGTTATGCATCTCGATCATGCGAAGCTTATCTGGGATCGTCTCTCTGATGTCTATGAAGGTCATCGAACCTGTCATGATCCTTGGTTTGAGGACTTCAAGGAATCTCTCAAATCAATGACATTCGAACCAGAATCATCATCCTCCTCACCATGCCTTATGGCAGATGGTGAAAAGGTAACTGAATGCTATCTGTCTGAATCTAGTGATGATGAATCTGATGATGAACTTGGACCCAGTTATGTCAAACTTGTTTCCCTTGCCGCTAAACAACAAAGATCTTTGGAAAAGTTTCAAAACATGCTTAGTAAGGGTGATGATATGTTGGGTGAAGAAATGGATGAGTCAAAAGCTTTGGCTGAAAGTCTTCAGAGACTTCATACTAAGTATGACACCCTTCAAGATCAACATAACACTCTCTTATCTGATCATGAGAAGCTTTCTTATGAATTTCTTCAAAGAAAGCAAGATCTTGAGAAGCTAAGAGTGAGTTATGAAGATCTTCAGAAGGAGCGCGATTCATTACTTGCTCAACAAATCAGCGCTGCTCAGGAAGAATTTGTTCCTCCATGTCTGAAATGCATTGAACGTGAATCTACTAATTCTTCACCTGAATGTTCAAATGCTTCTAATGCTACAAATTCCTCAACTATCTCTGCTATCACTAATTCCTCAGCTGAGGACATTGCTAGTATCACTGACGATGCAGGGCTGAAGGAATTGTACATGACAGGCATGTACAAAAGCCTCAAAGGTCATTAGACTCTTTGTGATGTGCTTAAAAAGCAGATCCTCAACAGGAACCCTAGGAAAGAGGGTATAGCCTTTGAGAGGAAACTCAATGCTGATGGTACATATTGGAAGCCTGAGCAATACCCCAAAACCTCATGGGTTGCTGCAAAGGGACCTCCAGTTGATCCATCTAATTTATCTGGCTTTACATGTGAATCTTCTCATTCTTCTGATGAGTCATTTGACTCCAACTACAAACTGTTTAAAAATGAGAATGGTGAAGTATTTGCTAGATATGTTGGCACTAACTGCAGGAACGGTTCCCTATGAAGAAAATCTGGGTTCCCAATAGGTGCCTTGAAAGTCTTCAGGTGAATGTCCCCATGACACCGCCTGTGAAGAATACGAACGCCAGATCAAATTCTTCATATGGACCAAATTCTTCATATGGATCCAAGTCCTCATACGGACCAAATTCCTCACATGGATCAAATTCCTCAAAAGGATCAAAGTCCTCATATGAACATCATCGTGCTAACAACTTTGTTTCGCAAGGAAGAGCCAAGGGCTATGAATATGAGCATTATTCTTCTAATCATTATGTTCATAAGTCCTCGAAGAATTTCTCTGCTTATTCATATGCTTACCCTAACTTCTCTTATGTGAAACGAAATGCATTGGCTTCTATGCCACCTTTCTCATATGGAGCTCGCAGAGTGATGAACTCTTTGCCAACCCTTCAGATGTGGGTGGTGAAGAAAAAGAACTGATCTCTTCTGCAGGGTCAGGTCTCCAGACGTGCTCAAACGTCTGAAGAATTTGCTGGAGACCTGAAAACTGCCTGAAAGGACGCAGGCTAATCATGAAGAAATGAACTTTCATTTCACACGTCCTCATACTGATTTAACTGTTGCATTCCTTGATGAAATTCGTCTGATGAATTGTGATGTCATATTCTTCACTGATGAAGTATATGAAGTTCGTAAGCTGCACTAGTTCATCTGCAGGATGATCAACCCAAAGCCACTGAGTGTGTCCTCGATAGTGGATGTACAAATCACATGACTGGTGACAAGAATCTATTGATAGATGCACCCTTATCACCATCGCATCTGAAGCATATCATCTTTGCTGACAAAGGCAAAAGTCAGGTATTGGGTCTAGGTAAGGTTGCGATCACAAAGGATCGACACATGGACAAAGTCATGCTTGTCGAGTCCTTAGGATACAACCTCATGTCTGTCTCAATGCTTTGTGATCTTGATATGGTAGTTGTCTTTGGCAAGTATCGATGTGTTGTGGTTATGGAAGCTGACAATTCCAAAGTCTTCGAAGGCTTTAGGAGAGGAGACTTGTATATTGTTGATTTCTCTATAGGACTGCAACCAGCCATGTGCCTACTTGCAAAAGCTTCAGAAGGTTGGCTATGGCATCGACGACTTGGTCATGCAGGCATGAGAAATTTGCACACGCTTGCGAAGAAGAAGCATGTCATTGGCATTGAGAATGTCAAATTCCTCAAGGATCACTTGTGTGGAGCTTGTGAAGCTGGAAAGATGACCAAGGCTAAGCATCCAACGAAGACTATCATGACCACTACTCGACCATTCGAATTGCTTCACATGGACCTCTTTGGTCCTAACCATTACTCAGCTGTCACAAATGACGCATCTCTCTATGGGCTTGTTATTGTTGATGATTACTCTCGTTACACATGGGTACACATTGTTACTTACAAATATGAAGTGCAGGAAGTCTTCAAACAATTTTCCTCGAGGGCTTCAACCAACTTTGGTGTGAAGATCAAGCACATCAGAAGTGACAATGGAACTGAGTTCAAGAATTCTGGTCTTGATGACTATCTTGATGAACTTGGTATTACTCATGAGTTATCTGCTCCTTATACTCCTCAGCAGAATGGCGTCGTGGAGCGCAAGAACAGAACTCTTGTTGAGATGGCTCGCACTATGCTTGATGAGTACAAGACGCCTCGTCACTTCTGGATTGAGGCAATTTATACTGCATGCCATATCATCAGCAGGGTATATCTTCACAAATTCTTCAAGAACACTGCCTATGAACTCCTCACTGACAAGAAACCCAATGTGAGTTATTTCAAAGTTTTCGGTGCTAAATGTTGGATTAGAGATCCTCATCACAATGTTAAATTTGCACCGAAAGCACATGAAGGTTTTATGCTTGGTTATGGAAAGGACTCGCACACCTACAGAGTCTTCAACAACGTTCTTCACAAGGTTGTTGAAACTGTAGATGTGCGGTTCGATGAAACTAATGGCTCGCAAAGAGAGCACCTACCCTCTGTCATAGATGAACCAGCACCTGAGGAACCTATCAAGTTCAAGGCTACTGAGGATGTCATTCCTACCCAAGAATCTGCTCAAGAATTCATGCCAGAACGTGAAGAACGTCGAGCTAATGCGCCTGAAGAAATTGCTGAAGAAAATGGTGCTGAAGAAAATGCTGATCAAATTCCTTGACGACAACCTACTCATCCTCGCGTTGCAAAAGAAGTGCAAGTTGAAAAGATCATCGATGACATTGAAGCACCAGGTCCTCTCACACGCTCAAAAGCTTCACATTTATCTAACTTTTGTGGGCTCTATGCTTTTGTCTCTATCACAGAGCCCACTAAGGTAGATGAAGCATTTCTGGAGCCTGAGTGGATTCAGGCCATGCAAGAAGAATTACATCAGTTTGAGCTCAACAACGTTTGGGAACTGGTCAATCGTCCAGATCCTCGCAAACACAATATCATTGGCACAAAGTGGATCTACCGCAACAAGCAAGATGAAAATGGCCTTGTGGTGAGGAATAAGGCACGACTAGTAGCTCAAGGCTACACACGGGTTGAAGGAATTGATTTCGATGAAACTTTTGCACCTGTTGCTAGACTTGAAGCTATTCGCATATTCCTTGCTTATGCTAACCATCATGATATCACTTTATATCAAATGGATGTGAAAAGTGCATTCCTCAATGGTAAGCTTGAGGAAGAAGTATATGTTGCTCAACCCCCAGGTTTTGAAGATCCTAAGCATCCTGACAAAGTCTTCAGACTAAATAAGGCCATCTATGCCTCAAGCAGGCCCCTCGGGCGTGGTATGATACTTTGAAGGAATTCCTCATGAAGAAAGGCTTCAAACCCGGTTCACTCGACCCTACTCTTCACTAAATCTTATGATGGTGAATTGTTTGTGTGCCAAATATATGTTGATGATATTATCTTTGGCTGTACTGACCAACGTTATAGTGATGAATTTGCCTATATGATGAGTGAAGAATATCAAATGTCTATGATGGGAGAGTTGAAATTCTTCTTAGGTCTTCAAATTTGTCAATAGCGCAATGGCATATTCATATCTCAGGAGAAATACCTCAAGGATGTGCTGAGGAAATTCGGCATGCAAGATTGCAAAGGCGTCAAAATTCCTATGCCCACAAATGGCCATCTGTGCACTAATGAAAATGGTATTGACTTCGATCAAAAGGTATACCGCTCCATGATTGGTTCTTTATTGTATTTATGTGCATCTAGGCTAGATATTATGCTTAGTGTTTGCATGTGTGCCCAATTTCAAGCTACACCGAAGGAATCACACCATCAGGTTGTGAAACATATTCTTCGATATCTAGCTCACACACCAACACTTGCATTATGGTACCCCAAGGGCTCGGCTTTTGATCTCATTGGATATTCTGACTCTGACTATGCTGGTGGTTGTGTGGACCGCAAGTCAACATCTGCTACATGTCATTTCCTCAGAAGATCTTTGGTCTGTTGGTCCTCGAAGAAACAGAACTGTGTATCACTGTCTACTGCTGAAGCTGAGTACATTGCTGCTGGTTCTTGCTGTGCTCAATTGCTATGGATGAAGCAAACTCTCAAGGACTACGGCGTCAACGTGAAGAATGTGCCTCTCTTCTGTGACAATAAGAGTGCATCAAGATTGCTCACAACCCAGTTCAGCACTCGAAGACAAAGCACATTCAGATTCGTCATCATTTTCTTCGTGCTCATGTGCTGAAGGGCGACATCTCTATCGAGCATGTGAAGACTGAAGAACAGCTAGCCGATATCTTCACAAAGCCCTTGGATGAGAAGAGATTTAGCAAGTTGTGGTGTGAGCTAAATATCTTAGAATCTTCGAATGTTCTTTGAAAAGGACACTCATCCTAACACTTATGCAAAATTGATGACTTAGATGTGCAACACATGAAGAAACGTTTTTCTTCAATCAATGAAGAATAACACTCTGAGTGTGAAGAAATTAATGAAGAATTTGATTCTCAGAACCCTATGACAATTGTACGCGGTGTCTAAAATCATCATTCTTATACGGTGGGTCACGCCACCACAAAAGTTGAAAATCTTCAATTTGAGTTTTTCCTCAGTTTTGAAATTCCTCAGTTGTTCAAATTCTTCAACTTTGCAAAATCTTCACTATTTTCGTCGTTTTTCTTCATTGGCTATATATATATATATATGAGTTTATGTCCTCTACCGCATTCACTTATGGCTAATTCTTCAAGTTGGTTTTTCTGCTAAGTGAATGTGATCGGACCCTTCCCCCTCTATGCTATACTCAACCCAATCTATTCACAAATTCTTCATGTGCGTTCTATTTGAAACTCGTTCAAAATCTTCACTATGTCCTCGTCAGCTGAAGAATTTGCAAACGGAACTTTTAACTTATCTTATCCAAATTTTCGGCTTTGCCGCTCAAACCGTTCCGCTTCCCATGGTATACTTATCTATTCACCCACGATCTAACATGATCTCCACTTCTCAGTACGTGGGTGACACATGTCAAGCGAATAAGAAGGGTCAGGGGCACGTTCGTCCAATTTCTTCGGGCGAACAGTTTTTCACCGTGGCTATAAATACCCCCTCTCCCCTTCCTCACTTCTTTTACTCCGCTCGACCTCTCTCCAGCTCGAGCTTCTCAAACCCTAGCGCCACCGCTACATCATCATCGCCGGTGAGGAAGAGCTTCACTGCCTCGACCTCGTCGCCGCCGTACTCGCGCCGGCCGCGGAAATCTTCACTCCGCCGCCGCCGTAGCCGTCTTCCTCCGCCGAGTTAGGGCGTGGAAGATCTACACAGACGAACTTCACTTCTCCACCTCACAGTTCGTCGTGTTCTTCGTTCAGGGTAATTAAAAGTTACTTTTACTGCCCACTTTGATTCAAATGATTTCTACAAAATCTTCAAAGGTGTTTATTCTTCAAATTCTTCACACACTAAGCACCTCACATGTCATCTGTTCTTGATTCGTTTCTCTAAGCATCATTTTTCTTCAAGATTCCTCAATTGTGTGGATCTTCGATCTATACAACTCTGGAACCTAAGACAAAGAACGCTTAGTGAAATTCTTCAAGACTCATCTGGTCAAATTCCTCAAACTTGTTCTTTTTTGAAAAACCTTCTGAGAACGCATATGACCTCTCCAAATTCCTCGCAACTATACTCTGTTCACAGGTACTCATGTCCGCTGCTGAATCACTAGGTTCTCATCAACTTAACTCATTTGCAGCGTTCCTTGAAGAAAAGTTGCATACTTCTTCAGAGAGTTCAATTGTTCAAATTCCTCAACCGAAAAAATGGCTGATGGAAAGAAGCCACACAAAGGAGGAAAGAGGCCTGAGGCCAATACTGCCTTTGAAATCCCTGAGGACATTTATGCTGGGTACTGCACACCCCTTGAGGAAGATAAGAATCAGCGCAAGGTGCGCATTCAGAAAATAGAGAGGAGATGGGCAAGAGAGTGGAGGGAGTACAGGTATGTGACTCCAAAATACATGAAGAAATTCGATGTTACTGTGACGCCCGGATAATTAGGCTACAGTAATCCCCCGTTAATGATGCCACGTCACCTGTGTAACTGTAGTTAATCTCGAGTTAGTTCAAAAACCGATTCAAAATTCAAATTCAAAATCAAGCTAAACAATGAAAGTTTTCAAATATTAAAAGTAAAATGTTCGGAGTGAGCTAAATAATGCATAGGTAATTATGGTGGAGAAACCACACTTTCATAAAATGTTTAAATGCTCAAATGGGAATGAAACAACAACTTAACCAATTTAATAAATGCCTTTTGTTATTATAAAATGTTAAAATATTTTATTTAGGGGTTTAAACTCTAGTATCAGCGGTATAATTAGTAATACCGATTTTCGTACAATTTTTATGTTTATTTTTTTTAAACTTAGATAAGATGGGACTAAAAATAAAACAATAAAGGGAAAAATAAATAAAAAGAAACGACTCAACAGAATTAAAACAAAACAAAGTTTGAAAAGGCCCCCCCTCCACTGGGCCATTCGGCCCAGCTGGCCGGCCCAGTCGCCCCTGGCCTATATGGCCCTCCCCACCCCTGGAACCCTAATCGACCCCCACTCCTCCCACACGATCCCCTCCCCACTCCCTCTCGTTTCTCCAGCGCCGCCACGCTCCCCGCGCAGGAGCCCTACCCCCATCGGTGCGCCCGCCCCGAGGAACCGCCGCCTCCGCCCACCGCTACTCCTCCCCGTCCTTGCGCCACCATCCCCGCCCAAGACTTGGCCGGATTCGCGCCTCCACGTCCTTCGGCCCCGACCTCCGCCGCACCAACAAGCAAGTCCGGCCGGCCTCCGCCGCCCCTTCCTGTTCCCGGATGGATCCGGCTGCATCCACGTCGTCCCCGGTCGCCAGAGCCGCCCCCTCGTCTACCTCCACCTCGTCGGACGCCTCGTCATCCTCTTCCCCGCCGGCGCCATCGAGTCTCGCCGCCCCCTCCGCTCTCCAACGCTGGTAAGGGCCATGCCCTGCCCCTCTCCTCTCTACCCTTGCACACACGGTCGCGCCCGGTCCCCGTACTCGGCGTGCTCCGCCCGCACATCGCGGCGCCTCCCCACCGTTGCAGCTGCTTCTGCTGCCGCCCCGAGCTTGCCCCCTCACCGCCGCTCGTGCCCCTGCCCCCTCCTGTGCGTCGTGTCCGCCCGCTCGCGCTGACGCCGCGCTACGCGCCATTGCCGCTCGCCTCGCCCTGATGCTTCTGCGCGCCCCCCAGTGATGCGTCCTCAGCCCCGACGCGCGGCCCCACCGCGCGGGTCCGACGCCCGTCCGCCACCGCTTCCCACTGTCCCCGCGCCCGACAGAGCCCCTCCCACCACTGCCGATGCCTCAGCTCGCCGCTGTCGGGCGCAACTCCGGCCGACCTCACCACGGCCGCGCCCGGGTCTGTCCCGCCCGTTGCCCGTTCGCCCGTGCCCGTTTGGCCCTATCGGCCACTGCCAGGTGGGGCCCCGCGCCCCTGAGCCACTGCCCCTGGGCCCGAACCCCCTATCGGCCACAGACAGGTGGGCCCCGCGCCCAGAACGTAATTAAAAAAAAGAAAAAGAGGGAATTAAAAAAGAATAATATATAAATAAATAAATAAAGAAAGAAAATAAAATAAAATAAATTAATTAATTAGTTAATTAACCCTGTTTAGATTAATCTAATTTAATTAATTAATAGTTAATTAATTAGCTAACCCTAATTACCCTAATCAGTCTATGACATGTGGGACCCACGTGTCAGATGACTGCTGACGTCAGCATGATGTCATGCTGATGTCATCACAACACTGTTTCGGATAATGTATATATTAAATAATTAAATAAATTCCAGAAATTAATTTAAATCTTTTAAAATTCATATAAAATAAACCGTAGCTCGGATGAAAATACTTTGTACATGAAAGTTGCTTAGAACGACGAGACGAATCCAGATATGCAGCCCGTTCGTCCGCCACGCGTCCCTAGCATAGTGAACCTGTAACATTTCACCTCCGGTTCATCTGTCCGAAAACGTGAAACATCGGGAATACTTTCCCGGATGTTCCCCCCCTTCGCCGGTACCACCTACTGCCGCGTTAGGGCACACCTAGCACCGCTCGTTGTCATGCCACGCATCGTCATGCTTATGTTTGCATTGTATTTACTGTTTCTTCCCCCTCTTCTCTCCGGTAGACCCCGAGACCGATGCTGCCCCTGTGGTCGACAACGTCACCGACGACCCCTCCTTCTTGTCTGAGCAACCAGGCAAGCCCCCCCCCCCCCTTGATCACCAAATATCGCCTATTCTTCTCTATACTGCTTCCATTTGAGTAGTGTAGCATGTTACTGCTTTCTGTTAATCCTATCCTGATGCATAGCCTGTCATTGTTGCTACAGTTGTTACCCTTACCTGCTATCCTACTGCTTAGTATAGGATGCTAGTGTTCCATCAGTGGCCCTACACTCTTGTCCGCCTGCCATGCTATACTACTGGGCCGTGATCACTTTGGGAGGTGATCACGGGTATATATTATATACTTTATATACATGACACATGTGGTGACTAAAGTCGGGTCGGCTCCTTGAGTACCCGCAAGTGATTCTGATGATGGGGCTGAAAGGACAGGTGGCTCCACCCCGGTAGAGGTGGGCCTGGGTTCCTGACGGCCCCCGACTGTTACTTTGTGGCGAAGCGACAGGGCAGGTTGAGACCACCTAGGAGAGAGGTGGGCCTGGCCCTGGTCGGCGTGCGTGGATACTTAACACGCTTAACGAGTTCTTGGTATTTGATCTGAGTCTGGCCATTTGGTCTATACGCACTAACCAGCTACGCGGGAACAGTTATGGGCACTCGACGTCGTGGTATCAGCCGAAGTTCTTCTTGACGTCAGCGACGGAGCGGCGCGCGCCGGATTGGACTGGAACGCCTGCTAGGCTAGGTCTGCTTCCGGCCGCCCTCGCAACGTGCAGGTGTGCAATGGGCGATGGGCCCAGACCCCTGCACGCATAGGATTTAGACCGGCGTGTTGACCTCTCTGTTGAGCCGAGGTGGGGCTGCGACGTGTTGATCTTCCGAGGCCGGGCATGACCCAGAAAAGTGTGTCCGGCCAAATGGGATCGAGCGTGTTGGGTTATGTGGTGCACCCCTGCAGGGAAGTTTATCATTCGAATAGCCGTGTCCCTCGGTAAAAGGACGACCCAGAGTTGTACCTTGACCTTATGACAACTAGAACCGGATACTGAATAAAATACACCCTTCCAAGTGCCAGATACAACCCGGTGATCGCTCTCTAACAGGGCGACGAGGAGGGGATCGCCGGGTAGGATTATGCTATACGATGCTACTTGGAGGACTTCAATCTACTCTCTTCTACATGCTGCAAGATGGAGGTGGCCAGAAGCGTAGACTTCGACAGGATTAGCTATCCCCCTCTTATTCTGGCATTCTGCAGTTTAGTCCACCGATATGGTCCTTTACACATATACCCATGCATATGTAGTGTAGCTCCTTGCTTGCGAGTACTTTGGATGAGTACTCACGGTTGCTTTTCTCCCTCTTTTCCCCTTTCTATACCTGGTTGTCGCAACCAGATGCTGGAGTCCAGGAGCTAGAGATCCCGAGGATGATTCTACATGGAGTTCGGCCTCGAGGAGTAGTTTGGAGGTCCCAGGCAGGAGGCCTTGCCTTTTCGATCGTTGCTACTTTTGTGCTAGCCTTCTTAAGGCAAACTTGTTTAACTTATGTCTGTACTCAGATATTGTTGCTTCCGCTGACTCGTCTATGATCGAGCACTTGTATTCGAGCCCTCGAGGCCCCTGGCTTGTATTATGATGCTTGTATGACTTATTTATGTTTTAGAGTTGTGTTGTGATATCTTCCCGTGAGTCCCTGATCTTGATCGTACACATTTGCGTGCATGATTAGTGTACGGTCAAATCGGGGGCGTCACAAGTTGGTATCAGAGCCGACTGCCTGTAGGAATCCCCCTTTCCACACTCCTTGGCCAAAGTCGAGTCTAGACATTGCAAAACTTTTACTAACATGGCTATGTGTCTTACGGGCCCACGTCGCCATTGGGTGGTATTAGGATCTTTTACTCCTTGCCTATACTCTGGGACTCTGATCTCTCTTCTATTCGGGTTAAATGAATTTTGCTAAATCTAACTTTAGGATCTCGTTATCACTTTCACCCGGAGAGCCCCTTAGTTCTGATGATCGTCCGCTGCACGTGAAGACCCTGAAGACACTCTCCGCTGTTAACCCGAGAACTTGTGTTCATCGCTTTTGCAATTCCCTTCCATCGATAAACTCCTATGGATAACCACGTATACTCGCCATTCATACAATGTTTCCCCGTTGATCTTGTTATTACAAGATACCCCAAAATTCTCTCTGTTGTTCTGAGAATCCTTTGAGCTTACTGCCTTGCTGTTCCTTGTCACCTGAATACCCCTACGGATAATTCTCGCACTTACCGAGTATCCGCTCGTCCCCAGTTGATTCAAGTAATTCACAAAATCCTTTGAAATACTATTTGAACTTCCGAAAATCCTGAGCAGCCTATTGCTCTTGAAATTCTTGCTTACTAGCATTATGATTAATCCCATAAGTCTCGAAATCTTATTGGCACCCTTTGTCATTATCTTTTTGAGTCCATTGATTCAATATGTTGCGAATGCTTGCAATCCTCAATCAGATCCTAGAATTCATCCTTCCGGCTCAGACATCTTTAACATGAGCTGGATCTCGACCAATCAAATCGTCATCGATTGTACCCCTAAGGCTATTCAACTTATCCATCCCTAATCAGAGCATTGCTTCTGATCCCTTGTCTTGGAATTCATAATTCCTTTGCATTTGAGCTTTTGAGTTAGTCAGTTGTTTCTATAGTCTGATCTCCTTGCATTCTTTCTTCCTCTGGTTGAGTACTGATGCTCACATCAGATCCCTTGTGGACCACCAGACCCTTTTGTCGGATTTTATCCGACAATGTCCTCCATATTAAATAAGCTGGTGAGCTTTTCCTTGGATACATGATGCCTTTGGTAAATTGTATCCTCTGCTTTGTGAACCATGCTCTACTTTCAAGCTTGTATTACTTACTCCGAAGTTCGTGGTATATGTTCTAAGAAGCCCCGATGGCTTGAACCTATGCCTTCCTTAATATGTGTGAACTCGACAGTTTTCACGAGTCATACTCTTCTGGTATTTTGCCATATAAAATTTCAACACTACAACTTCATCGAACGCAGGAAGTAAATGAAAGGATATGCATTGGAGAAGTGGCAGTCGACCTTGAACTTTGTGTTCATGCCCATGGACACGATGTAGATCTTATCATTAAAAGCTTCTCTTAAATTAATTGTTCCCTTGGTATAAGTTCATCTTATATCTGGGATCTGGCCTTTTGCAATCGTGGTTCCGACCATGTTCTCCTTTAAATACCATTTCTCGTACAAGTTGAGCACTTGTCTTCTGCAGAGCAATACCCCAGTCCAACCTCTACTTTGATCTACCGTCGAGCATTACACTTTGGTATCTCAAGAATACCACGGAACTACATAACTTCTTATGAGTTCTTCGTCAACTATTATTCTCGCCAATTCCAATTTCCCTCGGGTTCTAAGTTATTAGTCACTCGAGAACACCGTTAAGTGAATCGATTCCGCACTCCGATTCAATAACTCTAAGTAATTTTCGTTGCTTATGATTTAATAACCCTTCAAGTCATTCCTAGCCCGATCGGCTATATCATTATCATGCAACTTTTTAACTGTGCTATCTGGTCCTTCTTTCCGAAGCACGATTTTCGACGATGAGCTAAGCTTACGCCGACTTTCCTCGTCATATCATTTCGCCTTGAACAACAAGCTTGATTCCGAGTTTGTGTCGTACCCAGGGATCCAATAACCTTTCGCTTCATCATTCCTTTGACTTGATGTCATCGCCGAGTGATTGCATCTTCATGGAATCTCTCGACAAATGTGTCATGATAATCATCAGCATTCTGAGCTCTTCCAGGATATCAATTGAATTCATGATGAGAAATACCATCATTCCCTCGATGAATTGTGTTATCATCGACCACTTTATTGCCTTACGTTCAACACAAACTTGTTCGTGTTTGGTGTTATACCTTGAGTTCATTGCTACCCAACATTTGTTCTTCTTTACCTTGGAGTATTAACATCTGTTATGTCAAGAATGTCGTGAGAATTTCTCCACCTCTTGAGAATTCTTGATGTATTATTACTTCTCACCATCTCTGTTCATTCCTTGGTCCCTCCCTGTTGTTTCTAACCGGAATACCGACAACTGGACTGTGGTGTGTAAAATTCAAAACTTCCGGCAACCCTATTGCTTGTAAGTTAATAACAATAGTTTCATTCCTTGTGTATTGGTTATCGAATCACCATTCTAACATTGATCATGCTACCTAAGCCCATATTCGGGTGCACCTTTCAACCAATGTTTAATTGTGTATGTTTTCCTCGAGCATACATCATTAAGTCATTCGATCTAGCTAATGTTATCTCCTTGTTCACATAGTTGTGGAAATCCATCTTTTGGAAATCTCAATGGATTGTCGCTGAGTCAATCCGTCACCTCCTCACCTCTTCTTGGTTTAATGATGAACTATTGTTTCAGGAACCCGCTCCCATAGTTCATTTCCCGAGAATTTTAGAATGTCATCTCGTCACTTTGTGTTGCACCTTTCTTCTCAGGCATCCCGAGTCTGGGTTATCCTGACACCAATCAGATCTGAATCTCAGTCACATATGATGGTTGGGACATATTTTCGAGAGTTATGACATTGCTCTTTATGTGACCCAGTAACATGATGTCATGCCTAGCACCCCCCTGGCTGGAGGACCTATCATTACAATTCCTTTTGAAAGGATAACCATTCTTCCTGGAGGAAATTGTAAGACTTATTCTACAAGCGGTTCCTGATGGATCCTTGGTGTTTCCAAAGTCTGACCTTTGCGTCCATGTCGATGCTATCTCGAAGCATGTTTGTGATACTCCGATTTTCAACTAGAACATTTGGAGCCCAATGCCAAATGTTTCCTGCTCAATTATCCAAACACCGCTGTATGGGTAATGTCTTGAAATTTCTCTCCGCTTACCCAAAGAGTTTTCTACATTATATCCTGTCATGGATATCATGCTCTGCTTGTCCTTGGGAAGGATATACCCTTGAAATATGTGTTTAAACACATTTTCCTTTCCATTGTTCTGTTTACTCTGATGATCATATTTTCCTTTCCATTGTTTTGTTTAACCTTTCTTGTAATCTGACTTAGCTGAGCAGAGATAATTCCCTGCTTAGTTGAGCACCTCGTTGTACCACTCTCTCAGTAGACCATATTACTTTTGTTGATGACATTTTGGTAGCCACCGATGGATGAGAACTTTGCCTATTGGTCCGCCTCATTTCAACGAGCAGGAAAATGGTTCTCTTCGTCCCTCGCCCTTGGTACCAACGTGTTGCCGACATAACTGACAGGGTATTCTCTGACATGCCTTGCTATCATGACCGTGCAAGATGTCACTGCTCCTATAAAAAAACCACATGGTGGGCCCATAACCCACAGTTCCACAGGATCGAAACCTGACTCTTCTATACAACCCTGTTTCTAATGGTTATTCCTCACACTTGGCTCCGTATTTAATTCGCGGGCCACCTTCCTAGTGATCTATTCGGGTATCAGACGCAATATTTATTCTCGTTGCTCTGAACCCCTTTCACCTTCTGATAGGCATCGAACGCTTGCCTATCGGTTCGAAACTTCTCATGGTACCTTCTTACTTTGCTCTCGACATCTTCTTAGGTTTCAATTTGAGAGATACTTATGGTTCTTCCCCTGGGTTAACCGCTTGATGCTCGATCTTGTTAGAATCCGTCCTTATAGGGTTTTTCCTTCTCACCCTTTCGTAAGTACGGTGAAGATCCTGAAGGAAGGACGACAAACTTCATCATGATGACCTGAAGCACAGGACTGAAGACATCAACGTAATGGATCGACCTCTTCGAGAAGAGCAACTATGACCGAGAAGAATCGTTAGAATTTCGTAACCAGATCCCTTCCCCCTTATAACCGCTCCTAAATCTCGGGACGAGATTTCTTGTAGTGGAGGAGAATTGTGACGCCCGGATAATTAGGCTACAGTAATCCCCCGTTAATGATGCCACGTCACCTCTGTCACTGTAGTTAATCTCGAGTTAGTTCAAAAACCGATTAAAAATTCAAATTCAAAATCAAGGCAAACAATGAAAGTTTTCAAATATTAAAAGTAAAATGTTCGGAGTGAGCTAAATAATGCATAGGTAATTATGGTGGAGAAACCACACTTTCATAAAATGTTTAAATGCTCAAATGGGAATGAAACAACAACTTAACCAATTTAATAAATGCCTTTTGTTATTATAAAATGTTAAAATATTTTATTTAGGGGTTTAAACTCTAGTATCAGCGGTATAATTAGTAATACCGATTTTCGTACAACTTTTATGTTTATTTTTTTTAAACTTAGATAAGATGGGACTAAAAATAAAACAATAAAGGGAAAAATAAATAAAAAGAAACGACTCAACAGAATTAAAACAAAACAAAACAAAGTTTGAAAAGGCCCCCCCCTCCACGGGGCCATTCGGCCCAGCTGGCCGGCCCAGTCGCCCTGGCCTATATGGCCCTCCCCACCCCTGGAACCCTAACCGACCCCCACACCTCCCGCACGATCCCCTCCCCACTCCCTCTCGTTTCTCCAGCGCCGCCACGCTCCCCGCGCAGGAGCCCTACCCCCGTCGGTGCGCCCGCCCCGAGGAACCGCCGCCTCCGCCCACAGCTACTCCTCCCCGTCCTTGCGCCACCATCCCCGCCCAAGACTTGGCCGGATTCGCGCCTCCACGTCCTTCGGCCCCGACCTCCGCCGCACCAACAAGCAAGTCCGGCCGGCCTCCGCCGCCCCTTCCTGTTCCCGGATGGATCCGGCTGCATCCACGTCGTCCCCGGTCGCCAGAGCCGCCCCCTCGTCTACCTCCACCTCGTCGGACGCCTCGTCATCCTCTTCCCCGCCGGCGCCATCGAGTCTCGCCGCCCCCTCCGCTCTCCAACGCTGGTGAGGGCCATGCCCTCCCCCTCTCCTCTCTGCCCTTGCACACACGGTCGCGCCCGATCCCCGTACTCGCCGTGCTCCGCCCGCACATCGCGGCGCCTCCCCACCGTTGCAGCTGCTTCTGCTGCCGCCCCGAGCTTGCCCACTCACCGCCACTCGCACCCCTGCCCCCTCCTGTGCGTTGTGTCCGCCCGCTCGCGCTGACGCCGCGCTACGCGCCATTGCCGCTCGCCTCGCCCTGATGCTTCTGCGCGCCCCCCCAGTGATGCGTCCTCAGCCCCGACGCGCGGCCCCGCCGCCCGGGTCCGACGCCCGTCCTCCACCGCTTCCCGCTGTCCCCGCGCCCGACAAGGCCCCTCTCCCACCACTGTCGCTGCCTCAGCTCGCCGCTGCCGGGCGCAGCTCCGGCCGGCCTCACCACGGCCGTGCCCGGGTCTGTCCCGCCCGCTGCTCGTTCGCCCGTGCCCGTTTGGCCCTATGGGCCACTGCCAGGTGGGGCCCCGCGCCCCTGAGCCACTGCCCCTAGGCCCGAACCCCCTATGGGCCACAGACAGGTGGGCCCCGCGCCCAGAACGTAATTAAAAAAAAGAAAAAGAGGGAATTAAAAAAGAATAATATATAAATAAATAAATAAAGAAAGAAAATAAAATAAAAATAATTAATTAATTAGTTAATTAACCCTGTTTAGATTAATCTAATTTAATTAATTAATTGTTAATTAATTAGTTAACCCTAATTACCCTAATCAGTCTATGACATGTGGGACCCACGTGTCAGATGACTGCTGACGTCAGCATGATGTCATGCTGATGTCATCACAACACTGTTTCGGATAATGTATATATTAAATAATTAAATAAATTCCAGAAATTAATTTAAATCTTTTAAAATTCATATAAAATAAACCGTAGCTCGGATGAAAATACTTCGTACATGAAAGTTGCTCAGAACGACGAGACGAATCCAGATACGTAGCCCGTTCGTCCGCCACGCGTCCCTAGCATAGTGAACCTGTAACATTTCACCTCCGGTTCATTTGTCCGAAAACGCGAAACATCGGGAATACTTTCCCGGATGTTCCCCCCCTTCGCCGGTACCACCTACTGCCGCGTTAGGGCACACCTAGCACCGCTCATTGTCATGCCACGCATCGTCATGCTTATGTTTGCATTGTATTTACTGTTTCTTCCCCCTCTTCTCTCCGGTAGACCCCGAGACCGATGTTGCCCCTGTGGTCGACTACGTCACCGACGACCCCTCCTTCTTGTCTGAGAAACCAGGCAAGCCCCCCCCCCCTTGATCACCAGATATCGCCTATTCTTCTCTATACTGCTTGCATTAGAGTAGTGTAGCATGTTACTGCTTTCTGTTAATCCTATCCTGATGCATAGCCTGTCATTGTTGCTACAGTTGTTACCCTTACCTGCTATCCTACTGCTTAGTATAGGATGCTAGTGTTCCATCAGTGGCCCTACACTCTTGTCCGCCTGCCATGCTATACTACTGGGCCGTGATCACTTCGGGAGGTCATCACGGGTATATATTATATACTTTATATACATGACACCTGTGGTGACTAAAGTAGGGTCGGCTCCTTGAGTACCCGCAAGTGATTCTGATGAGGGGGCTGAAAGGACAGGTGGCTCCACCCCGGTAGAGGTGGGCCTGGGTTCCTGACAGCCCCGACTGTTACTTTGTGGCGAAGCGACAAGGCAGGTTGAGACCACCTAGGAGAGAGGTGGGCCTGGCCCTGGTCGGCGTTCATGGATACTTAACACGCTTAACGAGTTCTTGGTATTTGATCTGAGTCTGGCCATTTGGTCTATACGCACTAACCAGCTACGCGGGAACAGTTATGGGCACTCGACGTCGTGGTATCAGCCGAAGTTCTTCTTGACGTCAGCGACGGAGCGGCGCGCGCCGGATTGGACTGGAACGCCTGCTAGGCTAGGTCTGCTTCCGGCCGCCCTCGCAACATGCAGGTGTGCAATGGGCGATGGGCCCAGACCCCTGCGCGCATAGGATTTAGACCGGCGTGTTGACCTCTCTGTTGAGCCTAGGTGGGGCTGCGACGTGTTGATCTTCCGAGGCCGGGCATGACCCAGAAAAGTGTGTCCGGCCAAATGGGATCGAGCGTGTTGGGTTATGTGGTGCACCCCTGCAGGGAAGTTTATCTATTCGAATAGCCGTGTCCCTCGGTAAAAGGACGACCCGGAGTTGTACCTTGACCTTATGACAACTAGAACCGGATACTGAATAAAATACACCCTTCCAAGTGCCAGATACAACCCGGTGATCGCTCTCTAATAGGGCGACGAGGAGGGGATCGCCGGGTAGGATTATGCTATACGATGCTACTTGGAGGACTTCAATCTACTCTCTTCTACATGCTGCAAGATGGAGGTGGCCAGAAGCGTAGACTTCGACAGGATTAGCTATCCCCTTCTTATTCTGGCATTCTGCAGTTCAGTCCACCGATATGGTCCTTTACACATATACCCATGCATATGTAGTGTAGCTCCTTGCTTGCGAGTACTTTGGATGAGTACTCACGGTTGCTTTTCTCCCTCTTTTCCCCTTTCTATACCTGGTTGTCGCAACCAGATGCTGGAGTCCAGGAGCTAGAGATCCCGAGGATGATTCTACATGGAGTTCGGCTTCGAGGAGTAGTTTGGAGGTCCCAGGCAGGAGGCCTTGCCTTTTCGATCGTTGCTACTTTTGTGCTAGCCTTCTTAAGGCAAACTTGTTTAACTTATGTCTGTACTCAGATATTGTTGCTTCCGCTGACTCCTCTATGATCGAGCACTTGTATTCGAGCCCTCGAGGCCCCTGGCTTGTATTATGATGCTTGTATGACTTATTTATGTTTTAGAGTTGTGTTGTGATATCTTCCCGTGAGTCCCTAATCTTGATCGTAAACATTTGCGTGCATGATTAGTGTACGGTCAAATCGGGGGCGTCACAGTTACTCCTCCATGCTCAAGACCACCATTGGCACCTGGCCAAGAGGCAGATCCCACTAGCATCAAGCGCGGTGAGGATTTTCCTGAAGAATGGGCCAAGCGCCAGGCCAAGTTGGCCAAACAGGCAAAAGATGCAGTGAAGAAATTCAACGAAGATTCCACTGCTGCTGCTGTAGAGGCCTCTGTAAGGCCGAAGAAATCCATGACAAAGAAGCCTGCGCACAAGCCAAGTGCCTCTTCTTCAATGCCCTCACGGCCAATTTCCTCAGCTAATCCCTCACGGCCAATTCCTCACGCCGCTCCTGCTCCTCCAAATTCCTCAGCTGCTTCGCTCAAATCCTCAGCACCTGTGCATCTTGCCACGTGCCAAAGGACTACAGGCATCTCCATTACCTCAGGAGCTTCAGCTAGTTCCTCAGCTGCACCAAATTCTTCAACAGGACCCTCACTGCTGAAGACTAAGACCACTGTTGGACGAGGCTCTCGCCCAAGTCCTCATAAGAAGCAGGTCGCCTTCCAAGTACCGTCTGAAGAAGACGAATCTGATGATGAAGAACTTGCTGAAATCATCAGAGACAGGCAAGTCAGGGTCGCTAGAGCCAAGGGCACAAATGTGCCACTACTTTTGGATCCAAAGTTGATCCTCGACTATATTGATCTCTGGCACAAGGACCCAAACACTCCTATGCCTGACTTCAAGCTGACTCCTGGTCAAAGTCCAGGCAGCTCAATTTGAGAAGGCCAGACAGCTCAAGAAAGCATAGTACAGGAAGGAGAAGTTCTTGAAGAACAACGTTGTCTCTATGACAACTAATGAACTTGTGAAGATCCAGTCTGAAATCAAAGTCCTCAGCGATGATTTCAATGCTTACTATGTTGATTGGAAAGGAGCCAAGGTCAGGTTTGTCAAACTGACTAAGATGTTCACCTCAAATGTTGCAGCCCCATCGCAACAAGAAATTCCTCAGGCTGAAGCATCTGCTCAGCCAACTGAAGAACATGCCAGCACCGCTGATGACAATCCAGCTGCTGAAGACAATGTGAGTTCCAGGGCTGATGACTGCATTCCAGCCGCTGAAGAAATTGTCAGGGCACCCACTAGTGGTGCGCCTGAAGAAAATCAAGAGGTCATGGCAACTGCATTAGTTGTGCCTGAAGAAAATCAACCACATTCCTCTGCTCCACCTGCGCCTACCCCAACTCCAATCCTTCCATCTGCATCAGATGTGAAGAAGACCAAGGCTGTAGAGCGTGCAGCTGTGAAGAAAAGGAAAGCATCATCTCCTTCGGATTCTTCAGCACCGAAGAAGATGAAGAAATTGACAAGCTCATTTGCTAATCCAATTGATGTTGTTCCAGTTTCCTCCGTGCCATCAAAGGAAATCATCCCTTTTGATGAAGAATATGTGATCCCTAGCGGATCTGATGAGGAAAATCCTTCTGCTGCTTCGTCAGAGCAGATGGATGAAGAAATTGAAGTGGATAATATCCCTTCAACCCCCACAGTTTCCTCGCCTATGCCTCAGTTTACTGCTGAAGAGGCTGGCGTTGAAGAAATGGAAGATGAAGATGTGGACATTGGTTGTACCACACCAGTGATGAATGATGACTTTTGGGAAATTCAGCACCCCAATTCTCCACTCTTCACCCCACTGCAGCAAATTCCTCAGTCCCCAGCCACTACAGTTCAAATGGGATCTGATGAAGTTCATGAAGACATTCCAGCCGCTAGTGCTGAAGAAAATGAAAATGAAGATTTGAAGAACCAGGCTGCCACTGAAGAGGAACCAGAAATTCCTCAGCCTGAAGAACCTGAGATTGCGATTCCTGAGGTCATCATGCAACTGGACTGACACTCCTCTGCCCAAGCCAAAGGATCCATTCTCAAGGAAGCAAAAATTCAAGGCTGATGATTTCTTCCGCGAGCATGTGTTCTTCACTGATTACAACCCTTATGACTCTGCTCGCATAAGGAAGAGGCGTTTCTGGACTGCCAGCCAGGCAAATTTCTATTCCTCGGTGATGTTCAACAAAGACAAAGTCTTTGATCATAAGCACATTCCTCACGTGGATATGGAATCTCTGCCGTGCTTCGGGCCAGTCCTCAGTGTTCTCTATGATGCTGGACTATTAAATTTCTGCACTGACATATGTGATTGGAATGAAGAGCTAATTCTTCAATTTTATGCAACACTGCACATCACCGGCAACTCTGAAGATGTGAATTCATGGGTGCTGGACTGGATGTCTGAAAACACTCACTACAAAGCACCAGCTACTGAATTGCTTCGTGCTTTACCTCTCAGTCCTCCCCTTGAAGGTGCTTGTTGAGTCTATAATGAACCTGAGCTTACCGATCACTATATGCAAGTGCTGATGAAGCCTTTGAAGCCAGGTCAGGCCCCAAGAACAAAATTCCTTGTGAAGGAATTGCTGTATGTGCCTCGGACTGTCTATCGCATTCTGACGAAGACATTGAGTCCTATCAAGGGCCACGACTCGAATGAAGAAGAAGTCGTTGGCATCATGAAGAATCTGCTTTTCAATATCATTCATGCCGTTCCCGTCAACTTCCATGATTTCTTCATGAGGACTCTGGCCAATGTCGCAATGTCACCATTTGAGTTGAAGCCTTATGCACCGTGGATTATGAGATTCATCAGAACAAGGTCTTCACTCAACTACAAAGCTGATACATTGAACCATTGCAGCTACTTGCCCCCGATTGAAGTCCTCAAATGGACATTTTCCTCAGCTGATGAAAAGGGCAAGGCTACTGCTGTAATTGATGAAGGCATTCGTCCATTGGATGGTCAATTTCGCAAGGCTGCATCCTACTCCACCAATGATGACTCTGCCACCCATGACTCTGCCGCCAACGCACCCAAGCAAAATCCTCAAGGCACAGCGCCCAGGGTGATGACTGACCATGAGCTTCTCCTCAGTCTTCATCAGAAGGTTGATCGCAATCACAAATGGGTCAAGCGTCAGTTTGGTTCAATTCTTCAAAACATGACTGCTACCCACAATGCAGTGAAGAAAAACCACTACTAGCTTCATGAAACCCTCAACCGCACCTGGGCTGTTCTGTCTCAAGTCTATAGTGAAGAATATCTGAAGAAAATGGGTCTCAAGGAAGATCTTGACTAGGCTGCACCTCCTCCGAAGAAGTACAAGAAGGTCAAGGTTCCTTCCTTGGTGGCCAGCTCCTATTCTTCATCACGTGACACTGATGAACATGAAGATTTGGACGACACTGCGGCAGGCCCTACTACAACAAACGACCCCAACAACGCTGACGCTCCTTCATCACCTTGATATTCTTCAGGGGGCGTTAGTCCTCATTTTCGACCCTTTTGGTCATTTGAAGACAAATGGGGAGAAAGTTGAGTTAGTCTTCAAGCGGGTCTATCTTATGGGCGTTTTTTTCTTCTAAAAGTTACACCTCTCGTTCTTCTGATGACTTTGTTGGATCGAGTTGTAAACTTAAACTCTATGGTAGCCTGATACTTTTGTTGTTTCTTCTGCATGCTTATTCCTCGTTAATGTTATTGCACGCATGCTGAATTACATCAGTTACCATATTTCATGATGCATTTCAAATTCTCCATATATTATGTCAAATGTGTGTATGAATTACAAGATATAGGGGGAGATCTCCATGATTCAATTCTTCAAGTGTGCATTGCTTCAAAAGCAAATTCCTCACTATGCACATCTTCAGGGGAGTTCTTCTATATCTTGCAATCAAATTCCTCAATATCAGTATTTACACTTCATATGTTTATCCCCGTTGAAAACTTAACCTATATTGTCATCAATCACCAAAAAGGGGGAGATTGTAAGTGCATCTAGTGCCCCTTAGTGATTTTGGTGTATTGAAGACTTATAGGTTAAGGGACTGATGCGTTTATGAGTGTACACAGGTCTATAAGTCTATGAGGAGTTTGATACTTACAGAGAAAGTCGACCCCTAAAAATGAAGTTCTTCGACTTAAGACTTTGGATTTCTGAAGACTTTCTGAAGACTTTGAAAGTGAAGAAATTAGTGTGACCTTGAAGACTTGGTATTCATTTGAGGAACATGAAGTGTGAAGACTTTTGTTTTCGTAGTTTCATTTTCTCTTTCTTGAGTCATAGGAAACACCGTACTGTTAAAGGGGGTCGAGGAAATACTAAGGAAAAATTTCCATGTGATGCTCAACTCAAAATCCTACACCTACCAATCCCTTCGAGTGAAGCCATTTTTATGAATAGGCGATTTTTATGAATTCTTCACTGAGGAATTTGCCAGTGAGGAAATTCCTTAGCGAAGAACTACTTGCAGCGGAATAAGTACTCAAAAGTAAGCATAGCAAAACATAAGCATAGTCATCATGATGAAATGAAGACAAGCACAGAGTACAGAAAGCGTAAACACAAGATAACACAGGATGAAGACAAACAGACTGAGGAAATTGAACTGAGGAAATTGAGAAAGTCTTCAGTCAAAGTCTTCAAACACAGATATGAACAAGTGCACAACACAGTAATGAGGAAATAAAAGAGTTGAGGAAATAGAACCAGTAGGCTTGGTGAAGACAATGATTTGGTAGACCAGTTCCAACTGTTGTCTCAGTGGTACGTCTGGTTGGAGCGGCTAGGTATTTGAACCTGAGGACACACAGTCCCGGACACACAGTCCTCACCATATTCTCCTTGAGCTAAGGTCACACAGACCTCGCCCAATCACTCGTGGTAAGTCTTCAGGTGACTTCCAAACCTTCACAAACTCGGACACTCGGCGATCCACAATTTCCTCTTGGATGCTCTAGACCATGACGCCTAACCGTCTGGAAGAAGCACAGCCTTCAAAGGTAACAAGCATCGGATGCACGCAGGATCAATCTCTTAAGTGATGCTCAATCACTTGGGGTTTGTAGGTGTTTGGGTTTGGATTTTCCTCACTTGATGATTTTCGCTCAAAGTCCTCGGAGGATAGGATGCTCTCAATTGACAAGTGTCAGTTTCTCTCGGAGCAGCCAACCAGCTAGTGGTTGTAGGGGGCGGCTATTTATAGCCTAGGGAGTAGCCCAGCATGATAAGACATAAATGCCCTTCAATGATATGACCGTTAGGTGGGTAGATATTTTGGGACAGGTGGCGCATAGCACAGCAATGGTCGGAAATTTGAGTATCAAATTCCTCAGGGCTATCATGTTCCTCACTGTGTAGGCAATCCACACTGGCGAATTCCTAACTCCTCAGTCAGAACAAATTTCTCAGAGACCAGAAGAACTTCGTCTCTGTCACTGAAGAATATGACTGAACTGTATGAGATTTCCAATGGCTTCACTCGAAGGGATTGGTAGGTGTAGGATTTTGAGTTGAGCATCACATGGAAATTTTTCCTTAGTATTTCCTCGACCCCCTTTAATAGTACGGTGTTTCCTATGACTCAAGAAAGAGAAAATGAAACTACGAAAACAAAAGTCTTCGCGCTTCATGTTCCTCCAATGACTACCAAGTCTTCAAGGTCACACCAATTTCTTCACCTTCAAAGTCTTCAGAAAGTCTTCAGAAATCCAAAGTCTTCAGTCGAAGAACTTCATTTTTAGGGGTCGACTTTCTCTGTAAATATCAAACTCCTCATAGACTTATAGACCTGTGTACACTTATAAACACATTAGTCCCTTAACCTATAAGTCTTCAATACACCAAAATCACTAAGGGGCACTAGATGCACTTACATATTTTAGGTTTTATGAACCATTGAATGTTCGTTGAGAGTGCATGGCAAATCGAATGATTTTCATGACAATTTGTTTTGTCCGCGAGTGAAAAATTTCTTTAGCAAACAATGGCAAATCCGTAATGTTCAGTATTTTGCCAATATCCGCAAAGTTCATTATTATTCCTTTGAGTCACGCCTAACGGATGAGCCTCAAATCACATATAATTGATCTTGAAGACGATCACCAAACCTTTACAAACTATCCCGAGCACATCACGCACAAGAAAGCTTCCGGATAATCTTCCTAGAGCACACCACAAGCAAGGAATCTCCCGAACCTTGACTCCTACCACTTAGGGGCCCAAATCTCCAAGACTAAAATAATGCTAAATGAAATCAACGAGGAACTCAAATCGGTTTAGTGAAAATGTAGATCGAGAGATCCTCTCCCTTTTTCTCCAAAGGAGTGGAGTCTTTTGACGGAGGGAATAAGGGGATATGGAGTTTTGGGGCTTTACAAATGGAGTAGGAGAGAGAAACCAGCTCAACTCGAGTTGGTGAGAAAGGATAACCATTGGGGAAGAAGGGGTGGACTTTTATAACCCACATATATTTCTTTCCATTATAATTTCATTTTCAACGATCCAGAACTAATTCTAGAAGTTTGTGAATAAGCTTAGGTTCCCAACTGCCCGAATTCTGGACCATGTTTCGGATGAGGTTTTGGGTTAGCACAGACCTACTATAGTCCATATAGCCTTGCCGGAACACACTCCGGAACACCCCCCGAATTCCGAACCCATTCAGATTTCGGACAAGGTTCTGGCTTAGCTCAGATGTAGTAGAGTGCATGCAACCAATGCCTCGAGATAAAGTTCATAACCAACATTAGTCCTTACTAACCCCATTGTCATCAAACAAAAAACTATTCGGGGAACAATGCACTTTCACATATGTACTTGTGTGTACATGTGTAAAATTAATGCATCTCTTCTTGAAAAAAGAGCTCCTTTTGATGCAAGAATTGTCTCCTTCGTATCATGCATAAGATAATCCGAAAAGAAATGCACGATTTAGGATCAAAATATTAGGTTACATTATCAAAAAGTGTTCCATCTTCATACAAAATTAGTGGATTTGTCTTAATGAAAAGTTCAAGAAGATGCTAATGGTAATAAAGAAGAGTGTTTACGCCAAAAAAATCATATTCTGATACATAGAGTTATATAGGAAGCGAGATAGTATTTTATTTTATTTTATTTTTTAAAGTAAAACTAAATTACATTGTAAATGCTAATATGAGGTTCCTCTGTCTCTTAACACCAGATCAACCTCAGGAGACAAAGGCAACCGATGAAAAACGGTTGAGGGAGGGAGTTTTCGGCAGCAAGATCTCGGCGGAAAGTTAGTAGGAAAAAGCTGCCTCCCTAGAAGTCACAAAATTTGCATATTTTGCCGATTAAGACCAGTACGTGTATTGTTCCCCAAAAAATAAAGAAAACGATATAAATCTGACATCAGGTTTTTAGGCATGGCAAATCTGACTTTTTCATGTCAATTTATATTGGCGCGATTGTGATGCCCCCGATTCAATCGTACACTAATCATACACGCAAATGTGTACGATCAACATCAGGGCTCACGGGAAGATATCACAACACAACACTAGACACAAATTAAAATAATACAAGTTTTATATTACAAGCCAGGGGCCTCGAGGGCTCGAATACATAAGCTCGAAAACACAAGAGTCAGCGGAAGCAACAATATCTGAGTACAGACATGAGTTAGACAAGTTTGCTTTAAGAAGGCTAGCACAAAAGCAACAATGATCTAAAAGGCAAGGCCTCCTACCTGGGAGCCTCCTAACTACTCCTGGTCGTCGGCGGTCTCCACGTAGTAGTAGGCATCAGCGGTGGCATCTGACTCCTGGGCTCCGATATCTGGTTGCATCAACCGAAAAGAAGAAGAAAGGGGCAAAGGGGGAGCAACGCAACCGTGAGTACTCATCCAAAGTACTCGCAAGCAAGGATCTACACTACATATGCAACATTATCAAATGAAGGCTGTATATGTGGACTGGGCTGCAGAAATGCCAGAATAGAGAGAAGGCCTAGTCCTATCGAAGACTAGCATCTTCTGGAAACCACCATCTTGCAGCAACAGGAGGGAGTAGAGTAGCATAAAGTAAAGTAGTAGTAGTGTTATCAACCTCGGCCAGAGATCCTTTCTCGAGTCCCTACGAGAAAGCAATCCCAGAGCCATACTATCCAGTTATCATCACAATCCATTTCTCATCACAAGTATCCAGTTCTAGTTGTATCGATTGGGATACAACTCCAAGTGTCCGTTACCGTAGGACAGGCTATCGATAGATGTTTTCTTCCCTGCGGGGGTGCACCAACTTACCCACCACACTCGATTAACTCCGGCCGGACACACTTTCCTGGGTCATGCCCGGCCTCGGCCAAACAATACGCCGCAACCCGACCTAGGCTTAATAGAGAGGTCAGCACGCCGGACTAAATCTATGCCCCCAGGGGTCATGGGCAATCGCCCCGGGAACTCCTGCACGTTGTGAACGTGGCCGGTGAGCAGACCTAGCTACCTCCTTAAAAAAGGCAGGTGCTTACCAGTCCAACCTGGCGCGCGCCGCTTAGTCGCTGACGTCTATTAAACTTCGGCCGATGCATACGACGCAGAACGCCCATACTATGCCCACGTGATGGTTAGTGCTATCAGGCCAGAGGCCCCTCGGATCAAATATCCAAATCGTAGTGGATTAGGAACGCGCGGTAACAAGCAGAGACTCACGAAAGATGTGACCCCGTTGCCCCGTCTCGAGGACTTGCGGCAAGGGCTAGGAATGCCCGGCCACGCCTCGTAATTATCTCGCGGGCACCCTCTAGATCAACCCGTCTCCACATCACTCGCAATTAAGCTCGCACGGGTACCCCTCAGGGTCGACCCGTCTTTAGTAACATAGTTCAGTGTAAAGTCATAGTAACCATAGTAACTGTGTGTCCAAACATCAAGGGGAAACCCCGAGGAATCACCCCCGGTGAATTCCACTCGATGTAATCATCAAGGTGAACGTAAGAGGAACCACCCCCGAGGTTCACACTTGAGGGGTTGCACGACAGAGTCGTATCGGAAGTGGTTAAGGCGGAATCACCCCCGATGACCACGACCGAATAGCTACACTACAGGGTTAACATCAGAAGTGTTGTAGAGGTCTCACCCTCGGCACTCGATAGTAGCCCAATAGTGTCGAGCAACTAAGGGGAAAGTGATGTGCGGTGCCGGGGCCTGGTCTTCGATCCCGTTGATCGGGTCTTCAATGATGAAGCAGGGGCAACAAGGACAAGGTGGGGGTCACTGATGAAGCAGTTTAGGCTAAGCATGTAGGTAACAATGAGCAGGTTACAAAAGCAGGCTATGCATCAGAATAGGAGCAAACAATAACAGTAGCAAAATCTAATGCAAGCATGAGAGAATGGAATGGGCGATATTGGGATGATCAAAGGGGGGGGCTTGCCTGGTTGCTCTAGCAAGGAGGGGTCGTCGTCGACATAGTCGATCACAGGGGCAGCATCGGTCTCGGGGTCTACCGAAGAGAAGAGGGGGAAGAAACAGTAAATATAAAGCAAGCATAGCATCACAAAGCATAACATGGCAATATGTTGTGCCGGGTGTGACCTAACGTATGGCTACACGATAAAGGTGAAGGGGGAATTCAACCGGGAAGGTATTCCTGGTTCCGGACCTGTGTCAGACAGATGACCAGAGGGGGAATGTTCCATGTTCAGCATGCTAGGGGCATGTGACAGATGAACGAACCGCGTATTCGGAAACGTTGGATTTTTCTGAGCAACTTTCATGTAGAAAACATTTTTATCGGAGCTACGGTTTAATTTCAATGAATTTCTAAAGGTTTAAACATTTTCTGGAATTAAATAAATTAACAGAAGGGTTTATTGCGTCAGCATGATGTCACAGTGACATCAGCAGTCAGCGGGGCGGCTGACCAGGTCAAACTTGGCCTATGGGTCCAGTGGGACCCACATGTCAGCCTCTGTTAGTCTAATAGTGTATTAAACCAACTAATCTAGGTTAATTAGCTAAACTAATCAGTTTTAATTATTAAAACATTTTAATTAGAGGAATAAGCGGTGGGGCCCGCACGTCAGTGGCTGGGGCCTGCCCAGTCAGCAGGGTTGACTGGTCAACCCAGTCAACTAGGGTCCCTGGGCCCCTGGGTTAGTGACCCAGTGGGCGGCCACGTGGCGCCAGGTCAACGCCGTCGCCGGAGTAACCCCGGCGACCACGTTTTGCGGCAACGTGCGTCGGGAGGTGGTCGGGTTTCGGCTACGGTGGCTCGTTTCGAGCGCGGGAGGTGGCGTTCGAACGAGTGCGGTGAGCCGCATCTAGTGGTTCCGGTGGCGTGGCCGAAGGTGGCCGAAAGTAACAGCGGCGAGCACATCGGCGGACGGCCGGAGTCAGGCATGAGAGCAAACGGTGGTACGGTGCATGGTTTTACGCGCGGTTGGGTGCGTTCGAAAGCAGGGGCTCGGGCGCACCCATTCGTGGCCTCAGCCGGGGCTGGGACGGACAGTGTCGACGACGGCGTCAACCGCGGCGGACGCCGGAGTTCGGTCGAGCTCGGGAACGGCGTTGCAGAGGGCAAAACGACCAGTGTTCGGCACCTACGGCACCTACGCGAGCTCACCAAGCGAATGGAGGCACGCACGGGACTACTGGTCCACCGGAGCCTCGCCGGAGATGAGCGCGTGCGGCGGAGCATTTCGGCCGACGGCGGATCGGTTGCTAGAGCTCGCTAACGATCGCGTGGAGTGAGGGGAAGGAGAGTGATGCTCACAAGGGGCCTGCAGATGTGCTCAGTGGGCTCGGGGGAGGCGCGAGGTGGCCGAATTCGACGCCGGCGTTCGTCGGAGCAGAGGAGGAAGGAGAGGTTGCCGCGCTTGCTGTGGGGGCTCCTGGCTTGGTCCGGTGGTCGAGGAAGACTTCACGGGGCACGACGCCGCTCGGGGACTCGTCGGAGAGAGACGGGGACAGCGGTGGCCGCAGTCAGCACGGTGGACGGCGCAGGGCGCGTCGGCGAGGCGGATCTGGAGGAGGGGGAGCGAGTGTGCGAGGGGATATGGACTGGAGCGAGTGGGGGAGGCAGGGCAAGTGGGAGGCGAGGGGGCCGAGGCGTAGGGGCGGTGGAGGCCTTATCCTCTTGTCGGGCGTCGCCGGCGAGGTGGTTGGATGGCGCCCGCGCCCGCGGTCGCTCGAACAGGAAGGCGACGAGGGGAGCGTGGGAGGCTGGGCTGGCTCGGGTGGGTTAGGTGGGCCGGCCCAGGTGGGTTCGGTCCAGGGAGGGGGTTGCTCTCTCTCTCTCTCTCTCTCTCTCTCTCTCTCTCTTCTGCTTTACCTTTTCTTTTTCTTTAATTACCAGAGAAGGAAAATGATTTATCTGGGGACCCTAATGATTTAGGAAAAATGTGGAACTAGATCATAAAAGTCCAATGCATTTTTAGGCACTGCCACAATTATTTTTGGGAGAGGTTTATATTCATTTGGAATTTTCATAAATGAATTTGCATTTTTAAATTGCTGGAATGGCACTGTTATACATGTTAGTGTCCATTTTAGCATAGGAGTGATGTTGTTTTTATTTACATCAAATTGTATTGGAATATTTGCTAAATGATGAACATTTTTCCAGCAACTTTTGTGCAACTTCAAATTTCACTTATGATTTGAATTTGAATTCAGATGGGAGTTGAAAAGAGATATCGAACAAAGGTGATTAAGCATTCTTTAGCCAAATGATTAGGCTTAATCACAGTGGGTTACTGTTGCATGACACTGGGGGTGTTACAAATCTCCTCCACTACAAGAAATCTCGTCCCGAGATTTAAGTGGGGAAGTAAAGAGTAACTTCGGGAGAACTGACCCTTTTAGGGTTAATTATCTAGTGAACAATTCAGGGAATGTGGCAGAAGTATCTCTCGAGTTGAAACTTAAGAAAACACCGAGAGCAAAATATGAAGGTACAATAGGGAGTTTCAAGCAAATGGACAAACGATCGATACCTGAACAGAGTGTGAGAAGGGGGTTCAGAGCATCGGGAATAGATCATCTCTCGGACGGTGGCTCGTGACAACACACAAAGCCAAGAGAAAATGATACTTCGGAATAAAGGATATACATGAGAGTCAGGTTCCGATCCTGTGGAACTTTGGGTTATGAGCCCACCATGTGGGTTAAAAGTAAAAAGGGGGCCGATAGCAAGGCATGTCAGATGATAGACTGTTAGTTATGTTGTCAACAATGTTGGTACCAAGGGCGAGGGACCGAGAGAACTATTTTCCTGCTCGTTGAATGAGGCGGACCTATAGGCAAAGTTCTCGTACATCGGTGGTTACCGAAATGTCATCAACATTAGTAACAGGGCCGTACTAACCGAATTGTACCTCGAGGTGTTTTTATAAGCAGGGAATTATTTCTGCTTATATCATATAGATCAAAAGAAAGACTAACAAACCGATGGAAAGGAAAAATGTGATCATCGGGATTAATCAGACCAAAGGAAAGGAAAAATGTGTTTGCACACAACAATTGAGGGTATATCCTTCCAAAGGAAAGGCGGAGCATGATATACATGATAGGACAACAAGTTCAAAAGCATTTAGATACAGGGGGCGAGGGAAGAATCAAGATATTACCCATACAACGGTGTTTGGATAATAGATCAAGAAACATTCGACAATGTGCTTCCAATGTTCTTGTTGATATTCGGAATACCTCAGTCATGCTTCGAGGTAGCATTAACATGGCGTTACAAGTAGGGGTTGGAGTTGAAGATCACAAGAAATACTCAAGGAACAATTAAAGGAATAGCAAGGAGTCCAAGGTATAACCAAGACATGATCAAACATGTGTTGGAAAGAAGACAAGGGGGGTTGTCGATGATAACCCAAATCATCGAAGGTCAAGGATGGTATTTCTCATCACGAATTCGATTGATATGATGGAAGAGCTCGGAATGTTGATGATGATCACGACACATTTGTCGAGAGATTTCATAATGTAATCGATCAGTGATGACATCAAGTCAAAGGAATGATGAAGCGAAATGTTATTGGAACCACGAGTATGAAACAAACTCAAATTCAAGCTTGCTGTTCAAGGAGAAAAGATATGACAAGGAAGATGGACGCATGCTTAGCTCATCGTCAAGAATTGTGCTCCGGGAAGAAGGACCAGTTAGCACAATTAAATTTCAGCACGATAATGATATAGCCGATCAGGCTAGGAATGACTTGAAGGATTATTTAACTTGTAAGCAAAGAAAATTACTTAAGAGTTATTGATTCGGAGTGCGGGATCAATTCACTTATTGGTGTCCTCGAGTGATTAATAACTCAGATCCCGGGGGAAATCTGAAATCGGTGAGAAGCAATACTAGATGAAGACTCATAGGAAGCAACACAGTTCTTTGATATTCTCGAGGTACCGGAGGGTAATACTCGAAGGAAGATCAAAATAGAGGTTGCAGAGATGCATTGATCTGCAGAAGACAAGTGCTTTAACTTGTCTGGGAAATGGAATAAAAGGGGGAACAATCATGGTCAGAACCACGGTTGCAAAGGACCAAACATAGATACCGTATGAACTTATAATAAGGGGATTATTATATCACAAGAAGCTTCCATGATAAGATCCACATTAGGTCCATGGGCATGAACACAAAGTTCAAGGTCGACTCCCACTTCTCCAATGTATAACCTTTCATTCACTTCTCGCGTTCAATGAAGTTGTAGTGTTGAAATGTTATCTGGCAAAACACCAGAAGAGTATGACTCGTGAAAACTCTCGGGTTCACATGGATTAAGGAAGGCATAGGTTCAACCCATAGGGGCATCTTGGGAACATATACCACAAACTCCACGAGTAAAATAACACAAGCTCGAAGGCAAAGCATGGTTGAGAAGGCAGAGGATACAATTTACCAATGGCATTATGTATCGGAGGAGAATTCACAAGGTGATAGAATATGAAGGACACTGTCGGATAACAACCCAGCAATGGATCTGGCGGTTGATGTGAGTATCGGTAATCAATTAGATGAAGAAGGGGATGCAAAGGCATCGGCTTATAGAAACGTCTGAATGATTCGATGCTTGGGTACAAAGGAATTATGATTTCAAGACGAAGGATCAGAAGCAGAGCCTCTGATCAAAAGATGAGTAAGTAGAATAGACTTAGAGGTGTACCCGATCAAATCTGGATTGGGCAAGAACCAGCTCATATCTGGAAGGGTGTTTGAGCCGGAAAGAAAATTTCCAAGGATTAGTTGATGATTGCGAGTATTCTCACACATGCTGAATCCATAGGAACAGAATTACAATCACAAAGAATTTTAAAGAATATTGCTAGACATATGGAATTAATCCTAATGCAAGCAGGCAAGGAGAATCAAGAGCAATAGGCTGCAGAGGATTTTGAAAGATCAGATAGCCTTTTCAGGTATTTTGGAAAGCAAATGAACAAGTGGGGATGAATGAACCCCGGTTAAGTGAATTATCCGCAGTTCGAAAAGAAGCTGCAAAGCAGAAGGCACAAAGGATTCTCGGAACAACGGAGAGTACTAGTGGTATCTTGTAATAACAGGAGCAACTAGGGATGAAGGTACAAGCGGCAAGGATGTTATTTAGGGGGATTATCGGTGGTCAGGAACTGCAAGGCAGTTGGCACGGGGTCTCGAGAAACATCGAGGAGTATCCGCAGAATCTTCTGGCGAAGCAAGCGATCATCGATAATGTCGGGGCTCTCTGGGAGGAAGTGGGTACGAGAACCTAATGTCAGAGTTAGTAAAATGTTTAACCCGAATAGACGAGAGATCAGAGTCCCAGAGTATAGACGAGGAATAAAAGATCCTAATACCACCCAAATGGCGACGTGGGCCCGTAAGACACACAACCATGTTAGTAAAGGTTTTTGTAGTGACTAGACTCGACTTCGGCCAAGGAGTTGGAAAGCGGGCTACCTACAGGCAGTTGGCTCTGATACCATTTGTGACGCCCCCGATTCAATCGTACACTAATCATACACACAAATGTGTACGATCAAGATCAGGGACTCACGGGAAGATATCACAACACAACTCTAGACACAAATTAAAATAATACAAGCTTTATATTACAAGCTAGGGGCCTTGAGGGCTCGAATACATAAGATCCAAAACACAAGAGTCAGCGGAAGCAACAATATCTGAGTACAGACATGAGTTAGATAAGTTTCCTTTAAGAAGGCTAGCACAAAAGCAACAATGATCGAAAAGGCAAGGCCTCCTGCCTGGGAGCCTCCTAACTACTCCTGGTTGTCGGCGGTATCCACGTAGTAGCAGGCATCGGCGGTGGCATCTGGCTCCTGGGCTCCGATATCTAGTTGCATCAACCGGAAAGAAGAAGAAAGAGGCAAAGGGGGAGCAAAGCAACCGTGAGTACTCATCCAAAGTACTCGCAAGCAAGGATCTACACTACATATGCAACATTACCAAAGGAAGGCTGTATATGTGGACTGGGCTGCAGAAATGCCAGAATAGAGAGAAGACCTAGTTGTTGGGGAACGTAGTAATTTCAAAAAAATTCCTCCGCACACGCAAGATCATGGTGATGCATAGCAACGAGAGGGGAGAGTGTTGTCCACGTACCCTCGTAGACCGAAAGCGGAAGCGTTAACACAACGCGGTTGATGTAGTCGTACGTCTTCATCATCCGACCGATCAAGTACCGAACGCACGGTACCTCCGAGTTCAGCACACGTTCAGCTCGATGACGTCCCTCGAACTCCGAACCAGCCGAGTGTTGAGGGAGAGTTTCGTCAGCACGACGGCGTGGTGACAATGATGATGTTCTACCGACGCAGGGCTTTGCCTAAGCACCGCTACGATATTATCGAGGTGTAATATGGTGGAGGGGGGCACCGCACACGGCTAAGAGATCAATAGATCAATTGTTGTGTCTATGGGGTGCCCCCTGCCCCCGTATATAAAGGAGCAAAGGGGGGAGGTGCGGCCAGCCTTGGGGCGCGCCAGGAGGAGTCCTACTCCCATCGGGAGTAGGACTCCCCCCTTTTCCTAGTTGGATTAGGACTTGGGAGGGGGGAACGAGAATGGGGAGAAGAAGGAAGGGGGCGCCGCCCCCTTCTCCTTGTCCTATTCGGACTAGGGGGAGGGGCGTGCGGCCCAGCCCTAGCTGCCTCTCCTCTCTTCCACCTAGGCCCACTAAGGCCCATTATGTTGCCGGGGGGTTCCGGTAACCTCCCGGTACTCCGGTAAAATCCCGATTTCACCCGGAACACTTCCGATATCCAAATATAGGCTTCCAATATATCAATCTTTATGTCTCGACCATTTCGAGACTCCTCATCATGTCCGTGGTCACATCTGGGACTCCGAACAACCTTTGGTACATCAAAACACATAAACTCATAATATAACCGTCATCGAACTTTAAGTGTGCGGACCCTACGGGTTCGAGAACAATGTAGACATGACCGAGACACGTCTCCGGTCAATAACCAATAGCGGAACCTGGATGCTCATATTGGCTCCCACATATTCTACGAAGATCTTTATCGGTCAGACCGCATAATAACATACGTTGTTCCCTTTGTCATCGGTATGTTACTTGCCCGAGATTCGATCGTCGGTATCTTAATACCTAGTTCAATCTCGTTACCGGCAAGTCTCTTTACTTGTTCCGTAATACATCATCTCGCAACAAACTCATTAGTTGCAATGCTTGCAAGGCTTAAGTGATGTGCATTACCGAGAGGACCCAAAGATACCTCTCCGACAATCAGAGTGACAAATCCTAATCTCGAAATACGCCAACCCAACAAGTACCTTCGGAGACACCTGTAGAGTACCTTTATAATCACCCAGTTACGTTGTGACGTTTGGTAGCACACAAAGTGTTCCTCCGGTAAATGGGAGTTGCATAATCTCATAGTCATAGGAACATGTATAAGTCATGAAGAAAGCAATAGCAACATACTAAACGATCGAGTGCTAAGCTAACGGAATGGGTCAAGTCAATCACATCATTCTCCTAATGATGTGATCCCGTTAATCAAATGACAACTCATGTCTATGGCTAGGAAACATAACCATCTTTGATCAACGAGCTAGTCAAGTAGAGGCATACTAGTGACACTATGTTTGTCTATGTATTCACACATGTATTATGTTTCCGGTTAATACAATTCTAGCATGAATAATAAACATTTATCATGATATAAGGAAATAAATAATAACTTTATTATTGCCTCTAGGGCATATTTCCTTCAGTCTCCCACTTGCACTAGAGTCAATAATCTAGATCACATCGCCATGTGATTTAACATCAATAGTTCACATCACCATGTGATTAACACCCATAGTTCACATCGTCATGTGACCAACACCCAAAGGTTTACTAGAGTCAATAATCTAGTTCACATCGCTATGTGATTAACACCCAAAGAGTACTAAGGTGTGATCATGTTTTGCTTGTGAGATAATTTTAGTCAACGGGTCTGTCACATTCAGATCCGTAAGTATTTTGCAAATTTATATGTCTACAATGCTCTGCACGGAGCTACTCTAGCTAATTGCTCCCACTTTCAATATGTATCTAGACCGAGACTTAGAGTCATCTAGATTAGTGTAAAAACTTGCATCGACGTAACCCTTTACGACGAACCTTTTGTCACTTCCATAATCGAGAAACATATCCTTATTCCACTAAGGATAATTTTGACCGCTGTCCAGTGATCTACTCCTAGATCACTATTGTACTCCCTTGCCAAAATCAGTGTAGGGTATACAATAGATCTGGTACACAGCATGGCATACTTTATAGAACCTATGGCCAAGGCATAGGGAATGACTTTCATTCTCTTTCTATCTTCTGCCGTGGTCGGGCTTTGAGTCTTACTCAATTTCACACCTTGTAACACAGGCAAGAACTCTTTCTTTGACTGTTCCATTTTGAACTACTTCAAAATCTTGTCAAGGTATGTACTCATTGAAAAACTTATCAAGCGTCTTGATCTATCTCTATAGATCTTGATGCTCAATATGTAAGCAGCTTCACCGAGGTCTTTCTTTGAAAAACTCCTTTCAAACACTCCTTTATGCTTTGCAGAATAATTCTACATTATTTCCGATCAACAATATGTCATTCACATATACTTATCAGAAATGTTGTAGTGCTCCCACTCACTTTCTTGTAAATACAGGCTTCACCGCAAGTCTGTATAAAACTATATCCTTTGATCAACTTATCAAAGCGTATATTCCAACTCCGAGATGCTTGCACCAGTCCATAGATGGATCGCTGGAGCTTGCATATTTTGTTAGCACCTTTAGGATTGACAAAACCTTCTGGTTGCATCATATACAACTCTTCTTTAATAAATCCATTAAGGAATGCAGTTATGTTTATCCATTTGCCAGATTTCATAAAATGCGGCAATTGCTAACATGATTCGGACAGACTTAAGTATAGATACGAGTGAGAAACTCTCATCGTAGTCAACACCTTAAACTTGTCAAAAACCTTTAGCGACAATTCTAGCTTTGTAGATAGTAACACTACTATCAGCGTCCGTCTTCCTCTTGAAGATCCATTTAATCTCAATGGCTCGCCGATCATTGGGCAAGTCAATCAAAGTCCATGCTTTGTTCTCATACATGGATCTCATCTCAGATTTCATGGCCTCAAGCCATTTTGCGGAATCTGGGCTCACCATCGCTTCTTCATAGTTCATAGGTTCGTCATGGTCTAGTAACATAACCTCCAGAACAGGATTACCGTACCACTCTGGTGCGGATCTCACTCTGGTTGACCTACGAGGTTCGGTAGTAACTTGATCCGAAGCTTCATGATCATCATCATTAACTTCCTCACTAATTGGTGTAAGCATCACTGGAACTGATTTCAGTGATGAACTACTTTCCAATTCGGGAGCAGGTACAATTACCTCATCAAGTTCTACTTTCCTCCCACTCACTTGTTTCGAGAGAAACTCCTTCTCTAGAAAGGATCCATACTTAGCAACGAATGTCTTGCCTTCGGATCTGTGATAGAAGGTGTAACCAACTGTCTCCTTTGGGTATCCTATGAAGACACATTTCTCCGATTTGGGTTTGAGCTTATTAGGATGAAACTTTTTCACATAAGCATCGCAACCCCAAACTTTATGAAACAACAACTTTGGTTTCTTGCCAAACCACAGTTCATAAGATGTCATCTCAACGGATTTAGATGGTACCCTATTTAACGTGAATGCAGTTGTCTCTAATGCATAACCCCAAAACGATAGTGGTAGATCGATAAGAGACATCATATATCGCACCATATCTAATAAAGTACGGTTACAATGTTCGGACACACCATTACACTGTGGTGTTCCAGGTGGCGTGAGTAGTGAAACTATTTCACATTGTTTTAACTGAAGGCCAAACTCATAACTCAAATACTCTTCTCCATGATCAGATCGTAGAAACTTTATTTTCTTGTTACGATGATTTTCCACTTCACTCTGAAATTATATGAACTTTTCAAATGTTTCAGACTTCTGTTTCATTAAGTAGATATACCCATATCTGCTCAAATCATCTGTGAAGGTCGGAAAATAACGATACCCATCGCGAGCCTCAACACTCATCGGATCGCATACATCAGTATGTATTATTTCCAATAAGTCAGTTGCTCGCTCCATTGTTCTGGAGAACGGAGTCTTAGTCATCTTGCCCATAAGGCATGGTTCGCAAGCATCAAGTGATTCATAATCAAGTGATTCCAAAGCCCATTAGCATGGAGTTTCTTCATGCGCTTTACACCAATATGACCTAAACGGCAATGCCACAAATAAGTTGCACTATCATTATTAACTTTGCATCTTTTGGCTTCAATATTATGAATATGTGTATCACTACGATCGAGATCCAATGAACCATTTTCATTGGGTGTGTAACCATATAAGGTTTTATTCATGTAAACAGAACAACAATTATTCTCTAACTTCAATGAATAACCATATTGCAATAAACATGATCAAATCATATTCATGCTCAACACAAACACCAAATAACACTTATTTAGGTTCAACACTAATCCCGAAAGTATAGGGAGTGTGCGATGATGATCATATCAATCTTGGAACCACTTCCAATACACATCGTCACTTCATCCTTAACTAGTTTCTGTTCATTATGCAACTCCCGTTTCGAGTTACTACTCTTTAGCAACTGAACCAGTATCAAATACCGAGGGGTTGCTACGAACACTAGTAAAATACACATCAATAATCTGTATATCAAATATACCTTTGTTCACTTTGCCATCCTTCTTATCACCAAATACTTGGGGCAGTTCGCTTCCAGTGACCAGTCCCTTTGCAGTAGAAGCACTTAGTCTCAGGCTTAGGTCCAGACTTGGGCTTCTTCACTTGAGCAGCAACTTGCTTGCCGTTCTTCTTGAAGTTCCCCTTCTATCCCTTTGCCCTTTTCTTGAAAACTAGTGGTCTTGTTAACCATCAACACTTGATGCTCTTTCTTGATTTCTACCTTCGTCGATTTCAGCATCGCGAAGAGCTCGGGAATTACTTTCGTCATCCCTTGCATACTATAGTTCATCACGAAGTTCTACTAACTTGGTGATGGTGACTAGAGAATTCTGTCAATCACTATTTTATCTGGAAGATTAACTCCCACTTGATTCAAGCGATTGTAGTACCCAGACAATCTGAGCACATGCTCACTGCTTGAGCTATTCTCCTCCATCTTTTAGCTATAGAACTTGTTGGAGACTTCATATCTCTCAACTCGGGTATTTGCTTGAAATATTAACTTCAACTCCTGGAACATCTCATATGGTCCATGACGTTCAAAACGTCTTTGAAGTCCCGATTCTAAGCCGTTAAGCATGGTGCACTAAACTATCAAGTAGTCATCATATTGAGCTAGCCAAACGTTCATAACGTCTGCATCTGCTCCTGCAATAGGTCTGTCACCTAGCGGTGCATCAAGGAAATAATTCTTCTGTGCAGCAATGAGGATAATCCTCAGATCACGGATCCAATCCGCATCATTGCTACTAACATCTTTCAACATAATTTTTCTCTAGGAACATATCAAAATAAACATAGGGAAGCAACAACGCGAGCTATTGATCTACAACATAATTTGCAAAATACTATCAGGACTAAGTTCATGATAAATTTAAGTTCAATTAATCATATTACTTAAGAACTCCCACTTAGATAGACATCTCTCTAATCTTCTAAGTGATCACGTGATCCATATCAACTAAACCATGTCCGATCATCACGTGAGATGGAGTAGTTTCAATGGTGAACATCACTATGTTGATCATATCTACTATATGATTCACGCTCGACCTTTCGGTCTCCGTGTTCCGAGGCCATATCTGTTATATGCTAGGCTCGTCAAGCTTAACCTGAGTATTCCGCGTGTGCAACTGTTTTGCACCCGTTGTATTTGAACGTAGAACCTATCACACCCGATCATCACGTGGTGTCTCAGCACGAAGAACTTTCGCAACGGTGCATACATAGGGAGAACACTTATACTTTGATAATTTAGTGAGGGATCATCTTATAATGCTACCGTCAATCAAAGCAAGATAAGATGCATAAAAGATAAACATCACATGCAATCAATATAAGTGATATGATATGGCCATCATCATCTTGTGCTTGTGATCTCCATCTCCGAAGCACCGTCATGATCACCATCGTCACCGGCGCGACACCTTGATCTCCATCGTAGCATCGTTGTCGTCTCGCCAATCTTATGCTTCTACGACTATCGCTACCGCTTAGTGATAAAGTAAAGCATTACAGGCGATTGCATTGCATACAATAAAGCGACAACCATATGGCTCCTGCCAGTTGCCGATAACTCGGTTACAAAACATGATCATCTCATACAATAAAATTTAGCATCATGTCTTGACCATATCACATCACAACATGCCCTGCAAAAACAAGTTAGACGTCCTCTACTTTGTTGTTGCAAGTTTTACGTGGCTGCTACTGGCTTAGCAAGAACCGTTCTTACCTACGCATCAAAACCACAACGATAGTTTGTCAAGTTGGTGATGTTTTAACCTTCGCAAGGACCGGGCGTAGCCACACTCGGTTCAACTAAAGTTGGAGAAACTGACACCCGCCAGCCACCTCTGTGCAAAGCACGTCGGAAGAACCAGTCTCGCGTAAGCGTACGCGTAATGTTGGTTCGGGCCGCTTCATCCAACAATACCGCCGAACCAAAGTATGACATGCTGGTAAGCAGTATGACTTATATCGCCCACAACTCACTTGTGTTCTACTCGTGCATATAACATCTACGCATAAAAACAGGCTCGGATGCCACTGTTGGGGAACATGGTAATTTCAAAAAAATTCCTACGCACACGCAAGATCATGGTGATGCATAGCAACGAGAGGGGAGAGTGTTGTCCACGTACCCTCGTAGACCGAAAGCGGAGCGTTAACACAACGCGGTTGATGTACTCGTACGTCTTCACGATCTGACCGATCAAGTACCGAACGCACGGTACCTCCGAGTTCAGCACACGTTCAGCTCGATGACGTCCCTCGAACTCCGATCCAGCCGAGTGTCGAGGGAGAGTTTCATCAGCACGACGGCGTGGGGACGATGATGATGTTCTACCGACGCAGGGCTTTGCCTAAGCACCGCTACGATATTATCGAGGTGTAATATGGTGGAGGGGGGCACCGCACACGGCTAAGAGATCAATAGATCAATTGTTGTGTCTATGGGGTGCCCCCTGCCCCCGTATATAAAGGAGCAAAGGGGGGAGGTGCGGCCAGCCTTGGGGCGCGCCAGGAGGAGTCCTACTCCCACCGGGAGTAGGACTCCCCCCCTTTTCCTAGTTGGATTAGGACTTGGGAGGGGGAAAGAGAAGAGGGAGAAGAAGGAAGGGGGGCGCCGCCCCCTTCTCCTTGTCCTATTCGAACTAGGGGGAGGGGCGCGCGGCCCAGCCCTAGCCGCCTCTCCTCTCTTCCACCTAGGCCCACTAAGGCCCATTATGTTGCCGGGGGGTTCCGGTAACCTCCCGGTACTCCGGTAAAATCCCGATTTCACCCGGAACACTTCCGATATCCAAATATAGGCTTCCAATATATCAATATTTATGTCTCGACCATTTCGAGACTTCTCGTCATGTCCGTGATCACATCCGGGACTCCGAACAACCTTCGGTACATCAAAACACATAAACTCATAATATAACCGTCATCGAACTTTAAGCGTGCGGACCCTACGGGTTCGAGAACAATGTAGACATGACCGAGACACGTCCCCGGTCAATAACCAATAGCGGAACCTGGATGCTCATATTGGCTCCCACATATTCTACGAAGATCTTTATCGGTCAGACCGCATAACAACATACGTTGTTCCCTTTGTCATCGGTATGTTACTTGCCCGAGATTCGATCGTCGGTATCTTAATACCTAGTTCAATCTCGTTACCGGCAGGTCTCTTTACTCGTTCCGTAATACATCATCTTGCAACAAACTCATTAGTTGCAATGCTTGCAAGGCTTAAGTGATGTGCATTACCGAGAGGGCCCAGAGATACCTCTCTGACAATCGGAGTGACAAATCCTAATCTCGAAATACGCCAACCCAACAAGTACCTTCGGAGACACCTGTAGAGTACCTTTATAATCACCCAGTTACGTTGTGACGTTTGGTAGCACACAAAGTGTTCCTCCGGTAAACGGGAGTTGCATAATCTCATAGTAATAGGAACATGTATAAGTCATGAAGAAAGCAATAGCAACATACTAAACGATCGAGTGCTAAGCTAACGGAATGGGTCAAGTCAATCACATCATTTTCCTAATGATGTGATCCCGTTAATCAAATGACAACTCATGTCTATGGCTAGGAAACATAACCATCTTTGATCAACGAGCTAGTCAAGTAGAGGCATACTAGTGACACTATGTTTGTCTATGTATTCACACATGTATTATGTTTCTAGTTAATACAATTCTAGCATGAATAATAAACATTTATCATGATATAAGGAAATAAATAATAACTTTATTATTGCCTCTAGGGCATATTTCCTTCACTAGTCCTATCGAAGACTAGCATCTTCTGGAAACCACCATCTTGCAGCAACAGGAGGGAGTAGAGTAGCATAAAGTAAAGTAGTAGTAGTGTTATCAACCTCGGCCAGAGATCCTTTCTCGACTCCCTGCGAGAAAGCAATCCCAGAGCCATACTATCCAGTTATCATCACAATCCATTTCTCATCACAAGTATCCAGTTCTAGTTGTATCGATCGGGATACAACTCCAAGTGTCCGTTACCGTAGGATAGGCTATCGATAGATGTTTTCTTCCCTGCAGGGGTGCACCAACTTACCCACCACGCTCGATTAACTCCGGTCGGACACACTTTCCTGGGTCATGCCCGGCCTTGGCCAAACAATACGCCGCAACCCGACCTAGGCTTAATAGAGAGGTCAGCACGCCGGACTAAACCTATGCCCCCAGGGGTCATGGGCCATCGCCCCGGGAACTCCTGCATGTTGCGAACGCGGCCGGTGAGCAGACCTAGCTACCTCCTTAAAAAAGGCAGGTGCTTACCAGTCCAACCCGGCGCGCGCCGCTCAGTCACTGACGTCTATTAAACTTCGGCTGATGCATACTATGCCCACGTGATGGTTAGTGCTATCAGGCCAGAGGCCCCTCGGATCAAATATCCAAATCGTAGTGGATTAGGAACGCGCGGTAACAAGCAGAGACTCACGAAAGATGTGACCCCGTTGCCCCGTCTCGAGGACTTGCGGCAAGGGCTAGGAATGCCCGGCCATGCCTCGTAATTATCTCGCGGGCACCCTCCAGATCAACCCGTCTCCACATCACTCGCAATTAAGCTCGCGCGGGTACCCCTCAGGGTCGACCCGTCTTTAGTAACATGGTTTAGTGTAAAGTCATAGTAACCATAGTAACTGTGTGTCCAAACATCAAGGGGAAAACCCGAGGAATCACCCCCGGTGAATTCCACTCGATGTAATCATCAAGGTGAACGTAAGAGAAACCACCCCGAGGTTCACACTTGAGGGGTTGCACGACAGAGTCGTATCGGAAGTGGTTAAGGTGGAATCACCCCTGATGACCACGACCGAATAGCTGCACTACAGGGTTAACATCAGAAGTGTTGTAGAGGTCTCACCCTCGGCACTCGATAGTAGCCCAATAGTGTCGAGCAACTAAGGGGAAAGTGATGTGCGGTGCCGGGGCCTGGTCTTCGATCCCGTTGATCGGGTCTTCAATGGTGAAGCAGGGGCAACAAGGACAAGGTGGGGGTCACTGATGGATCACTAACCAGCCTATACTAAGCAGTTTAGGATAAGCAGGTAGGTAACAATGAGCAGGTTACAAAAGTAGGCTATGCATCAGAATAAGAGCAAACAATAACAGTAGCAAAATCTAATGCAAGCATGAGAGAATGGAATGGGCGATATTGGGATGATCAAAGGGGGGCTTGCCTGGTTGCTCTAACAAGGAGGGGTCGTCGTCGACGTAGTCGATCACAGGGGCAGCATCGGTCTTGGGGTCTACCGAAGAGAAGAGGGGGAAGAAACAATAAATATAAAGCAAGCATAGCATCACAAAGCATAACATGGCAATATGTTATGCCGGGTGTGACCTAACGTATGGCTACACGATAAAGGTGAAAGGGGAATTCAACCGGGAAGGTATTCCCGGTTCCGGACCTGTGTCAGACAGATGACCGGAGGGGGAATGTTCCATGTTCAGCATGCTAGGGGCATGTGACAGATGAATGGACCGCGTATTCGGAAACGTTGGATTTTTCTGAGCAACTTTCATGTAGAAAACATTTTCATCAGAGCTACGGTTTAATTTCAATGAATTTCTAAAGGTTTAAACATTTTCTGGAATTAAATAAATTAACAGAAGGGTTTATTGCGTCAGCATGACGTCACAGTGACATCAGCAGTCAGCAGGGCGGCTGACCAGGTCAAACCTGGCCTATGGGTCCAGTGGGACCCACATGTCAGCCTCGGTTAGTCTAATAGTGTATTAAACCAATTAATCTAGGTTAATTAGCTACTGGACCCCACCTGTCATGGACTAATTAGCTAAACTAATCAGTTTTAATTATTAAAACATTTTAATTAGAGGAATAAGCGGTGGGGCCCACACATCGGTGGCTGGGGCCTGCCCAGTCAGCAGGGTTGACTGGTCAACCCAGTCAACTAGGGTCCCTAGGCCCCCGGGTCGGTGACCCAGTGGGCGGCCACGTGGCGCCAGGTCAACGCCGTCGCCAGAGTAACCCCGGCGACCATGTTTTGCGGCAACGTGCGTCGGGAGGTGGTCGGATTTCGGCTACGGTGGCTCGTTTCGAGCGCGGGAGGTGGCGTTCGAACGAGCGCGGTGAGCCGCATCTAGTGGTGCCGGTGGCGTGGCCGAAGGTGGCCGAAAGTGACGGCGGCGAGCACATCGGCGGACGGCCGGAGTCAGGCATGAGAGCAAACGATGGTACGGTGCATGGTTTTACGCGTGGTTGGGTGCGTTCGAAAGCAGGGGCTCGGGCGCACCCATCCGTGGCCTCAACCGGGGCTGGGACGGACGGTGTCAACGACGGCGTCAACCGCGGCGGACGCCGGAGTTCGGTCGAGCTCGGGAACGGTGTTGCAGAGGGCAAAACGACTGGTGTTCGGCACCTACGCGAGCTCACCAAGCGAATGGAGGCACCCACGGGACTAGTGGTCCACCGGAGCCTCGCCGGAGATGAGCGCGTGAGGTGGAGCATTTCGGCCGACGGCGGATCGGTTGCTAGAGCTCGCTAACGATTGCGTGGAGTGAGGGGAAGGAGAGTGATGCTCACAAGGGGCCTGCGGATGTGCTCAGTGGGCTCGGGGGAGGCGCGAGGTGGCCGAATTCGACGCCGGCGTTCGTCGGAGCAGAGGAGGAAGGAGAGGTCGCCGCGCTCGCTATGGGGGCTCCTGGCTTGGTCCAGTGGTCGAGGAAGACTTCGCGGAGCACGACGGCGCTCGGGGACTCGTCGGAGAGCGACGGGGACAGCGGTGGCCGCGGTCAGCACGGCGGACGGCGCAGGGCACGTCGGCGAGGCGGATCTGGAGGAGGGGGAGCGAGTGTGCGAGGGGATAGGGACTGGCACGAGTGGGGGGAGGCAAGGCAAGTGGGAGCCGAGGGGGCCGAGGCGTAGGGGCGGTGGAGGCCTTATCCTATCGTCGGGCGTCGCCGGCGAGGTGGTTGGATGGCGACCGCGCCCGCGGTCGCTCGAACAGGAAGGCGACCGGGGGAGCGTGGGAGGCTGGGCTGGCTCGGGTGGGTTAGGTGGGCCGGCCCAGGTGAGTTCGGTCCAGGGAGGGGGTTGCTCTCTCTCTCTCTCTTCTGCTTTACCTTTTCTTTTTCTTTAATTACCAGAGAAGGAAAATGATTTATCTGGGGACCCTAATGATTTAGGGAAAATGTGGAACTGGATCATAAAAGTCCAATGCATTTTTAGGCACTGCCACAATTATTTTTGGGAGAGGTTTAGATTCAGTTGGAATTTTCATAAATGAATTTGCATTTTAAATTGCTGGAATGGCACTGTTATACATGTTAGTGTCCATTTTAGCATAGGAGTGATGTTGTTTTTATTTACATCAAATTGTATTGGAATATTTTCTAAATGATGAACATTTTTCCAGCAACTTTTCAACTTGAAATTTCACTTATGATTTGAATTTGAATTCAGATGGGAGTTGAAAAGAGATATTGAACAAAGGTGATTAAGCATTCTTTAGCCAAATGATTAGGCTTAATCACAGAGGGTTACTGTAGCATGACACTAGGGGTGTTACAGCGATGATGGCAATTTTAGTTTGCAAGCATGACAATTTTCTGACAAAAATGAATTGAGATGGACTTCTCACACTCGTCAACTAAACTTGCCATCTTTGGAGAACATAAATTGCCACCCGAAAAAAGGAAACATAATTTGCCATGAAACACCTTCAGTTTGTCATAGTCAAAAATCTGATAAAATCAGTTATCCAGGCTCTTCCGGTCTTCGCCATGAGTATCTTTAAATTTCCGGTATCTCTTTGTGAGGATTTATCCTAGATTATTTGGAACTTTTGGTGGGGAGATGAGGTGAATAGAAGAAAAACACAATGGCTGGCATGGGACAAACTGACAAGACCAAAAGGTGAGGGAGGTATGGGTTTTCGTGACCTTATGTTATTTAATCAAGCTCTACTGGCTAAACAAACTTGGCGGTTATTGATATTTCCCAAGTTGCTTTGTGCAAAACTGATGAAGGCAAAGTATTGCCCTCAAGGCCACCTTCTTGATACGGTTTTTTCGCAGTCTACTTCAATGACTTGGCAAGGTATTATGCATGGTCTGGATCTTCTTAAAAAAGGGGTTATTTGAAGAGTTTTTACTGATCCAGTATAAATATTTGGAAAGATAATTGGTCGTCTAGGATTTCTGGACTAAAAATTTCAGAAAAAATGAATAGAACCAGGATCAAATGGGTGTCAGAATAATTTATGAGTGGACCAAGAAGATGGGATGTGAATTTAATCACTCACTTGTTTTACCCCCATGATGTCGACGAGGTTCTAAAGGTGAGTATTCAGTCCTCTGGCAACAGTGATTTTATTGCTTGGCACTATGAAAAGAATGGATTGTTCTCTATAAAAAGTGTGTGTAATTTGGCGCTTATGCTTAAAGAGAGGAATGAGGAAGGTGGACAGTCTAGTAGTGGCACCTATGAGGAGAGGAAACTATGGAATGTCATTTGGAAGACCAATGACCTCAGAAGATCCGAATTTTTGCATGGCGTGCAACGTCCAATAGCCTGGCGGTACAAGTTAATATAGTAAAATATCATCATGCGACTTCAAGCAGATGCTCTATTTGTAGATTGGAGGATGAAAGTACATTTCATGCTTTGGTGTCTTGTCCTAATGCAAGAGCTCTGTCTATGGAGCTGAGAGGATTGTAGAATATGCCAAGGGAAGAGGTTTTCAATTGCTCAGGGCCTGATTGGTTGCTTATTTTGTTGGATCACCTAACACATCTAGTACGTGAACAAATCTTATTCATGTTCTATAGAGCTTGACACTTACGCAATGATTTAATTTTTGCTAAGGAGAAAGAGTTTGTTTCTAAATCAGCTAGCTTGTTGGATAACTACTGGACGACGTACTCGTCGTGGCGTCAAAGGAAATGGAGTTAAAATGGGCTAAAATCTGCTAATGCCCTTTTGAGAAGTCCTGAGGTATGGCAGCCTCCGCTTTCTGATGATATTAAAGTTAACTTGGACGCTAGTTTTGTGGATAGTAATTGTACTGCTAGTGTGAAGGTTGTTGACAGAGATGGCGGGCGAAGTCATTGTCTCCTCTGGGATTATATTGGTTTTATGTACCAGCATTGATGAAGTGAAGCTTCGAGCGTGTCTCGTAGGCCTTTATATTGGTATCACTTTTCACAAGTCTGTTATTTTGGAAACGGACTGCGCTTTGTGGTCTCCTTCCTTGCTCATGATAATCTTGATAAATCTTTTCTCGTGGATCTGAAGAAGGAAGCGGTATCCATCAGCAAGCTCCTATGAAATTTTAAGCTGGTGAAGATTAATAGACTAGCCAATGTGGTGGCTCACCAATAGTGTCGTGGAATTGTCACGGCAGATGTCCTCGAGCTAGGACTTAGTCGTGGAGCCATCGCAACTAGGAAGCTTGAAGGGGTTAAGTGGGACAAGGAACACGAGGGCTTATACTGGTTCGGCCCCTTACGGTGAAGGTAAAATCCTACGTCCAGTTTGAGGTGGTATTGATTAGGGTTTCGATGACCAGGGAGCTTAACGGCTATGCCTGGCTCTCGACGATATCTTACCTCTCCCTAAACCGCTGCCGGGTCGCCCCTTTATATAGGGAGGTTGACGCCCAGCGGCTCTCAGAGTCCCGGCCGGCTCATAAGAGTGTCCGGCTCGGACTCTCAACTATTCTTGCCTTACACTATAAGTTCTACCAGAATAATGATTGTAACTACGGGCCTTAAGCCATATCCGGGTCTTAAGCCCATCTTTGGCCCACCGTCTTCTGGCTTGTCGCCGGGCTTCTGGCAATGACCATTATGAGTAACCCGGCCCCTCCTGGCGGGTGACTCTAAGGTCTATATCCTCAACATTAGGCCCCAGATTGATTTGAGCCGGCTCATGTCAATCTTCAATTCTTTCGGCAGAAAACCTCCGGCTTACCATTGTGTGAGAGGCGTGACGTCATCCTCTGGACTCCGGGTAATCCGCCGTGACGTCATCTTCCATTAAGCCCTTTTTTACTCCACCAGATCCGCAACGAATCTTATCTTTACTGCCATCCCGAAAATCGAGGCGTTTCATGGGGAGATAACCACGCCGCGGTCTCCTCGTTTCTCGCGCCCACTTATGAGCTCGCCCTTATAAATAGCCCGGCCCGACGGGCCTTCAGCCACTCTTCTCCTTCGTCTTCTTCCTCTCACTGCCCCCGTGCTGCTCGAGCTCCGCCGCCGCCGCCGCGCCCCCGGTCTTCGTCAACCTTGGCCGCTGCATCACCCTGACTCGGTCCAGACAAACGGCGGCGACCTCCGCATCTCTTCAGCACCGGTAAGTCCTCGCTACCCCGTAGAACAGATCTGTAGTAGGGTTCGTCCGTGTTCGTCCGTGTTCTTCGCCGTCGCTCACAAGTTCTTCGGTAGTTTCCATTTTTACTGCCCTTCTTGATCTTAGACCTGTATAGAACTAGTGCGGCGGCTGTTTAGTACTCATTTCAAATGCAAGTAGGCCTCTTTTTACTGCATAAAGGCCTCATTCGAGCTCAAGAACTTCCCTCACGTCTGTTTTTAGGTCTAGAAATTTTCTTTTTCTGCCGACCACTTGATCCAAATTATTTACCGCAATGTGTGAAACTTGTTTTCACCACACTTAGTAAAAAACTGCACTCGTTGAGTCATGGCGGGTTACATTTCCGGTTTAAAGAAACCACACGTCGTAGAATCTTCCGACTCAAAGGAGACCATGCGCCATAGAATTTTCCGGCTCATCTGTGATAGGGCCGTAGACCATCGAATTACTCTCAATAATTCAGGCGGCTTAAATAGCCCGTTGCACTTAGATATATGTCATTAGTCCCCTTCATAAGCCGCCACTTTAACATTGAACTGTAAATTTCCTCTGGCTTATAGTTAAACCGGACGTTTCCTTTTATCATAGGCTGCCGACTTTCACCATGCCTCCCAAAGCTCCTAAAGCCTCCATCACTTGCAATTGGATGAGTTCCAATGTCACCAACGAGACGTTAGCAGATTTTGTCAAGTCTGGCTACCTGCCTAAGAAGGACGTCATGTCCTACCGTGCCCCTGACCCGTCAGAAGAGAGACCACAGCCAAAGGACGGGGAGGTAGTGATTTTTGCGGATCATATGAGCCGGGGCTTCGCACCGCCCGGCTCAAAGTTCTTCAGAGACGTGCTGAATTTCTTCGACCTGCGGCCTCAAGACATAGGACCCAACTCAGTGTCCAATATCTGCAACTTCCAAGTGTTCTGCGAGGTCTACCTTGGAGAGGAGCCCAGCCTTCTGCTCTTCAGAGAGCTCTTCTACCTGAACCGTCAGAATGAGTGCGCCAATGGGCCAAGTTTGGAGCTTGGTGGCATCTCCATTCAGCGGCGGAGGGACTGCCTTTTCCCTTACGCAGAGCCGCCAAGCCACCCCAAAGACTGGAATCTGACGTGGTTCTACTGCCAAGACACGTCGCCGGCTGATGAGAGTCCGTTGCCCGGCTTTCGCCCCTCGCGTCTAGAGCCGACTCACCCGCTGTCTGACAAGTTAACTCAGGCGGAGCGCCAACCTCTGCTCCCCACCATCAACAAGATCAAAGCTCTCCTGGGCAATGGTCTCAACGGAATCGATCTGGTCCGGGTCTGGATCTCCTGGCGGGTGATCCCATTGAGCCGCCGCCCCGGCTTAATGTGCGAGTACACAGGCCGAAAGGATGACCCCCAGAGACACAGCCGCAACGATCTTCCTGAAGATGTTGCAGAGGATATGACCAAGGCTCTCTTGAACGAGAGCCTGGCAGACTGCGGGAGGACCGGGTTAGCCCCCTTCTGCAAGACCAACCCAGCCCCAGCGGTAAGCCACTGATCTGAACATCTTATCTTCTTCTGTATATAACTTTCATCTGAATCGTTTTAAGAAGTCATCATTGTATTTTTCAGGCTGATGACAAGTTCTGGCGGGTCAAATATGACCATGAGGCGGCCAAGAAGGCCAGAAAGGCGAAGAAAGCCGCCAAGAAAGCCGCCCCTCGCAAGAAAGGAAGTAGGCCTACTGCTTCAGAGCTGATGCAACTAAGCGACAGCTCCGAGTCAGAGGTAACCCCTGAGCTTGTAAGTCCTTGTTGTATTTGTTGTTTATTGCTGTCCGCCTTATCAATACTTGTTCATCGACAGGATGACACCGGCGCAAGTAACCCGGTGGTTGAAGAGGTAATGTCACTTTCCTCCGACTCGGAGCCCTTGCCAAGGCTGAAAGTCCGAAGGGTAACCCGGAAAGTAAGCTTTTCACATCCTTTAGCTTATCAAGACCCTCAATTTATTTTGAAGCGACAAGTTCATGAAAGCCGGCGGCACACCCGGACCAACAAAGACACTGACCTTTCCGCCGGGTTACCTGACGCATCGAGGAAACGCCGGACCGAGGTGATCTCAAAGTTGTACCCTTTTCATCCTTTGGCAGGTGTTATACGTCAACCACTCAACTCTTCTGACTCAAATTATCAGGAAACTTCCCCCTCTTCTGGCGACTCTATGCAGTCGAATCTTCCGGCTTTCAAGACCGTGCCCGGGTAATGATGACCACCTCATGTTATACTTGTCCTTACTTACACTTTTGTGCTTAATCTTTTTTGTCTTTTCAGTGCCCAAGCAAAACTCAGCAAAAGGGCGAAGAAGCACAAGCCGGTCGATGAGCCGGACTTGCCTGAGCCAGAGGCAGCCGCTCAAGAGCCGCCAGCTGCCTCTGCTCCTGAGGCCGCTGCTCCAACCAACAAGCCCGTAACAGAAGCTTCTGTTAACCCGGAGGCCTCCAGCTCGGCTCAACCAGCAGATGACCCGGACGTGGTAATTACCCGGACGGAGTTTGTTGAGCCGGGGAGACCTACTGCGCTGGCCAAGTGCTCCGCCAAAGGGGAGCTGCTAGAGTCCCGCCGGGTTAACCTGGACCTCACCGACTACGCCAATTTGAACATTGGAGAGATCGTCTCCGGCTTCGTCAGCCAAGTGCACAAGAGCCGGGACGCAGAGATTGCCATGGTGAACCAGATCCAGCAGAAATCTGAGGTATTATTCTTCTGTCCTCTTACTTACTGCATAGTTACCTTTACCATGCTAGCCCCCAAGTCGACGACTTATGATTGAGTATGTTGTAGACTTAGGTTCCGGCTTATTTCCATGAGCCGGTAGTTTGTAGATAGGAACGTTCGATATGCATTAGCCCCCAAGTGCCAAGTGTCTTTGCTTGGAAAACGCTTGGGACTTTAAATTTGCATAGTAACTGTTCATGCCATAACCCGGAAATTTATGCAGGCTGCTGGCAAGAAGTTTGAGGCTGACATCTCTGATCTCAAGAACCGGCTGAAGATGCAAGAAATGGAGACCCGGAAGGCAAATGCCAAATTTGTGTCCAGTATTGCCGCGCAAGAAAAGCTGAAGACGGAGTTTGACGCTGAGCGGAAGGCTTGGGCCGAAGAAAAGGCCACGCTGGTGAACCGGGCTGAACAGGCGGAGAAGGCTCTCTCCGAGAAGACCGCCGAACTCTCCGGCTTAAAGCGCCAAGTGTCCCAGATGGTTGCCGCAATCTTCGGTAAGTCATCTCACCGGCTTTCATCAAGTTTAGAATCTTTATATCTCATAACTCATCCTTGTCGGCGGCTTATCTGATTCTGTTAAACAGGTCCCAGAAGTGCCAACCTCAACCAGAGTGTGGTAACCAAGCTGAAGGCCGTGTACACCCTGGTGGAGCAACTCTACACCGGGTCACAGCGAGCCTTGGCTGTGGTGGCCCTATCCAACGAGGTGCCGACTCACCTGGCGGAAGTTCTTCGCCGGTTCGCCGTTCTGCCTCAACGTATCCAAGAGCTGCGTCGGGCCTCTGCAAGAGCCGGAGCGATCGCCGCGCTGAGCCGGGCCAAGGCGTTCCTTCCAGAGTTAGACCCGGCGGACATCGCCCTCGGCTATCCAAGTTTGAAGGAAGACGGCTCAGCCTTCGACCAAAGGGACTTTGCCGCCTGCGTGAAGATCGTGCGCCCAGTGGCCACCCTCATTGGAAACGACACAGATCTGACCAAGTACCAGCCGGGTTACAATGCGGAAAATCAGAGGATCCCGACCCCGCGCTATGAAGCCCTCAGCTTAATCCCGCCGGCTCGTCAGCACACCTTCGCCCCGGAGATTGACCCCGCGGGCTTAATTGACGAGGAGGCTCAATTCGAAGCTCTGAGCGGCATCGACTGGAAGTCATCGACTTTCCAGGCTTTGGGAACAGCCGGAGGAGAAGAGAGGGACGAGCCGGAGACTTCAACCCAGCAAGCGTCTTAACTTCTGCAGGCGGCTTATAAAACAATGCTCCACCCTTTTGGACTCGATGAGTCTTGTAATAGAGTAGGACCAACTCTTTATCTCTGTCGTGCCATCGCGCACGCCTTGAATGCTGAAGTCTATTGAAGTTGTCTCCTTTATATTTCTCCGGGTCATGATTGATCATTCATATTCCTTAAGCTCAAAATAGTTGCCTTTAACTATCCTGCATAAAAGGACAAATCACAAGTCTCTAGGCGGCTTACCACACTGAGAATCATATGTTTTAGATATATAACCCAGAATATGAATCAAAAAAGACTGGTCCTCAATTATATCCGTAATACAGCCGTATAACATACTTAGCGGCCTGCAAGCATACTTCCGGTTTAGATAACCCGGGTAATAAGGTTGGTACGTCAATTCCGGTTTACCTGTCTTAATAACTAACACTGCGAATCAATGTTAAACCGGCAAAGTGAGACCCGGCTGTACACACTTTGAAATAATCAGAGGAAACTTGCTATAAAGCAGAAGAACTTAGGGGCTTCCGGTTCGAATACGACCAGAGACCCGGCCCAAAGGGGTTATGCTAGGATTCGAATACGATCATATAGCCCCCAGTGGGTGTGGCGATGCCAATCAAGAGGGTACCGACAGCTATGTTCTCTTTGGTTCGAATACGACCCATGTTTGAACAGGAAGCCCCCAAATGACTTAAAATTGTTTAACGACGCTGATTCGAATACGATCCACGTCGGTTCCCAAAGGGGTTAAACTATGATTCAAATATGATCAAAGAAAACCTCCCAATGAGCTCGGCACTTTGCCAATCAAATGGGTATCGACAGCTATGTTCTCTTTGGTTCGAATACGGCCCATGTTTGAACAGGAAGCCCCCAAGTGACCTTATTGCCTACGGCTAGATTCGAATACGATCATAAACCGGATCCTCCTTCAAGTTATCATGTAATCTTACAATGAAAACAACACGTGCACCTTTGGAGGAGAAAAAAGGACAGAGGTCCTGCTTTATTGCTTATCATAATATATACATGGCGTAGAGAAATATGTACATTAGGAGAGCCGGTGGCTCAAGTGTAGTAAGGCCGAAGCTGAGCTATGTTCCACGGCCGACGGGTCTCTTCCTCCGACTTACGTGAATCTTTGTGCTCCCGAATGTCAATGAGGTAATATGACCCGTTGTGCAAATTCTTGCTGACCACAAAGGGCCCTTCCCAAGGCGGGGATAGCTTGTGCGCATCTGTTTGATCTTGGATGAGCCGGAGCACCAGATCGCCTTCCTGGAAGACCCGGGATTTAACCCGGCGACTATGATAACGGCGCAGGTCTTGTTGGTAAATCGCTGAGCGAGCTGCGGCCACATCACGCTGTTCGTCCAACAAGTCAAGAGCATCTTGGCGCGCCTGTTCATTGTCCGCCTCAACATAAGCCGCCACTCGAGGTGAGTCATGACGGATGTCACTGGGGAGGACTGCTTCTGCTCCATAAACCATGAAGAAAGGCGTGAAACCTGTAGACCTGTTAGGAGTAGTGTTGATGCTCCATAACACGGAGGGCAACTCCTCCACCCAACAACCCGGCGTCCGTTGCAAAGGGACCAAAAGCCGGGGCTTGATGCCCTTCAGAATCTCCTGATTAGCTCTCTCAGCTTGACCATTGGATTGAGGATGAGCCACTGAGGAAACATCAAGTCGGATATGCTCTCGTTGACAAAACTCTTCCATGGCGCCTTTGGATAGATTGGTGCCATTGTCAGTTATAATGCTGTGCGGAAAGCCAAAGCGAAAGATCACCTTTTTCATAAACTGAACCGCCGTGGCTGCATCACACTTGCTAACTGGCTCCGCTTCCACCCACTTGGTAAATTTGTCAACTGCCACCAAGAGGTGGGTCTTCTTATCCTTGGACCTTTTAAAAGGCCCAACCATATCAAGCCCCCAGACCGCAAAGGGCCAAGTAATTGGGATCATCCTCAGCTCCTGAGCCGGCACATGAGCCCGTCGCGAGAACCTTTGGCAACCATCACATTTACTGACCAAGTCCTCCGCATCAGCATGAGCCGTCAGCCAATAAAAACCGTGGCGAAAAGCCTTGGCCACCAGAGACTTTGAGCCGGCATGATGGCCACAATCCCCTTCATGAATCTCACGCAAGATCTCTTGACCTTCCTCAGGGGAGACACAACGCTGAAACGCTCCTGTAACACTGCGGTGATGCAACTCGCCATTGATAACAATCATTGACTTAGCCCGCCGGGTTATTTGTCTGGCCAAAGTTTCATCCTCAGGCAACTCTCCCCGGGTCATGTAAGCCAGATAGGGCATTGTCCAGTCCGGTATGATGTGGAGAGCCGCCACCAGTCGTGCCTCCGGGTCAGGGACAGCCAAGTCTTCCTCTGTAGGCAACTTAACAGAAGGGTTATACAGGACATCCAGGAAAGTATTAGGCGGCACCGGCTTTCGCTGAGAGCCCAGCCGGCTTAGAGCATCAGCCGCCTCGTTCTTCCTGCGATCAATGTGCTCTACTTGGTAGCCCTGAAAGTGCCCAGCAATGGCATCAACTTCGCGGCGATAAGCCGCCATGAGAGGGTCCTTAGAGTCCCACTTGCCTGATACTTGTTGAGCCACCAAGTCTGAGTCGCCGAAACACCTTACCCGGCTCAAGCTCATCTCCTTAGCCATCCGAAGACCGTGGAGCAAGGCCTCGTACTCAGCCGCATTGTTAGTGCAAGGAAACATCAACTATAGCACATAATGGAACTTGTCACCTTTAGGGGAAGCCAACACGACTCCAGCCCCCGAGCCCTCCAACTGCCTGGACCCATCAAAGTGAATAGTCCAATATGTGTTATCCGGCTTTTGCTCGGGCACTTGTGACTCTGTCCAATCATTGATGAAATCCACCAAGGCCTGAGATTTAACAGCAGTGCGTGGCACGTATTTCAGACCATGGGGTCCGAGCTCTATAGCCCACTTAGCCACTCTCCCTGTGGCCTCTCTGTTTTGAATGATATCACCAAGAGGGGCAGAACTGACCACAGTGATGGGATGACCCTGGAAATAATGCTTAAGCTTCCGGCTCGCCATGAACACACCATAAACAAGCTTCTGCCAATGCGGATACCGCTGTTTGGACTCGATGAGCACTTCGCTGACATAATAAACCGGCCGCTGAACCGGATGCTCCTTACCCTCTTCCTTGCGCTCCACCACCACAGCCACACTGACAGCTCGTGTGTTAGCAGCCACATACAGCAATAAGGGCTCCTTGTCAACTGGAGCAGCAAGGACTGGGGGCTCTGCCAGCTGCTTCTTCAAATCCTCAAAAGCAGTATTAGCTGCATCATTCCAGACAAAGTTATCAGTTTTCTTCATCAACTGATATAATGGCATGGCCTTCTCACCCAAACGGCTTATAAACCGGCTTAAAGCAGCGATGCGACCCGCCAAGCGCTGAACGTCATTTATACACGCCGGCTTAGCCAGGGAGGTGATGGCCTTGATCTTCTCCGGGTTAGCTTCAATGCCTCTGTCAGAAACCAAGAAACCCAAGAGTTTGCCTGCAGGAACACCAAAAACACACTTGGCCGGGTTAAGCATCATCTTGTAAACCCGGAGATTATCAAAGGTTTCCCTTAAATCATCTATCAGGGTTTCCTCCTTTATGGACTTAACCACAATATCGTCCACATAAGCATGAACATTGCGCCCAATCTGGTTATGAAGACAGTTCTGTACACAACGCTGATAAGTCGCCTGTGCACACTTGAGTCCAAAGGGCATAGACACATAGCAGAAGGCTCCAAAGGGAGTGATGAACGCCGTCTTCTCCTGGTCCTTAACTGCCATTTTAATCTGATGATATCCGGAATAAGCATCCAAGAAACTTAAGCGCGCACAACCTGCCGTAGCATCAATAATTTGATCAATACGGGGAAGGGCAAAAGGATCAGCCGGACACGCCTTGTTTAAGTCCGTGTAGTCCACACACATCCGCCAAGTGCCGTTCTTCTTGAGTACGAGCACCGGGTTAGCTAACCATTCTGGGTGAAAGACTTCAACAATAAACCCGGCCGCCAAGAGCCGGGCCACCTCTTCACCAATAGCTTTCCGCCTCTCCTCATTGAACCGCCGAAGGAACTGCCTGACCGGCTTAAATTTCGGATCAACATTGAGAGTGTGCTCAGCGAGTTCTCTAGGTACACCTGGCATGTCAGAAGGTTTCCATGCGAAGATGTCCCTATTCTCACGGATGAACTCGATGAGCGCGCTTTCCTATTTTGGATCCAGATTGGCACTGATGCTAAACTGCTGAGATGAATCTCCTGGAACAAAATCAACAAGCTTAGTTTCATCAGCCGACTTAAATTTCATCGCCGGCTCATTTTCCGTAGTCGGCTTTTTCAGAGAGGTCATATCTGTTGGGTCAACATTGTCTTTGTAAAACTTCAACTCCTCTGTTGCACAAACAGATTCTGCATAAGCTGCATCGCCTTCCTCACACTCCAGAGCCACCTTCCGGCTGCCGTGAACCGTAATGGTCCCATTGTGACCCGGCATCTTGAGCTGTAAGTACACATAACACGGCCGTGCCATGAACTTGGCGTAAGCCGGCCGCCCAAATATGGCATGGTACGGACTTCTTATCTTAACCACCTCAAAGGTCAATTTCTCCACCCTGTAGTTGTTCTCATCTCCAAAGGCCACTTCCAACTCGATCTTGCCGACTGGATAAGCCGACTTACCAGGTACCACACCGTGGAAAATAGTGTTTGACTGGCTGAGGTTCTTATCAATCAACCCCATACGACGGAAACGTCTCATAATAGAGGATGTTGATGCTGCTGCCTCCATCCATGAGCACCTTAGTGAACTTATATCCTCCCACCTGAGGAGCCACCACTAAGGCCAAGTGACCCGGGTTATCCACCCGGGGAGGGTGATCCTCCCTACTCCACACTATAGGCTGCTCAGACCACCGCAAGTAGCGTGGAACCGCCGGCTCAACAGCATTCACAGCCCTCTTATGAAGCTTCTGATCTCGCTTACACAGACTGGTGGTAAACACATGATACTGTCCACCGCTAAGCTGCTTTGGATTGGTCTGATAACCCCCCTGCTGCTGTTGATGACCCTGGCCAGACTGCTGATTAAAGCCCCCTTGACCGTTCTGAGGATTAGAATTTGAGCCGCCGCCCGGGCCATGAAAGCCGCCGGCGCCTGAGCCGCCGCCCGGGCCATTGTAATTCTTAAAGGCCTTCATGATTGCACAATCCTTCCATAGATGGGTAGCTGGCTTCTCTCTAGAGCCATGCCTTGGACAAGGCTCATTCAACAGCTGCTCCAGCGTCGGGCCTGACCCGCCGCCTCGGGGAGGGGGCCTCCCCTTGCGTCGCTGGTTATTACCTTGTGAGCTGGCGTTGGCTACAAACTCTAGGCTGCCATCGGCCTTGCGCTTGCCTCCTCCTTGGTTTCCCGGGTTATGCTAAGGACCCTTGCCATTGCCGTTCTTCTTTCCCTTCCCTGTCCTTTCATCATCTGAAGCGGGGTCCTTGGTACCATCAGAATCGGCGTACTTGACAAGAGCCGCCATCAGTGTACCCATATCATTGCAGTCGCGCTTAAGCCGCCCAAGTTTCATCTTCAGGGGCACAAAACGACAATTCTGCTCCAACATTAAGACTGCAGAGCCGGCATCCATCTTATCTGACGAATGTATGATCTCTTTGACCCGGCGAACCCAATGTGTCGTGGATTCACCCTCCTGCTGCTTACAGTTAGTCAAATCCATAATTGACATAGACTGCCTACAGGTATCCTTGAAGTTTTGGATGAACCGGGCTTTCAGCTCAGCCCAAGAACCGATGGAATTCGGTGGCAGCCCTTTCAACCAAGTGCGGGCAGTCCCATCTAACATCATGGTGAAGTACTTGGCCATAGCCGCCTCACTGACCTCCAGCAGTTCCATGGCCATCTCGTAACTCTCGATCCAGGCTGCGGGTTGTAAGTCTGCCGTGTAATTAGGCACCTTCCTAGGGCCTTTGAAGTCCTTGGGTAGACGTTCATTGCGGATAGCTGGCACTAAACAAGGGACACCCCCAGTCCTGGTAGGGATACCCACGTCGACGGAAGTCGTCGGATAAGCCGGGGGAGTCTGGTAAGCCGTCAACTGAGGCACCTGCTCCGCCTCTTGCCGCGCTCTGTCTTGGTCTGCTGCGTGAAAGGCTCCGTTATGAGCCGGGCCATGGCCAGGGGGCGGGTCATGGCGTCGGACGTTACTTGAGCCTGTCGCTGAGACCATGTGTCTGCTGTAACTCGGGCTCCGGCCTGGACGAGGGGTCGAGTGGATCCTGTCCCGGCTGTAGGAGTACGCCTCTTGCTGCGCCAGTGCTGTCTGAAGGAGTTCCCTGACCCGGCGGGTTTCAATAGCCGTCGGAGAGTCGCCGTCAACTGGGAGAGCCGCCAGCCGTGCTGCCGCGGCGACCATGTTCTCCAGCGGGTTATTATAATGACCCGGCGGTATTGGCACGTACTGAGGCGGGGCAGGGGGCACCTGGGGAGGCCCCATCACTTGTGGCTCAATAGGGGTCCCAGACCCGGGCACTATGACCCCTGGCGGGTTACTAGACCCTGCACCTGGCGTGTTGAAGAGGTTGCGTGGATCGTAAACCGGAGGGAGTCGAGATTGGGCCTTTTGATGCCTCCTTCTCATGACCTCATTGGACGCGTTTTGATCCATCGTGAGCCGGAAGGACTGCGCCTGGATCAACTGAGTTTGGGCGTCGAGAGCCGCCCTCTCCGCAGCCATCCTGATCCCTTCTGCTGCCAGATCCTCCTTAGCTTTCACTAGATCCAACTTTAACTGTGCCACCTCCGCATCATGCTGAGCTTGATCCGCCGGGTCAACCGTGGCGGTTAACAGGGCCGTCATCTTGTCCGTGAGATCCATTAGCACCTGAGCCGGCGAGGGCACCGGGTTTCCCGCTCCAGCAACAGGGTTCTGAACGGGCTGCGCACCGGCCATGAAGATTCCAACCCGGCTTGGCGGCTCAAACGGGTCCGGAATACTGTCACCATCGGAACAACCCATGAGCCTGCCATCTTGAAGTTGATACAACGAGTTTGACTCATCGGTGGACAACTCGCCGTCAGAGCCGGCGGCCGTCTCATCACCAGATCCAGATCGATCAGAGAGCCCTCCATGGATACATCCCACAAAAGCATGCCTTAAGGCAGGCCGGGCCCGGGCGGGTCGTGCACGCTGAGCCGTCTCGATGAGATCGGCGCAGAGATCCGGCTCAGGGCCCGGCTCACCAATCTTGCCAATGAAAACATGAATTCCGCCGAAGGGGACCCGGTACCCGTACTCAATTGAGCCGGCGTCGGGGCCCCAGTTTGCATCGTCGATGTAGAGCTTGCCGCGACGACTCTTGGTCATCCGGCCCACAGCGTATCCCTTGAGCCCTTCGAAGCTGCCCTTCAAGAACTCAAATCCACCGTGCGCTGGCCCCACGGTGGGCGCCAACTGTCGTGGAATTGTCACGGCAGATGTCCTCGAGCTAGGACTTAGTCGTGGAGCCATCGCAGCTAGGAAGCTTGAAGGGGTTAAGTGGGACAAGGAACACGAGGGTTTATACTGGTTCGGCCCCTTACGGTGAAGGTAAAAGCCTACGTCCAGTTTGAGGTGGTATTGATTAGGGTTTCGATGACCAGGGAGCTTAACTGCTATGCCTGGCTCTCGATGAGATCTTCTTGTCCCTAAACCGCTGCCGGGTCGTCCCTTTATATAGGGAGGCTGACGCCCAGCAGCTCTCAGAGTCCCGGCCGGCTCATAAGAGTGTCCGGCTCGGACTCTCAACTATTCTTGCCTTACACTACAAGTTCTACCAGAATAATGATTGTAACTACGGGCCTTAAGCCATATCCGGGTCTTAAGCCCATCTTTGGCCCACCGTCTTCAGGCTTGTCACCGGGCTTCTGGCAATGACCACTATGAGTAACCCGGCCCCTCCTGGCGGGTGACTCTAAGGTCTATATCCTCAACAAATAGCGAAGTTTAGTTTTGATAATAGGTCAGATGTTTTTCTTTGTAATAGTTTTTCACCCTGCATGACGGATACTGTAAGAAATGATTGTATTAATCTATTTTAAGTTTTAATATATGGGTTTTTTTCAAAAAGAAATCTGACATCAGATTTTTAGTTCTTTTTAGGTGTCAGATTTGTATTTTTTTAGGTGTCAGATTTGTAGTGGAATCAAAAAAGGACCAGCAAGTGTATTACTGTATTACTGGGCTGACTTGGGTTGGGCTGGGCTGGGCATGATTGAGATTTGCTTTAGAGACCTCTAGAGAAACCCCGGCACCCCGTAGCAATGGCGTCGGCACTCCGCCTGATGCCGTCGACGGCGACGCGCCTCCGCTTTCGTCCCCGCCTCTCTTTCTCAACCGCTGCGTCGCTCTTCTCACCGCCCTCCAAGGCCGTCCTCTACGACCAACACGGCCCGCCCGACCAAGTCCTCAGGTATCGATCTCTCTTCCGCACTGGCTAGATCACCATACGCCGAGCAATAGCATTAATCCTCCAATTTAACGCCACAATCTTGCCAAGGGTGGAGGATGTGCCACCGGTGGAACTCGGGGAGCGCGGCGTCTGCGTGAAGATGTTAGCCGCACCCATCAACCCCTCCGACATCAACCGCGTCCAGGGCGTCTACCCCGTCAGGCCTCCCCTCCCCGCCGCCGTCGCTGGGTACGAGGGCGTCGCCCAGGTCCACGCCGTTGGCCCCGCCGTCACCCGCCCCCTCTCCCCCGGCGACTGGGTCATCCCTTCCCCGCCCTCCTTCGGTCTCCTTCTCTCCCTGTCCTGCCTCACTTTGTTTTTCCTCGGGCTCGCTCCCTCCCTGAATTGGATGGAATTCGTTGGTTGCGGTGCAGGAACATGGCAGACCTACATTGTGAAGCCGGAAGATGTGTGGCACAAGGTCCGTGACGATGTTCCGGTGGAATACGCTGCCACTGTCACGGTCAACCCCTTGACAGCGCTCAGGATGCTGCAGGACTTTGTGAAACTCAAACCTGGTGAGCATGTTTCACCCTTGTCATCCATTTTTGCCACCTTGCTTGCTTCCCTTAGCATGCCCTCTCATGCCATGGCATCCATTATTTGCTATATTAGGTGATGCTGTTGTCCAGAACGGCTCGACCAGCATCGTTGGTCAGTGTGTTATTCAGCTCGCCAAAGTGCAGGGAATTCGCACCATCAACATCATAAGGGACAGGTAAACCAACTTGGGAACAAAAAAGATAGTTAAATACAGCTGCTGTCAGCATTTGCTGCATGATCATGATAATTTGCTTAATATGGTGCTCTACTTTCAAGTTGTTTTATATTTCTTATCCATATTACTTGCTTCATTCATCTGTAACTGAATTGTTGTAGGCCTGGGTCAGAAGAAGCAAAAGAGAAACTTAAACAGCTTGGTGCAGATGAGGTCTTCACCGAAAGTCAGCTAGATGTAAAGAATGTCAAGAGCTTGCTGGTACTGCTCTGCAGCCTGCATTTCTCACCTTATCATCTGTGAAATTCTTTTGTTTCAAACCAAAGTGTTTTTCTGACCTAGGAAGGTAAAACAACCTGTTGCTGTTAAAACAAATTATTAGTCATGGTAAAGTGTAATGAGCCCTACAGAACTCAAATCGTGAGTTTGAATAGAAGTTATTGTTTATGCTGAGGTGCAACCATGCAGGTTCCAGTTTGTTTATCTATAAGAGGACTTCGACCATTTCCTTATGTTGGTGCAATTTTGGTTTCTGTCATGTTAGGGCGCTTTACCAGAACCTGCATTAGGATTTAACTGCGTTGGAGGAAATGCTGCATCTTTGATACTGAAGTTATTAAGGTGACGCTGTTAAACTGGATGAACATCCAATTTGAAATTTGTCATTTTGCATAACTAGCTATAACCCTTATCTTTAGGCAAGGAGGCACCATGGTGACATATGGCGGAATGTCCAAGAAACCTGTGACTGTTTCTACTTCGTCTTTCATATTTAAGGTCAGCCCATCCTTTCCTACTTATGACTCTACATATAATATGTTTGGCGGCTCTAAACATTTCTACCTTTTGAGAATTACTTTGTGCGTTAGAAGTATTAGTCTGGAATGCCTCGTAAAGTGCTGGATTATTATGTAACAATCGTACATCAAAGTTTGAAGAAATGATATCGTTTCATGCTGCTATGTGTCGGGTTGTTTCTCCTGTCAATTCTTTGACAAGATCCGATGCCTTGACAGGATCTTTCCCTCAGAGGGTTCTGGCTACAGAAGTGGATGAATTCGGACAAGTCAGAGGAATGTAGAACAATGATAGACTACCTCTTGGGCCTTGTGCATGAAGGCAAACTTAAATATGAGTATGTATCTTGAACTAACCCTGGGTCTTAAACGGCCATACACTTCCTATCGAGAAATGAATGAATGCTTTGAAACATTTTTGGCTACAGGATGGAGTTGACCCCCTTCAGCGAGTTCAGCATGGCTCTTGATAAGGCCCTTGGAAAACACGGAAGCCAGCCAAAGCAGGTTCTTAGGTTCTGATAAGATGATGACGAGGTAGCTAGTATTGTGTTGGCCCTGGTGCAAATATTTGTATGGTCGTATCACTTGTGTGCATGCGTGTGTGTAGTTACTAGTTAGTGGTTGAGAGTTTTTTGGTTAGCTATGAACTATGGTTATCCTGGGCAATAAAAATATAAATTCTATACCACAAGATATATGATTGTATTCAAGTTCGAAAGAAGTAAACCTGGACCGAAGAAGTTCAGTTCCTTCTATGTGTGTGACCCAAGAGTCAACTTTAATTGAAAAAAAGGGATATGATTGTCTTATAGTTGGAGAAATTTGTAAGTTAGTGACAACTAGTACATCATTTTGTGCCAGCAGTAGGTTTTAGAGGTATCGATTTGCTTGAACCATCAGAAAAATAATTGTGAAACAAACGGAATCACATTCTTATCTTCCAAGAGAGGGATATTTGGAGTTGTGGCACCATTTTCCCCTCTACCACGTTTATATGTACCTTCTAAATTCATGGGAAGTCAAGCGCAAATGGTTGGATGCAGTGTGCGGCTATGTGTTCGTCTGCTTATGAATTACTACCTTCGTCCGGTTTATTAGTTCATATTTTGTGCTAAACTTTGACCTTAAATTTGATTAACAAATTATAAATTATATGTCAAGAAATTATTTTACTCCCTCCAATGCATATTACTTGCGCTCAAACGGATATATCTAGCACTGAAATACGTCTAGATACATCCGGTTTAACGAAACAACTTATATGAATCGGAGGGAGTAGTAGATTTATTAAAGAAGTTTCCAATGATACATTTTCGGTTAAATATAAATTAAATTTTGCTACTTAAATATGATCAAACTTTAACCCAAAATGCGAGAGAGACTAATAAACCCGGGCGTAGGTAGTATAAACTTCCTTCTTATGAACTTATGTTGAGGCTCGGTGGATTGGTTGTAATTTCTTTTATTTTAAAGTTGTTTCCATGGTTATGTTTACAAGTTTTTCTAGAAGTACAACGCGCACGCACAAGCAACCCTGGCAAACTGCACATCGGAGTCGTGGGCCTTCAAGGTCGATGAAGTCACTACATGTGACAGTTGAAAAGCATTTCATCTTGCTGGTGTTAAATTTGGGGTTTGAACCTACTGGATTGGATACAACCACACTCCTAATCATACAATCACAAGTTAGTTCTAACCCTATTAGTTACTTGTATGATTGTTTCTATCCGAAAACCCTCCTACCCGAAAAAACCTGCCGCGCGAAGCGGTTGTGCGCATTCTGTCGGTCGGTGCCGCTTTATAGTGAACGTGACTCCACGGCATTGATGTCGGTCAGAGCGATGCGACCGGACGAGCGGGTGGTGCCGCTTCAATGTAGATGGCGACCGAATAGCCTACTCCGGCCGTTGCGTCGCATTGAAGCTGGCTTCCAGTCCCTTCGCCTGGCCGCCACGCCTATTTAAGTCGTGCTCCAGCGCTGCCCACATTCCATCTCTCCAAACTCGTTCTCTCCACGCCCATCCGCCTCTCGTAATCTTCAAACTCCTCCTTCTCTCACACATCCACCATGCTCAAGTCATGGTTCTCCACGCTAGCAGGCGACGATGGCTCCGGATCTCCCTTCGGATCTTGCCACCGCCGCCGTCAATCTCCAGGGCCCTCAAGCTCCACAGTCGTTGACTCCTCCGATAAGGAGATTGTCTCCTCCGGCGACGAGGAGGACCAGGTGCCATCGTCGTAGCCGCGCCTCCTCTTGGAGGCCGCAACCACAGACGAAGGGTTTTTGCAGCAGATAGAGTTGTTGACGGAGCGGTCGCTCCGAGAACCTGGTCCGGCGCCATCCTCGCCGTCTCCAGCACGCGTGATGGATGAGCCGCCCTCGTCACCGTCAGCATGCGTGACGGATGAGTCGCCCTCGCCGTCGTGCTTCCGCGTGAAGCAGGAGCCGGCGTCTCCGTCGCATTAAGGTGATCCGGCGTCCCCCCACGCAATTGCGGCGTCCAGATCGGGTGCTGCATGAAGGATGAGCCGCCCTCGCCGCCACACAGCCATTATGCCAAGATTGATGGGCATTTGTGTTGGAAATATGCCCTAGAGGCAATAATAAAATGGTTATTATTATATTTCCTTGTTCATGATAATTGTCTATTGTCCATGCTATAATTGTGTTATCCGGAAATCGTAATACATGTGTGAACACATAGACCATAACATGTCCCTAGTGAGCCTCTAGTTGACTCGCTCGTTGATCAATAGATGGTTACGGTTTCCTGACCATGGACATTGGATGTCATTGATAACGGGATCACATCATTAGGAGAATAATGTGATGGACAAGACCCAATCCTAAGCACAACACTAGATCGTGTAGTTCGTTTGCTAAAGCTTTTCTAATGTCAAGTATCATTTCCTTAGACCCTGAGATCGTGCAACTCCCGGATACCGTAGGAATGCTTTGGGTGTACCAAACGTCACAACGTAACTGGGTGGCTATAAAGGTGCACTACAGGTATCTCCGAAAGTGTCTGTTGGGTTGGCACGGATCGAGACTGGGATTTGTCACTCCGTATGACGGAGAGGTATCTTTTGGCCCACTCGGTAATGCATCATCATAATGAGCTCAATGTGACTAAGTAGTTAGTCGCGGGATCATGCATTACGGAACGAGTAAAGTGACTTGCCGGTAACGAGATTGAACGAGGTATTGGGATACCGACGATCGAATCTCGGGCAAGTAACGTACTGATTGACAAAGGGAATTGTGTACGGGATTGCTTGAATCCTCGACATCGTGGTTCATCCGATGAGATCATCGTGGAACGTGTGGGAGCCAACATGGGTATCCAGATCCCGCTGTTGGTTATTGGCTAGAGAGGTGTCTCGGTCATGTCTGCATGATTCCCGAACCCGTAGGGTCTACACACTTAAGGTTCGATGATGCTAGGGTTATAAGGAAGGTTTGTATGTGATTACCGAATGTTGTTCGGAGTCCCAGATGAGATCCCGGATGTCACGAGGTGTTCCGGAATGGTCCGGAGACGAAGATTTATATATGGGAAGTCCTTATTCGGTCGCCGGAATTGTTCGGGGGTATATCGGTATTGTACCGGGACCACCGAAAGGGTTCCGGGGGTCCACCTTCCCCGGAGGGCCCTATGGGCTGAATATAGAGGGGAACCAGCCCCTAGGTGGGCTGGGCGCCAAACCCCCCTAGGGCCCATGCGCCTAGGGTTGGGGGAAACCTTGGAGGGGGCGCCCCCTTGGCTTGGGGGGCAAGCCTTCCCCCTTGGTCGCCGCCCCCCATCTAGATCCATCTGGAGGGGGCCGGCCCCCTCTCCCTTGCCCCTATAAATAGAGGGGGGTGGGAGGGCTGCAGCACCACATCCAAGGCGCAGCCCCTCCCCTCCCCAACACCTCTCCTCCTCCGCGTGTGCTTGGCGAAGCCCTGCCGGAGAACTGTCACTCCACCACCACCACGCCGTCGTGCTGCTGTTGGAGCCTTCTTCCTCAACCTCTCCCTCCTCCTTGCTGGATCAAGGCGCGAGAGACGTCACCGGGCTGCACGTGTGTTGAACGCGGAGGCACCGTTGTTCGGTGCTTGGATCGGATTCTGCCACGATCTGAATCGCTACGTGTACGACTCCCTCATCCGCGTTCTTGCAACGCTTCCGCATCGCGATCTGCAAAGGTATGAAGATGCACTCCTCTCTCGTTGCTAGTTACTCCATAGATTGATCTTGGTGATGCGTAGAATTTTTTTTAATTTCTGCAACGATCCCCAACAGTGGCATCATGAGCTAGGTCTATGCGTAGTTTCTATGCACGTGTAGAACACAAGTTGTCGTGGGCGTCGATTTTGTCAATTTACTTGCCGTTACTAGTCTTATCTTGATTCGGCGGCATCGTGGGATGAAGCGGCCCGGACCGACCTTACACGTACGCTTACGTGAGACAGGTTCCACCGACTGACATGCACTAGTTGCATAAGGCGGCTAGCGGGTGTCTATCTCTCCCACTTTAGTCGGATCGGATTCGATGAAAAGGGTCCTTATGAAGGATAAATAGAAATTGGCATATCACGTTGTGGTTTTGGCGTAGGTAAGAAACGTTCTTGCTAGAAACCTGTAGCAGCCACGTAAAAATTTGCAACAACAATTAGAGGACGTCTAACTTGTTTTTGCAGCATGTGTCATGTGATGTGATATGGCCAGAAGAATGTGATGAATGATATATGTGATGTATGAGATTGATCATGTTCTTGTAATAGGAATCACGACTTGCATGTCGATGAGTATGACAACCGGCAGGAGCCATAGGAGTTGTCTTAATTTATTTATGATCTGCGTGTCAACTGAAACGTCATGTAATTACTTTACTTTATTGCTAACCGTTAGCCATAGTAGTAGAATTAATAGTTGGCGAGACAACTTCATGAAGACACGATGATGGAGATCATGGTGTCATGCCGGTGACAATGATGAACATGGCGCCCCGAAGATGGAGATCAAAAGGAGCAAAATGATATTGGCCATATCATGTCACTATTTGATTGCATGTGATGTTTATCATGTTTTACATCTTATTTGCTTAGAACGACGGTAGCATAAATAAGATGATCCCTCGCTAAAATTTCAAGAAAGTGTTCCCCCTAACTGTGCACCGTTGCGAAGGTTCGTTGTTCCGAAGCACCACGTGATGATCGGGTGTGATAGGTTCTAACGTTCGCATACAACGGGTGTAAGCCAGATTTACACACGCAATACACTTAGGTTGACTTGACGAGCCTAGCATGTACAGACATGGCCTCGGAACACAAGAGACCGAAAGGTCGAACATGAGTCGTATAGCAGATACGATCAACATGAAGATGTTCACCGATGATGACTAGTCCGTCTCACGTGATGATCGGACATGGCCTAGTTGACTCGGATCATGTATCACTTAGATGACTAGAGGGATGTCTGTCTGAGTGGGAGTTCATTAATAATTTGATTAGATGAACTTAATTATCATGAACTTAGTCTAAAATCTTTACAATATGTCTTGTAGATCAAATGACCCACGCTAATGTCAACCTCAACTTCAACGCGTTCCTAGAGAAAACCAAGCTGAAAGACGATGGTAGCAACTATACGGACTGGGTCCGGAACTTGAGGATCATCCTCATAGCTGCCAAGAAAGCATATGTCCTTGAAGCACCGCTAGGTGAAGCACCCGTCCCAGCAAACCAACACGTTATGAACGCCTGGCAAACACGTGTTGATGATTACTCCCTGGTTCAGTGCGGCATGCTTTACAGCTTAGAACCGGGGCTCCAAAAGCGTTTCGAGCAGCACGGAGCATACGAGATGTTCTAAGAGCTGAAAATGGTTTTCCAAGCTCATGCCCGGGTCGAGAGATATGAAGTCTCCGACAAGTTCTACAGTTGTAAGATGGAGGAGAATAGTTCCATCAGCGAACACATACTCAAAATGTCTGGGTTGCACAACTGCTTGTCTCAGCTGGGAGTTAACCTCCCGGATGACGCGGTCGTTGACAGAATCCTTCAGTCGCTCCCACCTAGCTACAAGAGCTTTGTGATGAACTTCAATATGCAGGGGATGGAAAAGACCATTCCTGAGGTATATTCAATGCTGAAATCAGCGGAGGTGGAGATCAAAAAGGAACATCAAGTGTTGATGGTGAATAAAACCACTAAGTTCAAGAAAGGCAAGGGTAAGAAGAACTTCAAGAAAGACGGCAAGGGAGTTGCCGCGCCCGGTAAGCAAGCTGCCGGGAAGAAGACAAAGAATGGACCCAAGCCTGAGTGCTTTTATTGCAAGAGAAACGATCACTGGAAGCGGAACTGCCCCAAGTACTTAGCGGATAAGAAGGCCGGCAATACCAAAGGTATATATGATATACATGTTATTGATGTGTACCTAACCAGCGCTCGTAGTAGCTCCTGGGTATTTGATACCGGTGCGGTTGCTCATATTTGTAACTCAAAGCAGGAGCTGCGGAATAAGCGGAGACTCACGAAGGACGAGGTGACGATGCGCGTCGGGAATGGTTCCAAGGTCGATGTGATCGCCGTCGGCACGCTACCTCTACATTTACCTACGGGATTAGTTTTAAACCTCAACAATTGTTATTTAGTGCCAGCTTTGAGCATGAACATTGTATCTGGATCTCGTTTGATGCGAGATGGCTACTCATTTAAATCCGAGAATAATGGTTGTTCTATTTATATGAGAGATATGTTTTATGGTCATGCCCCGCTGGTCAATGGTTTATTCTTAATGAATCTCGAATGTGATGTTACACATATTCATAGTGTGAATGCCAAGAAAATGTAAGATTGATAATGATAGTCCCACATACTTGTGGCACTGCCGCCTTGGTCACATTGGTGTCAAACGCATGAAGAAACTCCATGCAGATGGACTTTTGGAGTCTCTTGATTATGAACCATTTGACACGTGCGAACCATGCCTCATGGGCAAAATGACCAAGACTCCGTTCTCCGGAACAATGGAGCGAGCAACCAACTTATTGGAAATCATACATACTGATGTGTGCGGTCCAATGAGCGTTGAGGATCGCGGTGGCTATCGTTATGTTCTCACCCTCACTGATGACTTAAGTAGATATGGGTATGTCTACTTAATGAAACACAAGTCTGAGACCTTTGAAAAGTTCAAGGAATTTCAGAGTGAGGTTGAGAATCAACGTGACAGGAAAACAAAGTTCTTACGATCAGATCGTGGAGGGGAATATTTGAGTCACGAATTTGGCACACACTTAAGGAAATGTGGAATTGTTTCACAACTCACGCCGCCTGGAACACCTCAGCGTATTGGTGTGTCCGAACGTCGTAATCGCACTCTATTGGATATGGTGCGATCTATGATGTCTCTTACCGATCTACCGCTATCATTTTGGGGTTATGCTTTAGAGACTGCCGCATTCACTTTAAATAAGGCTCCGTCGAAATCCGTTGAGACGACACCGTATGAATTATGGTTTGGAAAGAAACCTAAGCTGTCGTTTCTTAAAGTTTGGGGATGCGATGCTTATGTCAAGAAACTTCAACCTGAAAAGCTCGAACCCAAGTCGGAAAAATGCGTCTTCATAGGATACCCTAAGGAAACCATTGGGTATACCTTCTACCTCAGATCCGAAGGCAAGATCTTCGTTGCCAAGAACGGGTCCTTTCTGGAGAAAGAGTTTCTCTCGAAAGAAGTAAGTGGGAGGAAAGTGGAACTTGATGAGATGACCCCTCTCGAACCAGAAAGTAGCGCAACCCAAGAAAATGTTTCTGTGGTGCCTGCACCGACTAGAGAGGAAGTTAATGATGACGATCATGATCAAGTTACCAATGAACTTCGTAGGTCCACAAGGACACGTTCCGCACCAGAGTGGTACGGCAACCCTGTCTTGGAAATCATGTTGTTGGACAACGGTGAACCTTCGAACTATGAAGACGCAATGGCGGGCCCAGATTCCAACAAATGGCTTGAAGCCATGCAATCCGAGATAGGATCCATGTATGAAAACAAAGTATGGACTTTGACAGACTTGCCCGATGATCGGCGAGCGATAGAAAATAAATGGATCTTTAAGAAGAAGACGGACGCGGATGGAAATGTTACCATCTATAAAGCTCGACTTGTCGCTAAGGGTTATTGACAAGTTCAAGGAGTTGACTACGATGAGACCTTCTCACTCGTAGCGAAGCTGAAGTCCGTCCGAATCATGTTAGCAATTGCCGCATTCTACGATTATGAGATATGGCAAATGGACGTCAAAACGGCATTCCTTAACGGCTTCCTTAAGGAAGAATTGTATATGATGCAGCCGGAAGGTTTTGTCGATCCTAAGAATGCTGACAAGGTGTGCAAGCTCCAGCGCTCAATCTATGGGCTGGTGCAGGCATCTCGGAGTTGGAACATTCGCTTTGATGAGATGATCAAAGCGTTTAGGTTTACACAGACTTATGGAGAAGCCTGTGTTTACAAGAAAGTGAGTGGGAGCTCCGTAGCATTTCTCATATTATATGTTGATGACATACTATTGATGGGAAATGATATAGAACTCTTGGAAAGCATAAAGGCCTACTTGAATAAGTGTTTTTCAATGAAGGACCTTGGAGAAGCTGCTTACATATTAGGCATCAAGATCTATAGAGATAGATCGAGACGCCTCATAGGTCTTTCACAAAGCACATACCTTGACAAGATATTGAAGAAGTTCAATATGGATCAGTCCAAGAAGGGGTTCTTGCCTGTATTGCAAGGTGTGAGATTGAGCACGGCTCAATGCCCGACCACGGCAGAAGATAGAGAAAAGATGAGTGTCATCCCCTATGCCTCGGCCATAGGGTCTATTATGTATGCCATGCTGTGTACCAGACCTGATGTAAACCTTGCCGTAAGTTTGGTAGGAAGGTACCAATGTAATCCCGGCATGGAACACTGGACAACGGTCAAGAACATCCTGAAGTACCTGAAAAGGACTAAGGATATGTTTCTCGTTTATGGAGGTGACGAAGAGCTCGTCGTAAAGGGTTACGTCGATGCTAGCTTCGACACAGATCTGGATGACTCTAAGTCACAAACCGGATACGTGTATATTTTGAATGGTGGGGCAGTCAGCTGGTGCAGTTGCAAGCAAAGCGTCGTGGCAGGATCTACATGTGAAGCGGAGTACATGGCAGCCTCGGAGGCAGCACATGAAGCAATCTGGATGAAGGAGTTCATTGCCGACCTAGGAGTTATTCCCAATGCATCGGGGCCGATGACTCTCTTCTGTGACAACACTGGAGCTATTGCCCTTGCCAAGGAGCCCAGGTTTCACAAGAAGACCAGGCACATCAACCGTCGCTTCAACTCCATTCGTGAAAATGTTGAAAATGGAGACATAGATATTTGTAAAGTGCATACGGATTTGAATGTCGCAGATCCGTTGACTAAACCTCTTCCACGGGCGAAACATGATCAACACCAAAACTCTATGGGTGTACGATTCATCACAATGTAACTAGATTATTGACTCTAGTGCAAGTGGGAGACTGTTGGAAATATGCCCTGGAGGCAATAATAAAATGGTTATTATTATATTTCCTTGTTCATGATAATTGTCTATTGTCCATGCTATAATTGTGTTATCCGGAAATCGTAATACATGTGTGAACACATAGACCATAACATGTCCCTAGTGAGCCTCTAGTTGACTAGCTCGTTGATCAATAGATGGTTACGGTTTCCTGACCATGGACATTGGATGTCATTGATAACAGGATCACATCACTAGGAGAATGATGTGATGGACAAGACCCAATCCTAAGCATAGCACTAGATCGTGTATTTCGTTTGCTAAAGCTTTTCTAATGTCAAGTATCATTTCCTTAGACCATGAGATCTGCAACTCCCGGATACCGTAGGAATGCTTTGGGTGTACCAAACGTCACAACGTAACTGGGTGGCTATAAAGGTGCACTACAAGTATCTCCAAAAGTGTCTGTTGGGTTGGCACGGATCGAGACTGGGATTTGTCACTCTGTATGATGGAGAGGTATCTCTGGGCCCACTCGGTAATGCATCATCATAATGAGCTCAATGTGACTAAGTAGTTAGTCGCGGGATCATGCATTACGGAATGAGTAAAGTGACTTGTCGGTAACGAGATTGAATGAGGTATTGGGATACCGACGATCGAATCTCGGGCAAGTAACGTACCGATTGACAAAGGGAATTGTGTACGGGATTGCTTGAATCCTCGACATTGTGGTTCATCCGATGAGATCATCGTGGAACGTGTGGGAGCCAACATGGGTATCCAGATCCCGCTGTTGGTTATTGGCTAGAGAGGTGTCTCGGTCATGTCTGCATGATTCCCGAACCCGTAGGGTCTACACACTTAAGGTTCGATGACGCTAGGGTTATAAGGAAGGTTTGTATGTGATTACCGAATGTTGTTCGGAGTCCCGGATGAGATCCCGGACGTCACGAGGAGTTCCGGAATGGTCCGGAGACGAGATTTATATATGGGAAGTCCTTATTCGGTCGCCGGAATTGTTCGGGGGTATATCGGTATTGTACCGGGACCACCGAAAGGGTTCCGGGGGTCCACCTTCCCCGGAGGGCCCTATGGGCTGAATATAGAGGGGAACCAACCCCTAGGTGGGCTGGGCGCCAAACCCCCCTAGGGCCCATGCGCCTAGGGTTGGGGGAAACCCTGGAGGGGGCGCCCCCCTTGGCTTGGGGGGCAAGCCTTCCCCCTTGGCCGCCGCCCCCTCTAGATCCATCTGGAGGGGGCCGGCCCCCTCTCCCTTGCCCCTATAAATAGAGGGGGGTGGGTGGGAGGGCTGCAGCACCACATCCAAGGCGCATCCCCTCCCCTCCCCAACACCTCTCCTCCTCCGCGTGTGCTTGGCGAAACCCTGCCGGAGAACTGTCACTCCACCACCACCACGCCGTCGTGCTGCTGTTGGAGCCTTCTTCCTCAACCTCTCCCTCCTCCTTGCTGGATCAAGGCGCGGGAGACGTCACCGGGCTGCACGTGTGTTGAACGCGGAGGCACCGTTGTTCGGTGCTTGGATCAGATTCTGCCGTGATCTGAATCGCTACGTGTACGACTCCCTCATCCGCGTTCTTGCAACGCTTCCACATCGCGATGTTTAAAGGTATGAAGATGCACTCCCCTCTCGTTGCTAGTAAACTCCATAGATTGATCTTGGTGATGCGTAGAATTTTTTTAATTTCTGCAACGATCCCCAACAATTTGAAATGATCGATACGGTTGACTAGAGGGGGAGTGAATAGGCAACTACCAATTTTTAAATTTTCTTAACAAATTAGGGTTAGCAACAAATAGGTTGTCTAGATATGCAACTGGGTGAGCAACCTATATGATTCTAGCAACACAAGCAACACAAGCAAGCAAATAATACAACACAAGTAAAGGGAAGAGATAACCACAAGTGGAGACGGTGGAGACAAGGATGTGTTACCGAAGTTCCTTCCCTTTGAGAGAAAGTACGTCTCCGTTGGAGCGGTGTGGAGGCACAATGCTCCCCGAGAAGCCACTAGGGCCACCGTATTCTCCTCACACCCTCACACAATGCGAGATGCCGTGATTCCACTAGTGGTGCCCTTGAAGGCAGCAACCGGACCTTTACAAACAAGGTTGGGGCTCTCTCCACAACCGAATTGGAGGCTCCCAACAACACCATGAAGCTTCACCGCAATGGAATGTGGCTCCGAGGTGACCTCAACCGTATAGGGTGCTCAAACACCCAAGAGTAACAAGATCCGCAAAGGATTAGTGGGGGGAATCAATTTTCTCTTGGTGGAAGTGTAGATCTAGGCCTTCTCAAGAAATCCCTAAAGAATCAACCAGTTTGATTAGCTAGGGAGAGAGATCGGGCAAGAATGACCATGTGTGCAACAATGGAACTTGGGGGAGGAAGAGGTAGTCAACTAGAAGAAAGATGACTCCTTTATATAGTGGGAGAAGAGATGACTCCTTTATATAGTGGGAGAAGAGATCCAACCGTTATGCTCCCATAGCCCGTGCATAAGTGGTAGTACCACTCAGGTGAGCGGTACTTCCGCTGGGACGGAAGTGCCGGCCACATAGTTAAAACTGAGCAAGTCAGGGGGACGGTAGTGCCGCCGGAGCGGTACTACCGCTCCCACTAGCGGTACTACCGCGTGATGTTGAACTGCAGCCGAAACTCGCGGGAGTAGGGGAGGGCAGGGCGGTAGTGCCGCCCTTGGCGGTACTACCGCCGGGGACTGTCGTTCTACTACCGCCCATGGAACAGACCTGTCCAAAACAAAGAAAATAAGCGGTACTAGCCAGTGGTTGTTCCGCTGGAGCAGTACTACCATGGCGAGCAGCAGTACTTTCGCTTAGCCTGCGAGCGCCTAGTAAGCCTGCGGTAGTTGAGAGGCAGTTAGCCCCGTAGTACTGCAGGAGCGGTACTACCGCGGCGTACTGCCGCTCTACTACTGCCCGTTTACAGAACCCTCAAATTAGGCGGAAGTAGGAGCTGCACTGCACAATGGCAGTACTGCTGGAGCGGGACTACCGTGGGGCACAGCGGTACTACCGCTTAGTCTGTTCTGACAAGATCAAACACAAAGGAGGGACAAGCTCAATTGTCGGGAAAGAACAAGGGTGCAAGGGAATAATGTACGTGTTGATTCCACCCAAACCTTTTCGAAGCGGACCCCTCTTAATAGTACGGTGTTCCTATGACTCAAGTCCACCGAAAAAGAAACGCAAGAAAAACACCGTCTTCATAAATATCCAGAGGAGTTCAAATCGTCTTGTGCCATACGATAAATTATCTGAAATGCTCAATGCACACAATTAGTCCGCAAATGCATTGACATCAATCACCAAAACCACTAAGGGAGAAATATGCCCTAACAACATTCGAATAGCCCGGTCCAAAGAAGGCATGATAGGTTAGTGGAGATGCCACCACGTACGCGTCCGACAGCCCAGTCCCACCCCAAAACCCTCTCCCATGTGAACGCACCTCCGCTCTTCGTGCCGCAATCATGCTAGTCCAGAGGGGCGCGATAGGTCACTGGAGCCGGCATTGAAGCTGCGCACCGGTTGAGAGCGCTTCCCATGTCGTGTCCTGGTCTCCGTGCCTGTTCAATGTCGGAGAGACGTGACTGAACAAGACGGGCGACTATCTAGCGCATTCAAACCAGTTGCCTGTCTGTCTGCCTGTCGGCATTAAACAGGGCGGCGACCGAGAAACCAACTCCAGCATCCGCATTGAAACAACCCATTCCTTGGCATGACCGGCACCCACTATTTATACGTTGCCATGTCCGACACGATCTGCACAACACCACGTCTGCTTCCTTTCCTCCTCTGTGCAACACCTTCGCCATGACCGCGAGCTCTAAAGTGATGTGGGAGAGCCTCTTGACTTAGTAGAAGCACGACTTGGCCCGCTAGCAGGCCTGTCGCGCGCGGCGGATAGAGGTTGGCTTGCCGACGATCTTGCTGGAGGTGAGTGACGGCGACCCGATGATGTAGGAGGCATTCGATGACGAGCCAATGCCCGCACCTATCTATGTCGGCTTCACCATGGAGCAGGCGCATGTGCACTTCAACGCCGTAATGGCGAAGGAGCAGCCAAGATTGCCGATGTCGACGTTCCGGCAAGCGTAGGAGCAGTGCCGCTACAACCTCTCCCTTCCCGCGGAGGGCCAAATGTACGGCGAGTTCGTGAGCGAGGAGACTGTGGTGGCTATGGACTAGAACGCCCGACAGCTGTGGTTCGCCCCGGGCCGCTACGACAACGAGGTTGGCCCGTTCACGTCCATCATGGACCTCACCTCCACCGACGACGTCCAGGCCATGGACTCCGACGAGGAAGAGTGAGACATGGAAGACGAAGGCGTATGTGTTTCATGTCTTACTCTTCCTCGCCGGTGACCCACAACTTCACTTCCCAGAGCTCACGGGTGGCAAAGATGCTGGACATGGGGAACAACAAGGACTTGGAGGACAAACACTGACGAAGATTTCGATTAGCTTAACTTCCAAATGCATTTGTTTAATTAAATATGTTGAAAATGTAATGAATGTTGTCCAATTTAAATGAAAATCATCCAGTTTGCATGAAAATCATCCGATTTGTTCAAATTCCGCTTGAAAATGTATGTGGATATTTGAGGTACATGGTTGAATGTCCGGCTCCTGTATCATTATCCGAACGCGTCCACGGATGTATACCGTGTCTATTTTAGAGGCCCGCGTTGAAGATGCGGTGAAGTGGGATTGAAATGGGTCGAGGGGGAGATTAAATGAAGTCAAAATCCCTATTGAGTATTGAACCCTTCCAACATCCGTGCATCTCGAGGACCCGCTTGTCATAAATTCACCGGCGGGGGTCGTCTGGTAAATACTTAGACGAGAACCCCTCCCTTCACTGCTCCTCTTCTTCCCATCTCTCTCCCTCCTCCCGCATCGCAGGGCAGCTCCGCTCCGCCTCCCCCCGCCCCGAGCACAAAAGAGAAGGGAGGGAGGCCGCCCCGAGGGAAGGGAAGAGACGACATGGACGACTACGCGCGGGAGATGATGGAGCTCAAGACGCTCGTCACCCGCACCCTCGAGAAGAAGGGCGTCCTCGCCAAGATTAGGGTCTGTCACTCCCCCACCCCCTTCTCACTTCCGATCCACTAGGGCTAGGGTCTAGGGCGGATCTACCTCTCCTCTCTCTCGCGCATCCGTCCAGGATCTCCACATTTCGTGCTTCCGCGACCCCCTTCACCGAATCTTCTACATCTTGTCTCTTTTCCCCCCATTGGAACTGAAATGCGCGCAAATGACCCCTCTGTGTGTAGAAAGTTTTGACCCTGCGCGCCCCGTTCCTGTTAGATTCACTATGTGTTTCAAATTCTACATGGAACCATTTCATCATAGTTTGGGAGGGTCCAGCTTTTGCGTGGGTGCTACTGCTCCGTTTCTTGTTCAGATTGCTAGACAGCCAAACAGCAATATAGCTCGCGTAACTATAGCTTCTCCAGTTTCAATTACATTATCTTGCAGAAAATGTTCTTGTGAGTTATCTGCACCACCAGATGATCTCAGTGCGACGAGGCGGTGGCATCTTTGTTTGCAATATAAGCGTTAAGCATCAACGGTTTCTCTATTTTTCTTATTATTTTTGCAGTGCTCCTTTTGTTTTTCTGTAAGGACATAGAACAGTTGGGCGTCTGGTTCAGTTAAATGTATGCAAGAAGTTTACATATATAATTGTTGGGTGAAGAACAGAAGATGTGTTGTTGTTTCCTTATCCATTAAACCTAGGCTATGTTCGATAAAATCTACACCCATTGCTTCCTTATATATTAAACCTAGGCCATGTTCAACGAAATCTACACACTTCCGTGAGCTGTTAGATCTACATGGAATTGCTCATTCTGGCACAAAACATCATATTTTTCTCATCAGTTGCCTTGCATGACCAGGCTGAACTGAGAGCAAGTGTGTTTGAGGCTATAGAAGAGGAGGACCGTGTGATAGAGGAGAACGAAGATGGCGGGAATCCTGCTTTACTTGGTAGCTGCAACGACCGTGCTAAGCAGCTGCATGCTTCACCGTCAGGTTTGTGCTTTCAACAAATGGTACTTAGTGAATGGATCAATAAACTGTACCTGTTGCCAGATCTGGTCTGGTATATGCAACGCTCTAGGATTGTACTGTTGCTGGTGAATATATATTCCAGATGTATACTAAATCGACACTGTATTGCATGATAATATTTTTCTCTGCTGTAGATATTGGCAGATTTTAGCTTAGTTAACTGTTTTTAGCTAACAATAATGGAACTCAAATTACTTAGACTTGTTGCATACCTTCTTCATTTTCTTCTGCACTTCTGAAATATCTATCCTCGTTTCTCCTCTGTTATGACCAACTGACGAATGAGTCTTTAGCTGCCATGCTTCTGCACTGATGTTAACTGAAAGAAGCATTTGTAAAATGCAACTTATTGCATTTGTTTATGTTGCTTCCAGTCTCAATCACATATGCCTTCAATGTTGAAGGTCATCAATATTCGGCAAAATGTTTTTTGCAAACTATGTTGGATGTGAGTGGTTCACATTCTAGAGTTTCTGTTGCTTGCAGGTAGGTTATTAACAGCACTTATAGGTGAATACTTGGAGTGGGCCCAGCTAAGTCACACGATGAAAGTTTATTTGCCAGAATGTAATCTGGTAACCATTTCTTGTATTTAATGGATCTAGTCCCGTTTATAAAAAAACACAGCATCCACTAATGTGCCTTGTACTGTAAATCAGCCCAAGGACTTTTGGAAGAATGAGCTAAAGGATTTCTCTAACAAAAATGGGGCTGAAGGGAGCAGGAGCGCCGAGAGTGGTCCCATGCTTCTAGATGTTCTTGAAGGATATCTTAAATATGAGGTTAATCTCTTGCTTACTCAGAAGTTCATCAAAATGGGCCTGTGTTAAATTGATGAATGGCACATTTCTTGATTTAGTATTTGTATGTGGATTGACCAATCTGTCAAAAAAATGCATGTCTAGCCATAAGAAAAGGATTTATGAGGCTTGGTAAGGGCATTCTAATTTTGTAAACAAGTCTTATGATGCTCAATAAGGATATCCTAACTGTGTAAGGAAGTTAAATGTATTTGATTTGGATCTCAGTGTAGAAGTTACAAAATACTTTTCCTATTTTCTTGATAACATCTATATTATCATTCTCTAAATATAGTCAATAAAAACCTTTATCTGCCATCAGTGCATACTTGTTTACTTGAAATTATTCCGTTGTGTAGAATTTGTCTCAAACGAGGATGGCTGGTAGGAGAATGATCAATTCTGAACCTGAGCCAACATTGAATACTGAGCACCGGAACATGAGGAGGCCACCATCTTCATCTTCAGTCGCTGGCATGCCTCCTATGGGAAGGTGGGCATCACTTACCTACCAATGTTCCACCTTTATAATTTTGTTGCAGCGGTTTGTCTTCCCTTCCCTGTAAATGTGGTTAACACTTGACTTTTAATTTGCCAGGCAAATGCCACCATCGCAGACATCAGGTACCTGACATTTAATTCATTCATCTTGTCACATACCCATGCTGTTTCTTTCCTAAATAAATTTGAAAATAAATGCTTTGGACATTCAGACCGAAGAGGGGGCTCTTCCGCTTCCAATACAAGGAAAGATGAGTACAACTGGGGATATGATGCGGATGATCTTTCGGAGGAAGTATTGCGTACATCCACTGCTCTAGAGAACATCCAGTTAGACCGGAAAGCCCGAAACCTGACAACATCTTGGAGGTTAGGACAGTTATCAGAGTTGTTTGCTTTTGTACCTTCCTTTTTTTTTTTGCCTTTGGGATGATAATTTATTTCCTTGCAGGCATCCAGGCAATGGTGCCGAGTAAAATCTTAAGGTGGAAGAGCTCCAATGCGCTGTTGGCTTGCTTGGTTCCCCCTGGGATTTCTGTATCCACTTTCGGTTGATATTAGACTGCGTGTGTGTGTGTGTGTTGTAATCCAGCTAATTATGCACCTGAGATGAGATTTTATAGTGAGCTAGACCTATTCATTGTAATCTTGTGCCTGATACTTGCGTGTGGGACAAATTGATTTGATTCAACGAGCTTCTTTTGTCTCAAATTATATCTAATACTTGTCCACGGCTGCTCAAGAATATCACTGAGTTTCAGAATACATTAGTCTGGGATGGCCATTCGGTAGCGCTATTATGAAGGGAAAGATACATATTGTATTCTTTTTCGATCTGAATATTTTATCATCATCACAAACACACTATAGAGCATTGTACTTTCTTCTTTCGTCTTCATCGAAGTTGCACATGGTTGTGCTTTCCCTCATATGTGGTTACCAGCGAATTGTCCGATGAACGCTCCACGAACTTGCGTGCGTTGCATCTTGCTGTGCTGCATCTGTAGTAGCTCCTGCATATCCAGCAACCACATGTAAACAAGTCTTCAGGTAGAGGAGTTGATGATGTAGCTCTATAATTCAGTTCATATTACTTGTGTTTGTTGAATGCAGTTCTATGTTTCACACCTTAAACACAAACACTACATATCATAACTGGTATGTACCCCAAAAATTATACTATGCCTGAAAGAAAAACACAAGGGGTATGAATTCATGGAGGTGGCTGTTATGTTCTCAATTTGTATTACCTTGGAAATGAATTACCATTAACAGCCTTCTGACCATACTTGCGCCAACGGAATGCTGCATCCCCAGACGACCTGCATTCTGTTGGAGGCTGGAATGCAGGAGCAGCCTCACCAGAAGAAGGCAGGCCATTTGCGATACTTGATTGCTTCTCCTTTGGGCTGAAAAGGAAATTTCAAACAGATGTAGGTAACTTGCATAGTTACATGAGCAAAAACAATGACATGCATTACATATACGTTCTTCACAATATAGAATCTTGACTAGACATACTCATTTCGAAAACAAAACAAAAATCAAGCAACAAGTCTGACAGACATTCCTCCTATTTTTGCAGCTGCGGCTACTGACTAGACCTGAACCTTGAGAGACTATTGTTTTCCTGACCATACTGTAGTACTAGGTTTTAACTCAAAATACGAAACTTTGTACCATAGTTCTCGTACATTAAGAGTTAGTATTCCACTCCAAGATGGAAACCCCATGAATCTCAATAGGTAGACACACTGCATTGTTTACAGCAGTCAGCTCAGTGGACCAAGGACACCTAGGATTTATTTCTTCATTACCGCAAAGTTGCAGTCCAGTCAGTGTTGCAAAGGGTAGCACAATGCAGTAATAGTTCGTAAGTATAATTTTCATCATCATTATGGGATAACAAATTGGCAACCACGACATGGTGCTTGTTCATAGCAGAATACCATAAATACGTAACTGTAAGTGACCGTTAAAAAACATAACTGTAGTATGATCTTTGGCATTCTAACCCACAACCTCCACATGTTCTGGAAACTAAAAAAGTTTTGAATCCAGATATTAAATAACATTAGCATACCTTGTGTTGCAGTGATAGACCGGACCAGTGTTTCCAAATTCATCGACGTAATCACAGCTGCTTTTGAATGCCGCGGCAACAGGATCTGAAACAAGAGCGAGGTTGCACTCTCCTAGCTGGCTTTCTGCTCCAGCATCATTGTTGCCATGGGCGTCAGGGACCACAACTTCTGTACTTGCCGATGACACTGGCTTTTTTGGTGGATGGGGCTGGGGATGGTTGTGTTCACCGTTGTACACAATTTCCGCAATTTGGCCATCTACTGTTGTCTCCACTTTCCTCTTGACAGGGCAGGTTGGGTGAGTGCACTTGTAGTAGCTCCGCGGGAACTCGCTCCCTTTCACTTGCTTCTGCCCATACTTCCTCCAATTGTAGCCATCATAGGACAGACGGTTTTTCACACTGTGAATTGGTTTGTTGATATCGTGGAATGCCGTCATCTGGTCACAGGAGACTACTTGTTCTGGATCGATGACCATTTTTTCACGTGTGGTATCTAAACCAGCATCCTGTAACTGAAGTTTGGCACAATGTTATAACATGGTAACATTATAAGATCAAGGGATATTTTCAAAATCATCCAATAGATGGAACATAGGTATACTTGATTTGAAGTGTCATTCTTGGGAAGTACTCCCTCAGATCCATAACAAGTGTCGTGGTATTAGTTAAAATTTGAACTAAAACAATGACAATTATTATGGATCGGAGTGAGTAGCAAACATTTGACGCTATCAGATGAACGCAAATTTTATTTCCAAATTCCGAAGAAGGATAAACTGAATTTCAGTGAAGCACTGACCATGCTTGCAGCAACTCCTGCAGATAGATCACTTGGTGGCGGTGCGAAACGTGTTGCCTTCGGCCGCCTAACTATAACAGTCTCTCCTGGAGAGGTGATCTTCGCGGAACCAGTCGCAGTGAAGTCTTTCAAGAGCTTCGAGAAGGAAGTGAAACTGGAGAAAGGCCTGGAGGCTACAGGCTTCACAGGTGTTATCTTCTCTTGACTTTGCATCTTCCACTGACAAAAGAGCAGGGGAGAAAATTCATGAACTACTAAACCCAATCAATCACGCTAGGTTACGTGAAAAGCAAGTTTATCATCAATATCTTTCAGCTAGTAACAGAAAATTTTGTGCTGAAAATTGCAAATCAAATATCAAGATATGAACCAAATTAAAGAAAGAGACTGGGATTGCATTAACTTATGAGCAGAGCACAATAATACACAGGTGTGTGCTTTTTAATGGAGATTACAGGTATGGGCATGAAACCATTGAGAATTTGAGATGACAACAGAGAAAAGAGAAAACCCTTGTAAAAGGAAATGGAGGATCAAAGTAAAGAACCTTGCTAGATTAGAACATGAATGAATGAACCAACTAAATTACGAAATAAAGCAATTTTTAGCTGAATTGTGAAGGTTGATCAAGCAGCAACAACAGCAACATACTAATGAACAACGCAACTTCAAAGTGCTAACTTAATTTTCCTGTTATGCACGTATGAACAACTTGAGTAAGGAAGAACCATTCAAAATAAATTGAGCAACAAAAACAATGGAAATATAAGGTCTGCGTACCTAGGCCCTTGTGCTCTGTGCTCACTCAGTCACAACCGTAGACTGGTAGATGCAATGGAAGGGCAAGAAGGAAGTTGAATTGCAGAGTTGACAATAAGAGGAGAAAAGGAAGATAGTTGGGGTGCATGCATGACTGTTAGGTCTGGGCTCCAGGGGTTAGGTAAACGCCAGATGGCTAACCTCATCAGTACTCACTGTCTGCATGTTTCACTTTGCAGAGTATCATAGATCTGGAACATGTACTCTTGCCTGTAAGGGAAACTGCACACCACAGTAGCCCATTGTATTCATTGTAGCAAAATGTTATAAACATTCAATACGAGAGAATACTTTGCAGCAAACAACCTCATCATTCAAATACCAATCAAACAGAACCGAAATGACGGAGTGCGACATCACAGTGTTTGTTTATCGTCACTTCACCTCAATGATCAAAATGAACATGCTAATTATAGAGTACTGAAAGTTCCAGAAACAGAAAAGTACAAAGAAACATGTTTCTTATAAGATGAATATATAAATGGGAGCAGAAATTTACAGCACTGAAAATGTTCCAGGTGAAAGGAAGTATATGCATCTTCAGAGAATTCTTGCAGGGCACAAGAGATGTGCAAGAATAGTTACATGATGCTGGTAGGCCTGCTGAGAAAATTAGACTGCCACACCAACAGAAGAAACGTACACTACAACTGAAGAACAGAATAGACATTCAACTGTCATAGCTTTGTTCTTCCTGTCTTGCCCCCAAACTGCATTTCGTCAGCTCTGTTTCCAGCGTCGTCTTGTAAACCAAGGATTGCAAAGTAGACATAGCTGAAGCTTGCAACTGAAATATGCATGCTAACATGCTTATTGCAACATTTTAGCAAAGAGCAGTAGTAAAAGAACTTGTGCATGGGATCGATTAACATCCAAGAGCAAAGAACAGGAACACATCTTATACAGTACTAAGATATACAGAATTACTCTGCTATCATAAAGAGGACATGAACTCCAACAGGTGTGATCCACTATACTTCAAAACCTTACGAACATAAGCACGGTTAATATCGCAGTATTAAGTATTGACCACACTCGAGAACTAACATTTGACTGTGAAACTCGTCCAAAACTTTACTTACACAAGCTCTGTTCTACGCTATTTCTTCTACTTTGAAGCACACTACGAAATCAATCGTTCAAAACATAACAGGCAACACTAAGGCAAGCTGCTACAGAACTTGGAACACTGACCAAGTAAGAGGTCAATCTTCCTTGCGGCCCTCACCGGCCTTGTTCTTCTTCTCATCCTCCTTGTCTTGGATGAGGCGAGCGATCAGGTGCAGCAGCTCGGCCCTCATTGCCTTGACGCTTTCGGCGTCCACCTCCTTCCTCACCGTGTCGAACCAATCTGCTCCACCCTCCTGCTGCTGCCCTCGACGGTCCCTCCACCAGTTACAGATAGCCCTGGCCAATGCAATGACGTAGACGCCGCAGTCGTGTCCGTTGGCCTGCATCGGGGTAGGGCCCTCGACGAGCAGGGCCCCGTAGGCGGCACCGGGGAGCAGCGGGCGGAGCACGGCGGCGAGCTGGCGCGCGGCGTCGGAGTTGAGGACGCCGAGGCTGTCGTGGTGGACGAAGCGCGGGCGGGAGGCGCCGTTTGTGGCGTCGAGGACGAGGAGGGTCCAGTGGGAGCCGCCTTCGGCGACCGAGGCGTCGGGGTTGTCGTTGACGGGGAGGAGGACGAGGCTGCGGGAGGCAAGGCGGAGCGGCTCAGCGACGGCGGCGACGGAGTCCGGGTCCGGGAGATTCGACAGGAGGTAGGGTATGGAGGGCGGCAGGAGGAGGAGGTCGCCGTCGTCGTCGCCTTCGAAGGCGGCGGATAGGTGGGCGAGGTAGAAGGCGATGATGCGGTCATTGAGGAAGTGGGGACCACGGAGGATGGAAAGGTCGGAGCGGAGGAGCACGACGTCGCCGTAGCTCAGCACGCGCTCGTTCCCATCCTCGCCGGCGGTGGAGGCGGAGGCCGCACCGGCGGGACGCATCTCGCAGGCGGGTTGAGGAGATGCTTCTTCTTCCCTCCGGGAAGTGGTGGTGTGGTTTTCTGATTTACTCCCTACAAATGTCCCGATCTGCCACGAACGAGGCGCAGGGGTGTAGTTTTAATACGGGAAAGCTAATGAATTGCGGTTTTGCTAAGAGTTAAATACACTATGCCCTAACTAGTCTGGCATGGTCAGTGTGGTGCCTAAACTTGAAAAATAAACAAAAATGGTGTCGTAATTTGTCTAGGCGTTCAAATATGATGCATCTGGACGTATGCCGCCGTATCAAGTGCCCGTATGGCATGCCAGCATGTTGCCGGGCCACATGTCAATGGCGGCGGGCACGTCGTGAGCTGTGCGTGTAGTTTTTTTACAGAAATGCCCCTAGACTTCAGTTAATTCTCGGAAAAATCATTACGGGCATTAGACGCACGCTGTCTTTTTTTACGGAACGCGCCTGTACTTTAATTAATTCTCACAAAATTATAAACACAAGTTGGCATGAAGGGAGTTTGAATCACAGACCTCTTGGTTGCTTAACAAACAAGCGGACCAAGAGGCCACAGCTTGGTTTACATTTAACTGCTAGCTAGCAACTTATACGCATGATTCCACGTATCGCTTTGTACAGGTTTTCTACAGTATTTTTGAAGTACCGCTTCTTACTTTTTCCGAGTGAAGTTTCTGTTTAATTTTCATGATACATAAATTTTCCCATATGACAAAATAAAATAATTATCAATATGATTTTTTTTATTTTTATCTTTATCTATTTTCATTATTGTGTACCTTGAAGAGATAAACATGAAATTTTTCTAAAATTTATGTGGATATAAAAAGTTAACATATATTAAAAATTATTGTGTAAATTTATGCATCTTCATTGAGGACCATAAGCACGAACAATTATTGTGTATCTTTATTCTATTTTTTAAATGCACAATTTTAAAATTGACAATATTGTATTTTAAAAACTGTTCAGCGTGTATTAAATATTATTGTTTGACAATAATAAATTCAAGAAATGTACTAATATGTTAAGCATGTTTGTAGAAATTTAAGAATAATAATACACAATATTTTTTTAATATGCATTCAACATTTTCAAAAAACACGGTGAGCATTTTCTAAAATAATATGAAAATGAAAAATGAACATGAACGTGAACGTGTATTTCAAAAAATGTTCACCGTGTTTTTAATATACGTTCAACTATTTAATTCCACATCAATTTTAGAAAAAGTTCATGTTTATCTCTTCAAAGTACAAAATAATGGCTATAGAATAGAGATAAATAAACAATAATGTCATATTGATAATTATTTTATTTTTTTTCATATGAAAAAATTTATGTATCATGAAAACTAAACAGAAACTTCACTCGAAGAAAAATAAGGTAATACTTGGAAATAAGTAAAAAGAAAATTACACCAGTGAAAGCATAAGCAAAGCGATACGTGCAATCATCTATATAAACTGCATGCTGATAATTAAGCGCAAACCAGACCGTGGCCGCCTGGTCCGCTCGATTGTGAGGCGATGAGGATGTTTCATGTTCGAATTCCCTGCACGCTCGCTTTCTGGTATTTTTGCGGGCACTCAATACAGCGGCATACGTTCAGAGGCGCCGTATTTGTACGTCCAGACAAGTTACGACACCGTTTTTGTGTATTTTTCAAGTTTAGGCACCAAACTGATCGCGCCTGACAAGTTAGGACACCTGTAGTGTATTTAACTCTTTTGCTAAATCTCAGGTGTGTGAAATTACTTCCATCGTGTAATTAGAGCATCTGTAGCCGGAATTCGGCAAATCCACCCATATACTCCCGTGGGCGCGTTCGTGGACAGCTTCAAACGACCCCTCGTCTGGGCTGGGTACATCCACATACCTCAAATGTGGAATGTCAAATCCATGCAATCCACGCACGTCGATCATACAATACAAATCGTTTCAATTCAACAATTCAAAACAAATATGAGAAAGCAAAACAAATCATAGTTCAACAATCCAGACATTGATTTCATTTTGGCATGTCCAGATTGTTGAACTATGATTTGTTTTGCCTGTATCCTTGCCGCATTCTCCGCTGTTGCCATAGCCGCCCTCGCCATGTCGTACTCCCTACGGTCGTTGATCCCTCTTCTTCTCTGCAAGCCACTTCTTTGTATGTTCATCCACTACAAAATTTGCTCTATTTTTTGCGATGTTTCACTTGTGCCCTGTATAACCCTTTTTCGTCATGGAAAATAAGCTGGCGGCGTTTTCCGGCCGTCACCCCACCATGACTGAAACGTCCTCATAGAAAATAAAATTTTGACGGTATCACTTTTTTCATCACACGAGATCGCATTTCAGGTGATGAACCTAAGAATGTCATCGATGGCCATTTTCGGTGATGACCCATAATGTGACCTATGATAGCCCAATCGGTTGCCTACGATCTTTTTGGCGACGATATTCCCGTCACCCGTGATCGGCCCATAGGTTTGACCGGTCAAAGATACTAACAGTTGGGGCCAGCAGTTGCTGCCGTGGCTTCTTCCATGTGGGTCTGATGTCTACTACGCAACTTTTTTCTTGTAGACTCGTGTTGGGCCTCCAAGCGCAGAGTTTTGTAGGATAGTAGCAAATTTCCCTCAAGTGAATGACCTAAGATTTATCAATCTGTGGGAGGTGTAGGATGAAGATGGTCTCTCTCAAACAACCCTGCAACCAAATAACAAAGAGTCTCGTGTGTCCCCAACACACCAAATACAATGGTAAATTGTATAGGTGCACTAGTTCGGGGAAGAGATGATAATACAAGTGTAGTAATGATAGTAGATATTGATTTTTGTAATAGGAAAAATAAAAAACAGCAAGGTACCAAGTAACAAAAGTGAGCACAAATGGTACTACAATGCTTTAAAACGAGGCCCAGGTCCATACTTTCGCTAGTGCAATCTCTCAACAATGCTAATATAATTGGATCATATAACCATCCCTTAACGTGCGATGAAGAATCATTCCAAAGTTCCTATCTAGCGGAGAACGTAAGAAGAAATTGTTTGTAGGGTATGAAACCACCTCAAAGCTATTCTTTCCAATCAATCTATCCTAGAGTCCGTACTAAAATAACACCAAGTTATTCTTTCCGATCGATTTAACCAAGAGTTCGCACTAAAATAACACCATTTGATACACATCAACCAACTCTAATGTCAACTAAATACTCCAATGTCACCACGAGTATTTGTGAGTTGATTATACGATATGCATCAAACAATTTCAGATTCATAATACCCAATCCAACACAAAGAACCTCGAAGAGTGCCCCAAGATTTCTACCGAAGAAACAAAGACGAGAACGTGCATCAACCCCTATGCATAGATTACTCCAATGTCACCTCGGGAATCCGCGAGTTGAGTGCCAAAACACACATCAAGGGAATCAATATGATACCCCATTGTCACCACGGGTATTCATAGCAAGACATATATCAAGTGTTCTCAAATCCATAAAAGTATTCAATCTGATAACAACGAAATCTCAAAGGGAAAACTCAACTCATCACAACAAAATAGAGAGGGGAAAACACCATATGATCCAACTGTATTAATAAAGCTCGCAATACATCAAGATTATGCTAAATCAAGAACACGAGAGAGAGAAAGATTAAACACATAGCTACTGGTACAAACCCTCAGCCCCGAGGGTGGACTACTCCCTCCTCTTCACGGTGGCCGCCGGGATGATGAAGATGGCCACCGGTGATGATTTCCCCCTCCGGCAGGGTGCCGGAACATGGTCCAGATTGGTTTTTCGTGGCTACAGAGGCTTGCGGTGGCGAAACTTCTGATCTAGGGTTATTTCTGGGGGTTTCTATATTTATATGATTTTTTGGTGTTGGTTTCACGCGGAGATGGGCTTCGAGGAGCCCACCACCCACCAGCACACGAGCAAGGCCCCCGACGCGCCCTGGAGGGTGGTGGCCACCTCCTTCACCTTCTGGTCCTCCCACGAAGCTTCTAGTGCCTCTTTTGTTCCAAAAAATATCAAAAAGTTTCATTGCATTTGGAGAACTTTTATTTGTGCACAAAAAACAACACCACGGTAGTTCTGCTGAAAACAACGTCAGTTTGGGTTAGTTCCATTCAAATCATACCAAAACCATATAGAATCGTTGTAAACATGGCATGAATACTTCATAAATTTTAGATACGTTGGAGACGTATCACGCATCAACCCCTATGCATAGATTACTGATGCGTCCATTTTGCATCATGTTTTTATGTTGTTCTTTATTGCATCATGGGCTGTTATTTCACATTATGGTACAATACTTATGCCTTTTCTCTCTTATTTTACAAGATTTATATGAAGAGGGATAATGCCAACAGCTGGAATTCTGGACCTGAAAGGAGCAAATCTAAGATACCTATTCTACACAACTCCAAATGCCTTGAAACTTCACGAAGAATTGTTTTGGAATATATAAAAAATATTGGGCGAAGAAACAACAGAAGGGGACCCACCAGGTGGCCACAAGCCCGGGGGGCGCTCCCTACCCCCCAGGGCGTGTCCCTAGGACTTGTGGGCCCCCTGGCCATCGTCTGGTACCCATCTTCTGCTATATCGAGGGTTTTGACCTAGAAAAATCAGAAGGAAGCTTTCGGGACGAAGCGCCGCCGTCTCGAGGCGGAACCTGGGTAGAAGCAATCTAGGGCTCCGACGGAGCTATTCTTTCGGGGAAACTTCCCTCCGGGAGAGGGAAATCGAAGCCATCGTCATCACTAACGATCCTCTCATCGAGGGAGGGTCAATCTTCATCAACATCTTCACCAACACCATCTCCTCTCAAAACCTAGTTCATCTCTTGTACTCAATCTTTGTCCCAAAACCTCAGACTGGTACCCGTGGGTTGCCAGTAGTGTTGATTACTCTTTATAGTTGATGCTAGTTGGTTTATTTGGTGGTAGATCATATGTTCAGATCCTTAATGATATTCAATACCCCTCTGATCTTGAACATGAACATGCTTTCTGAGTAGTTACGTTTGTTCCTGAGGACATGGGAGAAGTCTTGTTATAAGTAGTCATGTGAATTTGGTATTTGTTCGATATTTTGATGAGATGCATGTTTTCTTTCCTTTAGTGGTGTTATTATGTGAACATCGACTACATGACACTTCACCATGATTTGGGCCTAGGGGAAGGCATTGGGAAGTAATAAGTAGATGATGGGTTGCTAGAGTGACAGAAGCTTAAACCCTAGTTTATGTGTTGCTTCGTAAGGGGCTGATTTGGATCCACATGTTTCATGCTATGGTTAGATTTATCTTAATTCTTCTTTCGTAGTTGCGGATGCTTGCGAGAGGGGTTAATCATAAGTGGCAGGCCCGTACGGCGCACCTGTGCAGAGTGTTCGACAGCACAGGGCCCCCAAATTGACAGGGCTCCAAATTTTCTAGAGCATTGATGATTGTTTAGGTGTGGGTAATCAACGCATCAGCAAATACACGTTGGAACCTGGAACGAAATAACTCCAAGGCGGAGGCCCAATCTCACGCACGTCTCCTCCTCTTCTCTCTCCGTTCTCTTTCACTTCTAGCTCAAACCCCTTTCTCTCTCCATGGTCCAATCACACCACCAAAGGTCTCGATTCTATTACATTCCAGTGGATCAATTCCTTCGCATTTCCCCCAAAACTAATCTCCTTATTCAATGAATTGGTATTTTTCTACCCTCTGTCCATCTATTTATCCGGTTTCTCATTTCTCTCATCTTCTCACACATCTTCACTGCTTCTTTCAGTCCCATTGTTGCTTGCTGCTGGTCCTGCGACCTGGGTGCATTGATTGGTGTTGGAGGTATGCCACAAGCGCTAGGTTGCCAATTAACCAAGACCAGGAACCGGAAGACCCTAGCCATGTTGCCGCCAAATGGCGTTCCTTCCAAATAAATCAAAGGTTGTTTCATCAATTTTCGTTTCTCTATTAAGTTTTAATGCATGATATTTGCATCCTATTTTTTATTTCTGAAAGTATTCTAGTTCTATAATTACGAATCCTAAGTCAATTTATGAAAAAACTAAGAAAAAGAAAAAAAACAAAATTCGACCTTGAAAATGTGCTCTTGATAAGTTTTTACCAAAAGGATCAAAGTTTCTTGTGAAAATCAGAGTGCAGATACAAGCTTTATTTTCCTTTTTTTTGAGACAAACAAGCTTTATTTTTCTGATTGCCATTTGTTATGTCGAGGGCCTAATTTTTGATTTCGCACTGGGCCTCCATTTTCTCGGGTACGGCCCTAATAAGTGGGAGGCTTGTCCAAGTAAGGACAGCACCCAAGCACCGATCCACCCACATATCAAATTATCAAAGTAACGAACGCGAATCATATGAGCATGATGAAAACTAACTTGATAGTAATTTCCATGTGTCCTCGGGAGCGCTTTACTTTATATAAGAGTTCGTCCAGGCATATCCTTTGCTACAAAAAGGATTGGGCCACCTTGCTGCACCTTTGCTATATTTGTTACTTGTTACCCGTTACGAATTATCTTATCACAAAACTATCTGTTACCGATAATTTGAGTGCCTGCAGAAAATACCTTGCTGAAAATAGCTTGTCATTTCCTTCTGCTCCTCGTTGGGTTCGACACTCTTACTTATCTAAAGGACAACGATTGATCCCCTATACTTGTGGGTCATCAAGACTCTTTTTTGGCGCCATTGCCGGGGAGTGAAGCACCTTTGGTGAGTGGAATTGGTAAGGAAAAAATTTATATTACGTGCTAAAATTTACTATCACTTGTTACTATGGAAAGTCATCCGTTGAGGGGCTTGTTTGGGGTATCTTTGATATGTCTCCAACGTATCTATAATTTTTGATTGTTCCATGATGTTATATTATCATTCTTGGATGTTTTACAATCATTTTATAGCAAATTTATATCATTTTTTGGGACTAACCTATTGACATAGTGCCCAGTGTCAGTTGCTATTTTTTGCTTGTTTTTACATCGCAGAAAATCAATACCAAACGGAGTCCAAACGCAGCGAATTTTTTTGGAGATTTTTTCTGGACCAGAAGACACTTGTTGGGCCAAAGAAGTACCAGAGGGGTGCCCCAAGGGGGGCACAACCTACCTAGGCATGCCAGGTGCCCTCTGGTGAGTTGTGCCCACCTCGGTGGCCTCCCGCACCACCTCTTCGCCCTATAAATACCCAAATATTCCAGAAACCCTAGGGGAGTCAACAAAACACAATTCCAGCCACCGCAAGTTCCAGAACCACGAGATCCAATCTAGACACCATCACGGAGGGGTTCATCATCCTCATTGGTGCCTCTCCGATGATGCTTGAGTAGTTCATTGTAAACCTACGGGTCCGTAGGCAATAGCTAGATGGATTTCTCTCTCTCTTTTGGTTCTCAATACAATGGTCTCTTGGAGATCTATTTGATGTAACTCTTTTTTGTGGTGTGTTTGTTGGGATCCGATGAACTTTGAGTTTATGATCAGATCTATTTAATCCATGAAAGTTATTTGAGTTTTAATCTCTTATATGCATGATTATTTATAGCCTCGTATTTCTTTTTTGAATCTTTGGTTTTGTTAGGCCGACTAGATCATTTTTTCTTGCCATGGGAAGAGCTGCTTTGTGATGGGTTCGATCATGTGGTGTTCTTTCCCAGTGATAGAAGGGGCAGCAAGACACGTATTATTCACTGCTATTAAGGATAACAAGATGGGGTCTATTCCTACATGAATAGATCTTGTCTACATCATGTCATCGTTCTTATTGCATTACTCCATTTCTCCATGAACTTAATACACTAGATGCATGCTGGATAGCGATCGATGTGTGGAGTGATAGTAGTAGATGCAGGTAGGAGTCGGTCTACTAATCTTGGACGTGAGGCCTATATATTGATCATTGCCTGGATATTGTCATAATTATTTGAGGTTCTATCAATTGCCCAACAGTAATTTGTTTACCCACCGTGTGCTATTTCTTGAGAGAAGCCACTAGTGAAATCTATGGCCCCCGGGTCTATTCTTTATCATATTTGCTTTGAGATCTATTTTTATTTGCTTTTGTTTTCAGATATATTATTCCAAAAACCCAAAAAATACCTTGTTGCACTTTTTATTTGCATCTTTTATTTCGCGTTTATTCAAGATCTATTTATCCAATCTATCACAATTTTATCCCGTCAACTTGACAAGTTCCTAGCCGTTACCTGTAAGAGGGATTGACAACCCCTCATAAGCGTCGGGTTGCAAGTATTTGTTCTTTGTGTGCAGGTACCATTTACATAGTGTTGCTTCGTTCTCCTACTAGATTGATACATTGGTTTCATAACTGAGGGAAATACCTACCGTAGTTGTGCTGCATCATCCCTTCCTCTTTGGGGAAATGCCGACATAGTTCAAGCGACATCAATCTTCACCTCGACCGGAAGAGCAAAGAGTTGCTCCTCAACCTACTGCATCTACTGAAAATATTTATTATGAAATTCCTTCGGGTATGATAGAGAAACTGCTAGCTAATCCTTATGTAGGAGATGGAACATTACATCCTGATATGCATCTAATCTATGTGGATGAAGTTTGTGGATTATTTAAGCTTGTAGGTTTGCCCGAAGATGAAGTCGAGAAGAAGGTATTCCCTTTAACTTTGAAGGGAAAGGCATTGGCATGGTATAGGCTATGTGATGACATTGGAGCTTGGAATTACAACCGATTGAAATTGGAATTTCATTAGAAGGTTTATCCTATGCATCTAGTTCATCGTGTTCAGAATTATATATATAATTTTTGGCCTCATGAAGGAGAAATTATCACTCAAGCTTGGGGGAGGCTTAAGTCAATGTTATATTCATGCCCCAATCATGAGCTCTCAAGAGAAATTATTATTCATAATTTTTATGCTCGGCTTTCTCGTAATCATCAATCCATGCTTGATATTTCTTGTACTGGTTCTTTTATGAAGAAGACTATTGAATTCCGATGGGATCTTTTGGAAAGAATTAAACACAACTCTGAAAATTGGGAGCTCGACGAAGGTAAGGAGTCAGGTATGAATCTCGAGTTTGATTGTGTTAAATCTTTTATGGATACCAATGCCTTTCGTGAATTTAGCACTAAATATGGACTTGACTCTGAGATAGTAGCTTCTTTCTGTGAATCATTTGCTACTCATGTTGATCTCCCTAAGGAGAAGTGGTTTAAATATCATCCTCCCATTGAAGTAAAAATAGTAGAACCCATTGAAGCTAGAGAAGAAACCACCACTTATAATGTTGACCCTATTATTCCTACTGCTTACATTGAGAAACCACCTTTTCCTGTTAGGATAAAGAACATGCTAAAGCTTCAGCTGTGGTTCGTAAGAGTTATACTATAACACCTACACTCCCTGAACAAATTAAAGTTGAACCTTATATTGCTATGGTTAAAGATCTCTTGGCTGAAAATATTGATGGCCATGTTATTTATTTCAGTGATGAAGCTACTAGAATTGCTAAACCCGATGAAAAAGATAACATAGAACTGTAGTTGGCATGCCTGTTGTCTCTGTTAAAATAGGAGATAATTGTTATCATGGCTTATGTGATTTGGGTGCTAGTGTGAGTGCTATCCCATTTACTTTATATCAAGAAATTATGAATGATATTTCACCTGCTGAAATGGAAGATATTGATGTTACTACTCCCTCCGTTCCAAAATAGATGACTCAACTTTGTATTAATTTTAGTACAAAATTAGTATAAAGTTGGGTCATCTATTTTGGAACGGAGGGAGTATTAAGCTTTCTAATAGAGATACTATTACACCAGTAGGGATTGTTAGAGATGTTGAAGTCTTGTGTGGGAAAATAAAATACCCTACTGATTTTCTAGTTCTTGGTTCCCCAAAAGATGATTTTTGTCCCATTATATTTGGTAGACCTTTCTTGAACACCGTTAATGCTAAGATAGATTGTGAGAAAGAAACTGTAAGTGTAAGTTTTGAGGATGTGTCTCATGAATTTAATTTCTCCAAATTCCGTAGACAACCTCGTGATAAAGAATTACCTAATAAGGATGAAATTATTGGTCTTAGTTCTATTATTGTTCCTCCTACAGATCCTCTAGAACAATACTTGCTAGACAATGAAAATCACATGTTTATGAATGAAAGAAACGAAATAGATGAGATATTCTTTTAAAAAATGCCTGTCTTGAAACATTATTTGCCTGTTGAGACTCCTGGAGATCCTCTTCCACCCAAGAGTGATCCCGTGTTCGATCTCAAACAATTTCCTAATACTTTGAAATATGCTTATCTTGATGAAAATAAGATATTTCCTGTTATTATTAGTGCTACCCTTTCAGAGCATGAAGAAAAGAGATTATTGAAAACTCCGAGGAAGCACCGAGCCGCTATTGGATATACTCTTGATGATCTTAAGGGCATTAGTCGCACTCTATGTCAGCATAAAATTAATATGGAACCTGATGCTAAACCCGTTGTTGATCACCAACGAGGGTTAAATCCAAAGTTGAAAGAAGTGGTAAGAAATGAAATATTGAAGCTTCTAGAAGCAGGTATAATTTATCCTATTGCTGATAGTAGATGGGTAAGTCATGTTCATTGTGTCCTTAAGAAGGGAGGTATTACTGTGGTCCCTAATGATAAAAATGAATTGATTCCACAAAGAACTGTTACAGTTTATAGAATGGTAATTGATTTTAGAAAACTAAACAAAGCTATTAGGAAAGATCATTATTCTTTACCTTTCATTCATAAAATGCTAGAAAGACTATCAAAACACACACACTTTTGCTTTCTAGACGGTTACTCTGGTTTTTCCCAAATACCTGTGTCATAACAGGATCAAGAAAAACTACTTTTACATGCCCTTTTGGTACTTTTTCCTATAGACGTATGCCTTTTGGTTTATGCAATGCACCTGCTACCTTTTAAAGATGTATGACTGCTATATTCTCTGACTTTTGTGACAAGATTGTTGAGGTTTTCATGGATAATTTTTTCATTTACGGAACTTCTTTTGATGATTGCTTAAGCAACCTTGATCGAGTTTTGTAGAGATGTGAATAAACTAATCTTGTCTTGAATTGGGAGAAGTGCCACTTTATGGTTAATGAAGGTATTGTCTTGGGGCATAAAATCCCCGAAAGAGGTATTGAAGTTGATAAAGCTAAAGTTGATGCAATTGAAAAAATGCCATGTCCTAAAAATATCAAAGGTATAAGAAGTTTCCTTGGTCATGCTGGTTTCTATAGGAGATTTATTAAAGACTTCTTCAAAATTTCTAGGCCTCTCACTAATCTTTTGCAAAAATATGTTCCATTTGTTTTTGATGATGATTGTTTAGAAGCCTTCGAAATACTTAAGAAAATCTTAATTTCTGCACCTATTGTTCAACCGCCTGATTGGAACCTACCCTTTGAAATTATGTGTGATGCTAGTGGTTATGCTGTTGGTGCTGTTCTAGGACAAGAGTTGATAAGAAATTAAATGTTATCCATTATGCTAGTAAAACTCTAGAAGTGCTCAAAGAAATTATGCTACTACTGAAAAAGAATTTTTAGCAGTTGTGTTTGCTTGTGATAAATTCAGATCTTATATTGTTGATTCCAAAGTAATTGTTCACACAGATCATGCTACTATTAAATACCTTATGGAAAAGAAAGATGCTAAACCTAGACTCATTAGGTGGGTTCTGTTGCTACAAGAATTTGATTTACATATTACTGATAGGAAAGGGGACGAGAACCGTGTAGTAGATAACTTGTCTAGGTTAGAAAATATTCTTGATGACCCACTACCTATTGATGATAGATTTCCTGATGAACAATTAGCTGTTATAAATACTTCTCGTAGTACTCCTTGGTATGCAGACTATGCCAATTATATTGTTGCTAAATTTATACCACCTAGTTTTTCTATGATTTAAGACATTACTTATGGGATGACCCACACCTTTATAAAGGAGTAGATGGTATTATTAGACGTTGCGTACCTGAGCATGAACAGGAACAAATCCTACGCAAGTGGCACTCAGAGGCTTACGGAGGACACCATCTGGTTTTTATTGGCCTACTCTCTTCAAAGATGCTCGTAAGTTTGTCTTGTCTTGTGATGAATGTCAAAGAATTGGTAACATTAGTAGACGTCAGGAAATGCCTATGAATTATTCACTTGTTATTGAACCATTATGTATGAGGTTTTGATTATATGGGACCTTTTACATCCTCTAATGGGTATCACTACTGCAGGATGCTGCTAACGCGACACTACGATCAGAGACCCATTGACGAAACTGTGTGCGATGCAATAATCGCAAACGGTGGTGTAAAAAACCGCCAAAAAAGCTGCAAAACATTTGCGATGACGGATGCATCAAACACGGTTTAGATTTTGGTTGCATGTGCGATGCAGGGCATACGGTTCAGTTCAATGAACTGTTTGCGATGAGGAAGAAGAACGGAAACGGGCAGCCAGATGAAGGCGTGTGCGATATATGGCATACAGTTCACTTGGATTAACTATTTTTGATGAGGCGGAACAACATAAATGGGCAACTACATAAAGGTGTGTGCGATTGAGGGCATATGCTTCAGAAGGATTAACTGTTTGCGATTAGGCAACAGAACAGAAACGGTCAGCCAGATCAAAGTGTCTACGATTGATCGTATACACTTCACACGGATCAACTGTTTGCGATTAGCCACAACAAACAGAAACAGTTAGACAGATCAACGTGTGTGCGCTATACGGGCACACATTCTAATTAAAAGAAGCGTGCACGATGGTAATAACGAGTGCGCACGGTTCTTGGAACAAGACGTGTGCTGACATTGCCTATTGCGGTGCACCCTATGGTGCTAACGCCACGTATGCGGCCGAGAAAGCGTGCCCACGTTACGCCTTCCGGGAATAGTGCCGCACTTAGAACCGTCAATAAATTTTGAGCCTGCGTCCCGTCACATTCCAAATTACTGCCACGCGTTATTTAATTGCAAACCTGTTCACACGATCAAAACCTAAACGGTTTCACACTTAGGAGCGTATTAGTACTCATTTATAAATACGACTACTCCAAGATGACTGCACATTCCTCCTCAACTTCTCATCCACAAAAACAAACAAGTCATTCATCATCATTCCCTTGCGTCTGCCATGGCCAGCGTGAGTTCTGGGTCGAGAGATTGCCACCAGGGAAAGGCGAGCATGGAAGCGGAAGCACGAGAGATGTCCCGCCTCGCCGCGAAAGCAGCCGACATGTCCCGCCACGCGGCCGTAGCAGCACAGAGGTCCCACCGCGCCATCGATGCAGCAGACTGGTTCGGCTGCGCTGCGGAAGCAGAAGAGATGTCCCGCCGCGCTGTGAATGCAGCAGAGATGTCCTCCCGCGTCGCGGCGGCCTGAGAAAATGTCTCACGGGCAGGCGAGGACTCTTACAGGCGCATGCATGCGATCGTCCATAGCCAGATGGATCACATCTCCGGCTAGGCTAGGTTGCAGGACGACATGAAAGCCTCTTTTGAACAGGCTACCGGCGTCATCCGGCAACTAAATGAGAGCAATGCGAAGCTCCTGGCTGAGCGCGACCTGCTGAGTGTTGGGGAACGTAGTAATTTCAAAAAAATTCCTACGCACACACAGGATCATGGTGATGCATAGCAACGAGAGGGGAGAGTGTTGTCCACGTACCCTCATAGACCGAAAGCGGAAGCGTTAGCACAACGCGGTTGATGTAGTCGTACGTCTTCACGATCCAACCGATCAAGTACCGAACGTACGACACCTCCGAGTTCAGCACACGTTCAGCTCGATGACGTCCCTCGAACTCCGATCCAACCGAGCTTTGAGGGAGAGTTCCGTCAGCACGACGGCGTGGTGACGATGATGAAGTTCTACCAACGCAGGGCTTCGCCTAAGCACCGCTACGATATTATCGAGGTGGACTATGGTGGAGGGGGCACCGCACACGGCTAAGAGATCCAAGGGATCAATTGTTGTGTCTATGGGGTGCCCCCTGGCCACATATATAAAGGAGTGGAGGAGGGGGGAGAGGGCCGGCCCCTATGGCGCGCCCTGGAGGAGTCCTACTCCCACCGGGAGTAGGATTCCCCCCCTTCCAAGTAGTAGGAGTAGGAGTCAAGGAAAGGGAAGAGGGAAGAGAAGGAAGGAGGGGGCGCCGCCCCTCCCCCTAGTCCAATTCAGACTAGTCAATAGTGGGGGGGGGGGCGCGGCCTGCCTCTCTCTCTCTCCCCTAAAACCCAATAAGGCCCATATACTTCTTCCCCCGTATTCCCGTAACTCCCCGGTACTCTGAAAAATACCCGAACCACTCGGAACCTTTCCGATGTTCGAATATAGTCGTCCAATATATCGATCTTTACGTCTCGACCATTTCGAGACTCCTCGTCATGTCCCCGATCTCATCCGGGACTCCGAACTACCTTCGGTACATCAAATCACATAAAGTCATAATATAACCGTCATCGAACTTTAAGCGTGCGAACCCTACGGGTTCAAGAACTATGTAGACATGACCGAGACACGTCTCTGGTCAATAACCAATAGCGGAACCTGGATGCTCATATTGGATCCCACATATTCTACGAAGATCTTTATCGATCAAACCGCATAACAACATACGTTGTTCCCTTTGTCATCGGTATGTTACTTGCCCGAGATTCGATCGTCGGTAGCTCAATACCTAGTTCAATCTCGTTACCGGCAAGTCTCTTTACTCGTTCCGTAATACATCATCCCGCAACTAACTCATTAGTTGCAATGCTTGCAAGGCTTATAGTGATGTGTATTACCGAGTGGGCCCAGAGATACCTCTCCGACAATCGGAGTGACAAATCCTAATCTCGAAATACGCCAACCCAACAAGTACCTTCGGAGCCACCTGCAGAGCACCTTTATAATCACCCAGTTACGTTGTGATGTTTGGTAGCACACAAAGTGTTCCTCCGGTAAACGGGAGTTGCATAATCTCATAGTCATAGGAACATGTATAAGTCATGAAGAAAGAAATAGCAGAATACTAAACGATCGAGTGCTAAGCTAACGGAATGGATCAAGTCAATCACATCATTCGCCTAATGATGTGATCCCGTTAATAAAATGACAACTCATGTCCATGGCTAGGAAACACAACCATCTTCGATTAACGAGCTAGTCAAGTAGAGGCATACTAGTGACATTATGTTTGTCTATGTATTCACACATGTACTAAGTTTCTGGTTAATACAATTCTAGCATGAATAATAAACATTTATCATGAAATAAGGAAATAAATAATAACTTTATTATTGCCTCTAGGGCATATTTCCTTCAGTCTCCCACTTGCACTAGAGTCAATAATCTAGTTCACATCGCCATGTGATTTAACATCAATAATTCACATCTTTATGTGGTTAACACCCATAGTTCACATCGACATGTGACCAACACCCAAAAGGGTTTACTAGAATCAGTAATCTAGTTCACATCGCTATGTGATTAACACCAAAAGAGTACTAAGGTGTGATCATGTTTTGCTTGTGAGATAATTTTAGTCAACAGGTCTGTCACATTCAGATCCGTAAGTATTCTGCAAATTTCTATGTCTACAATGCTCTGCACGGAGCTACTCTAGCTAATAGCTCCCACTTTCAATATGTATCTAGATCGAGACTTAGAGTCATCCAGATCGGTGTCAAAGCTTGCATCGACGTAACTCTTTACGAGGAACTCTTTATCACCTCCATAACCGAGAAATATTTCCTTATTCCACTAAGGATAATTTTGACCGCTGTCCAGTGATCTACTCCTAGATCACTATTGTACTCCCTTGCCAAACTCAGTGGTAGGGTATTCAATAGATCTGGTACACAACATGGCATACTTTATAGAACCTATGGCTAAGGCATAGTGAATGACTTTCATTCTCTTTCTATCTTCTGCCGTGGTCGGGCTTTGAGTCTTACTCAATTTCACACCTTGTAACACAGGCAAGAACTCTTTCTTTGATTGTTCCATTTTGAACTACTTCAAAATCTTGTCAAGGTATGTACTCATTGAAAAAACTTATCAAGCGTATTGATCTATCTCTATAGATCTTGATGCTCAATATGTAAGCAGCTTCACCGAGGTCTTTCTTTGAAAAACTCCTTTCAAATACTCCTTTATGCTTTCCAGAAAATTCTACATTATTTCCGATCAACAGTATGTCATTCACATATACTTATCAGAAAGGCTGTAGTGCTCCCACTCACTTTCTTGTAAATACAGGCTTCACCGCAAGTCTGTATAAAACTATATGCTTTGATCAACTCATCAAAGCGTATATTCCAACTCCGAGATGCTTGCACCAGTCCATAGATGGATCGCTGGAGCTTGCATATTTTGTTAGCACCTTTAGGATTGACAAAACCTTCTTGTTGCATCATATACAACTCTTCTTTAATAAATCCATTAAGGAATGTAGTTTTGTTTATCCATTTGCCAGATTTCATAAAATGCGGCAATTGCTAACATGATTCAGACAGACTTAAGCATAGATACGAGTGAGAAACTCTCATCGTAGTCAACACCTTGAACTTGTCGAAAACCTTTTGCGACAATTCTAGCTTTGTAGATAGTAACACTACTATCAGCGTTCGTCTTCCTCTTGTAGATCCATTTAATCTCAATGGCTCGCCGATCATTGGGCAAGTCAATCAAAGTCCATACTTTGTTCTCATACATGGATCCCATCTCAGATTTCATGGCCTCAAGCCATTTCGTGGAATCTGGGCTCATCATCGCTTCCTCATAGTTCGTAGGTTCGTCATAGTCAAGTAACATTACCTCCAGAACAGGATTACCGTACCACTCTGGTGCGGATCTTACTCTGGTTGACCTACGAGGTTCGGTAGTAACTTTATCTGAAGTTTCATGATCATCATCATTAGCTTCCTCACTAATTGGTGTAGGTGTCACAGGAACCGATTTCTGTGATGAACTACTTTCCAATAAGGGAGCAGGTACAGTTACCTCATCAAGTTCTACTTTCCTCCCACTCACTTCTTTTGAGAGAAACTCCTTCTCTAGAAAGGACCCATTCTCAGCAACGAATATCTTGCCTTCGGATCTGTGATAGAAGGTGCACCCAACTGTCTCCTTTGGGTATCCTATGAAGACACATTTCTTCGATTTGGGTTTGAGCTTATCAGGATGAAACTTTTTCACATAAGCATCGCAACCCCAAACTTTAAGAAATGACAACTTTGGTTTCTTGCCAAACCACAGTTCATAAGATGTCGTCTCAACGGATTTAGATGGTACCCTATTTAACGTGAATGCAGTTGTCTCTAATGCATAAGCCCAAAATGATAGTGGTAGATTGGTAAGAGACATCATATATCGCACCATATCTAATAAAGTACGGTTACAATGTTCGGACACACCATTACACTGTGGTGTTCCAGGTGGCGTGAGTAGTGAAACTATTTCACATTGTTTTAACTGAAGGCCAAACTCGTAACTCAAATACTCTTCTCCACGATCAGATCGTAGAAACTTTATTTTCTTGTTACGATGATTTTCCACTTCACTCTGAAATTATATGAACTTTTCAAATGTTTCAGACTTCTGTTTCATTAAGTAGATATACCCATATCTGCTCAAATCATCTGTGAAGGTCAGAAAATAACGATACCCGCCGCTAGCCTCAACACTCATCAGATCGCATACATCAATATGCATTATTTCCAATAAGTCAATTGCTCGCTCCATTGTTCCAGAGAACGGAGTCTTAGTCATCTTGCCCATAAGGCATGGTTCGCAAGCATCAAGTGATTCATAATCAAGTGATTCCAAAGCCCATCAGCATGGAGTTTCTTCATGCGCTTTACACCAATATGACCTAAACGGCAGTGCCACAAATAAGTTGCACTATCATTATTAACTTTGCATCTTTTGGCTTCAATATTATGAATATGTGTATCACTACGATCGAGATCCAACGAACCATTTTCATTGGGTGTGTAACCATATAAGGTTTTATTCATGTAAACAGAACAACAATTATTCTCTAACTTAAATGAATAACCGTATTGCAATAAACATGATCAAATCATATTCATGCTCAACGCAAACACCAAATAACACTTATTTAGGTTCAACACTAATCCCGAAAGTGTAGGGAGTGTGCGATGATGATCATATCAATCTTGGAACCACTTCCAACACACATCGTCACTTCACCCTCAACTAGTCTCTGTTTATTCTGTAACTCCCGTTTCGAGTTACTAATTTTTAGCAACGGAACAAGTATCAAATACCCAGGGGCTACTATAAACACTAGTAAGGTACACATCAATAACCTGTATATCAAATATACCCTTGCTCACTTTGCCATCCTTCTGATCCACCAAATATTCAGGGCATTTCCGCTTCGAGTGACCATTCCCTTTGCAGTAGAAGCACTCAGTTTCAGGCTTTAGTATAGCTTTGGGCTTCTTCACGGAAGTGACAACTTGCTTGCCATTCTACATGAAGTTCCCTTTCTTTCCCTTTGCCCTTTTCTTGAAACTAGTGGTCTTAATAATCATCAACACTAGATGCTCTTTCTTGATTTCTACCTTCATCGATTTCATCATCATGAAAAGCTCGGGAATCGTTTTCATCATCCCTTGCATACTACAGTTCATCACGAAGTTCTACTAACTTGGTGATGGTGACTAGAGAATTCTGTCAATCACTATTTTATCTGGAAGATTAACTCCCAGAACGGAAGCGTTAACACAACGCGGTTGATGTAGTCGTACGTCTTCACGATCTGACCAATCAAGTACCGAACGCACGGTACCTCCGAGTTCAGCACACGTTCAGCTCGATGACGTCCCTCGAACTCCGATCCAGCCGAGTGTTGAGGGAGAGTTTCGTCAGCACGACGACGTGGTGACGATGATGATGTTCTACCGACGCAGGGCTTTGTCTAAGCACCGCTACGATATTATTGAGGTGTAATATGGTGGAGGGGGGCACCGCACACGGCTAAGAGATCAATAGATCAATTTTTGTGTCTATGGGGTGCCCCCCTGCCCCCGTATATAAAGGAGCAAAGGGGGGAGGTGCGGCCAGCCTTGGGGCGCGCCAGGAGGAGTCCTACTCCCACCGAGAGTAGGACTCCCCCCTTTTCCTAGTTGGATTAGGACTTGGGAGGGGGGAAAGAGAAGAGGGAGAAGAAGGAAGGGGGGCGCCGCCCCCTTCTCCTTGTCCTATTCGGACTAGGGGGGAGGGGCGCGCGGCCCAGCCCTAGCCGCCTCTCCTCTCTTCCACCAAGGCCCACTAAGGCCCATTATGTTGCCGGGGGGTTCCGGTAACCTCCCGGTACTCCGGTAAAATGCCGATTTCACCCGGAACACTTCCGATATCCAAATATAGGCTTCCAATATATCAATCTTTATGTCTCGACCATTTCAAGACTCCTCGTCATGTCCGTGATCACATCCGGGACTCCGAACAACCTTTGGTAAATCAAAACACATAAACTCATAATATAACCGTCATCGAACTTTAAGTGTGCGAACCCTACGGGTTCGAGAACAATGTAGACATGACTGAGACACGTCTCCGATCAATAACCAATAGCGGAACCTGGATGCTCATATTGGCTCCCACATATTCTACGAAGATCTTTATTGGTCAGACCGCATAACAACATATGTTGTTCCCTTTGTCATCGGTATGTTACTTGCCCGAGATTCGATCGTCGGTATCTTAATACCTAGTTCAATCTCGTTACCGGCAAGTCTCTTTACTCGTTCCGTAATACATCATCTCGCAACAAACTCATTAGTTGCAATGCTTGCAAGGCTTAAGTGATGTGCATTACCGAGAGGGCCTAGAGATACCTCTCCGACAATCGGAGTGACAAATCCTAATCTCGAAATACGCCAACCCAACAAGTACCTTCGGAGACACCTGTAGAGTACCTTTATAATCACCCAGTTACGTTGTGAAGTTTGGTAGCACACAAAGTGTTCCTCCGGTAAACGGGAGTTGCATAATCTCATAGTCATAGGAACATGTATAAGTCATGAAGAAAGCAATAGCAACATACTAAACGATCGAGTGCCAAGCTAACGGAATGGGTCAAGTCAATCACATCATTCTCCTAATGATGTGATCCCGTTAATCAAATGACAACTCATGTCTATGGCTAGGAAACATAACCATCTTTGATCAACGAGCTAGTCAAGTAGAGGCATACTAGGGACACTATGTTTGTCTATGTATTCACACATGTATTATGTTTCCGGTTAATACAATTCTAGCATGAATAATAAACATTTATCATGATATAAAGAAATAAATAATAACTTTATTATTGCCTCTAGGGCATATTTCCTTCAGTCTCCCACTTGCACTAGAGTCAATAATCTAGATCACATCGCCATGTGATTTAACATCAATAGTTCACATCACCATGTGATTAACACCCATAGTTCACATCGTCATGTGACCAACACCCAAAGGGTTTACTAGTGTAGCGACCAGACCTCAAACAGTCTGTGCTCTGTGCTTTAGTGTCATCCCTGGATCAGTAATGCTGACACGCACAGTACAAATGGAGGATTTATAACAGAGTAGCTATCACACACTTATTAAAACGAGTATCTCAAGAGAGAAATAAGTATGATAAATATGGCTTAAGGCCATCTAATACGATAACAGCGGAAGACTTGGAAGAATAGTGAGTCCATCAACTCCAACGGCATCACTGAGTATAAGACCACGACCTAAGGCACCTTACTCGTCGTCTGAAAAGTCTGCAACATAAAACGTTGCAGCCCGAAAACGGGTCAGCACATGGAATATGCTGGCAATGTAACACATAGAGAGTAATGAACATAATAATGCTATACTACATGCATATATGGCTGGTAGAAGGCTCTATGGTTACAGTTTTGCGAAAAGCCAATTTTTCCCTACTGCAAAGGAATAAATTTTATTTAACTATCATGGTGGTTGTTAAACATTGACAGTAGTTGACAGCATTCTCAATCCCAATTAAGTATCATCATTAACCCAACAAAATTAATTAAAGTAACATGGTGATGAGATTCACATGATAATCCAAGTACTAGATACTCAAGATGTCCATAACCGGGGACACGGCTAACCATGATTAGTTTATACACTCTGCAGAGGTTTGCGCACTTTTCCCCACAAGACTCGATCTCCTCCGTTGGAATTCTCGCACTTCATGGTGTTTGAGAAACGGATGACCGAGACACAATCTTTCAGAAGCGTTAACTCTCTACTCCGGGTAGACAGTACCACCTACAACCCCTACATCTGCTAGTCTACCTCTTCAAGAGCTCACACAACTTAATCAACTATGCTAGAGCCCATAATAGCTTGTGGCTGCACACGGAAGTTTCTAGCATGAATAATCTCATGATCCCTTTGAGCCTGGGTGGCGGTCCTTAGAAAAACAGGCAATCCTGGAATACCCAGGTACCTCAATCCACCCAGATGTGAGTTTTAGTTGCCACCTTAAGTAAACCATTAATTAACAATCTCACATCTGTCTTGGATACACTCACCCAATCCACGTCTACTAGCATAGCATAGCAATATAAGCAAACCTAGAAGCAACTCCCAAGGGTTGGAATAATAAACAGGTAATAGGTACTACCTCGACTACTTCCCAATACCCACAATTTAATTAGATCCTAATCATGCAATGTCTGAGGGTTGGTCTAATGCAATAAAACTGGGTAGTAAAGAAGTATGATCAAAGTGTTACTTGCCTTGCTGATGATCCGTGAAACTTAGAGATTCGAAGTAGCAAGCGGCGCACTCCGGATACTCTATCGCAAACAAACAAGCATACAATAAGCACTCATCAAATGCATAGGTAAAACTCAAATAAAAGATCTAACCAGGAAGTTCAACTTAAGAACTCCGGTTTGCAAAAAGAAACAAATCGAACGAAGCAACAAAAGTCAAACGGCGAAAGAAACAAGCTTCGGTTACTAATCTAGATCTAGGTCAAATTTTACAGTAGCAAAAACTTATTTGAGTAGGTTAAACGGAAATAGAATTTCGAGACGAACCTCTAGGCGCTTGAATCGCCTGATTCTGATAAACGAGCGAAAAGATAAACCAGAACGAAAATCTGATCAGAAATCGCGATCTGGAATAATCGCGGAAAATCCGACCAAAAAGAAACTGACGAACAGTTAAACGAATGGACGTTCATTAGCTGTGACAAACCGACGAACACATTCGTTAAAACGAACGGATCGGTGAACGTTCACTAATTAACTAAACCAAAAAAATAAATAAACCGATCTAAAAAATAAACCTAGGGTTTCAAAATAAATAAATAAACCGAACGGTTTTAAAAAAAACCGAACGGCGGCGGCTCGGCTACCTCGTCGGGCAGCTCCGGCGGGGTCGGGACGGGGCTCCGGCGGGGTCGGGCGAGGGCGGCGGGGCTCGGGCGTCGTCGGGGGCGGCGAAGGGTGACGGGGCGGCGGCGTACGGCGGCGGGGCGGCGAGCTCCTTCGGGCGGCGGGGTCGGCTCCGGTGGCGGCGTACGGCGTCGGCTTCGGGAACGGGGTGGGGTGAGGTTAGGTGAGGCGGCGGGGCTCGGGGGGTATATAAGGAGGGGGGGTTGCCTTGGGGAAGGGGCGACGACGGCGGCGTCGTGGCCGTGCGGGAGTCGGTCGGCGGCTCCGTCTCCAGGTGGGAGACGACAGCGGCTGGGCTGGGCCGCGCGGGGAGCTGGGCCATTGGCTGGGCTTCGGCCCAGTCGGCGCGCTCGGCGTGTTTTTTAAATAATTTTGCCGAACCTAAAAAAATCGTAGAAAAATAAATAAAAATCCAAGAATGCCAAAACAAATTTTCACCGTCTAATTAAAATAATTAGAACGAGATGAACATTTTTCTTGGCCCAAAATGCAGTTTTGAAAACGTGCAATTTTTCTAATGCAATTAAAATTGCAAATAAAATCCGAATAAAATCAAATATTTGATTTTAATATTTTTCCTCCAATATTTATTGGAGAAGTCATATTTTCTCCTCTCATTTATTTTAATATGAAATATTTTTCGGAGAGAAAAATAATTAAAACCAAAAAACCTTTTTTTATTATTTGATAAAAATCAAATATGAAAACCGGGAAAATCCCCAACTCTCTCCGAGGGTCCTTGAGTTGCTTAGGATTTTTTTCGAGGATTTGCCAAAATGCAATAAAATATGCTATGCAATGATGATCTAATGTATAACATTCCAAATTGAAAATTTGGGATGTTACAAATCTACCCCCTTAAGATGAATCTCGCCCTCGAGATTTAGGTTGGCTAGAAAATAGGTGAGAGTGGTTCTTCCGTAGATCTTCCTCTCGCTCCCAGGTGGCTTCATCTTCAGTGTGGTGACTCCACTGAACTTTGCAGAACTTGATAACCTTGCCGCGGGTGAGTCGGCTGGCATACTCAAGAATCTTAACTGGTTTATCCTCATAGGTCAAATCACTTTCCAACTGAATCGTTCCAGTGGCACTGTATCTCTCAGTGGTATCTCAGCCATCTCTGCGTGGCACTTCTTCAACTGGGAAACGTGAAATACATCATGAACTCCTGACAATCCTTCAGGCAATTCCAGCTTGTAAGCAACTTCTCCCATACGCTCCAAAACTCTATATGGTCCTACAAAACGTGGCGCTAACTTTCCTTTAACTCCAAAGCGCTTCACTCCTCGAAGTGGTGATACTCGAAGATAAACTCTGTCTCCGACTTCGTGAACTGTCTCCTTGCGTTTAGAATCCGCATAACTCTTCTGCCTGGACTGGGCTACCTTGAGCCTATCGCGAATCAACTTCACTTTTTATTCTGATTCCTTAATCAAGTCTGGTCCAACAACTGGCGGTCTCCAACTTCGTCCCATAACAATGGTGTTCTACACCTCCTTCCGTACAAAGCTTCGAAAGGGGCCATCTTCAAACTGGTTTGATAACTGTTGTTGTAAGAAAACTCTGCATACGGCAAATTGTCGTCCCAGCTAGATCCATAATCTAGTGCACAAGCTCTCAGCATATCTTCCAAAATCTGATTGACTCTCTCGGTCTGTCCATCTGTCTGTGGGTGAAAAGCTGTACTGAACTCTAGCCTGGTTCCCAAAGTTTCATGTAACTGATTCCAAAACTTCGAGGTAAACTGGGTTCCTCTATCTGATACAATGGTCCTCGGAACTCCATGCAAACATACGATTCTGGTCATGTATATCTTTGCCAACTTAGCACTGGTGTAGGTGGTCTTCACGGGGATGAAATGAGCTACTTTCGTCAAACGATCGACTACAACCCATATTGAGTCATAGCCTGAACGAGTCCTGGGCAATCCCGTGATAAAATCCATGCCTAGTTTATCCCACTTCCATTCGGGTATCGGCAATGGCTGTAGCAATCCTGCTGGCTTCTGATGCTCTGCCTTCACTCTCTGACATACATCACAAACTGCTACATACTCCGCAATATCCTTCTTCATTCCGGTCCACCAGAAAGTATCCTTCAAATCCAAATACATCTTGGTATTTCCTGGGTGAATCGAATACGGTGAATCATGGGCCTCTTGCAAGATCAACTTCCTGATCTCCGGATCATTGGGCACATAAACGCGGTCCTCAAACCATAAGGTATCGTGCTCATCCTCACGAAATCCCTTGGCTTTTCCTTTGCTCATCCTTTCCTTTATCTCGTCAATCTCCTTGTCTGTCTTCTGGGCTTCTCTGATCTTTTCCATCAGGGTAGACTGAATCTCCAATGTTGCTAAATAGCCTCTTGGAACTATCTCCAAACATAGCTCGCGAAGATCCTCGGCTAATAATTTCGGTAACTCTCCGGTCATGAGGGTGTTGAGATGGCTCTTGCGGCTCAACGCGTCTGCTACTACGTTAGCCTTCCCTGGGTGATAATGCAATCTCATATCATAATCCTTAATGAGTTCCAACCATCTCCTTTGCCTGAGATTCAACTCCTTCTGCGTGAAAATGTACTTCAAACTCTTGTGATCCGTGTACACCTCACAATGGTTTCCGATGAGAAAATGTCTCCATGTCTTCAACGCATGCACTACGGCTGCTAACTCCAAATCATGGGTGGCATAATTCTTCTCATGGGGTTTAAGCTGTCGTGAAGCATATGAAACAACTCTTCCCTCCTGCATTAGCACTGCTCCAAGTCCTCGACGTGAAGCGTCGCAATATACTTCATAATCCTTGCGTTGATCTGGCAGAATCAACACTGGTGATCTAACCAAACGTTTCTTCAACTCTTGGAAACTAGCTTCACATTCCTCAGTCCAATTGAACTTGGTGTCCTTCTTTAACAGCTCTGTCATGGGCTTAGCAATCCTCGAGAAATTCTCAATGAACCTCCGGTAGTATCCTGCGAGTCCAAGGAAACTCCGGATTTCTCCAACTGACGTGGGTGATTCCCAGCTTGTTACTGTGTCAACTTTGGCGGGGTCTACTGCTATTCCTTCTCCGGATATAACATGTCCGAGGAATCCAACTTCCTTCAACCAAAACTCACATTTGCTGAACTTGGCGTATAACTGATGTTCTCTGAGCTTCTCAAGTACCAAACGCAAATGTTCCTTATGCTCTTCCTCATTCTTGGAGTAGACTAAAATGTCATCAATGAACACCACGACGAACTTATCCAAAAACTCCATAAAAACTTTGTTCATCAGGTTCATGAAATAGGCAGGTGCGTTAGTCAGACCAAATGACATAACGGTATACTCGTACAGCCCATACCTGGTGGTAAAAGCCGTCTTAGGTATATCCTGCTCTCGAATCTTCAACTGATGGTATCCTGATCGTAGATCGATCTTGGAAAATACCTTAGCTCCTTGTAATCGGTCAAACAGATCATTGATCATCGGCAGTGGGTACTTGTTCTTGATGGTCACTTCATTCAATCCACGATAATCAACAACCATCCTCAACGATCCATCTTTCTTCTCCACTGGAAGTACTGGTGATCCCCAAGGTGACGAACTTGGGAGAATATAGCCTTTATCCATTAATTCTTTAATCTGCTTCTTAATCTCCTCAAAATCTTTTGCGGTCATCCTGTACGGTCTCTTAGATATTGGTCCTGTGCCTGGCAAAAGTTCAATCAGAAACTCAATGTCTCTATCTGGTGGCATGCCTGGCAACTCTTCTGGAAATACATCCGGGTAATCCTTCACCACTGGTACTTCCTCCTGTACAACTCCTGATAAGGAATTCACCTGAGTCCTCTTCGGCATATGCCGGGATACATACTTAATCCTTCTTCCTTCTGGGGTGGTAAGCAAAATCGTCTTACTGGCGCACTCAATGTTCCCTCCATACTTTGATAACCAATCCATGCCTAATATCACATCCAATCCTTGCGATTCCAATACTATTAGGTCCGAGGAAAACTCGTAGTTACCAATCCTTAATGGTAACCGATCACACCATAAACTAGCCATATACTCTGCTCCTGGCGAGGTTACTAACATGGGTGACCTAAGGGCTTGGGTTGGCAGTTTATACTTATCCACAAATCCCCTTGATATGTATGAAATGCGATGCACCAGTATCAAAAAGAACGATTGCAGTAAATGACTTAACCAAAAACTTACCTATTACTGCATCTGGCTGTGCTTCAACCTCCTCCACGCTAACGTGTTCACATGTCCTTTATTGAAAGGGTTCGGCTTCTTCCTAGAGCTTCCATTGCCATTTCCATTCTGGGCTTCAGGACATTCAGTTGCATAATGTCCAGTCTTCTGGCACTTGAAACAAGTAACGTGGCTTAGATCCCTCTTGGCTGGGTTAGATGGGTTATTACGGTTCTGCCCGTTGCTTCCTCCATTCCCATTACCATTCTTGGGTCCACTATGGTTGTGCGAACTACCTCCTCCATGGGTATGCTGAAACTGTCCTCCCGATTTCGGGGTAAAACGTGGCTTCTGCTGAGCTCCAGAATTGTACTTCCCTTGTCATACTTCCTTTTACGGTTTTCAATCTGCTGTTGCTTCCCTTCAATCATGAGAGCTCTATCTACCAACTCCTGGTAGTTTTTGAAGGTTGCTACCATCAACTGCATGCTCAGCTCATCATTGAGTCCTTCGAGAAACTTCTCCTGCTTGGCTGCATCTGTAGCAACGTCATCTGGAGCATAACGTGCTAACTTACTAAATTCCTCCACATACTGGCCTACGGCGCGTCCTCCTTGGCGTAGGTTGCGAAACTCACGCTTCTTCATGGCCATAGCTCCTGCTGAAACATGGGCAGTACGGAAAGCTTGCTGAAACTGGTCCCATGTGACAGTGTCAATAGGGTGTGTGGCTATGTAATTCTCCCACCATGATGCTGCGGGTCCATCAAGCTGATGTGCGGCAAAACGCACTCTCTCCGCATCTGTACATCCTGCAGTGATCAACTCCCTTCCAACTTTGCGGAGCCAATCATCTGCAACAATCGGCTCTGTGCTGCTGGAAAACACCGGCGGATTTAGCCTCAAGAAACGGGCTAAGTGATCAACAGGTGGTGGTGGTGGATTGTTGTTGTTGTTGTTGCCTTGGTTCTGTACTAACACTTGCATCAGGGCATTCTGCTGCTGAATCAACTGAGTGATCTCCGGTGGGAAAACAAATCCGATGTCGCGTCTCGGAGGCATCTGATAGGTTTAGAAAAGATGAGAATTTAGAATAGAATGAGGTCTAGAGGGCAAACACCACCCATATGCTCATGAGACAAACACAATCAATATCACTCAATCAAATCAAACAAGGCATACAATCGATCTAACTATCGTTACAAAGGTGCTCGAACTATACTATATACATGGGGAAATACTACAACTGATTATGGGGGTCTACTAGAAATTTTGATCGGTCGAAGACTCCATGATATCTGCTCCAGCTTCATCCACAAAATCATCTTCACTGGGGTCTGAGTCGGTGTCGTCGATGATGATGTAGTTATTCGGGCAAGTAGAATCGTCATCTTCTCCTCCTGGAGCTGGGTCTCCCATGAATACTCCAATCTTCTTTACCAGGTCGTCATTCTTTTCCAACAACGTGACGATCTCCTCCTCATATCCATCGCGCGTAGCCTTGAGTTCTTCCTCCAACTCCGTGATCTTGGTCAAAGCCTTCTTTAGATCTGTCATGTCTGCGCACATCTAGTTCTCTTGGCGACGAATGTGTTGGTTTTGCTCCTGGATGAAATCTGCAATTGATCCATCCTTCTTGGTGCTGATCATCTCCCATTGCTCATCTCGGCGTCCATAGATCTGATAAATAGTATCCTTAAGCTCCCTGTGGTAGACTTCTCCAATGCGTCCCATAGAGATGTGGGCTGCCATGCTCTTCCCTAAACTCCAGGTTGGTGCATCAAAGGAAAACTCTATAGGCTCGGTGACGGGCGTAAACGTCCTTCCTGGAACTTGAACTTGAATCTTCCAGCGCTCCTCTTCTGGTAGTGTGGCATTGTAAGTCCCGGTGAAGCTTGGAATTCCGATGTTTAGGTACTTAGTGACTTCCTTCAAGTGTCATCCAAAAGGTGTATCTTCATCCGGTTGCATGAACTTGTTCCTTGCATCCGCCATTCCTAAAAGAGTAGAAAGTGGAGAGGAGTCAGAAATGAGAAGAGAGTAGTGTTCTAGGGTTTAAGCTTAGTGGTCGTGTCCTACAGTTAGCATGTGCTCTGATACCACCTTTGTAGCGACCAGACCTCAAACAGTCTGTGCTCTGTGCTTTAGTGTCATCCCTGGATCAGTAATGCTGACACGCACAGTACAAATGGAGGATTTATAACAGAGTAGCAATCACACACTTATTACAACGAGTATCTCAAGAGAGAAATAAGTATGATAAATATGGCATAAGGCCATCTAATACGATAACAGCGGAAGACTTGGAAGAATAGTGAGTCCATCAACTCCAACGGCATCACTGAGTATAAGACCATGACCTAAGGCACCTTACTCGTCATCTGAAAAGTCTGCAACATAAAACATTGCAGCTCGAAAACGGGTCAGCACATGGAATATGCTGGCAATGTAACACATAGAGAGTAATGAACATAATAATGCTATACTACATGCATATATGGCTGGTAGAAGGCTCTATGGTTACAGTTTTGCGAAAAGCCAATTTTTCCCTACTGCAAAGGAATAAATTTTATTTAACTATCATGGTGGTTGTTAAACATTGAGAATGGTTGACAGCATTCACAATCCCAATTAAGTATCATCATTAACCCAACAAAATTAATTAAAGTAACATGGTGATGAGATTCACATAATAATCCAAGTACTAGATACTCAAGATGTCCATAACCGGGGACACGGCTAACCATGATTAGTTTATACACTCTGCAAAGATTTGCGCACTTTTCCCCACAAGACTCGATCTCCTCCGTTGGGATTCTCGCACTTCATGGTGTTTGAGAAACGGATGACCGAGACACAGTCTTTCAGAAGCGTTAACTCTCTACTCCGGGTAGACAGTACCACCTACAAGCCCTACATCTGCTAGTCTACCTCTTCAAGAGCTCACACAACTTAATCAACTATGCTAGAGCCCATAATAGCTTGTGGCTGCACATGAAAGTTTCTAGCATGAATAATCTCATGATCCCTTTGAGCCTAGGTGGCGGTCCTTAGAAAAACAGGCAATCCTGGAATACCCAGGTACCTCAATCCACCCAGATGTGAGTTTTAGTTGCCACCTTAAGTAAACCATTAATTAACAATCTCACATCTGTCTTGGATACACTCACCCAATCCACGTCTACTAGCATAGCATAGCAATACAAGCAAACCTAGAAGTAACTCCCAAGGGTTGGAATAATAAATAGGTAATAGGTACTACCTCAACTACTTCCCAATACCCACAATTTAATTAGATCCTAATCATGCAATGTTTGAGGGTTGGTCTAATGCAATAAAACTGGGTAGTAAAGAAGTATGATCAAAGTTTTACTTGCCTTGCTGATGATCCGTGAAACTTAGAGATTCGAAGTAGCAAGCGGCGCACTCCGGATACTCTATCGCAAACAAACAAGCATACAATAAGCACTCATCAAATGCACAGGTAAAACTCAAATAAAAGATCTAACCAGGAAGTTCAACTTAAGAACTCCGGTTTGCAAAAAGAAACAAATCGAACGAAGCAACGAAAGTCAAACGGCGAAAGAAACAAGCTTCGTTTACTAATCTGGATCCAGGTCAAATTTTACAGTAGCAAAAACTTGTTTGAGTAGGTTAAACGGAAAGAGAATTTCGAGACGAAACTCTAGGCGCTTGAATCGCCTGATTCCGATAAACGAGCGAAAAGATAAACCAGAACAAAAATCTGATCAGAAATCGCGATCTGGAATAATCGCGGAAAATCCGACGAAAAAGAAACTAACGAATAGTTAAACAAACGGACGTTCATTAGCTGTGACAAACCGACGAATACGTTCGTTAAAACAAACGGATCGGTGAACGTTCACTAATTAACTAAACCGATCTAAAAAAATAAACCTAGGGTTTCAAAAAAATAAATAAACCGAACGGTTTTAAAAAAACTGAACGGCGAACGGCGGCGGCTCGGCTACCTCGTCAGGCAGCTCCGGCGGGGTCAGGACGGGGCTCCGGCGGGGTCGGGCGAGGGCGGCGAGGGGCGGCGGGGCTCGGGCGTCGTCGGGGGCGGCGAAGGGTGACGGGGCGGCGGCGTACGGCGTCGGGGCGGCGAGCTCCTTGGGGCGGCGGGGTAGGCTCCGGTGGCGGCGTACGGCGTCGGCTTCGGGAACGGGGCGGGGTGAGGTGAGGTGAGGCGGCGGGGCTCGGGGGGTATATAAGGAGGGGGGTTGCCTTGGGGAAGGGGCGACGGCGGCGGCGTCGTGGCCGTGCGGGAGTCGGGCGGCGGCTCTGTCTCTAGGTGGGAGACGACAGCGGCTGGGCTGGGCCGCGCGGGGAGCTGGGCCGTTGGCTGGGCTTCGGCCCAGTCGACGCGCTCGGCGTTTTTTTAAATAATTTTGCCGAACCTAAAAAAACGTAGAAAAATAAATAAAAATCCAAAAATGCTAAAACTTTTTTTCGCCGTCTAATTAAAATAATTAGAACGAGATGAACATTTTTCTTGGCCCAAAATGCAGTTTTGAAAACGTGCAATTTTTCTAATGCAATTAAAATTGCAAATAAAATCCGAATAAAAATCAAATATTTGATTTTAATATTTTTCCTCCAATATTTCAATTATTTTGGAGAAGTCATATTTTCCCCTCTCATTTATTTTAATATGAAATATTTTTAGGAGAGAAAAATAATTAAAACCAAAAATCCTCGTTTTATTATTTGATAAAAATCAAATATGAAAACCGGGAAAATCCCCAACTCTCTCCGAGGGTCCTTGAGTTGCTTAGGATTTTTTTCGAGGATTTGCCAAAATGCAATAAAATATGCTATGCAATGATGATCTAATGTATAACATTCCAAATTGAAAATTTGGGATGTTACAACTAGAGTCAATAATCTAGTTCACATCGCTATGTGATTAATACCCAAAGAGTACTAAGGTGTGATCATGTTTTGCTTGTGAGATAATTTTAGTCAACGGGTCTGTCACATTCAGATCCGTAAGTATTTTGTAAATTTATATGTCTACAATGCTCTGCACGGAGCTACTCTAGCTAATTGCTCCCACTTTCAATATGTATCTAGACCGAGACTTAGAGTCATCTAGATTAGTGTAAAAACTTGCATCGACGTAACCCTTTACGACGAACCTTTTGTCTCTTCCATAATCGAGAAACATATCCTTATTCCACTAAGGATAATTTTGACCGCTGTCCAGTGATCTACTCCTAGATCACTATTGTACTCCCTTGCCAAAATCAGTGTAGGGTATACAATAAATATGGTACACAGCATGGCATACTTTATAGAACCTATGGCCAAGGCATAGGGAATGACTTTCATTCTCTTTCTATCTTCTGAAGTGGTCGGGCTTTGAGTCTTACTCAATTTCACACCTTGTAACACAGGCAAGAACTCTTTCTTTGACTGTTCCATTTTGAACTACTTCAAAATCTTGTCAAGGTATGTACTCATTGAAAAACTTATCAAGCGTCTTGATCTATCTCTATAGATCTTGATGCTCAATATGTAAGCAGCTTCACCGAGGTCTTTCTTTGAAAAACTCCTTTCAAACACTCCTTTATGCTTTGCAGAATAATTCTACATTATTTCCGATCAACAATATGTCATTCACATATACTTATCAAAAATGCTGTAGTGCTCCCACTCACTTTCTTGTAAATACAGGCTTCACCGCAAGTCTGTATAAAACTATATCCTTTGATAAACTTATCAAAGCGTATATTCCAACTCCGAGATGCTTGCACCAGTCCATAGATGGATCGCTGGAGCTTGCATATTTTGTTAGCACCTTTAGGATTGACAAAACCTTCTGGTTGCATCATATACAACTCTTCTTTAATAAATCCATTAAGGAATGTAGTTTTGTTTATCCATTTGCCAGATTTCATAAAATGTGGCAATTGCTAACATGATTCGGACAGACTTAAGCATAGATACGAGTGAGAAACTCTCATCGTAGTCAACACCTTAAACTTGTCGAAAACCTTTTGCGACAATTCTAGCTTTGTTGATAGTAACACTACTATCAGCGTCCGTCTTCCTCTTGAAGATCCATTTAATCTCAATGGCTCGACGATCATTGGGCTAGTCAATCAAAGTCCATACTTTGTTCTCATACATGGATCTGATCTCAGATTTCATGGCCTCAAGCCATTTTGCGGAATCTGGGCTCACCATCGCTTCTTCATAGTTCGTAGGTTCGTCATGGTCTAGTAACATAACCTCCAGAACAGGATTACCGTACCACTCTGGTGCGGATCTCACTCTGGTTGACCTACGAGGTTCGGTAGTAACTTGATCCGAAGCTTCATGATCATCATCATTAACTTCCTCACTAATTGGTTTAAGCATCACTGGAACTGATTTCAGTGATGAACTAATTTCCAATTCGGGAGCAGGTACAATTACCTCATCAAGTTCTAATTTCCTCCCACTCACTTCTTTCGAGAGAAACTCCTTCTCTAGAAAGGATCCATACTTAGCAACGAATGTCTTGCCTTCGGATCTATGATAGAAGGTGTACCCAACTGTCTCCTTTGGGTATCCTTTGAAGACACATTTCTCCGATTTGGGTTTGAGCTTATCAGGATGAAACTTTTCACATAAGCATCGCAACCCCAAACTTTAAGAAACGACAACTTTGGTTTCTTGCCAAACCACAGTTCATAAGATGTCGTCTCAACAGATTTAGAAGGTACCCTATTTAACGTGAATGCAGTTGTCTGTAATGCATAACCCCAAAATGATAGTGGTAGATCGGTAAGAGACATCATATATCGCACCATATCTAATAAAGTACGGTTACGATGTTCGGACACACCATTACACTGTGGTGTTCCAGGTGGTGTGAGTAGTGAAACTATTTCACATTGTTTTAACTGAAGGCCAAACTCGTAACTCAAATACTCTTCTCCACGATCAGATCGTAGAAACTTTATTTTCTTGTTATGATGATTTTCCACTTCACTCTGAAATTATATGAACTTTTCAAATGTTTCAGACTTCTGTTTCATTAAGTAGATATACCCATATCTGCTCAAATCATCTGTGAAGGTCAGAAAATAACGATACCCGCCGCTAGCCTCAACACTCATCAGATCGCATACATCAGTATGCATTATTTCCAATAATTCAGTTGCTCGCTCCATTGTTCCGGAGAACGGAGTCTTAGTCATCTTGCCCATAAGGCATGGTTCGCAAGCATCAAGTGATTCATAATCAAGTGATTCCAAAGCCCATCAGCATGGAGTTTCTTCATGCGCTTTACACCAATATGACCTAAACGGCGGTGCCACAAATAAGTTGCACTATCATTATTAACTTTGCATCTTTTGGCTTCAATATTATGAATATGTGTATCACTACGATCGAGATCCAACGAACCATTTTCATTGGGTGTGTAACCATATAAGGTTTTATTCATGTAAACAGAACAACAATTATTCTCTAACTTAAATGAATAACCGTATTGCAATAAACATGATCAAATCATATTCATGCTCAACACAAACACCAAATAACAGTTATTTAGGTTCAACACTAATCCCGAAAGTATAGGGAGTGTGCGATGATGATCATATCAATCTTGGAACCACTTCCAATACACATCGTCACTTCATCCTTAACTAGTTTCTGTTCATTATGCAACTCCCGTTTCGAGTTACTACTCTTTAGCAACTGAACCAGTATCAAATACCGAGGGGTTGCTACGAACACTAGTAAAATACACATCAATAATTTGTATATCAAATATACCTTTGTTCACTTTGCCATCCTTCTTATCCACCAAATACTTGGGGCAGTTTCGCTTCTAGTGACCAGTCCCTTTGCAGTAGAAGCACTTAGTCTCAGGCTTAGGTCCAGACTTGGGCTTCTTCACTTGAGCAGCAACTTGCTTGCCGTTCTTCTTGAAGTTCCCCTTCTATCCCTTTGCCCTTTTCTTGAAACTAGTGGTCTTGTTAACCATCGACACTTGATGCTCTTTCTTGATTTCTACCTTCGTCGATTTCAGCATCGCGAAGAGCTCGGAATTACTTTTGTCATCCCTTGCATACTATAGTTCATCACGAAGTTCTACTAACTTGGTGATGGTGACTAGAGAATTCTGTCAATCACTATTTTATCTGGAAGATTAACTCCCACTTGATTCAAGCGATTGTAGTACCCAGACAATCTGAGCACATGCTCACTGCTTGAGCTATTCTCCTCCATCTTTTAGCTATAGAACTTGTTGGAGACTTCATATCTCTCAACTCGGGTATTTGCTTGAAATATTAACTTCAACTCCTGGAACATCTCATATGGTCCATGACGTTCAAAACGTCTTTGAAGTCCCAATTCTAAGCCGTTAAGCATGGTGCACTAAACTATCAAGTAGTCATCATATTGAGCTAGCCAAACGTTCATAACGTCTGCATCTGCTCCTCAATAGGTCTGTCACCTAGCGGTGCATCAAGGACACAATTCTTCTGTGCAGCAATGAGGATAATCCTCAGATCACGGATCCAATCCGCATCATTGCTACTAACATCTTTCAACTTAGTTTTCTCAGGAACATATAAAAATTAAACGGGGAGCAACATCGCGAGCTATTGATCTACAACATAGATATGCTAATACTACCAGGACTAAGTTCATGATAAGTTAAAGTTCAATTAATCATATTACTTAAGAACTCCCACTTAGATAGACATCCCTCTAATCATCTAAGTGATCACGTGATCCAAATCAACTAAACCATGTCTGATCATCACGTGAGCTGGAGTAGTTTTCAATGGTGAACATCACTATGTTGATCATATCTACTATATGATTCACGCTCGACCTTTCGGTCTCAGTGTTCCGAGGCCATATCTGCATATGCTAGGCTCATCAAGTTTAACCTGAGTATTCCGCGTGTGCAAAACTATCTTGCACCCGTTGTATTTGAACGTAGAGCCTATCACACCCGATCATCACGTGGTGTCTTAGCACGAAGAACTTTCGCAACGGTGCATACTCAGGGAGAACACTTATACCTTGAAATTTAGTGAGAGATCATCTTATAATGCTACCGTCGTTCTAAGCAAAATAAGATGCATAAAAGATAAACATCACATGCAATCAATATAAGTGATATGATATGGCCATCATCATCTTGTGCTTGTGATCTCCATCTCCGAAGCACCGTCATGATCACCATTGTCACTGGCGCGACACCTTGATCTCCATCGTAGCATCGTTGTCGTCTCGCCAATCTTATGCTTCTACGACTATCGCTACCGCTTAGTGATAAAGTAAAGCATTACATGGCGATTGCATTGCATACAATAAAGCGACAACCATATGGCTCCTGCCAGTTGCCGATAACTCGGTTACAAAACATGATCATCTCATACAATAAAATATAGCATCATGCCTTGACCATATCACATCACAACATGCCCTGCAAAAACAAGTTAGACGTCCTCTACTTTGTTGTTGCAAGTTGTACGTGGTTGCTACGGGCTGAGCAAGAACCGTTCTTACCTACGCATCAAAACCACAACGATAGTTCGTCAAGTTAGTGCTGTTTTAACCTTCTCAAGGACCGGGCGTAGCCACACTCGGTTCAATTAAAGTTGGAAAAACTGACACCCGCCAGCCACCTGTGTGCAAAGCACGTCGGTAGAACCAGTCTCGCGTAAGCGTACGCGTAATGTCGGTCCGGGCCGTTTCATCCAACAATACCGCCGAACCAAAGTATGACATGCTGGTAAGCAGTATGACTTGTATCGCCCACAACTCACTTGTGTTCTACTCGTGCATATAACATCTACGCATAAAACCAGGCTCGGATGCCACTGTTGGGGAACGTAGTAATTTCAAAAAAATTCCTACGCACACACAGGATCATGGTGATGCATAGCAACGAGAGGGAGAGTGTTGTCCACGTACCCTCGTAGACCGAAAGCGAAAGCGTTAGCACAACGCGGTTGATGTAGTCGTACGTCTTCACGATCCGACCGATCAAGTACCGAACGTACGACACCTCCGAGTTCAGCACATGTTCAGCTTGATGACGTCCCTCGAACTCCGATCCAGCCAAGCTTTGAGGGAGAGTTCCGCCAACACGACGGCGTGGTGACGATGATGATGTTCTACCGACGCAGGGCTTCGCCTAAGCACCGCTACGATATTATCGATGTGGACTATGGTGGAGGGGGGCACCACACACGGCTAAGAGGTCCAAGGGATCAATTGTTGTGTCTATGGGGTGCCCCCTGGCCACGTATATAAAGGAGTGGAGGAGGGGGAGAGGGCCGGCCCCTATGGCGCGCCCTGGAGGAGTCCTACTCCCCCGGGAGTAGGATTCCCCCTTCCAAGTAGTAGGAGTAGGAGTCAAGGAAAGGGAAGAGGGAAGAGAAGGAAGGAGGGGGCGCCGCCCCTCCCCCTAGTCCAATTCGGACTAGTCAATGGGGAGGGGGCGTGGCCTGCCTCTCTCTCTCTCCCCTAAAGCCCAATAAGGCCCATATATTTCTTCCCCCGTATTCCCGTAACTCCCCGGTACTCTGAAAAATACCCGAACCACTCGGAACCTTTCCGATGTCCGAATATAGTTGTCCAATATATCGATCTTTACGTCTCGACCATTTTGAGACTCCTCTTCATGTCCCCGATCTCATCCGGGACTCCGAACTACCTTCGGTACATCAAATCACATAAAGTCATAATATAACCGTCATCGAACTTTAAGGGTGCGGACCCTATGGGTTCGAGAACTATGTAGACATGACCGAGACACGTCTCCGGTCAATAACCAATAGCGGAACCTGGATGCTCATATTGGATCCCACATATTCTATGAAGATCTTTATCGGTCAAACCGCATAACAACATACGTTGTTCCCTTTGTCATCGGTATGTTACTTGCCCGAGATTCGATCGTTGGTATCTCAATACCTAGTTCAATCTCATTACCGGCAAGTCTCTTTACTCGTTCCGTAATACATCATCCCGCAACTAACTCATTAGTTGCAATGCTTGCAAGGCTTATATTGATGTGTATTACCGAGTGGGCCCAGAGATACCTCTCCGACAATCGGAGTGACAAATCCTAATCTCGAAATACGCCAACCCAACAAGTACCTTAGGAGACACCTGTAGAGCACCTTTATAATCACCCAGTTACGTTGTGACGTTTGGTAGCACACAAAGTGTTCCTCCAGTAAACGGGAGTTGCATAATCTCATAGTCATAGGAACATGTATAAGTCATGAAGAAAGAAATAGCAGAATACTAAACGATCGAGTGCTAAGCTAACGGAATGGGTCAAGTCAATCACATCATTCTCCTAATGATATGATCCCGTTAATCAAATGACAACTCATGTCCATAGCTAGGAAACTCAACCATCTTCGATTAACGAGCTAGTCAAGTAGAGGCATACTAGTGACATTATGTTTGTCTATGTATTCACACATGTACTAAGTTTCCGGTTAATACAATTCTAGCATGAATAATAAACATTTATCATGAAATAAGGAAATAAATAATAACTTTATTATTGCCTCTGGGGCATATTTCCTTCACCGAGGGCGAAGATCGTCGGAAGTGTGGAGCAGCAGGAGGAGACTACTACCTTGTTGAAGAGGACTGGCATCATCGTCGAGAAACTTATGGACGAGAATGCCATGTTGTGCATCGAGCGCAGAAGGCTGGTGGAGGAATCCGTGGATGCTCTCAAGCAGCATCTTGAGGACAAGAAAGAACTCATCGCCACTCGCCGTAGAGACTAGTTCCCGCGGCCTGCAACAACGCATCAAGAAAGTAGAGATCAGCGAGCCAGATCGTTGTCTTCCTTCTTCTTTTGCCCTTGTGTATTTCGGGCGTTGCCGCATGTGGCTTTTTTTAATTATGTTCCTAAATATGTAAGACAATTATTATATTCATCATGCTTGCTATAAGTCGTAGTCGATGCTATATAGGTCCGTCAGATCTTACATCAAGATCCGTGCAAAACTTTCTTTTCAGATTTTCATTTTTCTCTATTAAATCTCAGTCCAATGAGACATAGCCACGTCGTGAAACAGGGGCTCGGGCGCCATTAATGGAGACGTTGGGAGGGAGGTGCGTGGCGGATAGAGGTCAAAGGGCTCTCCTCCCGATGAGCACGCGCAGGGGTCTGATCGCACGCCTCCTGTACTCAAATAGCTACCCCGCATGACACCTCCTAGCCAATAAAAAAGGGGACGCGTGGCGGCACGTAATTGGTAAGTAGAACGCCCACGGTTTCAATAATACTTGTGTTTCTGATTTGTAACGTGACAACACTTTTTCCAAAATGACTTTGTTGATTGTTAATGTGTGCGCCTTCGCAAATTGGACAGAAAAATTACCACAACATGTTGGTGCCATGTTATGACACCATGCCAAGTTTCATGATTTTCAGGCGTGTTTTGGATTTACAGGAATTAAAAAACCAAGTTTCTCAATTTTTCCGGCCGAGCCACGATGCCTAGATGTTTGAATTTCATTCCCATTTCTTGCATGAGACCTAGAAATTCACCCAAGGACACACATGTGATTTTTAAACCAACTTTGGTGCACTGGAGCATGTGCTTGTAGTTCAAATTTGAATGATGCACATTAAATGCCCAGAAATTCAATTAATGTATAAAAAGGCCAAACGAACCCGGAATAATTCCAAATTTTAGCACGTACTTCTATTTGGTCTAATCTGCCTGTGTAAAAAAATTAAGGCGGGAGAAGGCAGTGTACGTATGTCGTTTCGCACACGGAGGAGACACGTTCCCTCTCCGAACCACGAGCCTTCTTGAGAGAAGCTCCGGTTTGCAAGAAGCTTATACCAAAGCTTGTCCCAATTCGGCCAAAAAAATTACCGCAGCATGTTGGTGCCATGTCATGACACCATGCCAAGTTTCATGATTTTCAGGCGTGTTTTGGATTTACATGAATTAAAAAAAACAAGTTTCTCAATCTTTTTGGCCGATCCACGACGCCCAGATGTTTGAATTTCATTCCCATTTCTTGCATGGGACCTAGAAATTCACCCAAGGACACACATGTGATTTTTCAACCAACTTTGGTGCACTGGAGCATGTGCTTGTAGTTAAAATTTGAATTATGCACATTAAATGCCCAGAAATTCAATTAATGTATAAAAAAGGCCAAATGAACCTGGAATAATTCCAAAATTTAGTACGATACTTCTATTTGGTCTAAACTGCCTGTGTAAAAAAAATTACCATGGCATGTTGATGCCGCTCCATGATAGCACATGCGAGTGTAAAAATATTTACCACGGCATGTTGATGCCGCTCCATGATAGCATGCCCAGTTTCATGAATTTGAGACGAGTTTTGGATTTACTAGAATTTCAAAACAAGGTATCTCAATGTTTTGCCGACAATCAACAGTGCCCTGGTGTTTGAAATTCATTCCCATTTCTTTCATGGGACCTAAGCATGCACCAAAGGACACAGATTTGATTTTTCAATCAGTTTATATGCACTGGAGCATGTGCATGTATTTCAAAATTGAATTATGCACATAAAATGCCTAGAAAACCCAGTTAATGTATAAAAATGTCCAAACGAACCCCAAAAAATTCCAAAACTTAACACAACACTCCTATTGTTCTATGTCTACACTAGAAAATTTTTGACAGCAATAAGAGGCAACGGATATCATTTCGTCCCCAAAGGTGGCACATTCCCTACCGAAACCATCAGGCTTGTTGTGAGAAGCTCTGGTTTGTGAGAAGCTTATACCCAAACCTGCCCCAAATGGGACAATTTTTTTACCATGGCATGTTGATGCCGCTCCATGATACCGTGCCAAGTTTCATGAATTTCAGACGAGTTTTGGATTTACTAGAATTTAAAAGCCAGGTATCTCAACATTTTGCCGGCAATCAACAGTGCCCTGGTGTTTGAAATTCATTCCATTTCTTGCATGGGACCTAAGCATGCACCCAAGGACACAGATTTGTTTTTTCAACCAATTTATGTGCACTAGAGTATGTGCATGTATTTCAAATTTTAATTATGCACATAAAATGCCTAGAAAACCTAGATAATGTATAAAAATGTCCAAACAAACCCCGAAAAATTCCAAAACTTAACACAACACTCCTATTGTTCTATGATGACACTAGAAATGTTTTGAAAGCAATAAGAGGCAACATATATCGTTTCATCCCCAAAGATGGCACGTTCCCTACCGAAATCATCAAGCTTGTTGTGAGAAGCTTATACCCAAACCTGCCCCAAATGGGACAAATTTTTTACCACAACATGTTGATGCCGGTCCATGATAGCATGCCAAGTTTCATGAATTTCAAATGAGTTTTGGATTTACTAGAATTTAAAAACCAGGTATCTCAATGTTTTGCCGGCAATCAACAGTGCCCTGGTGTTTGAAATTCATTCCATTTCTTGCATGGGACCTAAGCATGCACCCATGGACATAGATTTGATTTTCAACCAATTTATATGCACTGGAGCATGTGCATGTATTTCAAATTTGAATTATGCACATAAAATACCTAGAAAACCCAGTTAATGTATAAAAATGTGCAAACGAACCCCAAAAATTCCAAAACTTAACAAAACTCTCTTGTTGTTCTATGTTGACACTAGAATTTTTTTAAAAGCAATTAGAGGCAACATATATAGTTTCATCCGCAAAGGTGGCATGTTCCCTACCGAAACCATCAGGCTTGCTGTGAGAAGCTTATACCCAAACCTGCCCCAAATGGGACAAAAAATTTACCATGGCATGTTGTTGCCACTCCATGATACCATGCCAAGTTTCATGAATTTCCGACGAGTTTTGGATTTACTAGAATTTAACAACCAGGTATCTCAATGTTTGCGGCCGAGTGACGGTGGCAGGGTGTTTGACATTCATTATCATTTCTTGCATGGGACCTAAGCATGCAACCAAGGACACGGGTTTGATTTTTCAACCAATTTATATGCATTAGAGCATGTGCATGTAGTTCAAATTTGAATTATGCACATAAATGCATTGAAAACTCAATTAATGTATAAAAATGTCCAAACGAACCCCCAAAAATTCCAAAAATTAACACAACACTCCTGTTGTTCTATGTTGACACTAGGAAAATAATTGAAATCAAGAAGAGGCAACGGATATCGTTTCATCCAGAAAGGTGAAATGTTCCCTACCGAAACCATCACACTTGTTGTGAGAAGCATATACCCAAACCTGCCCCAAATGGGACAAATTTTTTACCACAACATGTTGATGCCGCTCCATGATAGCATGCCAAATTTCATGAATTTCGGACGACTTTTGGATTTACTAGAATTACAAAAGCAAGCATGTCGATGTTTGCCGGAGAGCCACGATGCCGTGGTGTTCGAGATTCATCCCCATTTCTTGCATGGGACATAAGCATAAACCCATGGACACATATATGATTTTACAACCCATGTTGGTGCACCAGAGCATGTGCATGTAGTTTAATTTTGAATTGTGCACCTGAAATGGCTAGAAAACCAATTTAATGTATAAAATGTCCAAATGAACCCTGAATAATTCCAATTCTTTTACGACACACATATAGTTGCATGTTCCCTGCAGATAAAAGTTCTAGCCATTCAAACACCATCCATTGCTGTTGTGACCCCATTACGTAATTCAAATCAAGATGAAAAATCAAGTAGATCCCACACAGTTTATTATCACCAACCCTGTGAGATGCAGTAAAAAAATCCTGGAGCACCGTCGGTGTATAGTACGCCTATGGCTTACGCGAGAAGGTGCATCGGCTATAGTCCACAGCCGGCATGTCAAGCACACTAGCTCGCTCCCCAAATACTCCCGCCTCTGCATCCCTCGCAATCTTGAAAATATTACTGCCTCGTAATCTCGAAAATATCTACCGCCTGGAAGGTTTTAATGTTTGATAGCACACGATTAGTATGTGCGGACCGTGTGCGATGTCTGTTACTCCCACTCTGCTTCAGTCCCTTGATTCAAATTTTTAGTAGCCCCGACATTTTACTCCCGCCTTTGCATCCCTCGCAATCTCAAAAATATCTGCTCGCCCTTGATCCAAATTTTCAGTAGCCCCGCCTTGTTACTCCCGCCTAGTAAAATTTTCAGTTGCCGCAGTATTTCCTCAAACACCACCTTGCCCCCCCTCCACACACACCACACACTCCCCAAAACCTCCGCTCACACCGACACACACCACCCCCGAAACCATTGGTAGGTCGCCGCCATCGCCACCGCCTCCATCCTCAACCTCTGCCTGTGCGATAGGGAGCTCGAGGAGCCAATGGCCAAAAAGAGGTTTATTGCGGCATTTTCGCCCGACGTCGGTGAGGTGGCCGCCGAGGTGTCCCCGTCGTCCTCTGCGGGCTCGATCCGCCGTCGCCGGTCTCCTGATCCGCCCGCCGCCGCGCCCCTACACCGGTTCGAGGACTTCGCCGTCCTCCCTCCGACCCGGCAGTGGACGAGGTCCTACCTTGGGATCCGGCAGCGGCGGTGGGGGACGTGGGTCGCCGAGATTACTGATCGGGAGACCCACACCTGCCGGTGGCTTGGTAGTTTCCACACGGCCGAGTGATACGTCTCCGTCGTATCTACTTTTCCAAACACTTTTGCCCTTCTTTTGGACTTTAACTTGCATGATTTGAATGGAACTAACCCGGACTGACGCTGTTTCCAGCAGAATTGCCATGGTGTTATTTTGTGCAGAAACAAAAGTTCTCGGAATGACCTGAAACTTCACGGAGATTATTTTTGGAAATAATAAAAAATACTGGTGAAAAAATCAAGGCCAGGGGGCCCACACCCTGTCCATGAGGGTGGGAGGCGCGTATGCCCCCTGGGCGCGCCCCCTGCCTCGTGGCCCCCTGGTGCTCCACCGACCTCAACTCCAACTCTATATATTCACGTTCGGGGAGAAAAAATCAGAGAGAAGGATTCATCGCGTTTTACGATACAGAGCCGCCGCCAAGCCCTAATCTCTCTCGGGAGGGCTGATTTGGAGTCCGTTCAGGGCTCCGGAGAGGGGAATCCATCGCCATCGTCATCATCAACAATCCTCCATCACCAATTTCATGATGCTCACCGCCGTGCGTGAGTAATTCCATCATAGGCTTGCTGGACGGTGATGGCTTGGATGAGATTGATCATGTAATCGAGTTAGTTTTGTTAGGGTTTGATCCCTAGTATCCACTATATTCTGAGATTGATGTTGCTATGACTTTGCTATGCTTAATGCTTGTCACTAGGGCCCGAGTGCCATGATTTCAGATCTGAACCTATTATGTTTTCATGAATATATGTGAGTTCTTGATCCTATCTTGCAAGTCTATAGTCACCTACTATGTGTTATGATCCGACAGCCCCGAAGTGACAATAATCAGGACCACTCCCGGTGATGACCATAGTTTGAGGAGTTCATGTATTCACTGTGTGTTAATGCTTTGGTCCGGTACTCTATTAAAAGGAGGCCTTAATATCCCTTAGTTTCCAATAGGACCCTGCTGCCATGGGAGGGTAGGACAAGAGATGTCATGCAAGTTCTTTTCCATAAGCACGTATGACTATATTCGGAATACATGCCTACATTACATTGATGAATTGGAGCTAGTTCTGTGTCACCCTATGTTATAACTGTTGCATGAATAATCGCATCCGGCATAATTCTCCATCACCGATCCAATGCCTACGAGATTTTCACATATTGTTCTTCGCTTATTTACTTTTCCGTTGCCACTGTTACAATCACTACAAAACTATCACCGTTACTTTTATCACCGTTACCGTTACTTCCATACTACTTTGCTACTAAATACTTTGCTGCAGATATTAAATTATCCAGGTTTGGTTGAATTGACAACTCAACTGCTAATACTTGAGAATATTCTTTGGCTCCCCTTGTGTCGAATCAATAAATTTGGGTTGAATACTCTACCCTCGAAAACTGTTACGATCCCCTATACTTGTGGGTTATCAAGACTATTTTCTGGCGCCGTTTCCGGAGAGCATAGCTCTATTCTTTGAGTCACTTGGGATTTATATCTGCTGGTCACTATGAAGAACTTGAAAGACGAGAAAACTAAAATTTATCCCTCAACTACGAGGGGAGGTAAGGAACTGCCATCTAGCTCTGCACTTGATTCACCTCCTATTTTGAGTAAGCTTGCGACACCTAAACCTGCTTCTGCTATTAATTCTGATATGCCGCACGTTATTGATGATGCCACTTCTGCTATGCATGATACTTATGATGAAACTACTTCTATGCTTGATACTATTGTGCCACTTGGTGAATTTCTTGATGAACAACTTGCTAGGGCTAGAGAGAATGAAATTATTGAAACTGATAATATGATGAAGATCTCCCCCTAAATATGAATTGCCTGTTGTGCCCGAGGGCTATGTTATGGATGAAGAAACTGCTAGGGACTTTCTTGCTTGCAATGATAGAAGTGATCTTAAGGAATTATTAGCTAAGCTGAAACAAAAATCTCTGAATGCTAGAATGAAACATGACCCTGCTTATGCTACTTCACCTATCTGTGTTACTGATAAGGATTATGAATTCTCTGTCGACCCTGATATAATTACTTTGGTTGAATCTGATCCTTTCTATGGCTATGAATCTGAAACTGTTGTGGCACATCTTACTAAATTAAATGATATAGCCACCCTGTTCATTAATGATGAGAAAACTCGCTACTATTATATCCTTAAAATATTTCCGTTCTCATTAAAGGGTGATTCTAAGATATGGTCTAATTCTCTTGATCCTGGTTGTGTGTGTAGTTCCCAGGATATGATTTATTACTTCTCTGCTAAATATTTCCCCGCTCATAAGAAACAAGCTGCTTTAAGGGATATATATAATTTTGTGCAAATTGAAGAAGAGAGTCTCCCACAAGCTTGGGGGAGGCTTCTCCAATTACTTAATGCTTTGCCTGATCATCCTCTCAAGAAAAATGAAATACTTGATATCTTTTATAATGGACTAACCGATGCTTCCAGAGACCACCTGGATAGTTGTGCTGGTTGTGTTTTCAGGGAAAGAACAACTGATGAAGCTGAAATTCTATTGAATAATATGTTGACAAATGAAAACAATTGGACACTTCCTGAACCAACTCCTAAGCCAACTCCGAAGAAGAGGGGTGTTCTATTTCTCAGTCCTGAAGATATGCAAGAGGCAAAGAAATCTATGAAAGAAAAAGGTATAAAAGCTGAAGATGTTAAGAATTTACCTCCTGTTGAAGAAATACATGCTCTTAATTTACATCCTGTTGAAGAAATACATGGTCTTGATAACCCGACACATGTAGTAAAGGTAAATTCTCTCTATAGATATGATAAAGCTGAAATCCCTCCTACTAAGGTTGCTAGCCAATGTTTAGATGAGTTTGATGATTTTATGGTTAAACAAGAAAACTTCAATGCTTATGTTGGTAGACAATTGAAACACAATGCTGATATGCTTGAACACTTGGGCGATTATATGTCTAGAGTTAAAGGTGCACTTAAACTCATTAGTAAACATGCTTCTATGGTTACCACTCAAGTAGAACAAGTACTTAAAGCTCAGAATGACTTGCTCAATGAATTAAATAGTAAGAATAATGATTTTGCTGTTAGAGTTGCAACTAGAGGGGCTAAAGTGACTCAGGAACCTTTGTATCCTGAGGGCCACCCTAAGAGAATTGAGCAGGATTCTCAGAGACATAATGTAGATGTACCTAGTCCTTCTAAGAGGAAGAAAAAGAAAAATGATAGGACTTTGCATGCTTCTAGTGAACCTGTTGTTGACACATCTGAGAATCCTAATGATATTTCTATTTCTGATGCTGAAACACAATCTGGTAATGAACATGAACGTAGTGATAATGTTAATAATGATGTTCATGTAGATGCTCAACCTAGCAATGACAATGATGTAGAGATTGTACCTGCTATTGCTCTTGATAACCCACAATCAAAGAATCAACGTTATGATAAGAGAGACTTTGTTGCTAGGAAGCACGGTAAAGAAAGAGAGCCATGGGTTCAGAAACCTATGCCCTTTCCTCCTAAACCATCCAAGAAAAAGGATGATGAGGATTTTGAGCGCTTTGCTGAAATGATTAGACCTATCTTTTTGCGTATGCGTTTGACTGATATGCTCAAAATGAATCCTTATGCTAAGTATATGAAAGAAATTGTTACAAATAAAAGAAAGATACCAAAAGCTGAGATTTCCACTATGCTTTCTAATTATACTTTTAAGGGTGGAATACCAAAGAAACTTGGAGATCCAGGGGTACCCACTATACCATGCTCCATTAAAAGAAATTATGTTAGAACTGCTTTATGTGATCTTGGAGCCGGTGTTAGTGTTATGCCTCTCTCTTTATATCGTAGACTTGATTTGAATAAGTTGACACCTACAGAAATATCTTTGCAAATGGCCGATAAATCAACTGCTATACCTGTCGGTATTTGTGAGGACGTGCCTGTTGTGGTTGCAAACGTTACTATTTTAATAGACTTTGTTATTCTTGATATTCCCGAGGACGATAGTATGTCTATTATTCTTGGAAGACCTTTTTTGAATACTGCAGGGGCTGTTATTGATTGCAACAAAGGCAATGTCACTTTTCATGTTAATGCAATGAGCATACGGTACACTTTCCGTGGAAACAACCTCAAGTTCATAGTATAAACTCTGTTGGAAAAAGTACGTCAATTATTATTGGAGGTTTTGAATTTCCTCTTCCTACTGTCAAAAAGAGAGATGATATTCTTATTATTGGGGACGTGAATATCCCCGTTGAGGTAACATAGTGTTATTCGAAATTTCTCCGGTTTCATGCAATTCGGAATGAGTTTGTTAACAAGACCTGATCAACCTTTTTAGCGGATTCCTTTTGATGAGCATGGGATGGATGAAGTTAGAAAGCACAACCTTCTATACCCTCCTTCTACTTTCTGTTATTTAGTTGAAATTAAGCAAAAATAGTATTTTCTATCATTTTTGTGAATTATCCGTGCAATAAAAAATACCCTGAAAATAAAAATTCTCCGAATGCCCCGAAATTGAAATATGATTTTTTCTAGAATATTTGAGAATATCTGGCACTGAGAACACAACAGGGGGAGCAAGCACCTGGCCACGAGGGTCCAGGGCGCGCCCACCCCCCCTGGGCGCGCCCCCTGCCTCGTGGGCCCATGGTGGCTCCCCTCCACTTATTCCTGCACCCACACACTCCTTCTTCCTCCCAAAAAAATCACCAACCAGCTCAAGCACGAGTTCTTGCTCATCTTGCTCCATTTTCGATCTCCTTGCTCAAAGCTCCACTCACAAAACTGCTTTGGGGGATTGTTCTTCGGTATGTGACTCCTCCAATGGTCCAATTAGTTTTTGTTCTAGTGCTTTATTTATTGCAAATTTTTGCTGCTTAGGTGACCAGGTTCTTGAGCTTGCATGTCAAATTTGTTTGGTCCCAAGTAGTTCTAATGCATGATATGGTCTCTAGGCACTTGTGGGAGTAGTTACTATCAATTTTGTTGAGTTTGGTTTACTTTTATTTTGAAGTTACTAAAATTTCCAGAAATTTTTCAGAGGAAGAAATATGTTTAGGAAAATGTACCAAGGTGGTCCTTCAAGGAAGCAAGGACCGAGGCTCGCAATACGCGATGCGGACGATGAACCACCGAGGGAAGCTCAGGTGCGGGCTTGCGAATGGCCGTCAGAGGACTTTATGGATCGAGCAGAAATCAAGGATGAATTTTACGCATATGTGCTTAACGCTGATCTTGAGAGCTTCGAGGCAGATAAGTGCCGTCAGTATCACTATCTCACTGATTCCTTTGTGAGAAGGTTTGAATTTTCATCATCACGCAATTCTCAAACTGTCCTGTTTGATCTTTATGAAAATTCTTATACTATGGACTTAGAGGATTTTAATACTGCTTGCAAACTTCCACAATGGGGTAGCACTAGTGAGCCTCGCAAATCTGAGCTTAGAGATTTTTTTGCTAGTATAACTGTGGGGGAGTCTAGAGATATAACACAAGCTACCATAGGGAGCATTCATTTTCCTGCTATACATTATTTTGCTCTCTTCATAGGTAGGTGCATAAATGGTAAGGATGAAGCATGTCACATGTGTGTCCCTGACCTCAGTGTTCTCAGGAGTGCTGTATTAGGAGATAAACATTATAATTTGGGAGCCATTGTTGCACGTAGGTTGCATAATAATAGATTTAATGGAGATTTCTTTGGTGGAATTTATGCAACCCGTCTAGCTAATTTTCTTGATATACCGATACGTGAGTATGATATTGAGTTGCCCACTATTTATTTAGATTATGAGGCTATGGTTCGTCATCAGTTTGTTGAGAGGAACAATCAGTTCCTCCAATACCGTCATCTTTGACAGACGACACACCTGTCACGTCGCTCTCCCTGCTCCTACTTTCTTTGACTTTCAGGCAAAGGGGAGATATTTCATAACCAGGGAGGTGGCAAATGAGTACGAGAGGAGGACGAGGGAAGCTCGCCTCCAAGATGCAGCTCATGATGCAATAGCCGCTGCATCTCAGTACGACCCCAACTATAACTTTGGATATCCGCCAGGCCAGCCGTGGCAATAGACCAACTTAGGCCAAAAGCCTAAGCTTGGGGGAGTACGTATTTCCCACTGACATTACATTTATGTTCACACACTCATTCCAGTTGTCGGTGCTCATACTTTTTCATTGTACTATCCATACTAGTTTATTTTCCTTTTTATGCTTTCTTCTTGTGTGTTTGAAAAACTTTAGAAAAAACAAAAAAAATTAGTTGTAGCTTTTAGCTAGTTTACTTTCCTTGCCTGTAGTAGTAATAATTAAAAGAAAACCCAAAAATATTTCCTGTTCTTCTTTTGCTTGTTGGGAGCTTTCCCGTGTAAATAGTTTTATTTCTTTTCTTTCCTTTGGGGGTTGAGAGGAGAAGACTATAATGAAAATGTTGAAGTGGCTCTTATATGCATTGTTGTTGATTTAACCAAGAGCCCATATTGCCTTGTCTTCTCCTATTTATTGAATGCTCGCAGATTCCAGCTTAGTCCAATGCACGTGCACTATTATTATTATACACACCGTTCGGTCGTGCAAGTGAAAGGCAATTATGACGATATATGATGGACTGATTGAGATGAGAGAAGCTGGTATGAACTCGACCTCTCTTGTTTTTGTAAATATGATTAGTTCATCGTTCCTGATTCAGCCTATTATGAATAAACATGTTTGCAATGATAATTAGAGATTATAGTTGCTTATGCCATGATTAATTAGCTAGGAGTTTATAATGGTTTATCTTGCATGCCAACATGCTATTAAAATGGTTGTGATGTGGTATGATAGGGTGGTATCCTCCTTTGAATGATTCAAGTGACTTGACTTGGCACATGTTCACACATGTAGTTGAAACAAATCAACATAGCCTTCATGATATTTATCTTCATGGTGGATTATATCCTACTCATGCTTGCACTCAATGTTTAGTAATTTTAATGCATGTTCATGACTGTTGTCGCTCTCTAGTTGGTTGCTTCCCAGTCTTTTTCTAGCCTTCACTTGTACTAAGCGGGAATACTGCTTGTGCATCCAATCCCTTAAACCCCAAAGTTATTCCATATGAGTCCACCATACCTTCCTATATGCGGTATCTACTTGCCGTTCCAAGTAAATTTGTATGTGCCAAACTCTAAACCTTCAAATGAAATTCTGCTTTGTATGCTTGAATAGCTCATGTATCAACTAGGGTTGTCCGTATCTTCCATGTTAGGCGGGTTATTCTCAAGAGGAGTGGACTCCGCTCCTCACTCACGAGAAAATGGCTGGTCACTGGGATGCCCAGTCCCATGCTTTATGCAAATCAAATCAAAATAACTGCAAACAAAACTCCCCCGTGGCTGTTGTTAGTTGGAGGCACTCATTGTTTCGAGCAAGCCATGGATTGATGCTTGTTGGTGGAGGGGGAGTATAAACTTTACCATTCTGTTTGGGAACCGCCTATAATGTGTGTAGCATGGAAGATATCGCCATCTCTTGGTTGTTATGTTGACAATGAAAGTATACCGCTCAAAATATTATTTATCTCTATTTCAAAAACCGAGCTCTGGCACCTCTACAAATCCCTGCTTCCCTCTGCGAAGGGCCTATCTATTTACTTTTATGTTGAGTCATCACCCTCTTATTAAAAAGCACTAGCCGGAGAGCACCACTATCATTTTTTTGACTGGTAACTGTAGGGGAAACCCCCACAGCATATCAAAACTTTATTGAGAAAATATATACAGTACAGGTATAGAAAAATGGGGGATTACAAGAGGTAATCAAAGAATCTAGGGGAAGAAGTAGAAATACAGGGTAGAAGGTACATATAAAAGTCCTCAAGGTGGCAGGAATGAAATCCAGCGTAGAAGATCATCTTTATAGGCAGCTTTCACTCTATATTGCATTAAGCTGATGTCATGTATAAAAGCAGACCTCCATTTATTAAATCTAGCCCTCTCATGCCTAAAGACCTTAGCATTCCTGATGATCCAGATATTCCAGCAAGCAATGAACACCACTTCAGTGAAGAAGGGCTTCCTAAAACTCCTGCTAGCATTAAGGACCAAATGAGCCATGGAGTCACCAGAAGACCAATCAATTTGCAGATAGTTCCAAATTCTGACACTAAAGTTGCAATTGAAAAACAAATGATCTCTTGTCTCCCTAGTCTGCAAAGGGCAAAGGACACAGCTCACTCCATCCTCCAAGTGCCAATGCCTCCTCTCCACCATGTCCTTGGTGTTCAACCTGTCCATAATAAGCATCCAAGCAAAAACTTTGATTTTCATTGTACAAGAGGACTTCCAGATCCAAGCTGTCAAATGGTTGAAAGATGCAGAGACAAAAGTATGTGTGTAAAACAGCTTTGGTGAGTATCCCTTGGCAGTTCCCTTCCAAAACCAAATATCCTTGGACCCAGGTGCTCTAATGAGGCCACCCAACATAGACTGAAGAATAGCCAGTTCATCAAAAGCCTGGCTGGACAAAGGAAGGTGGAAATGCTGGAAAATGTCCTGGGAGCCCAAGAATTCCATAGCAGTAACCCAGGGGTCCTTAACATAAGAGTAAAGCCTGGGAAATCTGAGCTGAAGGCTAGACACCTGACCATCAAACTGCAAGTTATCTGACCACATGAGGGCAGTGTTCCCTGCATTGATCTGAACCCAAGCACACTCCCTAAAATGATGCATGACCTTGCAAATATCCTTCCACCAGAATGATCCACAATCAGAAGTTCCCTGAGGGACCCTATTATGGTAGTAAGTATCCCAAATTAAAGAAACCCAAGGAAGATCCTTTCTGTTAAGGAAATTATTGGCATGTTTGATCAAAAGTGCAGCATTCTGGGAACCAAGGTTGAGGATGCCAAGACCTCCCCTGTTTTTTGGCCTGCAAATAAGGTCCCAAGCAGCTAGGGAGGGTGCAGGCTGACCCCTATTCCTCCTCCAGAGACATTGCCTCTGGATTCTTTCCAATTGTTTAAGAATTCCAGCTGGGACAGCCAAACTGCACAAGAAGAAGATGGGCATAGATGACAAAGCAGAATTAAGGAACTGCAGCCTTTCCCCCTGATTCAGAAAAGATGAACTAGCTGTCATTCTCCTCTCCATGCAATCAACCAGGGGCATAAAATCCAGCATTTTAGGCCTTGTAGTTCCCACTGGCAACCCAAGGTAGGTAAAAGGCATTTTCCCAATCTGACATCCAAAAGCAGAAGCTAATTCAGCCATGACAGCAGTGTCCACATTGATGGGAATAATAAAGGATTTATGATAGTTCACATCCAGACCAGTGGACTCAGAGAAGATCTTGAGCATATCCTTTAGAGCTAAAAGTTGATCCTTGTCAGCAGGCAAGATAATAAGGGTATCATCCGCATACTGAACTACAGGGTAATCCTGATCATGACAAGGAATAGGTAACTGGAGAATGCCCCTTCTGAACATGTCATTAATTACAGTCTGCAGAAGATCAGCAGCTAGGACAAACAAGAGAGGAGAGACTGGATCACCCTGTCTGACACCCTTTTTGCACCTGAACTTCCTACAAGGGACACCATTAAGCAGAACAGAGGAGGTACCTGTGGAGAGAAGCTGCTTCATCCAAAGGATCCACTTCTCATTAAAGCCCTTATGTCTCAGAATTTGCACAATGGCCTCATGCTCGAGGGAGTCAAAAGCCTTTTCAAAATCCAACTTTAGAATCACAATAGGCTTCTTGGACTGATGACACTGGTGCAAATACTCAAAGGTCCACCCAATACAATCCTGAATTGTTCTACTTTTTATGAAACCATATTGGTTCTTGTGAACACACTGCATAATCACCTCTTGAAACCTATTGGCTGCCATCTTAGACAGAAACTTAAGACCCATTCCTGTTAAAGATATAGGTCTGAAGTCACCCACCTCCTCAGGGGAGGGCTTCTTGGGCACCAAAGTTATGTAAGAGTCATTGATATTCTCCAGATGGGCAGTACCCAGAAAGAAAGCCTGGGCCAGTTCATAGAAATCCTGAGAAATTATGTGCCAGCATCTTTTGAAGAAAAGACCATTAAAACCATTTGGACCTGGAGCTTTATCAACTGGCATGTGCTTGACAATCAAGTCCATTTCCTCCTTCTCAAAAGGCTTAGTGAGAACATCCAGTCCCACCACGGGTTCAATAAGGGAAGAAAGATCAAAGCCCATTTTAATGCCCCTAGAAGAACCCATTCTGTTCTTGAAACAATCCCAGATAATAACCTCCATTTGGGAATGATCAGTCACCACCGTACCATCATGCAGTTTTAAGCTAGCAATAGAATTTCTTCGGTATCTCTCCGTGGCCATAGCATGAAAGAACTTGGTGTTCTCACCACCCACTTTGCTGTATCTGATAGTACATCGTTTCCTCCAATAAAGACATTGAAGGTGGAGCAATTTCTCAACATGGCATTTAACCACAATCCTGAAATTTGATTCCTGTCTGTAGAGTGTTCTATATTCCTCAAGCTCATCCAAGAGCAGGATAACACTATTGCATTTACAAATGAGAGTTCTCAGTTTAAAAATGCTCTTCTGCCACCTTTTGAGACACATTCTCAAGGACTTAAATTTGTCAGCTATCCTAGCAGTAATATGGCCCTTTCTGGATTGTTTCTGCCATGAGGAATCCACACAATCCATAAAACCCTCCAACTCCAACCAATAGTTCTCAAACCTAAAGATATTAGACTTGGGAATAGAGGTTTTAATTGTAACCATACAGGGCACATGGTCAGAAGCAGTCCTGGCAAGAGGTAACACCTCAGTCATGGGATAATCAGAGATCCAATCAACAGAAGTGAAGAACCAGTCAAGCTGCTCAAGAAGTGGATCATCCTGCATATTGGACCAAGTGTAGGCCCTGCCTTTGATGGGCAACTCTAAAAGGCCGAGGTGTCCAATTATCTCATTAAAGATGAACATGTCATTCAGATCACCACCAGGTAGATTCCTGTTATCCATAGACCGTAAGAAGTTAAAATCCCCCAATAACAGCCAATTCTCATCCACAGGAATGTTCAGGTGATACAACCAGTTTACAAAATTATCCCTGGCTTCCCCCTGACAGGGTCCATAGACCACCACAAGAGTCCAGCGCTCATTGTTGTGCCTAGAAACAAACTCAATTACCACTGCAAATTGTTGGACTTGCAATAAAGTCCCCCCAAATATAGACGAATTCCAAACAACTAGAATTCCTCTAGAGGCCCCCAAGGAAGGAGAGAAAGCAAAGCTGTCAAATCTCTTGGGGCAAAAACTTTTAATCATGCGGGAATCAAATGAAGCACATTTAGTTTCTTGCAGGCAGGCAATAGCACAGTGGCTTTCATCAATCTTTTGTCTAACAGCTCTTTGCCTAGCTTCAGAATTTAAACCCCTGACATTCCAGCACAGAACATTCCAGTTTCTACAGAGATTATTCATAAAGGAATAACATAAACAAGTCACCCATGCACATGACACACAGTGCCAAATGCCCAAAAGCACACAAGAGTTCCAAACCAGCATTATTACATAGCCCCAGAACAAAAAAAGAAAACCAAACACATAAAGCATATTTGTGGGCTCGCCAAACCCAACAGTATTGGAGTTCACTATTCATTGAGGTCTTGAGTTGTAGCAGCAGAGGGGTCCACCATAAGTGCATCCTCCGTGAGCAGAGCTGCATCAATCTCCAGCTCCTTGCCAATAGCTTGCAGGTGACTGATGGGAGTAGGCGGAGGGACAGCTCCACATGCAGGGTCTTCAGACTTCTCAGCAAAGAGGGGCTTGGCCTTGGGCTTCTTCTTCTTGGGCTGCAGAACCAGCTCATGGAAAGTGGGCTTAAACCCATCCCGCTGGGCCGAACTTCTGGTACACCTACGAACAGAAGTTTCAACAAGTGGAGTAGGCGCCAAAACTTTGCGTGGCCTCCTGGCAGGTGCACGCTCAGGAGGAGGAGGAACCACAGTCACAACCCTGTCAGATTCATCCACAAAAAGTGCTCTAGCCACAGGTCGAGCAGATATCGACTCCTTCCATGTCAGCAAAGGAAGGGCATCCTGCTGGAAAGCAAAGTCCCAGGTTCTCTTGCTCAAAATGACAGGCGACAGGGGCTGAGACAGCAGAGGTTTAGGCACCTCAAACACCATTGGAGCAGTCAGCAAATTTTCAAACGAGCGCCTCCAAATCATCTCCGGCGGCAGAGGGGGACCAAAAGGAATCGGAACCACAGGCTGCTCCAGAGTGCGGACATCAAAAGGGGGAGGTTGATACACCACAATGGCCCAATTATTAGCATCCTCCATATCCGGTGCTACCATTTGATCATTCGAATTAGCAGGAGAGGCCCCATCAATAAGAACGATAGGAGCAGGGGACACCTGGGGTTGATCTTCAGAGCTTTGGTGGGCTGAACTAGGTTGTGCCGATGCATTCAAAACCACAGATTCTTGATCCTCCACAGCAGGCTCCGCAGCAGGTTCCTCCCAGTTGCCCCAATTGTCCTCATGCACCACATTATGCGCAGGTTCAGGCGGAGGTGGTGGCACATCGTTCCACCCCAAGGCCGGGAATGGAGGCAGAATAAAAGGTGGCATCTCCGGGAAGGGAACACCAGGCATGGGATGGGGATTGCCATTCATGGGCATCCAGTCTTCATCCTGGGGCATCTGTTCAGCAAAATTTGCCCCTAGGATATACAGCGGCACCGTCCAAGACACCCGGGCACCACCCCAAGCAGCATAATCCATGAACACCACATCTCTTGGAACTAAAATATCTTCTGGAAAAGACGCAAAGACCAAAGTGCGCACGAGGTAAGGATCCTCACTAATCCAATGCTGAAATTTCCCAAATGTGTTGACCGCTGCCCGAATATTCTCCTCATTGCGAAGATCGAGCGGAATCCCCAAGAACATGAGCAGACCCTGACGGAAACCCTGAGCACCTCGAAACGAATCACCCTCATCGTGCTTCATAAAACGCACAAAACGATCATTGCCTAGACGTTGGGGCGGCATCTGAAGAAGAGAAAACCTGACTGCAGCATCCCGAAGCTAGAAAAGGCCGACCGATCTAATCCAAGGCTGAGCAGACCTCACCAATACCCCATGGGCTTGCAACCACTGTACCACTTCCTCCCTAGCAGCACCAATCTGATCGGGAGGGGGGATGGGCATTACCTCAGCAAGCATGAATTCCTCATGGCGGCGCACAAGTGGGGTATGTGGCGTCACATAGGTCCGAGGCAGACGAGCATCACCGCCGTCCACAATGTGATGGCCAGCCGGCACATACAGCATGGGGTCGAGGGGGAAGTTAGCCATCGGAGGGGAACAGTCCGGGCTGGAAGCAGGCGGCAAGAAGTCCGGTGGGGGAGGGGTCTCAGGTGGCAAGAAGTCCGGTGGGGGAGGGGTCGCAGGCGGCGCTGTCGAAGGCGTTTTGGGACCAGGACTGATGGAACAAGGCGAAGCAGTAAATGCGGAAGTGCAAGAGGAGTCCAAGTTTGGTAAAAGCTGTGTCAGAGAGATATTCTCGGTGGGAGCTGAGCGATCCTCGGAAGTTGCAACGTTACCGGGTTTTGGTTTCCAAACCAAACCCAAAATACTAGCAAACTTATTACAATCCTTTTTACCATGCCCCACCCGCAGACAAGAGGTACAGCGCAATTTAGATGTGCACGCCACAGCAAAATGACCTTTAGATAAGCAGATCTGACACGTTAAAATTTCATCTACCATGCCCGTAATCAAATTATCAAAATCTTCGTCTGCTTGCTGAGAAGACGGAATGGAAAGCCCAGAAGGTAGCACCGGCTCCACCTGGACCGTGGACCGTGAAGGAGACGACCCAACATGGGAAGGCACGTCCACATTCAGAGAGCCAAAATTTCCGCCCGAGATAGACGGCGACCCCTTCGCAGCTGGTTGAAGATCCCTAACCGTTCCAAAGGAAATGGAGGGGGTAGTTGTCGTCCACCGGAGCTCAGCCGGCGGCGAAGGGTGGATGACCACCCGTTCATGCGCAGGAAGCGTGTACCCCGCATCCTCAATAGTTTGAGTGCAAGTCTGCGTGGCCGGATAACGATAACCACGACAAGCAGGATAATTCTGGAACTGTGAAAACGAGAGCTTATTGGCAGGGGCATGCGATGATTTTATCGAAGATTTACGGGGCTTGGTGTGCATAGCCAACATGCCAAGGGTAGCTCGACGTTTGGAAGGGCTAACAATGATCCACTCGGCATCACATTCCAATTTCCAAAGCTTGAACTCACGGCCCCAATTTGGGCCACCATTACCCCAAAGATGAAAGAAACATTTAAAATGATCACAAGAGAAAGAATGGAGCCTGAGAATGATTAAAGCCACAGCCTTGCAAGAAACGTGAAAACCAAAAACCCTCTCCATGATCATAAAAACCATGAACTCAATAGCAGAACCTCCGATGGCCGCCTCAAGCGCCGCTGCCACCGAATCCTCAGTCAAACGAAAATCATGCCGGCCAAAAGAAATTACCATGGTGAAGAAGCCCGTGTCATCCATGGGGTGCACCGGAAAACCCGTAGATTGAAAAACCTTCTCCGCAAAAACCAGACCCTTGGAGAAGTCCAAGCCAAGGGTGGCTCCATCAGCAGAACCCATAGAGATGGGTATTAAAACGTAGATCTCAGTGCGCCAGAGAGATCTAGTGGAAAGGAAATGAAATTTGGTGGCTAGGGGAGGAGATCACCGGAGGTGGTGGCGATCGCCGGGGTGGGGGTGGGAGCGCCTAACATTTCCTTAGCACCACTATCATTTACATCCATTACTATTAATTTATATTGGGTATGACTATGACTGGATCTCTTTTACCATGAATTACAATGTCTAGTTAGTCCTTGATCTTTAAAGGTGCTCTGCATTTATGTTTTGCGGTCTCAGAAAGGGCTAGCGAGATACCATCTTGTTATATCATATCATGATTGTTTTGAGAAAGTGTTGTCATCCGAGATTTATTATTATTGCTCGCTAGTTGATTATGCCATTGATATGAGTAAACATGAGACCTAAGTGTTATTGTGAATATGGTTAGTCATAATATTTGCTGAAAACTTGAATGCTTCCTTTACATATTTACAACAACAAGAGCAAACAGAGTTTGTATAAGTTTTTCTTTATCACTTTCAGTTTATCAACTGAATTGCTTGAGGACAAGCAAAGGTTTAAGCTTGGGGGAGTTGATACGTCTCTGCCGTATCTACTTTTACAAACACTTTTGCCCTTGTTTTGGACTCTAACTTGCATGATTTGAATGGAACTAACCCGGACTGACGCTGTTTTCAGCAGAATTGCCATGGTGTTATTTTTGTGCAGAAACAAAAGTTCCCGGAATGACCTGAAACTTCACGGAGATTATTTTTGGAAATAATAAAAAATACTGGTGAAAGAATCAAGGCCAGGGGGCCCACACCCTGTCCACGAGGGTGGGAGGCGCGCCTGCCCCCCTGGGCGCGCCCCCTGCCTCGTGGGCCCCCTGGTGCTCCACCGACCTCAACTCCAACTCTATATATTCACGTTCGGGGAGAAAAAATCAGAGAGAAGGATTCATCGCGTTTTACGATACAGAGCCGCCGCCAAGCCCTAATCTCTCTCGGGAGGGCTGATTTGGAGTCCGTTCAGGGCTCCGGAGAGGGGAATCCATCGCCATCGTCATCATCAACAATCCTCCATCACCAATTTCATGATGCTCACCGCCGTGCGTGAGTAATTCCATCGTAGGCTTGCTGGACGGTGATGGCTTGGATGAGATTGATCATGTAATCGAGTTAGTTTTGTTAGGGTTTGATCCCTAGTATCCACTATGTTCTGAGATTGATGTTGCTATGACTTTGCTATGCTTAATGCTTGTCACTAGGGCCCGAGTGCCATGATTTAAGATCTGAACCTATTATGTTTTCATGAACATATGTGAGTTCTTGATCCTATCTTGCAAGTCTATAGTCACCTACTATGTGTTATGATCCGGCAACCCCGAAGTGACAATAATCGGGACCACTCCCGGTGATGACCATAGTTTGAGGAGTTCATGTATTCACTATGTGTTAATGCTTTGGTCCGGTACTCTATTAAAAGGAGGCCTTAATATCCCTTAGTTTCCAATAGGACCCCGCTGCCACGGGAGGGTAGGACAAAAGATGTCATGCAAGTTCTTTTCCATAAGCACGTATGACTATATTCGGAACACATGCCTACATTACGTTGATGAATTGGAGCTAGTTCTGTGTCACGCTATGTTATAACTGTTGCATGAATAATCGCATCCGGCATAATTCTCCATCAACGATCCAATGCCTATGAGCTCTTCACATATCGTTCTTCGCTTATTTACTTTTTCGTTGCCACTGTTACAATCACTACAAAACTATCACTGTTACTTTTATCACCGTTACCGTTACTTCCATACTACTTTGCTACTAAATACTTTGCTGCAGATATTAAGTTATCCAGGTGTGGTTGAATTGACAACTCAACTACTAATACTTGAGAATATTCTTTGGCTCCCCTTGTGTCGAATCAATAAATTGGGTTGAATACTCTACCCTCGAAAACTGTTGTTGTCGGTGTACCAAAGGAGGGGCTCACTTTTGTACCCCTTTACCTGTGCACGAGCAATCGGAGCCGCGCCCACGGTCACACCAAGCAGAGCAGGGGAGGCGAGCCAAGGTGAGACCGAAGCCCAAGACAGCCAGAGCAACGCCAAGACCAAGAACGCTAAGAGGCAGAGGGGCGGAGCAGTTTCCCCCGGCAAGACCCTTGCCGGGGACTGCCTCAGCAGCCCCGACAAGACCCTTTCCGGGGCAGCTCGCCCCACACCAACAGAGCGAGCCACCCTTGAGCCCACGGTCTCCAACATCACGTTGGGCCAGGGCTCGGGAGGCACCTCCATGGTGGCATGCAGATCTTTTTGAAGACAAGGAACACCTAAGATCAGATGAGGATTAGAAGACGACGATCCTCGGCAAGATCCTTGCCGAGGAAAGCCACGAGACCCCCGGCAAGATCCTTGCCGGGGACGACAGCGCGCCACGGCAAGACCCTTGCCGGGCCACCCGGCAAGGCCCTCGCCAAAGACAACAGCAGGGCCACTGCCAGGCCCGCACCAACCAAGTTTCCACCACCATTCGCATGCAGCTGCCAGCCCAAACCAGCCGGGCAGGCACTTGCGTGGCCACATGCAGCTTCCAGGCCAACTCAGCAGGCGCCTGCATGGCGGCATGCAGATCTTCGTGAAGACCCTACCACTGCGCCACCTCAGCTGCCTGCCTGCCTACATGGCACCGCACGCATCGCTGGCCAGGGCGCATGTCAAAGCGAGGAGGAGCGGCGACGGACGGGACGGGCCTCGCGCCCGTCCTCGATAAAGCTAGGGGACACCTTAGCGGCGCATTAAATGCGTCTTGTCCTGTAATACGAGTGATAATCTAATAGCACTGTACGCCTTTCCACCTCCTGTGTGCCACTGTGGCAGCCCCTTTCGACTATAAAAGGAGGCCCATGGCATACTGGAGAAGGATTCGGCTCTTTCGAACCACACACTCACCACAGCTAGTTCGAGAGCCCAAGAACTCTCTGAAATACACCCACCAAAGCAGGACTAGGGTTTTACGCATCCTCGCGGCCCGAACCTGGGTAAACGATCCTTGTGCTGACTACTGATCCTGCTCTTCTTGCAACCCCGGGCCCTGGCAACCGTAGTAGGGATTCTTGTGATCCCATAGGTGTCATTTCCCCGACAGTTGCGATCCCCTATACTTGTGGGTTATCACCGAGCTCGCGGCCATGGAGTACGACCGCTGGCAGGTCCGCTACCACGGCGCGTCGGCTAGGCTCAATTTCCCCTTCGGCACACGTCCGGTCGACCTCGTTCTGCCGGAGCCGGGGGTGGTGAGCTCGGCTATGGTGCGGGAGGACCGCGAGGCGTGGGAGCACTGAGGGAGTCCTGGATTAGGGGGTCCTCGGACAGCCGGACTATATACTTTGGCCGGACTGTTGGACTATGAAGATACAAGATTGAAGACTTCGTCCCGTGTCCGGGTGGGACTCTCCTTTGCGTGGAAGGCAAGCTTGGCAATTCGGATATGTAGATCTCCTCCCTTGTAACCGACTCTGTGTAACCCTAGCCCCCTCCGGTGTCTATATAAACCGAAGGGTTTAGTCCGTAGGACAAGAACAATCATAATCATAGGCTAGCTTCTAGGGTTTAGCCTCTATGATCTCGTGGTAGATCAACTCTTGTAATACTCATATCATCAAGATCAATCAAGCAGGAAGTAGGGTATTACCTCCATCGAGAGGGCCGGAACCTGGGTAAACATCGTGTCCCCCGCCTCCTGTTACCATCCGCCTTAGACGCACAGTTCTGGACCCCCTACCCGAGATCCGCCGGTTTTGACACCGATAAGTGCCTCGAGGCTGAGGCCGCCAACGAGGCCTACATGCAAGAGCTCCGCTGGCAACACCCGGAGCTCGTGGAGGCGGAGCGGGCGATCTTTGCCGGTGCGGAGGGCGGTGAGGTTATCGTGCTCTCCTCCGATGACGAGGTCGAAGGAGGCGAGGACAGCGGCGCGGAGGGCAGCGAGGTGGTCCCCGAGGACGAGGAGATCAACATCGACGAGTGGAGGAGTGCCTTCCCCAACGACCCCGACGACGGCACCGGCCCGGGCCCGGCTCACGACACACCATACATGACGAGGAAGGATTGGCTCGACCTCTACTTCCATCGAAAGTAGTTTAACTTAGTTTAAATTTATGTTTTATGTTTGGTTATGAAACTATCTATGTTTATGTTTGAATGCATGCTACTTTCGGTTGAACCTGCTGTGAACTTGATCAAATTGAAGTTTACAACGTTAAGTTTAGGGGATCGACCAGAAAAGGCCAAAAATTGCTGGAGTATATATATATCCACTAAGGGTTTTAGTCCTTTAACTTTTAAAGGATCGGCTAGAGATGGCCTTATGACTTGTTTATTTCAGTTCTTCACAATGTGATGCTCTATATGTGCAACTATTTGCCGTGCAGTTCAATTTCACCAATAACAGTTTCAACAATACCACTATGAATTACGATATTTGGTTGCTGTTAAGGATATTGCAGTTAACATGCCTTTTCATTTTTTAACAATAACTACTGTACTTTAGACCTGCACAATACCAGTTTGAATGACTATTTGCTTGTTTTTAAATGTTATGCCTGATGTAGTTAACACACCTTTACACTTCTTGTTTTGCTTAACTAGCATGCTTAAGCCTGCGCACTGAAGCTACATAGCAACATGCATTGTGCTGAATGACTAAATATGCAATCCCAGGCTACATAGCAACAAGGAAGAGTGTTACCTTAATGTTCTGATGATGTCTAGATATACATGTAATAAAATCTTATATAATGGGATGGAGGGAGTGTTGTACTACATCATTTTGCAATTGTTGTTTAGCTTCTAATATTAACTTGGTGCTTTTAGGTACATATGTCATTGCCAAAGATCCACACTTCAACCCTTTCTGCGTATGGGGCAATGAGATATTCATGAACCAGCATCAAGTGAGGAAACTGATAAAGATTGTTATTAAAATGGGTCAAAATATGTCAATCGAACAATTTGTTTACACTTTATGCAAGACAACAGTGAACTGCAGGATGGTAAGTAAGAACCATGTAGCCTTGTTTTTACTGCCCGTAATGAGTTGTGTTAGATGACAATGTCTAAATCTTTTTTCCTTTGCAGTGGATCCTGAAGCAATTTACTCAAGATTACCTCTCAAACTACATGATTGGCGGCTGACCATCACAAGGGGTTGGACTAGAGTCGTGCGTGCCTTCTGCATCCAGGAGAGCACAATAGGGCCATTCCGCTTCACCTTGTTCAGCAACCAGAATGTCTGTCGCCTCTTTCTTTTCCATCTGTAATAGTACAAGTATAGAACCCTGGTTCATCATTCTTTATTTGGTGCTTATGTAATTCTTAAACAAATGTACCTGTGAATTGAGTAATGCATTGCTTGTTTCAACCTGATGGATATGAATAAAGCTATAGCCTACTTTCAAGTTTAAGTTAGGTACAATTTTAAATAGCAGCAATTAAATTAGGGCGAAATTACGGTGTGCAGGTCATTACGATGCACATGGTTCATAAAGCACAGCGTGTGCGATATACATCATAATCCGACACGGTTCACGGAGAGGAAACATGTGTAACAATGCACACAGTTGTTGTTTGCAAAGCGTGTGTGTGATGTCAGACACTATCACATACGGTGTGGGAAAACTAAATGTGTGTGATTGTCTACCTATCGTACACGGTTTATAATCATGAACTGTTTGTGATGTGCTAGGCATCATAAACGTAGAGCCAGTTTGGTACGTGCCTGGAAAACTCCCGTGCCTGGAATCTGCCTGGTTTTAGGTAAAACCACAAAACTCCGACTGCGATGGCAATGCGAGCACAAGCGAGCAGCAAGGATGAAGCATTTGGGATATTCGAGATATCGGAAACGGTTATATAGGGACAACTGTATACATCAAGGCACCCTATCCCCGACGGTTTCTGGGTCGTGTGGGAAGGACCCCCCTATCGCCCACACTCACTTGGCGATGGTTCCAAATGTCGTCGCGGAAAGGGTTTAAAAACCGTTTGTATAACACCTCGGTGTACCAGTGTATACTCATATTTTAGTTGCTGTTGATTACGTTACTAAGTGGGTAGAAGCTATTCCAACTAGTAGTGTGGTAACACACAAGTATAGGGGATCGTTTGTAGCCTTCTTTTATAAATAAATAAGAGTTTCGAACCCAACAAGGAGCTAAAGGTAGAACAAATATTCCCTCAAGTTCTATCGACCACGATACAACTCTATGCACACTTAACGTTTGCTTTACCTAAAACAAGTATGAAACTCTTTTGCAAGAATAAAACTATGAGTACTTTGCGAGAATAAAGCTACGAATATATTGCAAGGTAATAAAAGTAGATAGCTTTTGTCAACAAGAAAGTCATTTGTCCCTAGGCAATCAATAACTAGACCGGTAATCATTCTTGCAATTTTATATGAGGGAGAGTCATGAGCTAACATACTTTCTCTACTTGGATCATATGCACTTATGATTGGAACTCTAGCAAGCATCCACAACTACTAAAGATCACTAAGGTCGTAAAACCCAACCATAACATTAAGTATCAAGTCCTCTTTACTCCCATACGCAATAACCCACGTACCCGTGTTCAGGCTTCTGTCACTCCGGCAACCGATAGTAAGCAAATTATGAACACATTGCAACACCCTACAGCGGGGACCCCTCATGTTTGCGCAAGACAGAGGGCACCGTAGGACAGCACCACAATAAAATATACACTCAAACCAACCACCATCATCAATTAGCCCATGGGAGGAGGGTTCCCCCTCTGGTCCATGGCCTCCATGGCGGCAGAGGGGCGGGAGCCCCTACAAGATTGGATCTTCCTCTCTGTTCTCTTCTGTTTCGCGTTCCTGTTTTCTGGCCGAAAACCGTTTCTTATATTCCCGGAGATCCGGAACTTTGATTGCGCTGAGATTTTAACTCGATTTTTTCCAGATACAAGCTTCCTTGTGCCAGAAGTAGAGCTCCAACCGACGTACGAGGTGAGCACAACCTACCACCACTCCATGCGCGCCCTGGTGTCTTGTGGTGGCTGTGGGCCCCCGTTTGCATTGATTCCAAGTCCCAAAATCACATATATTTCAAAATAATTCTCCATAAATTTTTATCGTGTTTGGACTTTGTTTGATATGGATATTCTGCGAAACAAAAAATATGCAACAAACATGAACTGGCACTAGGCACTGGATCAATAGGTTAGTCCAATAAATCATATAAACTTTTGCCAAAAGTATGTAAAAGTTGTATAATATTGGCATGGAACAATAAAAAATTATAGATACGACGGAGACGTATCAGCATCCCCAAGCGTAATTCCTGTTCGTCCTCGAGTAGGTAAATGATAAAAAAGATAATTTTTGACGTGGAATGCTACCTAGCATAATCTAGATCATATATCTAATCATGGCATGAATATCAAGACACGAGTGATTCCAAGCAATAGTCTATAATTTGACATAAAGACATCAATACTCAGGCATCCCAACAAACAATCATGTCTTTCAAAATATCAATGCTAAAGAAAGCTATCCCTACAAAATCATATAGCCTTGTCATGCTCTATCTTCTTAACACAAAGTATTCTTCATGAACTACCCCGGTGTCAGCTAAGCAATTGGTTCATACTTTTTAACGCGCTTCAGCATTTTCAACTCTCACGCAATACATGAGCGCAAGCCATGGATATAGCACTATGGGTAGAATAGAGTATGATGATAGGGGTAAATATTGAGAAGACAAAAAAGTAAGAAAGTCTCACATCGATGTGGCTAACCAATGGGATATGGGGATGCCCATCAATTGATATCAATGCGAGGAGTAGGGATTGCCATGCAACAGATGCACTTAGAGCAATAAGTGTATGAAAGCTCAAACTGAAAACTAAGTGGGGTGTGCATCTAACTCTATAATGAAAAATTCCCACTAGTATATGAAAGTGACAACATAGGAGACTCTCTATATGAAAAACATGGTGCTACTTTGAAGCACAAGTGTGGAATTAGCATGCCCCTTTTCTCTTTGTCCCTTCCTTTTTTCTTCTTTTTTTTTTCTTTCTTTTGTCCAGAGTCTCATCCCGACTTGTGGGGGAATCATGGTCTCCATCATCCTTTCATCACTGGGACAATGCTCTAATAATGAATAATGATGTTCATCACACTTCTATTTACTTATAACTCAAAAGAAATAAAAATTACAACTCGATACCTATAACAAAGTATGACTCTATATGAATGCCTCTGGCAGTGTACTAGGATGTGCAATGATCTAGCGTAACATGTATAAAAAATGATGAACAGTGGCTGAGCCACAAATACTATGTCAGCTATATGATCATGCAAAGCAATATGACAATGAATGCCCAAGTCATCACAACGGAAGCGATGGAAGTTGCATGGCAATATATCTCGGAATGGCTATGGAAAGGCCATAATAGGTAGGTATGGTGGCTGTTTTGAGGAAGATATAATAAGGCTTATGTGTGATAGAGCATATCATATCACGGGGTTTGGATGCACCGGCGAAGTTTGCACCACGTCTCGAGGTGAGAAAGGGCAATGCACGGTACCCTAGAGGCTAGCAAATTTCAGAAAGGTAAGAGTGCGTATAATCCATGGACTCACATTAGTCATAAAGAACTCATATACTTATTGCAAAAGTTTATTAGCCCTTGAAGCAAAGTACTACTATGCATGCCCCTAGGGGAGAGGTTGGTAGGATTAAACCATCGCGCGCCCCCGACCTCTACGCAAAGGAAGACAATCAATAATAAATCATGCTCCAACTTCATAGCATAATGAGAGACTATACATGCATGCTTCAGGAATCACAAACCTTAACACCAATATCTTACTAAACACGATCATCCACTAGTACCTCCCACATATTATCATCTCTATATCGCAAAACTATTGCAAGGAATCAAACGTATCATATTCAGTGATCCACAAGTTTTATGTAGGATTTTATGACTAACCATGCAATTGAACAATTCCTGTTGACTCTCTAAATAGATATAAGTGAAGCAAGAGAGTTTAATTCTTTCTACAAAATACCATGCTCTAATAAATATAAGTGAAGCAAAAGAGCATTCTATAAATAACGGTTTTCCATGTGAAGAGAAACAGGAAATCCAAACTTCAAATGATATAAGTGAAGCGCATGAAGCATTCTATAAAGCCATACTCACATGATACAAGTGAAGTGCATTGAGCATTCTATAAATCAACCATGGACTATCTCATACCAGCATGGTGCATAAAAGGAAATGAAAACTAAACACAAAAGACGCTCCAAGATTTACACATATCACGAACGAAACAAAGACGAAAGCATACCGATACTTGTTGAAGAAAGATGGGATGCCTTCCGGGGCATCCCAAGCTTAGATGCTTGAGTCTCCTTGAATATTTACTTGGGGTGCCTTGGGCATCCCCAAGCTTGAACTCTTGACTCTCCTCCTTCTCCTCATATCGAGACCTCCTCGATCTTTGAACATTTCATCCACACAAAACTCGACAGAAAACTCGGTGAGATCTGTTAGTATAATAAAGCAAATCTCTACTTTAAGTACTGTTGAAAACCCATTCATATTTTGTTTTTGCATTGTAGCTACTGTATTATAACTTCTCCATGGCTTATACCACCGATACAATCGATAGTTTCGTCAAAACAAGCAAAACAATGCATCAAAAATAGAATCTATCTTAAACAGGATAGTCTGTAGCAATCTGAACATCTACCGTACTTATGTAACTCCAAAAATTCTGAAACAATAGGAAAAAATAAACAATTTGTTTGGTAATATTGTGTTAAAATTTCAGAAACTTTTGACGTTCCAGTAAGAAAATGTAAATTCACGCACTACAGCCAAAGTTTCTATTTTTACACCGCACATACCAACAAGCAATCTAATCATCCTGAAGGCAAATATTGGCACATTATTTTATGATACAATGGATTTGTACAAGGGGATAATTATTTTTGTTGAAAAGTTTCTGTAATCGAGATTCACAAAGTTTCCATAGGCATGAACAAAGTTCAAGGATATCCCCCACTTCCACGATGCTCGTCTTTCTCACTTTCACTTTTCTTTTTGTGAAGTTTTAGATTCCCCTCTATATTGTTTTGTTTTTAAACTTTATAAATGCACTCAACAGAAATAAATGACTCTCTAAAACTTCCGGGTTGTCTCCCTGGCAGCGCTTTCTTTAAATCCATTATGCTAGGCATAAAGTGCTCAAGTAATTGATCCACCCGGATCCCAAGGTATATCAAAGCCAATTTTAATTAGCAATGATTTATAATTTAGTAGTGAGCACAAAGCAACATATATCATGAAATGACAAAGTCTAACCCTCTTCATATGCATCGACATGTCATTAAAGAACAATTCATGCACATCAAGTAAAGGCCAATACATAGCATAAGCAGTTTCTTGCAATTTTATCGTGTTGGAAACATAGAGAGGTGGAGATGTAGTTCCTATCTCATGATAATTGCAAGTAGGAGCAGCAAGCACATGCATATTACATTCATCAAAATTATCATGTGCAACAGTAAAAGGCAACCCATCAATGTAATCCTTAATAAGTGCAAACTTCTCCGATATAGTGTAGTTGGGAGAATTCAAAAAGATAATAGGACTATCATGTGTGGGTGCGGTAGAAACAATTTCATTCTTAACATAAGGAACTATAGCAAGTTCATCTCCATAAGCATAATTCATATTGGCATCATGCCAACAAGCATAGCAAGCATCAAGTTCATCAAAAATGGATATTTCAAACGAATCAATGGGATCATAGCAATCATCCTTCGGTAAGAACGGAGGGAAATTAAAAAATGTGTGAGTTGAAGAGTTACTCTCATTAGAAGGTGGGCATGGGTAGCTAATCTGCTCTTCCTCCTTTTGTTCTTCGCTCTCCTCATCACTTTTTTCATCCAATGAGGTCACAGTTTCATCAATTTCTTCTTCCATAGACTCCTGCAAAATATTAGTGTCTTCTTGGACAACGGAGACTTTCTCAATAAAATCATTAATATAAGAATTAGAAGCATAGCTTTCATAGCAATATTTAAGTATGGCAAAATTTTCAGATTCATAAAGAGCAGTATAATACTTTTCAACCAAAGAAGCAATTTCATAAGCACCCTTAAAAGCAACAAATTCTTCAATTTGTTCAACATCATAGTAATTATAAACACCCTCGGCATAAGAAGATAGAATTCCATTATCTCTAAACTCACATTGATAAGGAAGGTGTTTCTTAGGGTCTTCAGAACAACCAGTAAAATCATGTATTTCACATAAATTCCAAGCATATCATTGCATAGTATTAATTTGATGCAGTAAAAGTTTCCCTTTTTGAGATAAGTGGTGTCGCACATAATAAGCATGCTCATCTAATGATTTGCCCTCAACTAAGCTAGTTGGGGTTTCAACACGAGCACATAGGGATCGAAGATGATCCAAGTAGAAAGCTTCAGCGGTATGATAAAATTGGGTGGTTCTTCAGCCATTATTTTAGTAGGTACAACTATTTTTTTGGTATTTTGCGTTTCCTACCAATAACTAAAGATAGAAAACAAGAGCACAAAATAAAAACTATTTAGTGATAAAGCAAACAAGCACACACGAGAATATTCACCCCACGCTATTGCTCACCGGCAACGGCGCCAGAAAAAGGTCTTGATAACCCACAAGTATAGGGGATCGTTTGTAGCCTTCTTCGATAAATAAGAGTGTCGAACCCAACGATGAGCTAAAGGTAGAACAAATATTCCCTCAATTTCTATCGACCATGGATACAACTCTATGCACACTTAACGTTTGCTTTACCTAAAACAAGTATGAAACTATTTTGCAAGAATAAAACTACGAGTACTTTGCGAGAATAAAACTACAAATAAATTGCAAGGTAACAAAAGTAGATAGCTTTTGTCAACAAGAAAGTCATTTGTCCCTAGGCAATCGATAACTAGACCGGTAATCATTCTTGCAATTTTATATGAGGGAGAGGCATGAGCTAACATACTTTCTCTACTTGGATCATATGCACTTATGATTGGAACTATAGCAAGCATCCGCAACTACTAAAGATCATTAATGTCATAAAACCCAACCATAGCATTAAGTATCAAGTCCTATTTACTCCCATACGCAATAACCCAGGTATCCCTGTTCAGGCTTCTGTCACTCCGGCAACCGATAATAAGCAAATTATGAACGCATTGCAGCACCCTACAGCTGGGACCCCTCACGTTTGCGTGAGACAGAGGTCATCGTAGGACAGCACCATAATAAAATATACACTCAAGCTAACCATGATCATCAATTAGCCCATAGGACAAAACGGATCTACTCAAACATCATAGGATAGCCACATATCATTGGGAAATAATATATAGTGTTGAGCACCATGTTTAAGTAGAGATTCCAGCGGGGGGAAGAGGTGTTACACCACTGCATAGAGGGGGAGAAAGTTGGTGTTGATGGTAGCAAGATTATTGATGTAGATCGTCGTCACGATCCTAGCCCCGGCAGCACTCCGGCGCCACCGGGAGAGAGGGGAGAGAGCCCCCTCCTTCTTCTTCTTCCTTGGCCTCCCCCCTAAATGGGAGGAGGGTTCCCCCTCTGGTCCATGACCTCCATGGCGGCGGAGGGGCGGGAGCCCCTACGAGATTGGATCTCCCTCTCTATTCTCTTCTGTTCCGCGTTCCTGTTTTCTGGCCGAAAACCATTTCTTATATTCCTGGAGATCCATAACTCCGATTGCGCTGACATTTTAACACAATTTTTCTTCTGGATATAAGGTTCCTTGCGCCCGAAGTAGAGCTCCAACCCACGTACGAGGTGAGCACAACCCGCCACCATGCGCCAGGGGGCCCAGGTGCGCCCTGGTGTCTTGTGGTGGTTGTGGGCCCCCGTTTGCGTTGATTCCAAGTCCTAAAAATCACATATATATTCCAAAATCATTCTCCGTAAATTTTTATCGCATTTGGACTTCGTTTGATATGGATATTCTATTAAACAAAAAACATGCAACAAACAGGAACTGGCATTGGGCACTGGATCAATAGGTTAGTCCAATAAATCATATAAATTGTTGCCAAAAGTATATAGAAGTTGTATAATATTGGCATGGAACAACCAAAAATTATAGATACGACGGAGACGTATCATAGTGCTAATCATAACACCTCTATTAAAATGCTTAAATAAGTTACTTTCCCGAGGTTTGGAGTCCCTAGATATTTAATAACCGATGGTGGTTCACACTTTATTCATGGTGCTTTCCTTAAATTGCTTGGTAAGTATGATGTTAAGCATAGAATTGCATCACCTTATCATCCTCAGTCTAGCGGCCAAGTAGAATTAAGTAACAGAGGAATAAAATTGATCTTGCAAAAGACTGTTAATAGATCTAGGAAGAATTGGTCTAAGAAACTTGATGATGCATTATGGGCTTATAGAACTGCTTATAAAAATCCTATGGGTATGTCTCCGTATAAAATGGTTTATGGAAAAGCATGTCACTTACCTCTTGAATTAGAACATAAAGCTTATTGGGCAATTAAAGAACTCAACTATGATTTCAAACTAGCCGGTGAGAAGAGGTTATTTGACATTAGCTCACTTGATGAATGGAGAACCGAGCCTATGAAAATGCCAAGTTGTTTAAAGAAAAGGTTAAAAGATGGCATGACAAAAGGATACAAAAGCGGGAATTTAATGTCGGTGACCATGTCTTGCTATACAATTCTCATTTAAGAGTTTTTGCAGGAAAACTTCTCTCCAAGTGGGAAGGTCCTTACATTAACGAAGAAGTTTATCGTTTCGGTGCCATCAAGATCAACAATGCCGAAGGCAATAACCCGAAGGTAGTGAATGGGCAAAGAATCAAACATTATATCTCAGGTACGCCCATAAATGTTGAAACTAATATTATTCATACCATAACACCGGAGGAATACATAAGGGAAACCTTCCAGAACGTTCCAGAACCCTTAAAAGGTATAGGTATGTGATACGGTAAGTAAACCGACTCCAAAAGTTTCCCAAAAGCAATTTTACTCCGTTTTGGAATATTTAAAAAATTAGGAAAATAAGAAATATTCCGAATAGCGCACGAGGAGGCGACAAGCCGTGGCGCGCTCTTCCCCCTGGGCGCGCCTCCCAGGCTTGTGGCCACCTCGTGTGCCCTCCGGACTCCGTTTTCTCCCAGAATACTTGCTTTGCACAGTAAAAATTCATTATATAATCTCTCAAAGGTTTTGACCACCGTATCACAACAACATCTTTTGTTCTTGTTTTGTGCTATTTCTGCAGCAGATTCGGAGCAAGATGCCTTCGCAAGAGTCGGTCGGGGAGAGTCGTGTCTCTCACCCGACACCAGATCCAAGAGAATACAACGAAGCTGATCCCTTTGGGTGGTCGAAGCTGACATGAAAAGAGTGGATGACATGGAAGATGATCAAGAAGTCACCTCTCTCCCTCGACCTAATGTGGGCATGAAGAATTCAGGAGCCTAGTCCTGCCAGATTTGGTCAAACCTCCTGGTGCTAAATTTATCTCTTACAATAACTTGAAAAGGAGTGTTGCTTTTTCTTCCGCAGCCAGGATGCATCCATGGGTGGACGGTGCTCTAACTTTCAAAGGCAAACTTCACAAGGAAATTATGGATCTCAAGAAACAAAATTATAATCTCGAAGAAGAGAATCGCATCCTGAAAGTAATTATCGCCAAGAATATTGCACCACCACCTCCGTAGAAGGAGACTTGAGTACACGAATATGTGCACTCCCCTTGGCTTGTGCCAAGCTTGGGGGAGTGTCGGGGGAATGACACCTATGGAATCACTGGGATCCCTTCTACGGTTGGCGGGCGCGGGGTTGTGCAAAGAGCAGGTCTGGTAGCTAGCACAAAGATCGTTTTACCCAGGTTTGGGCCGCGAGGATGCGTAATACCCTAGTCCTGCTTTGGTGTATATATCTAAGTGTTCTTGAGCTCTCGAACTAGCTACGGTGCGTGTTTAGTCCAAAAGATCCGAATCCTTCTCCTGTACGCCTCGGGCCTCCTTTTATAGACAAAAGGGGCTGCTGCAGTGGCACACAGGAGGGGGAAAGGTATACAGTGGCTAAGTTTATCCTCTAGCACCGTCTGACAAACGCATTTAATGCGCTGCCGACGTGCCCTCCTTGCTTTATCGGGGACGGCGAGGAAGCTCGTCCCAGCTGTCGCCGCCTCGCTTGGCTCCGACGCGCGTCTGAGCTGATGAGGTGTAGTAGCGCCACGTTGGCTGGCTGCTGGGCTGGCGCGGTGGCGGAGTCTTCACGAAGATCTACATGCCACCACGGAGGTGCTTCCCGAGCCTTGGTTCCAATGTGGTTGATGGTGTTGGAGCCCTTGGCTCAAGGGTGGCGTGCTCTGCAGGCGTTGGGCAAGTTGCCCTGGCAAGGATCTTGTCGGGGCCGCGGAGGCCGCCCCGGCAAGGGTCTTGCCGGAGGAGTCCACCTCGCCCTCTTGCTCTTTGTGCCTCTGTCCTGGCGTTGCTTTGGCCGTCTTGTGCCTCTGGTTCCTCCCTTCGCTCTATTAAGTGTGGCCGTAGGCGTGGCTCTGACTGCCCGTGCACAAGTAGAGGGGTCAAAAGGATAGCCCCTACTTTTGTACACACAGGAGACCCCGGGCCTGGGCCACACATAAGTGCAACGCGTTGTTGGGCTAGGCGGGGCGGATTTTTACCGCGGCAACTCCTTCGCTCGCTTGCGCTTCCCAACGGCCCGCGTTGAATGCGCGTCGTGGAGGGTCGTGCGTGACGTGGGGCGGCCGCTGCCCTCATGCGTCACATCACAGTAAATGGTAAAGAGGCGGCCAAGGTTCTCCCCATAGAATAAGGAAAACTGCAGGCGCGCCGCTCATTTACCCGTTGCGCCTCTTCAATCTTGGAATCATCGTTCCCCTCCTTCTTCCTTCTCAAGCTCTTGCCTTCGCTCGCTGCCATCGCGCCTTTGCTGTCCCTCATCCTTCGTCTCCCTCAACCGCCATGGCACCCAAAACCAGCAAAGGCAAGGGAGTGGCCAAGGACGCCGGGGGGAAGGAGGCGCCGGAGAGCGAGTTGGCTGCGCGACGGACGCAGTTCGCCTACTTCCCTTCGACGGTCGACACGGTCCACCTCCGGGACTACTTCAAGCCCCTGTGGGGGTGTAAGACGAAGGGGCACCCCGCCACGTGCATCATCCCCGCTGGTTTCGCCGAGGCCGGCCCGAATCGGTACCCATTCTTTGTTGATTACTTTTCTCGCGGGCTCTGCCCCCCTTTCTCCGATTTCTTCAATGATGTCATGCACACCTACGGCTTCCACCTTCTAGATTTCACTCCAAATGCCGTGGCGTGCATGGCCCTTTTTTCCCATCTCTGCGAGGGCTTTGCCGGAGTGCATCCTAGCACGGCGCTTTTCCGCCACTACTTCTATCCTCGTATCCAAAAGGGAGGTGCCATTTCTAGTTGTGTCGCCTGGATCCCAAGGAGCCAGGAAAAGGGGACATATCCGAAGGGCGCTCAGAAGGAGAGGTGGGAGGAGTGGCGGGGCCGGTGGTGCTGGATTGAGGAGGAGGATCCGCATGAATTTTGCCGGGTTCGCCAGGCGTCGCCGGTTCGCAGAGATGATTGGAGCAATGTCGACGCCGATGATGGGAAGCTCACGATTGCCACCACCAGGATTCATCGCCTCACCATGGCCGGGCTCACCCTTGAGATGATTGGGGTGGATTTCATCCGTCGCCGAATTGCTCCACTGCACAACAAGGGGAGGCCGGCCTGGCTCTTCACGATTTCGTCCGACATCATGAGGCTTCGCCCCGGCTTGGACCACAACCTCACGGTGATAAGGCACGCCCATTTGTGCCAGAGGCTTTTTCAGCTCGACGTGCACTGCGATGGCAGGGCCGAGAGGTCCGGCAAGGCCGCGAAGGCCTGCAAGGTCGTCAAGGGGCCCCTGTTTGGGTTGCCGGTGGGGGTGGTCCCGCTGAGCAACAACTTCCGCTGAACCGACATCATCGCCATGATGCCGGACTTCAACACGCATGGCCTTGACCCGAATTGGGCTGAGCCGGGGGCGGATCAGGTGCAGGGGTTCTTCGACAACCTGTCGGAGAGGTACGTCTATGCCGAGCTGCTGCTCATCCAGGACACCTCCCAAGTGGAGTTGGATTACATCGCCGGCAGGGCGGCGGAGGTGGAGCTCGCCAAGGAGACCGGCAGCGCCGGCCATGTGGAGGACGAGGCCGAGGTTGCCGCAGAGGAGAAAGAGCTCGCCAGATGGGCGGGGCCTGCCAGGGACGCCAGCAGCGCCGACACCGGGGCCCCTCTCATCGAAGATGTGGTCGACGAGTCGACCGAGGAAGAGGCCGAGGCTGACGACCCTTCGGCCTTGGAAAAAAGGCGTGTCCTGCGGCGGGCCAGCTCTGGCGAGCCGGTCCGGCCCGGCAGGATCGAGCAGCGGCAAGAAGTCCAGGGGGAGTCCGTGCGCCTGACGAGGGCTGCGGCAGCAAAGAAGGTGGTGAAGGCCGCGGTGGCGAAGAGGAAAGCGACCGCCTCTTCTTAGTCCAAGCATCCTCGGACTCCACCTGCTTCCCCTCCTCCCGCGGATGACGACACGGAGGTCGTCTTCGACTTCGGGTCCCTTAGCCCGAGGAGGAAGAGGAAGGCGACGGAAGAGGAAGCGGAGGATGAGTAAGTATCTTGTCTTTTGTCATCTCCATCCCCTCAGTCCGTGCCGCTTTTCTTGAGTCGTTTTCATCCTTGCAGGGACGTGGAGACGCTGGACCAGAGGGTGGCGAAGAGAGCCAGGGCCTCGTCGGGCAGCCAGCCCCCGGCGGGCACCTCGAGCACGCCGCTGGTGGTTGAGAGCAGCCTGGAGAGCAGCCCCCGGCGCAGCCCCCGCTTCAGCCCCCAGCGTAAGTCAATCACTCACTCCTTCATTGATGAACTTTTGGGGGGTGTACCTTTGATGTCGATCTTGCCGGGTTTGCAGGAGAAGAACGGTAGCAGGAGGAGCCACCGAGGGCTAGCCCCAACATTCCGCTCGTCTCGACCATGCCGGCCCGAGGGGCGTCCCCGGCAAGGGCATCCACCACCGATCCCACGCTCATGGAGGAGCAGGAGACGAACTTGGGTGCCGGTGGTTCCATCCCGGCAACGAATGTTGGCGGGGAGGGCGCCACTTCTTCCCATCCCGGTGCAGGTAAGTTTGCTCACTTCCCTTCCCTGTTCTTCTTTCTTCTTCTTGGGCCTTGGCCATGGCTCCGCCTCACTCCCTTTCTTGGTGTCCAGGCCCCTCCTCGGCGGACTAGGAGGATATCGACACCGTCATCGGGGAAGTCGCCAGGGACGCCGAGGCCGAGGCCGAGAAGATCGCCACCGAGGAGGCTGCCAAGACCACTGCTGAGGATGCCGCCAAGGGGCCGCTGCCGAGGAGGCCGGCAAGGAGCCTGCCGGGGAGGCCGGCAAGGCCACTGCTGAGGAGGGGATGGTTGATGATCATCCCTCCTCCTCTACTGCCTCCGGCTCGGGCAAGTATCTGAAGGTGGGTGACGATCTGTTCACCACCTCCCAGGGACGGCGAGTACCAGGGCGTCCACCGTGGGGGAGGTATTCAACGACGAGGTGCTTGCCGCCTCCGGGCTTGAGGTTGTTGACGAGCCGAGCGCTGGTGGCAGCAGTTCCCACGAGGAGGAGCTCCTTCGGGCCATGAACATCAACTTCCAGAAGCTCCGGGCGCTTCACCGTGCCCGCCTGGACAAGGCCAAGTCTAGGATGGCGGCGGTGGACAAGGCGGAGGCGGACCTCGAGGGGCGCGTCGCTGAGACGCAGGCTTGGTTTCGCCAGGCCCATGAGGAGCTGAAGATCGCCCAGGACCTGCTGGCTGAGCGCAAGCTGGAGCTTGTCATGAAGCAGGCTGACATCGAGAAGGCCCAGGCGGAGGCGAGGGAACATGCTGCCAAGGACGAGTCCGCCCGGCACCAGCACCAGGCCGAACTGAACTCCCAGGAGGAGGATCTTGCCGCTCGTGAGGGGGCGCTCGCCGCCACACTCCGCGGCAAGGATGAGGAGATCGGGAAGCTCGTCGGGCAGTGGACCCAGGAGCTGGAGCAGAAACACAAGGAGGCGCCCGATGCTCAAGCTCTGGTCCATGCCGGCAAGGTGAAAGAGCTGGAGGTGGAACGAGACAGGCTGAAGGAGCAGGCCCTGAAGCTGGAAAAGGAGAAGGACACGCTCAACGGTGCTCTGGTTGAGGCGCAGGGCGTAGTCCTCGGCAAGGCTGAGGAGCTCTCCAAGGCCAACGGCTCCATCAAGGACCTGAAGCTGAAGCTGGAGGGTCTTGAGGGGATGCTTTCGGAGGTCAGTGCCCGGGAAGGGACCTTGGCCAAAGATCTGGAGGCTAAGAGGCAGCTGCAAAAGAATGACGCCACCAACCACACAGATTTTGTGAAGGGCAAAAACATCTGGATCAGCCGCCTCGCTGACGTCGCCGGCAGGATCACCACGTAGCTGGCTACCATGGGGATGCCACACGTGAGGTACGGCCGAGAGCCGAATGCGAGTCCCAATGCCAAACCGACCCTGTTCTTGGAGGGTGTTCTTGGAGGCCTGGAGCAGTTCCGCTCCAACCGGGCGGCCTTTCTGGCCGATGAGGCCCGGAGGCTTTGCCGGGGTGCTATGACCAAGGTCCTCACCAAGGTGGCATACTGGAACCCCAACCTCGACTTCAACGCCGCGCTGGAGAGCTTGCCGGAGGGCGTGGACCTCGCGGCACTCGAGGAGCGCATCCAGCCCATCATCAGTCGCGTCGACGGAGTTCGGAGGATAGAGGGCCAGCGCCGGGACTAGGCGCCTCTTTTCTCATCGCCGCTGCAGGTTAATGACGAAGACAATTTTTATCTTTAGTTAGAACCGCAACGATTATTTGATGTAATATAACTCTGCAGTACCCTGAAATGGTGCATGTTATTTTCCCGTTTGATCTCCCTTTGTATGTCCACCCTACGTTAATTGGGTAGGCTTGCCGGCGCGTAAACCCAGGGCGTGGCGCCTTGAGGACGGATCCCCAATGGCCTGCCGGGCGTGCTTGCCGCCAGGCAAACCACCTTACTGTTCTTGACGTGGCCACTCGAACTGTCCAGCGGACTCGAGGCAGAACGAGAGCGTTGCCAATTGCAGAAGGCCACCCTGCCGCCCTCGACGCAGCCGCTCGAACTGTTGAGCGGACTCGAAATAGAGCGAGGGCGTTGCCAATAGTGGAATGGCCTAATTGCGTGCAAGTTTTCCATACGCAGGGCAAGATCTTCGGGGATGATAACCATATGTATATAAAAAAAGGATTGCTCGGAGTTTTGCATGCCTTAGCTTTTCTGTCGTTGCGTGAGCGTCCACCGCATCTGTCGATGACGCCGCCCCTTTGGTCGTCTTCTTTCTTGGAGCGACGACCACGATGAAGCCGCTGCTCCAACCAAACCAGATTTTCACAACTGCGCTCCCCTACCTGGCGCGCCAAAGATGTCGGGGGAACGACACCTATGGAATCACTGGGATCCCTTCTACGGTTGGCGGGTGCGGGGTTGTGCAAAGAGCGGGTCTGGTAGTCAGCACAAAGATCGTTTTACCCAGGTTCGGGCTGTGAGGATGCGTAATACCCTAGTCCTGCTTTGGTGTATATATCTGAGTGTTCTTGAGCTCTCGAACTAGCTACGGTGTGTGTCTAGTCCAAAAGATCTGAATCCTTCTCCTGTATGCCTCGAGCCTCCTTTTATAGATAAAAGGGGCTGCTACAGTGGCACACAGGAGGTGGAAAGGTATACAATGGCTAAGTTTAACCTCTCGCACCGTCGGACAAACGCATTTAATGCGCTGCTGACATGCCCTCCTTGCTTTATCGGGGACAGCGAGAAGCTAGTCCCAGCTGTCGCCGCCTCGCCTGGCTCCGATGCGCGTCCGAGCTGATGAGGTGTAGTAGCGCCATGTTGGCTGGCTGCTGGGCTGGGGCGGTGGCGCAGTCTTCACGAAGATCTGCATGCCACCACGCAGGTGCTTGCCGAGTTGGCCTGGAGATCATGCGCCGCCACGCAGGTGCCTGCTCAGCTGGTTGGGCTGGCAGCTGTATGGGAATGGCGGTGGAGCCTTGGCAGATGTGGGCCTGGCCGTGGCCTCGCGAGTGTCCTCGGCAAGGGTCTTGCCGGGGCATCGCGGTCGTCCCCGGCAAGGGTCTTGCCGGGGGTCTCATGGATTTCCTCGGCTAGGATCCCACCGAGGATCGTCGTCTTCTGGCCCTCATCTGGTCTTGTATGTTTATGATCTTCACAAAGGTCTGCATGCCACCACGGAGGTGCTTCCCGAGCCTTGGTTCCAATGTGGTTGATAGTGTTGGAGCCCTTGGCTCAAGGGTGGCTCACTTTGCGGGCGTTGGGCAAGTTGCCCCGGCAAGGATCTTGCCGGGGCCGCGGAGGCCGCCCCGGCAAGGGTCTTGTCGGAGGAGTCCACCTCGCCCTCTTGCTCTTTGTGTCTCTGTCCTGGCGTTGCTTTGGCCATCTTGTGCCTCTGGTTCCTCCCTTCGCTCTGTTCAGTGTGGCCATAGGCGTGGCTCTGACTGCCTGTGCACAAGTAGAGGGGTCAAAAGGAGAGCCCCTACTTTTGTACACCAACAGGGAGGTGCCCCGGTATTGTATCACCATCACATCTTTATCTTTACCGTTTATCTTAGTTCGATCCTTTTGGTGAAATCTTGATCTAGTAGAATAAAAGTTTTAGTATGATCTAGTCCTTGATTTTTACTTTGTGTTATATCTATGTAACCGAGTGCAAGAGTTATATAATAAAGATTCGTTTTGAGTTGAGGGCTTTGCTTTCCTTCTTTTATCTTGGAAAAGAAATAAAAGATTATATAATAGTCTTATGGATGGTGATGACTTCACATATAAGATGTATGTCACATGAAATTTGTTGATAGTTGACAAACATAGTTTTGGTCATTGTTGCAATTAATATGAAGTAATAAAGAAAGCGAGGTCCCACATATAAATACACTATCTTCGACATCTTTTGAGATTGTGAGCACTCATTAAAATATTCTATGCTAAAAGGTTGATGTTGGACAAGGAAGACAACATAATGAGTTATGTTTTCTTATATCCAAATAGAAGTTATATTGTCATGGATCCTCCAACATGTTGAGCTTGCTTCTCATCCTATGCTAGCCAAATCTTCTATACCAAGTAGAGATACTACTTGTGCATCCAAAATCCATCAACCCAGTTTTGCCACGAGAGTCCACTATATCTACCTATGGATTGAATAAGATCCTTCAAGTAAGTTGTCATCGGTGCAAGCAATAAAAATCGCTCTCTAAATATGTATGATCTTAGTGTGAGGAAAATAACCTTTATACAAACTTGTGATATGGAAGAAATAAAAGCGACGACTACATAATAAAGTTCTTTATCACAAACGGCAATATAAAGCGATGTTCTTTTGCACTAAGATTTTGTGCATCCAACCATAAAAGCGCATGACAACCTCTGCTTCCCTCTACGAAGGGCCTATCTTTTATTTTACTTTCTATCTTTATATAAGAGTCAAGGTGATCTTCACCCTTCCTTTTATATTTCTCCTTTTGGCAACCACTATATGTTGGGGATGATCCAGATATATACCCACTCGGATGTAGGTGATCATAAATTATTATTGTTGACATTACCCTTGAGGTAAATGGTTGGGAAGCGAAACTATAAGCCCCTATCTTCCTATGTGTTCGATTGAAGCTTTGATCTCATAAGTATCATGTGAGTGTTAACAATTATGAAAGATTAAATTATGGTTGAGTATGTGAACTTGCTACATAAAATCTCTTACATTGACTCTTTCCGATATTATAATAATTTGAAATTGTTTCAGTGACCGAGATCATATTAGTTTTCAATAAAGTTTTTGATTCATGCTTTACCTTTTGAATGAATTATCACTTTGGCATAAGAAGTTATATGACAATATGTTGTTGTTCTAAAGATGATCATGATGCCCTCATGTCCGTATTTTATTTTATCGACACCACTATCTCTAAACATGTGGACATGATTATCGATTTTGGCTTTCGCTTGAGGACAAGTGAGGTCTAAGCTTGGGGGAGTTGATACGTCCATTTTGCATCATGTTTTTATGTTCTTATTTATTGCATTATGGGCTGTTATTTCACATTATGGTACAATACTTATGCCTTTTCTCTCTTATTTTACAAGATTTACATGAAGAGGGAGAATGGTGGCAGCTGGAATTCTGGACCGGAAATGAGCAAATCTGAGATACCTATTATGCAGAAGTCCAAATGTCCTGAAACTTTACAGAGAATTGTTTTAGAATAAAAAAAATATTGGGCAAAGAAACAATAGAAGGGGACCCACCAGGTGGCCACAAGCCTGGGGGCGCGCCCTACCCCCTAGGGCGCGCCCGCAGGGCTTGTGGCCCCCCTGGCCATCGTCTGGTGCCCATCTTCTGCTATATGGAGGGTTTTGACCTAGAAAAAAAATCAGAAGGAAGCTTTCGGGATGAAGCGCCGCCGTCCTGAGGCGGAACCTGGGTAGAAGCAATCTAGGGCTCCGATGGAGCTATTCTACCGGGGAAACTTCCCTTCGGAAGAGGGAAATCGAAGCCATCATCATCACCAACGATCCTCTCATCGAGGGAGGGTCAATCTTCAAAGTGCAACTAATCCCTGGGTGGTTCTGGTAATTCTTAACAACATATAGCTCATTGAACTAATACTCTTTCAAGATAATCATTTCAGGAAGTTCAATGATTGGCATGGCATGGACTAGAGATGTGGACCCCTCAAAATGCTAAGGACACTGATACGTCTTCAACGTATCTACCTTTTCTCACGCTTTTCCTCTTCTTTTGGACTCTAATTTGCATGATTTGAATGAAACTAACCCCGGACTGACGTTGTTTTCAGCAGAACTACCATGGTGTTGTTTTTGTGCAGAAATAAAAGTTCTCAGAATGGAACGAAACTTTGCGAGGAATTTTTATATCAATAACAAGAATTTCTAGAGCCAAGACCTACCAGAGAGGGTCCCCTGGTTGGGCACAACCCACCAGTGCGCGCCCCCCTCTCCTGGCGCGCCCAGGTGGGTTGTACCCACCTGGTGGCCATGCTGGCTGTCGGTGTCAAAACCGGCAGAGCTTGGGTAGGGGGTCCCAAGCTGTGTGTCATGGATCGATGGGTAACAGGAGACAGGGGACACGATGTTTACCCAGGTTCGGGCCCTCTTTATTGAGGTAATACCCTACTTCCTGCTTGATTGATCTTGATGAATATAGGGTTACAAGAGTTGATCTACCTCGAGATCATATGTTGTGGTCTAAACCCTAGAGGTATGATGAGTAATGTCATCATAATCTATCGACTAGCCTGGCCCCGGCTTATATAATGTACCAGAGGCCTAGGATAACAAGAGTCCTAGCCGAATACGTTGGTGGAGAGGAGTCCTTGTCTTGATCGCCAAGTCTTGTGGAACACTCCTTGTATGCAGCATGGGCTGCCCGAAGTGGCCCATGAGTGAACCGCCATGGGGGTCCTCGGCCCGATCCACCTAGTCGGGAGACGTTGTGGTGAGTACCCCCTAGTCCAGGACACCGCCGGTAGCCCCCTGAACCGGTCTTCAAGTTGGGGACGCTCCTCGATCCTTCCGAATTGTTCTTCATCTTCGGTCGTCGGTCTTGAAAACTGGTTCAACAAATCTTCTTCTTCGATCTTAAGGATCGCGGAAGCAAATCCGAAGAGTTTAGACGTCGGGTATCCAAGGAGCCCCTTTAAGTTATCGGCCTTTATCAATGCCTTGTTATTTTTACGCCCACCTCGGGTTTGAAGTTGTTCCCGTGCAGCGGTGTCCTCTTGCATCCGAGCCCCAACGCCGGACTGCATTCGAGGTATCCTTTGCAGCCAAGCACCAACGCCGGACTGTATCCGAGCTCCAACGCCGGACTATATCCGAGCTCCAACGCCGGACTATATCCGAGGTGTCATAGATCACCTTGGTTCAAAAGGTTTAGCCGAGCTTAATGCCGGAAATGCCCTCTAAGGAGCCAGCCACTTGCATCCGAGCTATATGCCGAAATGCTTCCGAGGTGGCTCAGCACCTTGGTCATGGGCTGATTGTTTGCGGATTTTATTTCCGATGCGTATAAATTTATTTGCTGACAAGATGTATTGCCAGTAGCCCTCAAAGTGTCTGTCGGCCTAAAATCCGAGATGCACCTGAAGGAAAATATGAAACTGTTGATCCTAGTAGCTTCTGAGACTCAGGTCATGAAATCGGCCTGAGGATCAACTCCTAGCTCGGCCGCATACATAGGAATAGAAACGCAGTGTAATATATTAGAGGTAATGGTGATCGGCGGACGGGCCCCTGAGCGAGAGTCGTGAGAAGCCGCCGTGATATATCAGCTTGATGCCGGATAATTCCGATATGGTACTTATTGTCGTCCGAAGACGCACTTGTTCATAGTTCGATTATGCCGAACACTGAGCACTTTGAATTTTCTGCATTGAATAGGCAATGCAGTAGCCCCCGAGCCACTGGTCGGGTGGCAACACCAGATCAGGGGATCGATGTGCCCCTTTAATATTTGTAAATAATGAGCGCAAAGCCCAGTAGCCCCCGAGCCTTAATGTGGGCACGGGTGGCCGAATTAAGGATCGATATCCGTTTGACAGAAAATTTTGTTGTGCTTAACACAAACTTCTCGGAAAGAGAATAAAGATATCTTAAAAGAGCTTAGAGCTGGTCAAAATCCGAGCTCGCCAAGGTAGGCCCCAAGGGTTTAAAAGATGGATTGCAGTAACTGGATTTTACTCGCAATTTTTATGTGTAATGATTCTATGTATACAAGTACTTTACATCATTAATGCTCAGATCCGCATTGTACAAAACTTTGTTGACCGACCATCGGCTTCAACCTCCTCGGCCAGTAGTTGGGGAGTGTTTGTCCTACTTTATAAAGCCTTTACAAGGGCAAAGTTTTACGGCAAACAGGGCAATCCGGGCATACGGTTTTATAAACAAAGGTACACGGAGAGATATGTTATATTACGTTTTAATGTAAGAAACATATTCCAAAGAAAATAGTCCCGCTATCGGTTCCTTTCTTTGGGTCGTCATGCTTATCATGATTATGAAACCTCACCTCCGATCAGTGTAGGAGGAAAATATTGAGGATTTAGTTCGGGGAAAGTTCCCGAACTCTATGGTATTAATGAACCAAAATTTTCACTTCCGTCATTGCCGACCAATGTGATCCTTTAAGATTGCTAGCTTTCGGCTTCACCCAGTCTGAGGTACTTACTCGGATGACCCGGTAGTAACAATCACAGAGGTGCTCCCTTTACCACCTAGCTGAACAATCGGGAACGTAGGGGTAACCACAGGAGCCAGGCAACCCAGCTTGGCCAAAATCTTAAGTCAAATTGATGCATATTCATGGCTTTATAACGATGATTGCGGAAGGAGGCCATCGTATATTAAATAGAAATGCCGATGATATGTTTATTTTGACTCTGTTGCGACCGTTTATCAGTTGAAAGTGGCCCATCGTCGGCTTCCGCCCCTTTGTAGATGCTACGCAGGGTGTTTTCGCAATAACAAAACAACCCTTAGCCGACGTCTGGGTGCCCGAAGGCGGTTGTGTTAGCGGAAACGAGGCAATCAGATATGCGGGCTTTATAACTTTCACTTAGTCATAGGAGCTTAAAGTTGGGAGGCTAGTTACTAGCCCCCGGTTAGTGTTCGGCGACACCCGAGGTCAAGCCGTAAACACTTCGGCCAATGTTATGAACGACCCATCATTTAACACAGTCATCGGATCGCTGACCAGTTTACGCTTATTGTGGCAGTCGGTTTTTGGCTTTCTCCACTAAGGTGCTTAACCATGCGAGCTGGAAGAACAATCGCAGTGGTTCTCCCTTTGCACACCTAGCCGAACAAAGCGGAACGTAGGAGGCAAAAATAGGAGCCGGGCAACCCAACTATTGACCGAAGACACAATTCGAAACTGATGCATATATAGCAATATCCAAGAATGTTTTTGCCGAATCTCTAAAGGTGTCCGGCGTTGCACTATGAGACTTATGCTGGAAACACACAAATAGTTTAAAAGTGCCATAGGCTTGGAAAACCAAAAAACTTTAGTAAAAACTTGACGTCTGAACTAGATCAAGTGTTCGGTGCCAATCCAAAATTGGTCTTAAAAAATTGCGCTTCTGTCGTGCATTAATATGACACATCCGTTCTCAAGACCTCAAGCGGGTCAGCCCACGGCTGCAACCTCCTATCCTGAAGGCGGAGTACTGCTCGTTAGGCCAGTTTAGCGAACTAAACTCGAACGGCTTTAGAGAGAAGCAAGGCTATCCGGCTATTGACCACACACTTGCGTCGAGAAAGGAGTGATAGAAAAAGACTTTGCAACGACTACGAAGAAAAATAGCTCGTACTAATTTAAGAGCCCCCAAGTGACTTGGGTAAAAGAATTTTATGTATAATGATTGTATGTACTAAAGTACTTATATCATATATGTGTTCACCCGAACTTTAAACGCGTCTTAACCGACCGTCGGCTTCTCCCTCTTCGGCCAAGGGCCGAAAAGTGTTATGTACTCCACCTGTCGAGAATATTGATGGTGCTTCCGATAACCAGGCAATCAGGTCATAAGGCTGTAACAGACAAAGCATGCTCAGGGAACTTATGCTATATTACTGACGAAGTGTAAGAAGCATCTTCGAAGAAAATAGTACCTCCACCGATACCTTCCTTCGGTTGCTCATTGTTACTATGAGACTTGTGCAATAGATTTTTTGTACTCATGAGTTCCGTTGTGTGCCGACCATGATTGAAAACAATAAGAGCGCTAGCTTTCGGCTTCACCCAGTCTGAGGTCCGAGCTCGGATGACCCGATCGTGACAATCGCAGAGGTGCTCCCTTTACTACCTAGCCGAACAATCGGGAACGTAGGGGTAAACACAGGAGCAAGGCAACCCAGCTTGCGGAACACTTAAGTCAATATGGTTCATATTGTGGCGTAATACACGAACACGGAAGGAAGCCATACAAGTATAATCATATGCAAGAGGAAAGGCTTCATAAAGGAAGCCTCCAAGTAAACGGGGTATTTGAATTTGTGTGTCACAAGCAAAGTTTTGACAAGGAAGTTTTTCACAAACAACTTTTTGCCAAAAAAGTATAATGCTTGGTTGAACCGAACAAAATTTAAAACTGAAAGTTTTTTGAGCATGAAAAGCGACTTAGCTGGCTAATGTGTTCGGCATTGATGACACGGTCCAAGCTTGATGCGGGACAAGGTTCCATCCCCCAAGCCGGTCCCGAGGTGGCGGAGTGAAGAGCTCGGCAATCCGAAGTGGTGACATAGCACGGCCAATGCAGGCCGGCAGAGTGACGCCAAAGTCCTCGGCGTGGGTTAATGAAGTGATGACGAAGCCCCCCGTCCAGCTGAGGTGACATGGTATGTCAGTACGCCGAGGTGACAACACTGCCCGACCCGGATCATTTACCTATGCACAAAAAACAGTGCAAACCGAAGATAATAGTAATAATAATAATAAAAAAATGTTGCATAATAAATAATTTATGCAAAGTGAGTAATAAAAGAAACATGGCCTGTGCGCCGAACACTCCATGAGGTAGAGCTCTCTCGGCGATGCCGAAGTCCCCGAGGCAACCGAACATGTCGGTATGGCAACACGACCAACAAGGTGATCACGTGAGCCGGTTTACGCCGATTGGGACGACGGCGTCGGCTTGCCGAAGAGACCACGTGACACAGTCAAAGTCCATTACCTGCACATGTAAAATAGTGCAGGCCAATAATAATATAAATATATAAAAATCCTCGCGTAATTTATTTACGCAAAATAATTTATTTGAAGATATGTGTGGCGCCGAAGTCAATGTCGATGCAGGGCGTCGGCGTGATGCGGTAAAGGCGTGGCAAAGCCTGAATTCACAGGTCGGTCTGAGTTCCGGGTGCGGCGTTCGCCGAATTGTGTACGGAAACTGACCGAATCAACACGCGACCTCGTTAATGGGGCCACCATTTGATAGACCTGTGTACAGATGATGGAACAAACCAGAGTAATAATTCCTCGGGAAAAATAAACCCGAACAAGCAAAAATTACTAGGATTAATAGCACCTGGTTTATTTGTTGTAGCAATCCGAAGAAAAGTGACTCCCAAAATTGGGACTCGATCCGCACACCCATTGCCTGATGGGCGAAGAAGCAATGACATGGCGATGCTGGCAAAGGTTGGCTCGCCGAGGCAGAGCCACTGGTCCAGCTAACGCGACAAAGCCGGTCGGCTGGTGACGCCGAAGTCTCCGGAGTAGGTTGATGAAGAGCTGGCGAAGCCCCCGGTCAAGCTGAGGTGATGGAGCAGGTCGGTAAGGAGACGTTGCAGCTGCCATGTCAGCCGAGGTGTTAAAATAGTTCGGCGTGATGGTCATCGGATTGAAGAAGCAACAGTGCGGCCTTGCCGGCGCAGGCCGTAACTTGTGACGCGGTCAATGCCGGCTTGATGAAGTGACCATGCGGCAATGCCGGTGTGCGTGCTCCATGTAATCCGTGGGGAGGCGATGTTGGTGATGATTTATCCTTGGCGATTTCGAACTCTTGTTCGGCTCGTCGAGATGAGGATCCGAATAAGTTGAGTTCAGCTCAACAAAGTGACGACGTGTCTAGCGCAGGTCGGTAGCCGTGGAGCAATATTGCCGGACTGGTTTGACACCAGCGTGATGTGAAGATTACCTCAGAGGAGGCTTAAAGTTTTACGGGCACGTGTTAAAAACAACACACAATATCCTAGAAAAAAATTCCTTCAAAAAGGTTGTCCAATATCCCGTTCATGAATAAACATGAACTCGTGTCGGATTCGTATTCGCGCAAAAAACAGATCTGAAAAGTGATGCACTAATCGGAAGGTTCTCGGAGTTTGGACGGTCGGATCAAGCTGAAATTTTGAGGGGTGGTAGATATAGGAATTCCGCAGCCGATCAACAGTTGGATCTTCCAAAGGACGTCCGAGCTAGATGCTGGACACCACGCTCCAAACTTGTCCGGATTCTCGTCCAGATTCATATGGGCTCCGGTATATCAGAGATCGGCGGAGATTGCTCCATCAGAACGCGACAAAATTTTACAGGGTTGTTGTAGACTCAATTCCGCACAATTCCACCGTAGGAACCGTCAAAGCGATGCTCGAGGCGGTGGTGGCAGCGGATACAAGTTTGCTGTCCGGAAAAACAACACGGTGGCTCGAGGGCAATGTTGGCGTTGAGCCCCCGAGCTCTATGGATGATTCCTCCATGATCTTGATAGAGATCGGAGTTGATGCTGATAAAGGGCCTCGTCCGAACATAACGATCTGACGTGGAGCACAGTCCTCGGCCGGACCAAGGTGACCAGCCGAGCTGGTGACGAAGATGCCGACGTCGCAGTTAATCTGCAGACGAGCCATTGATCCTTTGCCGATCACACAGCAGAACTCTCAATGAAAGCACCATTGTCGGTGTCAAAACCGGCAGATCTCGGGTAGGGGGTCCCAAGCTGTGTGTCATGGATCGATGGGTAACAGGAGACAGGGGACACGATGTTTACCCAGGTTCGGGCCCTCTCTATCAAGGTAATACCCTACTTCCTGCTTGATTGATCTTGATGAATATAGGGTTACAAGAGTTGATCTACCTCGAGATCATATGTTGCGGTCTAAACCCTACAGGTATGATGAGTAATGTCATAATAATCTATCGACTAGCCTGGCCCTGGCTTATATGATGTACCAGAGGCCTAGGATAACAAGAGTCCTAGCCGAATACGTTGGTGGAGAGGAGTCCTTGTCTTGATTGCCAAGTCTTGTGGAATACTCCTTGTATGCGGCATGGGCTGCCCGAAGTGGCCCATGAGTGAACCGCCATGGGGGTCCTCGGCCCAATCCACCTAGCCGGGAGACGATGTGGTGAGTACCCCCTAGTCCAGGACACCATCAGTAGCCCCCTGAACCGGTCTTCAAGTTGGGGACGCTCCTCGATCCTTCCGAACTATTCTTCATCTTCGGTCGTCGGTCTTGAAAACTGGTTCAACAAATCTTCTCATCTTCGATCTTGAGGATCGCCGAAGCAAATCCGAAGAGTTTAGACGTCGGGTATCAAAGGAGCCCCTTTAAGTTATCGGCCTTTATCAATGCCTTATTATTTTTACGCCCACCTCGGGTTTGAAGTTTTAGTATGATCTAGTCCTTGATTTTTACTTTGTCTTATATCTATGTAACCGAGTGCAAGAGTTATATAATAAAGATTCATTTTGAGTTGAGGGCTTTGCTTTCCTGCTTTTATCTTGGAAAAGAAATAAAAGATTATATAATAGTCTTATGGATGGTGATGACTTCACATATAAGAAGTATGTCACATGAAATTTGTTGATAGTTGACAAACATAGTTTTGGTCATTGTTGCAATTAATAGGAAGTAATAAAGAAAGCGAGGTCCCACATATAAATACACTATCTTCGACATCTTTTGAGATTGTGAGCACTCATTAAAATATTCTATGCTAAAAGGTTGATGTTGGACAAGGAAGACAACATAATGCGTTATGTTTTCTTATATCCAAATAGAAGTTATATTGTCATGGATCCTCTAACATGTTGAGCTTGCTTCTCATCCTATGCTAGCCAAATCTTCTATACCAAGTAGAGATACTACTTGTGCATCCAAAATCCATCAACCCAGTTTGGCCATGAGAGTCCACTATATCTACCTATGGATTGAGTAAGATACTTCAAGTAAGTTGTCATCGGTGCAAGCAATAAAAATCGCTCTCTAAATATGTATGATCTTTTAGTGTGAGGAAAATAAGCTTTATACAAACTTGTGATATGGAGGAAATAAAAGCGATGACTGCATAATAAAGTTCTTTATCACAAACGACAATATAAAGCGATGTTCTTTTGCACTAAGATTTTGTGCATCCAACCATAAAAGCGCATGACAACCTCTGCTTCCCTCTATGAAGGGCCTATCTTTTATTTTACTTTCTATCTTTATATAAGAGTCAAGGTGATCTTCACCCTTCCTTTCATATTTCTTCTTTTGGCAAGCACTATATGTTGGGGATGATCCAGATATATATACCCACTCGGATGTAGGTGATCATAAATTATTATTGTTGACATTACCCTTGTGGTAAATGGTTGGGAAGCGAAACTATAAGCCCCTATCTTCCTACGTGTTCGATTGAAGCTTTGATCTCATAAGTATCATGTGAGTGTTAAAAATTATGAAAGATTAAATTATGGTTGAGTATGTGAACTTGCTACATAAAATATCTTACATTGACTCTTTCCGATATTATAATAATTTGAAATTGTTTCAGTGACCGAGATCATAGTTTGTTAGTTTTCAATAAAGTTTTTGATTCATACTTTACCTTTTGAATGAATTATCACTTTGGCATAAGAAGTTATATGACAATATGTTGTTGTTCTAAAGATGATCATGATGCCCTTATGTCCATATGTTATTTTATCGACACCACTATCTCTAAACATGTGGACATGATTATCGATTTTGGCTTCCACTTGAGGACAAGTGAGGTCTAAGCTTGGGGGAGTTGATACGTCCATTTTGCATCATGTTTTTATGTTCTTATTTATTGCATTATGGGCTGTTATTTCACATTATGGTACAATACTTATGCCTTTTCTCTCTTATTTTACAAGATTTACATGAAGAGGGAGAATGGTGGCAGCTGGAATTCTGGACCGGAAAGGAGCAAATCTGAGATACCTATTATGCACAACTCCGAATGTCCTGAAACTTTACACAGAATTGTTTTCGAATATATAAAAAATACAGGGCAAAGAAACAACAGAAGGGGACCCACCAGGTGGCCACAAGCCTGGGGGCGCGCCCTACCCCCTAGGGCATGCCCCTAGGGCTTGTGGGCCCCCTGGCCATCGTCTGATGCCCATCTTCTGCTATATGGAGGGTTTTGAACTAGAAAAAAAATCAGAAGGAAGCTTTCGGGATGAAGCGCCGCCGTCCTGAGGCGGAACCTGGGCAGAAGCAATCGAGGGCTCCGATGGAGCTATTCTACCGGGGAAACTTCCCTCCGGGAGAGGGAAATCGAAGCCATCATCATCACCAACGATCCTCTCATCGAGGGAGGATCAATCTTCAAAGTGCAACTAATCCCTGGGTGGTTTTGGTAATTCTTAACAACATATAGCTCATTGAACTAATACTCTTTCAAGATAATCATTTATGAAAGTTCAATGATTGGCATGGCATGGACTAGAGATGTGGACCCCTCAAAATGCTAAGGACACTGATACGTCTCCAACGTATCTACTTTTTCTCACGCTTTTCCTCTTCTTTTGGACTCTAATTTGCATGATTTGAATGAAACTAATCTCGGACTGACGTTGTTTTCAGCAGAACTACCATGGTGTTGTTTTGTGTAGAAATAAAAGTTCTCGGAATGGAACGAAACTTTGCGAGGAATTTTTATATCAATAACAAGAATTTCTGGAGCCAAGACCTACCAGAGAGGGTCCTTTGGTTGGGCACAACCCACCAGGGCGCGCCCCCCTCTCCTGGCGCGCCCAGGTGGGTTGTACCCACCTGGTGGCCATGCTGACTATCGGTGTCAAAACCGGCAGATCTCGGGTAGGGGGCCCAAGCTGTGTGTCATGGATCGATGAGTAACAGGAGACAGCGGACACGATGTTTACCCAGGTTCGGGCCCTCTCTATTGAGGTAATACCCTACTTCCTGCTTGATTGATCTTGATGAATATAGGGTTACAAGAGTTGGTCTACCTCGAGATCATATGTTGTGGTCTAAACCCTAGAGGTATGATGAGTAATGTCATCATAACCTATCGACTAGCCTGGCCCTGGCTTATATAATGTACCAAAGGCCTAGGATAACAAGAGTCCTAGCCGAATACATTGGTGGAGAGGCGGCCTTGTCTTGATCGCCAAGTCTTGTTGAATACTCCTTGTATGCGGCATGGGCTGCCCGAAGTGGCCCATGAGTGAACCGCCATGGGGGTCCTTGGCCCGATCCACCTAGTCGGGAGACGATGCGGTGAGTACCCCCTAGTCTAGGACACCATCACTGACGACCCCCCTGATACTATAAATTCACATTATTCCAAAAAAACCAGGGAGAAAGAATTATCGCGATCCACGGGACGGAGCCTCTGCCAAGCCCTGTTCTTCCTCGGGAGGGCAGATCTGGAGTCTGTTTGGGGCTCCAGAGAGGGGGATCTTCGTTCTTCGTCATCACCAACCCTTCTCCATCGCCAATTCCATGATGGTCCCCACCGGGAGTGAGTAATTCCTTCGTAGGTCGCTGGTCGGTGAGGAGTTGGATGAGATTCATCATGTAATCGAGTTAGCACTACTGTAGGAGACTGCTAACACGACACTACGATCAGAGACCCTTTGCCAAAACTGTGTGCGATGCAATAATCGCAAACGGTGGTGTAAAAAAACCGTCAAAAAGGTGCAAAACGTTTGCGATGATGGATGCATCAAACATGGTTAAGATTTTAGTTGCGTGTGCGATGTAGGGCATACGATTAATCCATTCAAACTGTCTGCGATGAGGCAGAACAACAGAAACGGGCAGCCATAACAATGTGTGTGCGATGCAGGACACACGGTTAATCCATTCGAACTGTTTGCGATGAGGTAGAACAACAGAAACAGGCAGCCATATCAATGTGTGTGCGATATACGACATACGGTTAACTCGGACGAACTGATTTCGATTAGGGAACACAACAGAAACAGTTCAACTTAACAAGATGTGAGTGATATGCATCATACAGTTCACATGGTTGAACTGTTTGCGATGAGCCAAAAAACACAAACGAGTCGTGTAAACAAGACGTGTGTGATACATGGCAAACAGCCAACTCGGATGAACTGTTTGTGATGAGAAATTACAACACAGACGGTCAATACAGTTACTTCGTGTGTGATTCTGTGTGTACAATTTTTTTTGAAAAATGCAAACTAGTTGCTTGCGGTGGCTAGGAGTATCGCACATGATGCGTATGCGAGTACTCGTGTGCGATGATTAGTATGTTACACATATGTTTCCTTATGTGAACATGTGTGTGAATTTGCAATATGGACAGTTAATATGCAAATGCCTTCTGGACATCGGGCACACGCTTAAACTCAATGAACTGTGTACGATACTAATACTTTCCATGAAAATTTATGAACTTGGGTAACAACATTTGAGTAACATATATATAGTGGTTATACTATTCGACAAAAGGAGGATCTTCGTAACACGGTTTTGACAACCATATGGTCCATATCTACATACTTAACATAGTAACAACTATCACATTTTAAGAGGCTAAGGGCCAACAACCATATGGTCCATATCTACATACTTAACATATATAGTAACAGCTAGCACATTTTAAGAGGTTGAGGGCCAACAACCACAACTATCCACTGGAAGTAGCTTGATCACGGCGACTCGGCATCTCGTCAATGAAAAGGAAGAGCCCTCCTGTGCCTTGGTAGAGTAGGAGTAGAACAGTGTCTCCAATTTTCCAATATGGATGCATTGCCACGAGAAGCGAGAACTTGTTAATTTGAATGGTTTCATTTTTGCGGGAAATGCAATACCTTGTAATCACTTCGGCGTTATTAGCAGGCACAAGTGTAATTCGACCATGCCGGGAAATCGATCCAGGAACTGCTACAGGGGGCAATTTTTGTTGACATGTAGAATAAAATACAATTGTAACATATCGTTAAAGATATATATAGTTTATGAGCATCAACATTAAAATAAGACTTTTTACCAGCGTTTGTGCACACAATTGGTCTTGTTCAGTGTGTGCACCATAGGTCTCATTAATCCCATCCAAAATCCAGCATATGCTGTGCTATCTCTGTCAGATTATCAACAAAGTTTATGACATGCTTCAAGTCCTTCCAGTGAAATTTGGTACGCTCAGTAACATACAAATCGTTCACTATGCACCCAACATATCATGCTTAAAAGGTGGAAAGGTATTATTTATTCAGAACATGGCAGAAGAATGCACATAAATTGGTAAACATAATTTGTTACTGCCTAGGAACGGAGTCAGAATATGATATCACAATTGGTTGCTTAAATAGTGATCAATTGGTTGCTTAAATAGTAATATGACAGCATGGAGAAAGTTGAGGACACTAACCTCGACCAGACTTTGATCGGCTGATGACGTTGGGGAAGTAAACATCCATGTTAATTAGACCAGGCTGTGGTGCACGCACTAGAATTTTATTGCCAGCTTTCAGTTCATAACACTTAGACATTTTTCTCCAAAGGTTCGCATTAAAATAGGAGGTCCATCTTTATCAAGTTTTATGCTAACCGTCATTGTAAATCCATGTTGCGTTTTCAATATGACATCCTCGGAGTCATCAGCAAAGTAAAGCTGAAGATTTCCTTCTACTCCTGTTCTTGCAAGCAAGGGATGTACTGCTTGAAATGAAAATTAAGATCGTAAATTAGATATATTGAAATAACCGAGCAAGATGCAAATATGGGAGTAACTGATAGAACATATCCATATATAGATGCAAGCAAAGTATAAAAATATAGAACTAAAAAAGATAATGTAACAAAGATTTGATGCAAATATATAGATAATGTAGCAACAAACGGTATATGTTCACAAATTTAGGCCATGCCGACCGTGGTAGGTTGAGATTGAACATACCGAGCGCTCCCTGAAGTCATCCGGAATGGTGAGATAGAACTTCGTTTCCGACTGGCCACGACCACAGTTGCCCGATTTGAGCTCGCACTGTGCACACATGAATGAACACCCACGAATCAGCTAGAACAAAAATGATTCCACGGCAATTTCCACCGGTTGATTAACAGCGAAGGACGGACTACGATAAGAGATGAGTGAATATTTCGCTAATTAAGTTGATTACCTTCTCCATGAGAAAGATCCCCAGCCCAATCCTGCAGAAAACCCCAGTCCACCAGATTCTAGAATGTCGGTGCAGATAGGCGGCGGAAAGCGGTGGAGGCGAAATCCGGTGCCGTTTGGAGCGCGACCTACGCCCGCCGCCAACAGCCGTCGAGCTTAGGGTGCAAAGTTACGGAGGAGTCCGCGGCGAGTGAGTGGGGACGAAGTGGGTGAGGGTTTTCTTTTCCTTTTGCATGTGTGAGTGAACACACACAGTTCGCAGAGGCGATGGAGATGAATCGTGTGCGATAGTAAATCACCGAGATTGAATGGGAATCCAAATTTCCTTTGTCCTTCATCCATGAGTTTTTTTCTACGATGAACATAAACCCTGCTAATCACCGTGTTCAAATTTGACACTTTTCCGGGTTCATTTACAATATTTAGGGGATTATGTGCATTTTGTAGGCGTTAATGCACGTAATTCAAATTCAAACAATCGGTGCATGAAAGGGTGCACAAGAACGGTCTGGAAAAACCATACTCGTGGTATTTAGTAATTTCTCAAGCCTTCTACAAGGAATGGGCAGAGATTTCAATGGAATGTGTGGCAATAGTAAACCACAAACGCGTCATTTACTGGGTTATCAACTATAGAACAATGAAATATGTGCTTGAAAAACATGACGGCTGGCATGGTGCCATGGTATGGCCTCACGGTGCCCTGGTTAAAAGCTGAGAAGGTTTGATTTATGTCATCATGCACGCCCTTCATAAATCGAACCATCACCGAGGAAGTTCAATGCTTTCGAGAGGGAAATCACCAAGATTGAAGGGGAATCCAAATTTTCGTCGTAGTTTGTCATTCAGTTTTTTTCCAACGATCAACATACCGCCTCAAATGAAACGTGTTCCAATTTGACATTTTTCCGAACTCATTTACCATATTTAGGGGATTGTGTGCATTTTTGAGGCATTAGTTATGCACATAATTCATAGTCGAACAATCGGTGCATGAAAAGGTGGACAAGAACGGTGTGGAAAACCATGCTCGTGCTATTTAGTACATTCTCATGCCTTTTCCAAGGATTGGGCAGATATTTACTGGGTTAACAACTATACAAAAATGAAATACATGCTTGGAAAAACATGACGCCTGGTGTGGTGCCATGGTATGACCTCACCATGCCCTGGTAAAAATGTTGTCATGCGTGCCTTTCATAAAACGAACCATCATGCGAGAAGTTTCAAGGTTTCGAGGGGGAAATCACCAAGATTGAAGGGGGATCCAAATTTCCTTTGTCCTTTGTCCACGAGTTTTTTTCTATGATGAACATACAACCTGCAAATCACCGTGTTCAAATTTGGCACTTTTCCGGGTTCATTTGCCATATTTAGGGGATTATGTGCATTTCCTAGGCATTAATGCGCATAATTCAAGTTCAAACAATCGATGCATGAAAGGGTCCACAAGAACGGCCTGGAAAACCATGCTCGTGCCATTTAGTAAATTCCCATGCCTTTCACAAGGAATAATGGATAGATATTTCGTTGAAATGTGTGGCAATAGTCAACCACAAATGTTTGTTTGTTGGGTTTTCAACTATAGAAAAAATGAAATAAATGCTTAAAAAACATGACGCTGGCATGGTGCCATGGTATGACCTCACCATGCCTTGGTAAAAATTTGAGAAGGTTTGGCTTATGTCGTCATGCACGCCCTTCATAAATCGAACCATCACCGAGGAAGTTCAATGCTTTCGAGAGGGAAATCACCAAGATTGAAGGGGAATCCAAATTTCCGTCGTAGTTTGTCATTCAGTTTTTTCCAACGATCAACATACCGCCTCAAATGAAACGTGTTCAAATTTGACATTTTTCCGAACTCATTTACCATATTTAGGGGATTGTGTGCATTTTTGAGGCATTAGTTATGCACATAATTCATATTCGAACAATCGGTGCATGAAAAGGTGCACAAGAACGGTGTGGAAAACCATGCTCGTGCTATTTAGTACATTCTCATGCCTTTTCCAAGGATTGGGCAGATATTTACTGGGTTAACAACTATACAAAAATGAAATACATGCTTGGAAAAACATGACGCCTGGTGTGGTGCCATGGTATGACCTCACCATGCCCTGGTAAAAATGTTGTCATGCGTGCCTTTCATAAAACGAACCATCATGCGAGAAGTTTCATGGTTTCGAGGGGGAAATCACCAAGATTGAAGGGGGATCCAAATTTCCTTTGTCCTTTGTCCACGAGTTTTTTTTTCTATAATGAACATACAACCTGCAAATCACCGTGTTCAAATTTGGCACTTTTCCGGGTTCATTTGCCATATTTAGGGGATTATGTGCATTTCCTAGTCATTAATGCGCATAATTCAAGTTCAAACAATCGATGCATGAAAGGGTCAACAAGAACGGCCTGGAAAACCATGCTTGTGCCATTTAGTAAATTCCCATGCCTTTCACAAGGAATAATGGATAGATATTTCGTTGAAATGTGTGGCAATAGTCAACCACAAATGTTTGTTTGTTGGGTTTTCAACTATAGAAAAAATGAAATAAATGCTTCAAAAACATGACGCTGGCATGGTGCCATGGTATGACCTCACCATGCCTTGGTAAAAATTTGAGAAGGTTTGGCTTATGTCGTCATGCACGCCCTTCATAAATCGAACCATCACCGGGGAAGTTCAATGCTTTCGAGAGGGAAATCACCAACATTGAAGGGGAATCCAAATTTCCGTCCTAGTTTGTCATTTAGTTTTTTCCAACAATCAACATACCGCCTCAAATGCAACGTGTTCAAATTTGACATTTTTCCGGGCTCATTTACCATATTTAGGGGATTATGTGCATTTTCTAGGCATTAAATGGACATAATTCAAACTCGAACAATCGGTGCATGAAAAGGTGCACAAGAATGGTCTGGAAAACCATGCTCATGTTATTTAGCACAGTCTCATGCCTTTTACAAGGAATGGGCAGATATTTCAAGGAAATGTGTGGCAATAGTCAACCATAAACGCGTCGTTTACTCGGTTAACAACTATACAAAAAATGAAACACATGGTTGGAAAACATGATGCCTGGTGTGGTGCCATGGTATGGCCTCACCATGCCCTGGTAAAAATTGGAAATGTTTTCCTTATGTCGTGATGCGCGCCTTTCATAAAACGAACCATCATCCGAGGAAGTTTCATGGTTTCGAGGGGGAAATCACCAAGATTGAAGGGGGATCCAAATTTCCTTTGTCCTTTGTCCACAAGTTTTTTCTACGATGAGCATACAACCTGCAAATCACCGTGTTCAAATTTGGCACTTTTCCGGGTTCATTTGCCATATTTAGGGGATTATGTGCATTTCCTAGGCATTAATGTGCATAATTCAAGTTCAAACAATCCATGCATGAAAGGGTCCACAAGAACGGCCTAGAAAACCATGCTCGTGCCATTTAGTAAATTCCCATGCCTTTCACAAGGAATAATGGATAGATATTTCGTTGAAATGTGTGGCAATAGTCAACCACAAATGTTTCTTTGTTGGGTTTTCAACTATAGAAAAATGAAATAAATGCTTAAAACATGACGCCTGGCATGGTGCCATGGTATGACCTCACCATCCCCTGGTAAAAATTGAGAAGGTTTGGCTTATGTCATCATGCACGCCCTTCATAAATTGAACCATCACCGAGGAAGTTCCATGCTTTCGAGAGGGAAAATCCCCAAGATTGAAGGGGAATCCTAATTTCTGTCCTAGTTTGTCATTCAGTTTTTTTCCAACGATCAACATACCGCCTCAAATGCAATGTGTTCAAATATGACCTTTTTTCGGGCTCATTTACCATATTTAGGCGATTATGTGCATTTTCTAGGCATTAATGCACATAATTCAAATTCGAACAATCGGTGCATGAAAAGGTGCACAAGAACGGTCTGGAAAACCATGCTCGTGTTATTTAGCACATTCTCATGCCTTTTACAAGGAATGGGCAGATATTTCAAGGAAATGTGTGGCAATAGTCAACCATAAACGTGTCGTTTACTCGGTTAACAACTATACAAAAAATGAAACACTTGGTTGGAAAACATGACGCCTGGTGTGGTGCCATGGTATGGCCTCACCATGCCCTAGTAAAAATTGGAGAATGTTTTCCTTATGTCGTGATGCGCGTCTTTCATAAATCGAACCATCACCGAGGAATTTTCATGGTTTCAAGGGGGAAATCACCAAGATTGAAGGGGGGGGGGTCCAAATTTCCTTTGTCCTTTATCCACGAGTTTTTTTTCTACGATGAACATACAACCTGCAAATCACCGTGTTCAAATTTGGCGCTTTTCCGGGTTCATTTGCCATATTTAGGAGATTATGTGCATTTCCTAGGCATTAATGCGCATAATTCAAGTTCAAACAATCGATGCATGAAAAGGGTCCACAAGAACGGCCTAGAAAACCATGCTCGTTCCATTTAGTAAATTCTCATGCCTTTTACAAGGAATGGACAGATTTCGATGAAATGTTTGGCAAGAGTCAACCACAAATGTTTGTTTGTTGGGTTTTCAACTATAGAAAAAATGAAATAAATGCTTAAAAAACATAACGCCTGGCATGATGCCATGGTATGACCTCACCATGCCCTGCTAAAAATTTGAGAAGGTTTGCCTTATGTTGTCATGCACGCCCTTCATAAATCGAACCATCACCGAGGAAGTTCCATGCTTTCGAAAGGGAAATCCTCAAGATTGAAGGGGAATCCAAATTTTCTTCATTCTTTGCCCTGGAGTTTCTTTTCTACAACGAACATACACCCTGCAAAGCACCGTGTTCAAATTTGGCATTTTTCCGGGCTCATTTACCATATTTAGGGGATTATGTGCATTTTCTAGGCATTTAGTGCATATAAATCCAATCCAGCTATAGGTGCATGGGTGTGATCTGAGGGACATGGATTGCCGTTCGATTGCGGCGCATCCAACGGTGCACACGCGCGATCCGCGTGGCTGGGGTTCCGGCCAAACATAACGCAACGTACAATTGGCTCAGCGCACACTATTTTCGGAAGCGACGGAGATGAACCGTGTGTGATAATGAACGAGCAAAATTGTAAGGGAAGCCAAATTTCTGTTGTCGTTTGTGGTTGAGCTCTTGAATACCAGCGCACTGTACGGCTGCCCGGCCCCTCCGTCCCAGAGCTCTCTCCAGGCGTCGTCCATGGCACCGCGGCGCACAGTAACTGGTAAGGAAGCGATGGCTTACCACCGCGCCGCGTTCCTTGCCGCCCGCGACCGCACACATGGTAAGGAAGTGATGGCATCTCACTGCGCCGAGTTCATCACCGCTGGCGGCCAGACAGTTACATGGGCAGACTTTGAGGCTGCCATGGCCGAATGGGTGGTGGATCTAGAGGCGGCCAAAGCCGCATAGAAGGAGCGGAAAAGGCAGAAAGCAGTCAAGAAAAGAGAGTCCCGCCGCCGCAAGAAAAAAGAGGCCGCACGCCGTGGTGAGGAGAGCTTGGCGGAGATCGAAGCACGGTGGGCTGCCGCCTACAAGGCCAGGAAGGAGAATGCCGGCGTCTGGCCAACACCTGATGGCAGCATGTGAGAAGTAGTTTAAGTTTGTAGTATTAGAGAAAATTACCACTATTACTTTAAGTTTGTAGTATTAATGTACAATGTCGGTAAGAGCATCCTTTGAGGGCTTTGAGTGTTGATTAGCATGTGTGCCCATGTTTTTTTGCGTTAATCATTAGAAGATCACAAAGCACACGGTTTCTATGCCGTACCTGTCTGCATTTTTTGCATTAATGACCCATAAGTCTGTTACCTGTGCGATATTTCCTAATAAACCAGGCATACCATTGACCAAAAAAAAGTACACGTGTACATTTTTTTGGAGACGGGATCTGCCAACTTTCTTTTTTCTCGCACACGAGTATTTTACGCGCTTTGTCTGTGTTGTGTGTTTCCCCCGCCCAAGTTTCAAGTTTCGCACCGAAATTTTCATTAGGCGCGCGATTTTAGAATTTATTCCTCCAACCACATCCCCTTCCCCTCAGTATCCCCCCGCCCTCCCTCGCGCCTCCCCCTACCGGCATCTCAAACCGCCGCCGCCGCAACCACAGCTTCAACCACTATTCTGCTCAAATCCAGTCAGGTAACCCACCAATCTCTATCACGTCCCCGGCCTGATTGCTTAAATGGCGCCTGCGAAACATCCTCATGCCTCCAAATCCCCCCCCCCCGCCATGAGCTGATGGCGGTCCATGGCGCGATGGCCGCTGTGCCTGTTGACCCGGAGGAACACCTCGCCTCCGCCTCCGCCGCCGACATGGTGCAGGCTCTGGCCCAGATGAAGTCCCCAGCGACTACCCCCAGGACTTAACAGGTAAGATCTGACCAGCTAAATCTTACCAATACCACTTGCAACGACTGTGATTTGTATGGTTGATGTATTAAGCATGTTTGTGCCTTGTTTATTTCAGTACTACACACTGTGTGATGTTGAAATATTACCGTGTCCAGCTCAATTTCACCAATACCAGCAACAAACTTACAATACATGACTCAGGATATCACTAGAGATGCTGCCCATTTGCTATTTTTAGTGGATGCTAACCCTGTTGCACTTAACATGCCTGTCCATGTACTTACGGAGGGTCATAACAGCCGATGCTTTTGTTTGCCGTCGAGGTGAGCTGCATCCCATGTCTTCCAGTATTTCACATAATTTGTGCAATTGAAGTTTAACTTCTACCCATTTACTGGTTGCCTGTAGGTACACATGTCAGTGGCACTAATCCAAGCTTCGACCCAGAGGAATAGCTCGCCTCCGCCGTCGCTGACTTTGGGCGAGCTCTGGCCAAGATGAAGTGCCCCAGCAACTACCTCTCAGGACTTACTGATACGTCTCCAACGTATCTATAATTTTTGATTGTTCCATGCTATTATATTATCTGTTTTGGATGTTTAATGGGCTTTATTATGCACTTTTATATTATTTTTGGGACTAACCTACTAACCGAAGGCCCAGTGCAAATTGCTGTTTTTTTGCCTATTTCAGTGTTTCACAGAAAAGGAATATCAAACGGAATCCAAACGTAATGAAACCTTCCTGAGGATCGTTTTTCGAACAAACGCAATCTAGGAGACTTGGAGTGGACATCAAGGAAGCCATGAGGTGACCACGAGGTAGGAGGGCGCACCCAGGGGGGTAGGCGCGCCCCCACCCTCGTGGGCCCCTCGTAACTCCACTGACCTACTTCTTTCGCCTATATATACTCATATACCCTGAAAACATCCAGGAGCACCACGAAACCCTATTTCCACCGCCGCAACCTTCTGTACCCGTGAGATCCCATCTTGGGGCCTTTTCCGGCGCTCCGCTGGAGGGGGAATCGATCATGGAGGGCTTCTACATCAACACCATAGCCTCTCCGATGATGTGTGAGTAGTTTACCACATACCTTCGGGTCCATAGTTATTAGCTAGATGGCTTCTTCTCTTTCTTTGGATCTCAATACAAAGTTCTCCTCGATTCTTTTGGAGATCTATTCGATGTAATACTTTTTGCGGTGTGTTTGTCGATTTCCGATGAATTGTGGGTTTATGATCAAGATTATCTATGAACAATATTTGATTCTTCTCTGAATTCTTATATGCATGATTTGATATCTTTGCAAGTCTCTTTGAATTATCAGTTTGGTTTGGCCTACTAGATTGATCTTTATTGCAATGGGAGAAGTCCTTAGCTTTGGGTTCAGTCTTGTGGTGTCCTTTCCCAGTGACAGCAGGGGTAGCAAGGCACGTATTGTATTGTTGCCATCGAGGATAAAAAGATGGGGTTTATATCATATTGCTTGAGTTTATCCCTCTACATCATGTCATCTTGCCTAACGCGTTACTCTGTTCTTATGAACTTAATACTCTAGATGCATGCTGGATAGCGGTTGATGTGTGGAGTAATAGTAGTAGATGCAGAATCGTTTCGGTCTACTTGTCACGGACATGATGTCTGTGTTCACGATCATGCCCAGATATTCTCATAACTATGTTCTTTTCTATCAATTGCTCGACAGTAATTTGTTCACCCACCGTAGAATTTGCTATCTTGAGAGATGCCACTAGTGAAACCTATGCCCCCCGGGTCTATTTTCCATCACATTAATCTCTTGCTAACGTGCTATTTCTATCGCCATTTATTTTGCAATCTTTACTTTTCGATCTATACAACAAAAATACCAAAAATATTTATCTTATTATCTCTATCAGATCTCACATTTGCAAGTGGCCGTGAAGGGATTGACAACCCCTTTATCGCGTTGGTTGCAAGGTTCTTAATTGTTTGTGCTAGTACTAGGGATTTGCGTGTAGTCTCCTACTGGATTGATACCTTGGTTCTCAAAACTGAGGGAAATACTTACGCTACTTTGCTGCATCACCCTTTCCTCTTCAAGGGAAAACCAACGCATGCACAAAAGGTAGCAAGAAGGATTTCTGGCACCGTTGCCGGGGAGATCTACGCACAAGTCAAGACATACCAAGTACCCATCACAAACTCTTCTCCCTCACATTACATTATTTGCAATTTGCCTCTCGTTTTCCTCTCCCCCACTTCACCTTTGCCTTTTCTTCGCCCTCCTTCCGTTCGATGTTGTGTTACCATGTGCCTTCTTTTTGCTTGCATCTTCGCTTGATAAAAGTTTATGGATCCTCATCCCCTTGCTAATCTTTTTAAGAGATCCAATTATGATGAACCAATTTCTAGTGATTTGAGTGCACTAGATTATCTTTATGAGGTTTTGCTTGAAATTCGTGAATCTAAAAATTGTGATGAAGAAATTTATGAAGAGATTCACGATAGCTCCTTGAATAAAAAGCATGATTGCAATGATTTTACTATAAATTCTCTTTATGTCAATTGTGCTAATAATATGCAAACCCCTAAGCTTGGGGATGCTAGTTTTGCTATGTCTACTACTTGTTGCAATGATCATGATTGGGGTGATTCTTCTTATGATCTTGAAAATTTATTTAAGCCCCATGATGAATATGAGATTGATAATAGTGTTTGCATAATATTGAAAGTGGGTTTGGAAGAGTGTCATCTTTAGATCCCACTTATTTGGAGAATGTTCAATCTTATGAAGTTTTTGATAAAAGTGGGTTTGGAGAGGTCATGACTTTAGTTAATGTTAATCCCACTATTTTGGAAGAGTGTCAACTTTGCATACATGTGGATCGTGTTAAGAATATGTTTTGTGATAGCTATATTGTTGAATTTGCTTATGATCCTACATGTAATTATTATGAGAGAGGAAAATATGGTTGTAGAAATTTTCATGTTACTAAATTACCTCTCATTATGTTGAGATTGCTATTGTTTCTTTCCGCTTCCTTGCATATGCTAGTTTTTGCTTGCCTTGATAATTTGTTTGCTTATAAAATGCCTATGCATAGGAATTATGTTAGACTTAAGTGTGTTTGTCACATGTTTTATGATGCTCTCTTTGTGCTTCAATTCTTGTCTTTCATGTGAGCATCATTTAAATCTCAATGCCTAGCTAGGGGCGTTAAACGATAGCGCTTGTTGGGAGGCAACCCAATTTTATTTTTGTTCCTTGCTTTTGTTATAAATAATTCATCTAGCCTCTGGTTAGATGTGGTTTTATGTTTTAATTAGTGTTTGTTCCAAGTAAAACCTATAGGATCTTCTTGGGTGATAATTATATTTTCTTGCTGAAAAAGTCAGAAACTTTCTGCTCACGAAAACAATTGTTAAAAATCACTGTAAAGTGATAAAATACTTATTCCAATTGCAGTAGATCAATAATAAAATTATCTAGGTCTTCCTATTTTGGAAGAATTTTTGAGTTACATAAGTTTGCGTTTGATACAGATTACTTCAGACTGTTCTGTTTTTGACAGATTCTGTTTTTCGTGTGTTGTTTGCTTATTTTGATGAATCTATGGCTAGTATCGGGTGGTATGAACCATAGAGAAGTTGGAATACAGTAGGTTTAACACCAATATAAATAAATAATGAGTTCATTACAGTACCTTAATGTGGTGGTTTGTTTTCTTACACTAACAGAGCTCATGAGATTTTATGGTGAGTTTTGTGTTGTGAAGTTTTCAAGTTTTGGGTAAAGATTTGATGGATTATGGAATAAGGAGTGGCAAGAGCCTAAGCTTGGGGATGCCCAAGGCACCCAAGGTAAAATTCAAGGACAACCAAAAGCCTAAGATTGGGGATGCCCCGGAAGCCATCCCCTCTTTCGTCTTCGTCTATCGGTAACTTTACTTGAGGCTATATTTTTATTCACCACATGATATGTGTTTTGCTTGGAGCGTCTTGTATGATTTGAGTTTTGCTTTTTAGTTTACCACAATCATACTTGCTGTGCACACATTTTGGAGAGACACACATGAATCGGAATTCATTAGAATACTCCATGTGCTTCACTTTGAGCTAGATAATTTTGCTCTAGTGCTTCGCTTATATCTTTTAGAGCACGGTGGTGGTTTTATTTTATAGAAATTATTGATCTCTCATGCTTCACTTATATTATTTTGAGAGTCCTTTAGAACAGCATGGTAATTTGCTTTGTCTATAAAATTAGTCCTAATATGATAGGCATCCAAGATGGATATAATAAAAACTTTCATATAGAGCGCACTGAATACTATGAGAAGTTTGACACTTGATGATTGTTTTGAGATATGAAGATGGTAATATTAAAGTTGTGCTAGTTGAGTAATTGTGAATTTGAGAAATACTTGTGTTGAAGTTTGCAAGTCCCGTAGCAGGCACGTATGGTAACCGTTGTGTGACAAATTTGAAACATGAGGTGTTCTTTGATTGTCATCCTTATGAGTGGCGGTCGGGGACGAGCGATGGTCTTTTCCTACCAATCTAGACCCCTAGGAGCATGCACGTAATGCTTGGTTTTTGATGACTTGTAGATTTTTGCAATAAGTATGTGAGTTCTTTATGACTAATGTTGAGTTCATGGATTATACGCACTCTCACCTTTCCATCATTGCTAGCCTCTTCGGTACCGTGCATTGCCCTTTCTCACCTTGAGAGTTGGTGTAAACTTCGCTGGTGCATCCAAACCCCGTGATATGATACGCTCTATCACACATAAACCTCCTTATATCTTCCTCAAAACAGCCACCATACCTACCTATTATGGCATTTCCATAGCCATTCCGAGATATATTGCCATGCAATTTTCCACCGTTTCATTTATTATGACACGCTTCATCATTGTCATATTGCCTTGCATGATCATGTAGTTGACATCGTATTTGTGGCAAATCCACCATGCATAATTTATCATACATGTCACTCTTGATTCATTGCCCATCCCGGTACACCGCCGGAGGCACTCATATAGAGTCATATTTTATTCTAGTATCGAGTTGTAATCATTGAGTTGTAAATAAATAGAAGTGTGATGATCATCATTAATAGAGCATTGTCCCATAAAAAAAGGGAAAGGCCAAATAACAAAAAAAAGAAAGGCCAAATAAAAAAAAGAAAGGCCCATAAAAAAGAAAAAAAAGAAGGGACAATGCTACTATCCTTTTTCCACACTTGTGCTTCAAAGTAGCACCATGATCTTTATGATAGAAAGTCTCTTATTTTGTCACTTTCATATACTAGTGGGAATTTTTCATTATAGAACTTGGCTTGTATATTCCAACAATGGGCTTCCTAAAATGCCCTAGGTCTTTGTGAGCAAGCAAGTTGGATGCACACCCACTTAGTTTCTTTTGTTGAGCTTTCATACATTTATAGCTTTAGTGCATCCGTTGCATGGCAATCCCTACTCCTAGCATTGACATCAATTGATGGGCATCTCCCTAGCCCGTTGATTAGCCGCGTCAATGTGAGACTTTCACCTTTTTTGTCTTCTCCACACAACCCCATCATTATATTCTATTCCACCCATAGTGCTATGTCCATGGCTCACGCTCATGCATTGCGTGAAAGTTGAAAAGGTTTGAGAAATACTAAAGTATGAAACAATTACTTGGCTTGTCATCGGGGTTGTGCATGATGAGAGCATTTTTGTGTGACGAAAATGAAGCATGGCCAAACTATATGATTTTGTAGGGATGAGCTTTCTTTTGCCATGTTATTTTGAGAAGACATAATTGCTTAGTTAGTATGCTTGAAGTATTATTATTTTTATGTCAATATTAAACTTTTATCCTGAATCTTTTGGATCTGAACATTCATGCCACAATAAAGAAAATTACATAGAAAATTATGTTAGTTAGCATTCCACATCAAAAATTCTATTTTTATCATTTACCTACTCGAGGACGAGCAGGAATTAAGCTTGGGGATGCTTGATACGTCTCCAACGTATCTATAATTTTTGATTGTTCCATGCTATTATATTATCTGTTTTGGATGTTTAATGGGCTTTATTATGCACTTTTATATTACTTTTGGGACTAACCTACTAACCGAAGGCCCAATGCAAATTGCTATTTTTTTGCCTATTTCAGTGTTTCACAGAAAAATAATATCAAACGGAATCCAAACGGAATGAAACCTTCGCGAGGATCGTTTTTGGAACAAACACAATCCAGGAGACTTGGAGTGGACGTGAAGGAAGCCATGAGGTGGCCACGAGGTAGGAGGGCGCGCCTAGGGGGTAGGCGTGCCCCCACCCTCGTGGGCCCCTCATAGCTTCACCAACCTACTTCTTTCGCCTATATATACTCATATACCCAGCAAACATCCAGGAGCACCACAAAACCCTATTTCCACCGCCGCAACCTTCTGTACACGTGAGATCCCATCTTGGGGCCTTTTCCGGCGCTCCGCCGGAGGGGGAATCGATCACGGAGGGCTTGTACATCAACACCATAGCCTCTCCGATGATGTGTGAGTAGTTTACCATAGACCTTCGGGTCCATAGTTATTAGCTAGATGGCTTCTTCTCTCTCTTTTGATCTCAATACAAAGTTCTCCTCGATTCTCTTGGAGATCTATTCGATGTAATACTTTTTGCGGTGTGTTTGTAGAGATCCGATGAATTGTGGGTTTATGATCAAGATTATCTATGAACAATATTTGATTCTTCTCTGAATTCTTATATGCATGATTTGATATCTTTGCAAGTCTCTTCAAATTATCAGTTTGGTTTGGCCTACTAGATTGATCTTTCTTGCAATGGGAGAAGTGCATAGCTTTGGGTTCAATCTTGCGGTGTCCTTTCCCAGTGACAGCAGGGGCAGCAAGGCACGTATTGTATTGTTGCCATCGAGGATAAAAAGATGGGGTTTCTATCATATTGCTTGAGTTTATCCCTCTACATCATGTCATCTTGCCTAATGCGTTACTCTGTTCTTATGAACTTAATACTCTAGATGCATGCTGGATAGCGGTCGATGTGTGGGGTAATAGTAGTATAGGCAGAATCGTTTCGGTCTACTTGTCACGGACGTGATGCCTATGTTCATGATCATGCCTAGATATTCTCATAACTATGCGCTTTTCTATCAATTGCTCGATAGTAATTTGTTCACCCACCGTTGAATTTGCAATCATGAGAGAATCCACTAGTGAAACCTATGGCCCCCGTGTCTATTTTCCATCATATTAATCTCCTGCTAACGTGTTATTTCTATCGCCATTTATTTTGCAATCTTTACTTTTCTGATCTTACTTTTGCAAGTGGCCGTGAAGGGATTGACAACCCCTTTATCGTGTTGGTTGCAAGGTTCTTAATTGTTTGTGAATGTACTAGGGATTTGCGTGTAGTCTCCTACTGGATTGATACCTTGGTTCTCAAAACTGAGGGAAATACTTATGCTACTTTTCTACATCACCCTTTCTTCTTCAAGGGAAAACCAACGCATGCTCAAGAGGTAGCACTTACCAAGTATGTACTCACCAGTTCAATCTTACCAATACCAGTTGCAATTAATGGCTATGTTCTGTACGGTCGATGTATTAAGCATGTTCTAGTAAACATGCCTAACACGTTTTTGTTACTTTCCCTACCTTTTTATAGACATCTGGGCCATTCTCTGCTCTGGCAGCACCTGCCTTGTGATGTTTAACTATGCCAATTGCATTTTTATCAGTACTGGTTTCAATGTCTATTAAGCCTGTTGCAATTAACAGTTGAATCCATTTTTAAACAATTGCATTTCAATGGCTACAAACTTACAAAACATGACTTAGGATGTTGTTAAGCTTGTTGCAATTAACCGTTGTATCCATTTTTTAATCTATCCATTTGCTACCATGCTACTCTCCGCAATGAAGATATACTAGAGATGCTGCCTCATTTGCTATTTTTGGTGGATGCTAACCCTGTTGTACTTAACATGCTTGTCCATGTACTTACGCAGGGTCATAACGGCCGATGATGTTGTTTGCCGTCAAGGTTAGCTGCATCCCATGTCTTACAGTATTTCACATCATTTATGCAATTGCAGTTTAACTTCTACCATTTACTGGTTGCCTATAGGTACACATGTCAGTGGCACTGATCCACGCTTCGACCCGAAGGAACAGCTCGCCTCCGCCGCCGCTGACTTTGGGTGGGCTCTGGCCAAGATGAAGTGCCCCAGCAACTACCTCTCAGGACTTACCAAGTATGTACCCACCATTTCAATCTTACCAATACCAGTTGCAATTAATGGCTATGTTTTTTTACTGTCGATGTATTAAGCATGTTGTAGTAAACATGCCTAACACGTTTGAGCTATTTTCCCTACCTTTTTATAGACAACTGGGACATTATCTGCTCTGGCAGCACCTGCCCTGTGGTGTTTAACTCTGCCAATTGCATTTTTATCAGTACCGGTTTCAATGGCCATTAAGCCTGTTGCAATTAACAGTTGTATCCATTTTTAAAGAGTTGTATTTCAGTGGCTACAAACTTACAAAACATGAATTAGGATGTTGTTAAGCCTGTTGCAATTAACAGTTGTATCCATTTTTTAATCTGTCCCTTTGCTACCATGCTACTCATTCAAAATGAAGATATCACTACAGATGCTGCCGTTTTATTACCATTTGTTATTTTTGGTGGATGTTAACCCTATTGTAGTTAACATTGGCTTTCCATGTACTTACACATGGCTACAATGGGCGATGTTGTTGTTTGCCGTCGAGGTTAGCTGCATCCCATGTCTTATACACCATCTATTCCTAAATATAAGTATTTTTAGAGATTCCAATATATACTACATAAGGAGCAAAATGAGTGAATCTAGATTCTAATCTAAACTATATCTATAATTCTATATACATCCGTATGTAGTTCATATTGAAATCTCAAAAAAAAAATACTTGTACTTAGGAACATACATAGTTGTATTTTACATCATTTGTGCAATCTCAGTTTAGCTTCTAACATTTACTGGTTGCTTGTATGTACATATACGAGGGGTACTGATCCACGTTTCGATCCCTTTTGTGTATGGGGCAATGAGATATTCATGAACAAGCGTCAAGTGAGGAAACTAAGAAAGATTGTTAGGCGAAAGAAACGGGTGATTGGAATTAATCTCTTTATTTACACTTTGTCGAAGACAACAGTGAACTTTAGGATGGTAAGTAATGTGTTTCCTTTTCCCCTGCCCACAACAAGTTACTCTATTAGACCTCAGTATCTAACATTTTTCTCTTTTCAGTGGTTTCCGAAGCTATTTACTAATGATTACCTTGCAAACTACATGACTGGAGTGGAGGCAACTAAAGTTAGAGTATATAATTCATGCTACCATGATAATGCTCTAGAAGTCTTCCTGAAGGCGGTGAAGGATGGGTGGGTGATCGTCACAAGGGGTTGGACAAAAGTGGTTCGTGCCTATGACATGCAGGAAGGCACATTATGGGCATTCCCCTTCTTCAACACCGTTGGAAGTCAAAATGATTTACATTTCTCTCTTCACCTTTACCGCCTTTAAATACTATGGTTCACCATAGTTAGTTGCTACCTAATCCTGTAATTACTGAACATATTGTACTGGCAGTTTTATTTATGGATTCGTTGTTGAACCATTGTGCTGAGAATTTCAATTGCACGTTTCGAATTTCAAAATTTCCAATTAGAATAATAAATTACAGGCAAAAATAAAAAGAGAACAGACGGTCATGGAACTTTGCAAACGGTTCTGGCAGTAAAAGCGCTTGTGATGGATAGCCCAATGCCACACAGTTTTCTACATCAAATCGTGTGTGATGTAGTTAATGAAAGCAAACAGTTAACCAAGGCAGAGCGTGTGTGATAGTTACACCTTTCACACACGAGCGTATACATAAAACCATGTGGGATGTACATCCGAACGGAAATGTTTTCCCTGGATTGACTGTGTGGGATGTACATAAGAACGGAAACGTATTCCTTGGATTGATTGTGTGTGATATACATACGAACGGAAATGTTTTTCCGGGATTCACCGTGTGGGATGTAGATACCTACGGAAATGATTTTCTCGGATTACCGTGTGGGATGTACATACCTACGGAAATGATTTTCTCGGATTACCGTGTGGGATTTACATACCTACAGAAATGATTGGGTTTTGATGCCTCGCCTGATCGCACACGGCCCCAGCCTGGGTCCCAGGAGGGCCTATCCCCGACGATTTTTGAGTCGTGTGGGAAGGACACCCTATCGCACACACTCACTTGGCGACGGTTCCAAATGCCATCGCGGAAAGGGGTTAAAAACCGTTTGTTTAGGACCGACGCGTACTAGTTTAGTTTTGTTAGGGCCTGATCCCTAGTATCCACTATGTTCTTAGATTGATGTTGCTATGACTTTGCTATGCTTAATGCTTGTCACTTTGGGCCCGGGTGCCATGAACTCAGATCTGAGCCGTTTATGAATTCATCTTTATATCCATGTTTTAGATCTGATCTTGCAAGTTATAGTCACCTACTATGGTTATGATCCGGCAACCCCGGAGTGACAACAACCGGGCCCACTCCCAGTGATGACCGTGGTTTGAGGAGTTCATGTATTCACTATGTGTTAATGCTTTGTTCCAGTTCTCTAATAAAAGGAGGCCTTAATATCCCTTAGTTTCCAATATGGACCCCGCTGCCACGGGAGGGTTGGACAAAAGATGTAATGCAAGTTCCTTTAATAAAGCACGTATGACTATTTACGGAATACATGCCTACATTATATCGATGAACTAGAGCTAGTGTCGTATCGCCCTAGGTTATAACTGTCGGTGTTCTGGGAACGGGGGTCCCCAGACTTGCCTGCCTGCGGCCCGCGGCATGGCTCCACTGGCGGCCCTGTACGACCCATCTTCACCAGCAAACACTCAAGACCCTCGCGAGGGGCCAAGCCTCGTGAGGCGGACGACACAAGACCTCCTCGGGGGCGGCCTCACCAGGCTGGCTCGCGAGGGGCGGAGAGATCAAGGCAAGGGGAACCTCGCGAGGTTCCCGTGACATAAGCCATGACGACCAAGGCCAGGCGGGCGCCAGGCGGGCGCCAGCGCGCACAGTGTCCTCGTTTCCTCTTTGGTGCTAAAGGGGCAAGCGCAGGCGAGGAGTCCTGAGGCATCAGGCAAAGGTTTCCATATCGGTGCAACGAGACCAAGACCAGAAGGACGGCAAGACGGCGTCACCACCAGAGCCTTTGGCAGGCGAAGACCACCTTTAGTCAGGATAGCTTGTACTAGTTGTTCCCCTTCAAACTGGCCGTTGTGGCATCCCTTCCCGCTCAATATTTGGGAAGAGGACCAGGTCCTCTATAAATAGGACTAGCCACCACCATATGAGGCAACTGAGCTCGAGCTCATCTTGGATTAGACCATCCTCACCCACTCAAGCTCACCGAGCACAAGAACACCTCTCCTCAGGAGGCTGTTCTTCCCTTGTACTGTTCATCCTCAGCCCAAGAGGCAATCCACCACACCACACAGGAGTAGGGTATTGCACCACAACGGTGGCCCGAACCAATATAAATCTTGTGTCCCTGTGTTCTTTGGGTTCGTCGAGCTAGGCCGTGAGATCTTGATGCGTGCGAGCTAGAGGGAGGAGATTTCTTCATGCGCACCCCAGTGTTCGAACCTCAAGGGTTTTGCCGGAACCCGAAATCCGACATTTGGCGCGCTAGGTAGGGGTGCGCTAAAGCTTTCCTCTCGTCGATCCGCGTTGCGCCACTCCACGAAGTTCATTGCCGACACTCGCCGGGCCCGCGCTGAGCGCCGGGCCGCTCTCGCCACCCGTGTTGCTCGGACAGCCTCTATCGGCGGGCCTCCCCGCCGTTCTACGTCACCCGCCGCCAACGTCGCCACCGGTTCGTCGGGAAACGAGCAGCAAGAGTCCTCTCCGCACCCCTCCGTGCGGCGGGATGGCCGTACCGCCACTCCGTCGCTGACCCCAGCCGGTTCGTCGTCTCACGCTCCCACGGACGCGCAGGCCACGCTCCTCATGGCACGCGAGCTCCTGCGCTACCGCCCGGTCGACGACCTCTACGTGACTGGCTGGACAGCATCGCCGAGCTCGTCAGCACTGCTGGGGGCTCCCCCGCACCAACCCTTTCGCTACCCCGCCCTCCGTCGGCTGCGGGCGGCGTGGCTCCCGGAGCACCTCCGCCACCTCTGCACCAAGACGGTGTTCTAGCCAAGACGTGTGGTCCCCTGGCTAGACCCACCGCGCCGGGCGCCCATGCGAGAAGAAGGAAGCTGCCAAGAAGTTCCCTGACCGCAAGAAAATGCTCTGACGCTCCCAGCGCCGCCACGTCAGGACCGCTTGCCGTGGCAGGGCCACGCGCCACTCACTGTGGCAGCGCGGGGACACCAAGACCAAGCTCCGCCTCCACGACGGTCCCCGGTGGCCACGGCGGGCTGCCGCGCCTTCACCCCTGAGCTGCGTGGCGTCGTCTGGCCGGGCAAGTTTAAGCCGGATCTGCCTCCTCGCTACAACAGCACCCCGACCCTGCGGAGTTCTTGCAGCTCTATGAGCTGAGCATCGAGGCGGCCAACGGTGACAAGAAAGTCATGGCGAACTGATTCCCCATGGCTCTCAAGGACGCTGCTCGCTCGTGGCTCCTGAACCTGCCCCTGGGCTCGATCTCCTCCTGGGGTGAGATGCATGACCGCTTCGCCGCCAACTTCCAGAGCACTCGCGACCTGCACTGTATCAAGCAACAGCCAGGAGAGACCTTGTAGAAGTACATCCAATGCTTCAACAGCGTTCGAGTCAAGATCCCCAAGGTGTTGGACAAGGCCATCATTTCGGCATTTTCTAATGGTGTCCGCGACGTCAAGATGAAGGAGGAGCTCGCCATCCATGAGGAGCTGTGGACGGCTCTGGAGCTGTTCAACCTGGCGACCAAGTGTGCGAGAGCTGAGGAGGGGCACCTTTCCCTCCTCGAGCTCCCAGCTACTGACCTGGAGGAGAAGAAAGCCAAGGCCAAGGACGTGAAGCGCAAGGGAGTGGTCGTGCTCGCGGCGGAGCCAGACACGAAGCGCAGCCGGGATCATCCCGAGTCATCCAAGAGCAGCCGACCGTTCTGCGCCTTCCACAACGTACACAGCCACAACACCAACGACTGTTAGGAGCTCAGGGCCATTCGAGATGGACGCTTCGATCGACGCCCCGAGCGCAACGACCGGGGCTACGGCCGAGGAGGAGGACGTGGCGGAGGACGCTGGGACGACCGTGGCCCCCGCCAGGAGTGGCGCGACTGGCCTTGCGAGGACCGTTGGCAGGATCAGCCTCGTGAGGAATCCTAGAGGGATCAGCCCCGCGAGGACCGCCCTCAGGGCAATGCTAGTCTTCCTCTGCTACCGCCACCACCCAGAAGGAACAACGACCACCATTAGGACGAAGGAGCTGGGGGCTTCCAGAAACCGCGCGCTATCGCCTGCATCTTGGGCGGAGCTCAGGCCCCAGCGTCTCAGCGTATCTTCAAGCAGTTTGCTCGCGAGGTGAACGCGGCTCTTCCCAAGCTTGAGGCCACACGCCCACTCAGATGGTCCAAGTACGCCATCACTTTCAGCTCGGCGGACCAGCTCAAGTGCGCCGCAGCCGCCGGCGCTCTCCCAATGCTCTGCTCGCCTGTCATTAGCAACGTCCAAGTCACCAAGACCCTTATCGATGGCGGTGCGGGGCTAAACGTCCTATCCGTCGACACGTTCGATCGCCTTGAAGTACCCTATGATCAGCTGCAACTGACCAAGCCCTTCTCAGGAGTGACCGACGGTTCCACCACCCCAATCGGGCAGGTCCTCCTCCCTGTCACCTTCGGTGGACGCGATAACTACCACACCGAGCTCATCGACTTCGACGTCGCCCACATTCGTCTACCGTACAATGCCATCCTCGGGTACCCAGCGTTGGCCAAGTTCATGGTAGTGACCCATCACGGCTACAACGTCCTCAAGATGCCAGGGACTGGTGGTGTCATCACAATCGCCTGTGAGGAGAAGGATGTAGTGTGCTCCCTTGAGCGCGCTTTCCAGGCCGCAGCGATCGAAGACCCCAACAACGAAGGAATCCTGCACCCTCCTGAGGCCACCCCCAAGAAGAAGAAGAAGCAGCTGCTCCGTACAGGGCCTCAGGAGAGCAGCGTCACCAACAGCACCGCCTCAAGGCTTGCGCCCTCAAATGGGGCGCCTCCCTCCCGCGCATAGGAAGGTGCGCCCGGCGCCCTCCTTGGACAGGGCTCGGAGGCTCTCTTATGGAGGGCCTCAGACCTTGCCAACATCACGAGGGAGGCGCTCGGGCACCACCTGGAGGCGTGCTTTGTGGCACGTTTCCCTCAGGAGGGCACCACGCGAGGAGCGCCTGGCGCTCAAGAGTTCATCACCCAGACTACACTACAAAAAAAATACACTTCCGTGATGATACGTGTTTGTCACAGTAGGTCACGTTTTCTGTCATGCATGTACATCCATGACAAATTTATGACAGAATCAAGATAGTCATACCTGTGCTGTCGTAGAAGTGTTCCATGACATTACCAAAATTATCATCACGGAAGTGTCCACTTCCATAACGATAAATCATGCGTCACAGAAGTGCTTTCGTCAAGGGTGACCGACACGTGGCATCCACCATAACGGAATGCCGTTAAGCTATCGGGTCCGGTTTTGGATCCGATAACCCGTTAACAGCCTGGACCAATGGGGATTTTCCACGTGTAAAATTCTGATTGGCTGACGAAAACACGTGTCAGCTCCACGTTGGCACAGGTGTCACTCATCCAATGGGCGAGATGCGCCTATGATATGTTGACACGTGGACCGGCCCAAAAGTGTCCCATAAAGTTTAAATGGGCCGACCCAACTAAAGGCCCGCAAGATTTTGCGGACCATAATGGGCCGGCCCAGCTAAAGGCCCACGAGATTTTGCGGACCATAATGGGCTGGCCCAGCTAAAGGCCCACAAGATTTTGCGGGCCATAATGGGCCGGCCCAGGTAAAGGCCCACAAGATTTTTGCGGGCCATAATGGGCCGGCCCAGGTGAAAGCCCACAAGATTTTTGTGGTCCATAATGGGCCGGTCCAGCTAAAGGCCCATGAGATTTCGCCGACATTAATGGGCCGGCCTAGCTGTAGGCCCATAGGATTTTGAGCACCCTAGTAGGCTGGCACATTAACTGGCTGCCATGTTTTGGGCCAAATGCCGGCCCATATTTGATCCGGTCCATTAATGGCCTGCCACGTTCCGGGCCTAACAATGGCCCATATGAGATCTGTCCCGTTAAAAGCCTACCATGTTCTGGGCCAAATTACGGCCCAGATCAGGTCCGGCCCTTTAAGAGGCTTTGGGCTAAATTATGGCCCATATCAGATTCGGCCCGTCAACTGGACGCTATGCTTTTGGGCCCACTTGCTAAAGGCCCATTTAGTAATTCGGCCTGATATTAGTTTCGGCCTGTTAAGGGCCTGTTTAACATTTCGGCCCTATATTAATTTCGGCATGTTAAAAGCTTGTCATATAGTTGGGCCTAACTACGGCCCGGTTTGCATCTGGCCTGCTCGCAACCGATAATCTGATTGGGCCAAACAAGGACCGAGAAAATTTTGGCCTGTTAAAAGCCCGTGATTAGATTGGCACAATCATGGGCTGGGGTCCATTTCGGGCTTCTGTCGGCCAGTGAGCTGTTCGGCACGTTTCAGGCCCAACCTACTTCTCAGCCTCCTAAAAGCCCATTGAGTTTTCTTGCGAAAAGAGGGCCGGCGGTTTACTCGGCCTATTAAAGGCCCGAATCTACTAGTGGGCCAGTTTACATTTAGGCCTTCTAACAGACCAAGATGACGGGGCCCATGATGCGGATCATACATCGTGATTGCATGACGGCCCGATTATGTACCGTAATTTTACGGTTTGGCCGGTTTACTGCGAAGACATGATATATATACAGTAAAATAACTACAGCATCGTGAATAAGAAAAACCTAGACTATACAATAAAGAAATTACGGCATATTATATCCACTGGGCATCAAAGTTCGCCACTATGATAATAAAGCACAAGCAGACAGCAGATTACATACACGGGGCATCAAAGATCGCCACCGGTGCAACTAAACACGCCGACAAAATAATATAGAAAACCGACAGCACTTCAATAGAGTTCAAGAAAGGTTAGCCCTACTGGGGAGCTACAACGCAAGCAGCTGAGCAAGCTGATGAGACTGCGCTTGTTTAACACTTATATCCTCCTCACTCTGAAAGATAAACAAGCAGACAGATGACAGGTTTTGCACATAAAAGTATCAGTGCTGACAATTCATCACATTTCTTACTGATGAATAAAGTGACACAGTTTAAAATTGCATTAACACAATATGGTATTCTTCAGGTCAAGACATGGCAGGAAATGACATTGTGAAGGAGTTGGCAGCTTCACAACACCACTCGATTACAGATCAAGAACTCATAAGTATCAATGGTTAGTGTGCTGTCAATTTATCCCATTTCAGATTGGCAAATAAAGAGACGGTTTAAATAATAGTAGAATGATATGACATTGTTCATAGTTAAGACATTGCGGAATATGACATTGTGCTGTAGTGGGTAGGTTCACCACACCACTAGATTACGGATCAAGGATAGAAGCATACATGCAATGCGAAAGAAGATCACTTGCTCTGTATAGTTTAATTTACATGGTATGAAGAAGGAACTTGGTTGTACAACTGAAAACTTAAATTGAGAAGGAGAAACTTTTGTTTATGAACTACATAATAAACTTTAAACATGCAATTTGATGCAAACACCAAAAATAAACAGCTGTTGCAGTCATGCCTAACCAAATGTACACAACAAAGTTTGAAGGCTTGAGAAGGACAAACTTACATTATTGGTGAAGGTAGGCTCTATAAAGCCCTTGTCCATGCTGATGGGGGGCAATTCAAGAAGTTTACCACAGAATCTTCTTCATAAGAATTGCCTTTATTCTACATTTTGTTAAGAGTAAATATAGGTGTGACAATATAAGAAAAAATGGAGAATATTTAAGATAAGATGAAGAGTGATGCTACATAACCAAGTAGCTATAAATGTAAGTACAGCGATACATGCAAAAGGTACAACCAAGAGCAATGCAGAGCTAAACTTCTTCAGTACCATCGGTGTTATCCAACCTTATGGTAAGAGTAAATATAGATCTTATGTGTAGAAAATGGAGGGCAAAGGAAAATAAGCTGCAGAGTGATGGTACATGAACAAGTACCTGTCAATATAAGTACACTAATAAAGGACAGCAGGTACTTACAAGAACAATGCAGAGCTAAATTTTTTCATTGGCATTGGATATATTCTACACTAATGTAACCATTCATACAGATCAGATAATTTGGAGCGAACAATTGATAAGCAAGCTATCATGCATACTGCTGTCACATAATGAACCAGGTATGTATGCAAGTACAGTGATACAGGACAACAGGTACTAACAAGAGCAGAGCAGCGGGCAACATATTTGTGATATCCTATCGTTCTTTTCAAACCGGAATTCTTTTTCGAGCAGGTTTCCTGCAATAAAGATCCGTAAGGCACATGCGGAAAAGTAGAAGTTCAAATTGTCATGCGATATCATAGACAGTACCTCATCCTCGGAACAAGACCAGTGCATAACAAGGTTTTTCCATTCAATGTCTTCTAAATTTAGCACAGGAGACTTCACCAGAAATTCGTTTATAGACATGCCATCAAAGTGTGATTTCCTCAGGTAACACCGATACTGCTGTAATGCTTCCTTGAAAAGCGCAAGCAAGCTTTGCTCGTCATGACTATCCATATTGACCCTCGCCTACTTACAACAATGTAATGTAAATCATTGATGTGTTCAATCAGCAGAAAACAGGAAAATAATCACCATGAATAATAGCACTTACACGTAAGTGGGACAGGAAGATGTGAAAATGGTGTTTGTCTTCACTATAATCTTCCCATGATGGGAATATATGCAGGTAGTCCCTAACAACATTGAAAGCATTGTCTTTTAAACTAGGAATAACTGGAATGGGGTTCCAAGCTGCAGGAATTGGCCGTCTCTGCAGTTGGGATAGGTCTTCGGCCGGTGGACTTGCTGTACTTTTTGCTGGAGTGGGATTTTTATGTGGTACGGCTGGTGCTATGGCAACTGAAATCGGCATACCTTTTGCTGGAGTGCAGGTCCTGTGTGGTGGGGCTAGTGGTGTGGCCAGGAAGTATGGGTACAGTCTGCTGGAGTCGGTCCTACGTTTTGTGTCACTGGTTGTACAACCAATATAAGTGGGTGCTGTCTGATTTCTCCGACACAACCACGTTTTCAAGGACTTTGCTGGTGCTCCTTCAGGTTCGGCAATCACCCTCTTCCTTTTTGATGTCTGATGCACAAGAACAGCATTTGAGTGGAAAAACATGGTATGATGACAGATGGAATATGTATTGATAATGGATGGGCATGGCATCTCGACATATATGATGAGTAAACTAAGCAGATGGCGGTGCAACAAAGTAGAAGAAATGCAAGACAACATATGCAAGATACGCGCAATCAATAAAACCTTGCCAAATTAGAACAGGCACCTTGATGGGTGAACATGACAGGCCATTTGCCTTTGACTCCTTGAGGTTAGAATAGTCATTAGGATCATATTCTGAACATGAATCTACAGGTGGGGAGCGTATGAGTTTCATTGCATCCAGAATGGCACTCAATGCCTTGGTGCCAATTTTGTAAGTCATTGTAGTGTTCCACAATATTCTTCTGATGCGCGGATTCTGATATTCACTGTAATTACGTATAATATCTGAGAACCATGAAAACATAAATAGTTGTGAGATTATCTTTGTAATGCAGAGGATATTCTAATATAGGGGCACCCTTGTAAACACTTGTGTACTATCACTGGATTCTGATGAGAGAGCTCATGTGTGCTGTAATATGGTGCGTGCATTTATATAATCTGGCACAAGTACACAAAAAAATAGGCTCCAGAAGTAAGGACAATTGGTAGATGATAGGTTCAAAATATACTGTATAGAGAGTTTATTGCCAAACCATGATAACAAGAGCACACAACAACTAGGCAGATCATAGTGTACATAAAAGGGGTACACCATAACCACGATATATAAATCGGGAAAGTGGAACTGGCTTGAAAATACGGTGTTGTATTGCCGCTAGTAATTGGAAGCCTATCGATCACGTACAGGCCAGCTCTATCAGCTGTTGACTGCAGATGTCCCTGCTCCCCTTCCTGACAAGGAACATACTGTACGTACTAAATACAGAATAACAAAAGAGGAACATGTTAAAGAATAGAAGAGGAAGCATATTCTTGAGGTTCTGTTTCATTGCATACAATGTTGGTTGCCCACTCATGATGAGTCACAGCGCCCAAAGAAATGCAATTCCATGTTGTCTCTCTATATGTGGCAATTTTGAACAAGAGTCATTAGGATCATATTCTGAACAAGAGTCAACAGGTGGGGAGCATATGAGTTTCATTGCATCCAGAATGGCACTCAATGCCTTGGTGCCAATTTTGTAAGTCATTGCAGCGTTTAGCTTCAAGAGTGGACTGCTGCTAGTGCGACACAAAGCAGCTACACAGACCATAGTGTAGATATAATGGGAAAACCTTAAGCATCAGAGTAAAATCAGCAAAGTGGAACTTGCTAGAATATATGTGCTAGTATTGCCGGTACGGCTAGAAAGGATTCGGATACCAGCTCTCTTCAACTGAAGGTGCGGTACTGTTAATATCAGTGTAACTCTCAAAGTCGACACAGCTCCCCGCATTTCCTTGCTATTCTTATAGGATTCAAGTGGGCAGGCCACTACAAATCCTATTCCCATGTTTACAAAATCCTACGAATCAAAGAGGCCCGAAGAGTTCAAAGTGTCCATACCAACCGACCATATAGACCTCTACACTGCAAATGTCCCTGCTCATCTTCACTACAAGGAACATACTGTACTACTATCATACTCCCTCCGTTCCAAAATATAAGTCTTGGTAGAGATTTCCACTATGGATCACATACAGATGTATCCAGATACATTTTAGAGTGTAGATTCACTCATTTTGCTCCATATGTAGTCCATGGTGGAATCTATACAAAGACTTGTATTTAGGAACGGAGAGAGTACTTATTAAAGAAGAACGGAAGAGGAACATGCTAAAGAAGAGCAAGCAGATTTTGGAAAATAAAATGTTCGTTGCGCAGTGCCCACACATGATGAACCAGAGTGCATTAAGAAAGCAACTCCCTGCTGTCTCTCTATATGTGGTGCGCGTGCTTTTTCGAAAGTAAAGTAGGAACATTAGCTGACCAATTAAATGTTATCTGTATTAGTAATATCAACATCATATCAGATTCGTACTTGAGGAACAAGTTTGGAATTATGAGTGGCACGTTGTTTAGCTTGATGGATTCAGGAGCAGTGCTAAGCAGGTACGATGATGGTACTGAATATAAAGGCATGTCTGCATGCAAGTCGCGTGACTTTTGTCATTTGGGTCAGTCGACCATTTCAGGCGGTTGGATGAAGATCTTACGTCTCCTAACCCTTCTTCTTCCTTGTCTCTGATTCTTCCCATACAGAACACCACACGGGCCGCCGGCCGGACCACCGGCCCCCACCGCCTGTGTTCCTTAGCCACCCCCACCCGCGTTGAGTTTCCTTCATTCGGCGAGGCCTCACCACCGCCCCCCACAACCAAAGTCCCCACCTGAGCCCCTTCGTTCGCACCGGCGAACTCCGGCGAGCTCTGAAAAATCGACTGACCCAATTTTGAAATTTAATCTACTGTGATTTAACTAGTGTGGAATATAAAAGGCGAAAACCATCAGCATTGGGAGTATAGTGTTGAGCGTGCCATGGTGGATTTTAAGGTGCAAACCGGACAAAGGCAACTTCGAAACCAATGTTTGCTTTCAACTAGCAAGTAAGTGATGGACAAGAAATCAGAGTAAAGCAGTGGCGATCTATTTTCTTGCTACGATAAATAAGTTGAGCAGATACAAAAGAGTACCGCCTCTGGTGCGGCGTCGTGTATGCATCTGCTGAGAATTTGACGGTAGTGCGGTAGCGATGGCTGTCGGCGGCGTGGAAGCAGATCTAGGAGGGTAGATGGTGGCGGCGGGGTGCGGTGGATCTGTAATATCTACATATTAAATAACATAGATGCGAGTGAACTTGATACGTCTCCAACGTATCTATAATTTTTTATTGTTCCATGCTATTATATTATCTGTTTTGGATGTTTATGGGCTTTATTATGCACTTTTATATTATTTTTGGGACTAACCTATTAACCCAGAGCCTAGTGCCAGTTCTTGTTTTTTCCCTTGTTTCAGTGTTTCGAAGAAAAGGAATATCAAACGGAGTCAAAACGGAATGAAACCTTCTGGAGAAGTTATTTTTGGAAGGAATGCAACCCGGGAGACTTGGAGTGCATGTCAGGAAAGCAACGAGGGAGGCGCGAGGCAGGGGGGCGCGCCCACCCCCCTGGGCGCGCCCTCCACCCTCGTGGGCCCCTCATGGCTCCCCTGACGAATTTCTTCCTCCTATATATAGCCATATACCCTGAAACCTTCGGGGAACACAATAGATCGGGAGTTCCGCCGCCGCAAGCCTCTGTAGCCACCAAAACCCAATCGGGACCCTGTTCCGGCACCCTGCCGGAGGGGGGAACCCTCACCGGTGGCCATCTTCATCATCCCGGCGATCTCCATGACGAGGAGGGAGTAGTTCACCCTCAGGGCTGAGGGTATGTACCAGTAGCTATGTGTTTGATCTCTCTCTCTCTCTCTCTCTCTCTCTCTCTCGTGTTCTTGAGATGATACGATCTTGATGTATCGCGAGCTTTGCTATTTTAGTTGGATCTTATGATGTTTCTCCCCCTCTACTCTCTTGTAATGGATTGAGTTTTCACTTTGAAGTTATCTTATCGGATTGAGTCTTTAATGATTTGAGAACACTTGATGTATGTCTTGCGTGGGATAACCGTGGTGACAATGGGTTATTCTATTGATTCACTTGATGTATGTTTTGGTGATCAACTTGCGGGTTCCGCCCATGAACCTATGCATAGGGGTTGGCACACGTTTTCGTCTTGACTCTCCGGTAGAAACTTTGGGGCACTCTTTGAGGTTCTGTGTTGGTTGAATAGATGAATCTGAGATTGTGTGATGCATATCGTATAATCATACCCACGGATACTTGAGGTGACATTGGAGTATCTAGGTGACATTAGGGTTTTGGTTGATGTGTGTCTTAAGGTGTTATTTTACTACGAACTCTAGGGCTATTTGTGACACTTATAGGAATAGCCCAATGGATTGATCGGAAAGAATAACTCTGAGGTGGTTTCGTACCCTACCATAATCTCTTCGTTTGCTCTCCACTATTAGTGACTTTGGAGTGACTCTTTGTTGCATGTTGAGGGATAGTTATATGATCCAATTATGTTATTATTGTTGAGAGAACTTGCACTAGTGAAAGTATGAACCCTAGGCCTTGTTTCCTAGCATTGCAATACTGTTTACGCTCACTTTTACCACTTGTTACCTTGCTTTTTTTATATTTTCAGATTACAAAAACCTATATCTACCATCCATATTGCACTTGTATCACCATCTCTTCGCCGAACTAGTGCACCTATACAATTTACCATTGTATTGGGTGTGTTGGGGACACAAGAGACTCTTTGTTATTTGGTTGCAGGGTTGTTTGAGAGAGACCATCTTCATCCTACGCCTCCCAAGGATTGATAAACCTTAGGTCATCCACTTGAGGGAAATTTGCTACTGTCCTACAAACCTCTGCACTTGGAGGCCCAACAACGTCTAGAAGAAGAAGGTTGCGTAGTAGACATCAGAACTCATATGAGTATGCATGTTTGATAGATCAATTTTGGTTCGAGTATGGATTACATGTATCATCATCTCGAATTCAAATATTTGAATCCCTTCTATGTTCACTCCTTTCATGCCCATCTCTCTCGCATGGATGCTCCTTCATGTAGCTATCACTCTCTTTTCTCCAACTCACCCGCACGCTCACTTCATGTTTCTCCTATCCTCGCAAACATGGTCTCTCGACATCTCCCTTGAGAAGTGTCACACTCTCTCTATTATTATACATTACACGGTTTTCATTATCTCTCACGTCTCTACCGTTCTCTCTTATCACTAGGAACCTAAGCTTTCTTTTTCACCGCCACACACAGTCTCCACTCGTCTTTCACTTTGTGTTTCTCTCTATGGGATTCTCTCACACACCGTATATGTCTCTAGATATGAATCATACCACTAAAATTACTCTCTCTCTCTCTCTCCTGTAGACACAACATTTGTTGCGGTCTCCTTTTCGTCTCCATCCCAGACTGACATTATTCATTTGTTTACCGATCAGACAAACTCCCCCCCTCTCTCTCTCACACACACAACTCCTGCTTCCACTCCCCTTCCCGACTACCGTCTCTCTCTCACACACAAAACTCTCGCTTTCGCACCCCGACTCGTATTTCTATCACAAACATTTATCGACTAGCCTCTAGATAGGTTTATACACCCGCACACTCGTGCTTCCACTATCGCATACATGACTCTCTCCCGCTCCTTGTATCTATGCAGATTTTTCTTCCCTTCTTGAGACACGCCCTCTCGATCGTGCACACACACACACACTATCGCCTCATTTTAAGCTGATACCTCTCGCACACACACTCTTTGTGTCTTTGTCACACATGCACTCCGTCCTCCTCCTCTCTCCCTCTCTCTCTCACACACATGGGCTTTTTGCAACAACTAGCAAGATGCCCATGCGTTGCACGTAACATCAAGATGCATTTGTATGAGTAGTTTATCTTGTGGGAGAAAAGGATGAACAAGGGAAGGCCTTATTTGCAAGTGTGGAGAGGGGTGTGGGTATCTTTTTGCAAAATTGCCATAGTTTCCTTCCTATCCGTCAGATATAGATCAGACGGCCTATATTGCAGGATGGCAGGCACACGATCATCACCGACTATGCTTTTTATAAGAGTAGGGATAAAAACAGAGTTGGTGATGATGGTGGGCCTGCCATCCTGCAATATAGGCCATCCGATTTATATCTGACGGATAGGAACGAAACTATGGCAATTTACCCGCACTGACCTCTCCACATTTGCAGATAAGGCCTTCCCTCGTTCATCCTTTTCTCCCACAAGATCTTGATGTTCCGTGCAACGCACGGGCATCTTGCTAGTAAGAGTAGAAATTAGACATATACCACTTCTCGAATCTTGAAACCAACAACATTCCTCCCTTATCTCATCAAAACCGCCAAAGGAATATATTTGGAGTGAAACATAACATTTTTTTAGTGATATACGTATTTCAAAACTAGACTTTTTTCTATCAAATCGGTGAATATGTATTAATCTACTCTGATCGTGTGGCAACGCATTGGCACATTGCTAGTAGTTATTATAATTTTTTGGACACCAGACAAATGATGGAGTACATATACGAAGAGAAGAGGCGCACGCACGCAGTCGGTCTCTCGCTGTCTCACACACATGAGTGTTACATAAAGGCAACGTTAACAAATAAACTCTACAACCCTAGGTGCACGATTGCTGCATTCGTGGCTACCGGGTACGTGGTGGAGTGCACCTTTGTAGGAATAGTCAGCTCGCGTGATAATTTGATCCGTAGGAGTTGATGGTCGGGACCACAGGTGAACGACTTGGAGGCGGTGGCTCGCCAGTTGCCACAGATCGAGTAGCCACGTTTAAAATATCATTTTTTTAGCGGGGTTAAGAGTTCCGATTTTCAATGGCGCGTTATAAGTACTAAGTAGTTTTTAGAACGATTGGTATGGAGCGAAAATGGAATTCATAGTACTACGTACCTCCTTGGCGTATGGTTGTATGGGTTTATGTTGCGAGATGTTGAACCTGGTAGTTCTAGGGCAAATACTATGTTTAGATTTAGATGTTGGTTTTCAATAATGAAAATCGGAAGGGGGAAACCCTTCTTTGATTAAAAAAACTACTACCTCCGTTCTGGTTTACTAGTCCCCATCGTATTTTGGGTCAAAGTTTGTCCACGAATTTAACTTGCAAAATGTGAATGGAAAACAAGATTTTGTTATACGCAAACAAAAAAGGACTGGAGGGAATGATTGCTCTGACACAGACGCGACCTCTCATAGCGCAGGCATTGAACCGGTGTGCCGGCCAAGAGGGCCCCACTCGCTGCAGGCCCGGCTGAACACGCCTCCTCGCCGCATGCAACCGGCTTCAGACTGCCCCGCCTACCTTCATTGAATCCGCGCATGTGCCAGCAACACGTCCTTCCGCGAGCCCGCCGGCATTTTAGAACACAAAAAATGACCAAAATATAATTAATTACGCATGGTCTTGACTTGTTGTGCTCGCACTGGTAGCAGGAACTAGAGGTTTTTCTTTATTCATAACTCTCCTCAATTTTTTTGGCTTTGAAGTGAATCATGGTTGTGGACATCATGTATGAACGTGGAGATATCTGTGAACATGAGTTTGATGTGGAAGTTGAACTTGGAATGTGGGGCTTGCGCGTGAACTATACCATGTCCAATGCTTCGTCTGTTATTGTTTGGTAAGTAATTGCTATTATTACATGACCCGAAAAAAATATATTTTGTGCCACATCAGTAGATGCACGGACATCACAATAGGCATGCTGACTGGATAAACATTTGAACCTATCTACTATGAAGGAAATTTTGTATTGACAACAGTTTTAGATAGCAGGAGACGCCTAGCCTGCTCTGCCTCTGCTAGCTTATTTCTGGCTTCTTCCATCTCTTCTTTGGCATGGGTGACGAGAGCATCTGATTGCTCTTTTCGCTTCTTCAGGAAATCAGCTACATTCTCAAGGGCTGCTGCACGCTTTCTTTCAGCCTTTACTAGAGCCACGAGGACACGAACAACTGACGACTCCACCTGGCTTGTGTGTAATCCAGCATCATCTGGGAATTTGCACCTTGTGTCTAATCCAACATCATTAGGGAACTGGCACCTTGTGTGTAATCCAGCCTCATTCTGGAAACATGATCTCGAGGTTGACCATACTTCCCTCCTCGCAGGAACTGCATCCTGACATGAAGTTACTTCTTTTTTAGATCAATACTCAGAGCAACCTAGATCCATTTAGTAGAAGCCAGATAAACAGAACTAGGAGAAGTGAATTCAAAAGGAAAAAAAATATAAAAATAGACTACAAGGTGAGAACACCCACTTCCAACATCAAGCTAAAAACGAAAGCATTAGAACGATTAAGACTCTTCTTATGACACATCGAAGAACACGAGGCTTAAGAGAAACAGAAACTACAACATATACACATCGAAGAACACGAGGCTAAACGAAAGTAATTGAAAGGGTGTTACTCCCTCCGTTCCAAAATAGATGACCCAACTTTGTACTAACTTTAGTACAAAGTTGGGTCATCTATTTTGGAACGGAGGGAGTACTTACCAAAGATCGTTTTACAGGTTCGGTGCAGCTCCTCTATAACTTGCCACGCTCCTTGAAGATGTCCCCAATATCCCGTGTTTGGTCATCATTGCTCCTCTGCATGTTCGCACTCGTGGTTTTAAAATCTCAACATGGCAAGAAAAATATACTACTAGTAATACTCGCGCATCTTGTGGGCAACATTAAAGCACTCGTCTGCCATGTTAGAGCATCTCCAACAGAATCGCAACGCGCGGCACTTTAAAAAAGCATTTACAGTGCTGAGATCAAGAAGTACGGATAGAGAGTAGAGACCAGAGAGTAGAGGACAGTTCTCAGCATAGATAGATAAAAAAATAGATTATTCAACTACTCCTCGTCGTCCGACTCCTCCCAGGTGATGTCCTCCTCCGACATCTGACTGTAGGCGTGAAGATACCGATCGTCGTCAGATTCCCAGGGCGACGCTGCTCCTAGCCTCATGTTGAATTGAGCGTCCGCTTTTCGCCTACGCTTGTCCTCGCGATAGGCGGCTCGCTCCGCCCTCCTCTTATCCCTCTCCGCCCTCCTTTGGTCGTAGAACTCGCACTCGTTGATGATGTCCTGCGGGAAGCGTTGGCACCACAGTGCCATGGCTTCCTCGTACATCTCGGCGATGCCGAGACGGTGCTCCCGCCTCTGGCTGTCGCGACGATCCTCGTCGGTGATAAGCCGCGGCAGAGGCGCGAGCTCCTGTGCCCGCTCCCGCGTCGGCACGTTGGGGAAGTTCAATGTTCTATGAGGCCACCGGAGGCGCCACGCTGCCGCATCGTACGTGCGGGCGGCCTCATTGGCGGTGTCGAAATTGCCGAGGCCGAGGCGCATCCCGCGGAACCGGATCTCGGCGGAGAAGCCGCCGAAGGGGCGCGCGCGGACGCCGCGGTACCCCCAAGTTTCCTGGCGATGCGGCGGCGGCGGGGCGAGAAAGAGCAGGGAGAGAGCGGTGGTGAGGCACAAAGCGATGGGAGGGCGTTGGATTTTATAAAGCGCGCCAAATGCCGCGCGCCAAAACTAGCGCACGCCCGGCCGCTTTTTCCCCGCGCGCGCAGTCCTTTCCCGACGTCTCTGCTATCTCTACTCTCTTCTCTACTGTTATATTTATTTTATATTTTATATTTATCTCTACTTCTCTACTCTCTACTTTTTTCTCTACTTTTTCCCCTCTTATAAAAAATAGAGTTGGTGATGATGGTGTTCCTGCCATCCTGCAATATAGGCCATCCGATTTATATCCGACGGATAGGAAGGAAACTGTGGCAATTTTGCAAAAAGATACCCACACCCCTCTCCGCATTTGCAAATAAGGCATTCCCTCGTTCATCCTTTTCTCCCACAAGATAAACTACTCATACAAATGCATCTTGATGCGTGCAACGCATGGGCATCTTGCTAGTTCTAAAAAACTTTCCATCATTTGCCACACTACTGGTTGCAGATGAAAAACCTACCCAAGCACAGCGCGATACAGGAGCGACGCACAATTACAAGCTAATATTCTGTTGGAGAATGGAGGCTATAACCAATTACTTTTACGGGAACAATAGCACCCAGGAAATTTGAAGGGTAGGTATGAACAAAATTGGAACTGCACATGTACTGCTAAGTGATTCAATACACACATTACCAATCGAGGAGGAGAACGATGGTCACGGCGGCCTCTGTGAGTCATGGTCGGCAACGGGAGTCAGTTCATTGTCCACGATGGTGGTGCTTCTGCGCTTGGCATCGGCTTCCGGGAAGCAGATCCGAGACCGTGAAAGACGGTGCCGGGGAAGAGGCTCCGTGTACGACGACGACGGTGGACCGGCTCCAGTGCGGCATACGAGGTCGTCGATGAGGCAGATGCGCTGCGGTGGACGAGTGCACCGATGTAGAAGGGGAGGAGCACGAAGGCTGCGGTGCCGTGGAGAAGTCTATTTTGTGGCGGGGATAGAAAATGGGGAGTATTCAGGTGTACTACTCTGGGTGCCGGGGTGGGGTTGGCTGGGTAGGGTGAACCTAAAGTTATGAAAACAGCCCCTACCAACCGTCATCTGTAGGCCTGTTCCGAAGGCTATGATGGTAACTTCCCACTGCTCGAATCAGGGTCGCGGGAGATTTTCCCGCCGACCTCAAAATTTTGTGACACTGAACTCCCCGTGTGGCGTGTTGGGTGATTCTGCTAAGCAACTAGCGAGTAGTACTAGTAAACTCTGCATATTAGGTTTGGCTGAAGTCAAACTTCCTAAAGTTTGACCAAGTTTATAGAAAAATATAAACATTTACCATAATAGATATGTATGATGTGAAAGTACATTCAATAATGAATCTAATGGTATTTATATGTTATTGTATATGTTAATATTTTTTGTTATAAACTTTCTGAGAGTTTACAAAACTTGACTTTGACCAATGCTAATATGCAGACTTAAATAAAAACAGAGGGTGTACACATTTGTTTTCTTAGTATGTAGTGAATTAATCATTTGTTGAAATTGTGAAATAAATATATTAGGATACTGACTTCGAATGTAATGGTCTATACAATTCAATAGTTACAATCATTGTCGAATTCCAAGATGTATACAAGGTCTATAGTACTTCACAACATGCTCAAACTCGCATAATCCTAGTCAAATGACAATCAAAATGCATTTCATAGTTATTACTTTGAAGGATGCAACAAAACCAACAATAACTCTACATCAGCCATTATACAAGCAACATTTTGAACATATCCCAATGTGTGAATGAAACGTGCAGAGAGAGCTTGTGAAGATGGAGCAGATAGGGCGGGAAAGATTGTATGTATGTGGACGAGAGAGTAGGAGACAAACCTAACGAACAAAGAGAGGGAGATAGAGAGAGAAAGGGAGAGGAAGAAGTTAGGTCTGTGAGAAACATGGAGACATGTAATATACGTGAGATGTGTGTGCATCCGGATTCTGTACACGTTGTCGTGGAATTGTCACGGCAGATGTCCTAGTGTGAGGACTTAATCGTGAGGCCAACGCATCTATGCGGTAGCTTGAGAGGGGTTGATCGGAATCGAGAGACGCAACACAAGACAAGGATTTAGATAGCTTCGGGCCCCGGGAAACATCATCCGGTAACAACCCTACATGCTGTTTGAGGCTAGGTCTCATTATGATCATGGGAGAGTCGCCGGGAACCGGCTCTCGGTGTATAGCCCTAGAGATTGTTTCTTGTTGCTTGTCCCTCTTCGGGTGCCCCGCCCCTCCTTATATAAGTCGAAGAGGCGGCTTACATGTAGAGTCCTAGTAGGATTAAAACTAACTTATTCTCTATTACAAGTCGGATACAAGTACGGGACTTGCTTCCTTGTAAAGGAAATATTCCTCATGCCTTCCGTCTTAAGCCGGCCCACAATAACATGAGGCGGCCTACTGGGCCTTGGGCCCTTGTCATCCGTCTGACCCGCCGTCGGGGCCATCATTAAGTCGCCAGGCTCGTGAGTCGTCACACCAGGGAACCACCAGACCTGTGAGTCGCCAATCCTCCGGCGGGTTACAATGAAGCGCCAAGTCCGGCCGGGTCATACCACGGGGTATATCCCCGACATTAGCCCCCAGTTTAATTTGGATTTATCCATGTTAAACTGATCCTGCAAAATAACTCAAGAACAAATATGGCAGGTTGTGCTCCGGGTTAAATATTCTTGTAAGCCGGCACCTAATCATCCTTAAGTCCTTGACATTTTCTGCTGGAATATCCGGGTCAATAGGCCAGCTTCATAATCCGTGTGCTGACATTGGCTCTTGTAAAGAAATATTATAAGAAATAATCCATTTGAGTCGGCCTTCAATGCTCTGATTTGACAAAAATATTGGTCTTGAAATATTCAACTGATATTCAGCCGGCTTAAAGATGTAGATCTTGCCGATTTATGATTGCCAAAATTGCCGGCTTGTAAATATTGATAGCACCGGGTCATAACTGTTACTGACGCCGGGTCATAATTATTGGTGACACCGGATCATGATTGTTGCAAACACCGGGTCAACTTGATCTTCTCCAAACTGAGAATTTTGAAGATTTCCCCCCTTAAATATATATATATATATATATATATATCACTTGTAGCCCCCAAGTGCCGGGTTGTCATGCTTGCAGCAACCTGGGACTTGTAATTGCCTTATGCTCATAAAACTTCAACCAGTGTAGCCCCCAAGGGCCGGGTCATTATGCAATACTGAGCAGGGACTTTGTAAATAATTCATTGATAATAACATCATATGATGTAATCTCCACCATGGGGCTTGAACCCACGTCCACAAGGTTAAGAGCTTTGTACTCTACCAACTGAGTAGTGGATCTTTCAATATAATAGATTAAGGCTTATGTACCTTGAATTTTCGACAGGAGCAATTGGTAGCCCCCAAGGGCCGGCTCATTACAATGTGATGAGTCGGGTCTTCAATAAGTTGAGCAAAAAATGACTTTGCATTAGCCCCCAAGTGCCATGGTACATGCTGGCAGTGACATGGGACTTGCATATTCGATGTAATATCAAATTGAATAATGTAGCCCCCAAGTGCCGGGTCGTAAGCCTGCAGCGACTCGGGACTATTCCTTCCATTGTAGAATAAATCATATACATTGATAAAATAATAGCCATTGCGCCACAGCGACTTTGAATACCTCATCTGTTGATAATTAACTCCGGAGTTTAAATACCCGGCGGCTCTTGGCCGATGGCAATTTAATACGCCTCCATTGTAAGCCGGAATTTTTATAACCCGGCGGCTTATAGCCTTTGAGAAAATCAAAAATTGATACCCCTTTTGAGACACCAATTTCAATCTTTGATGATGGGCTTGAACTTAATCATTTATGTAAGTCATAGCTCTGTAAATCCTGCACAGAGATTAAACAACATATGCCCTGGCGACTTAATGTCAAAAGCCAGGACGAGTAACCACCCAAATGTAGTCTTATCCTACACACAAGTAGATCACAGAATCCCTTGACGGTTTACCGCAGGGCGGGTCATAATATCTCACATATAACCATTGTGATATTGAATTTGTACTGCCGGTTTTCATGACCTGTGCAGTAAAGGCGATAACCCAATCCTTAGAAGCTAACGCTTCCACATAGATGATGATTGTCATAAGCTGGCGATTTATCATCGAAAATCAAGCCAGGTTAAATAGAAACCACTCATATACACTTTAGATATGATCAAAAGAACTTCAAATAAAATCCAAAACATTGTTTGCAAAAAGAGGTTTCAAAAATTTTGAGGCTTCTGATTTGAATACGATCAGAAAACCGTACCAAAGGGGTTAAGCTAAGATTCGAATACGATCATATAGCCCCCAGTGGCTTTGGCGTTGCCGATCAAGAGGGTACCGACAGCTATGTTCTCTTTGGTTCCAATACAACCTATGTTTGAACAGGAAGCCCCCAAATGACCTTGAGAGTTGTTTAACGACGCTGATTCGAATACGATCCACGTCGGTTCCCAAGAGGGGTTGAGCTATGATTCGAATACGATCAAGAAGCCCCCTAGTGAGCTCGGCAGTGTGCCGATCAAGAGGGTACCGACAGCTATGTTCTCTTTGGTTCGAATACGACCTATGTTTGAACAGGAAGCCCCCAAGTGACCTTGAGAATATTTAACGACTCTGATTCGAATACGATTAGGGTCGGACCAAAAGGGGTTAAGCTAGATTCGAATACGATCAGCCCCCAATGGTCATTGAAGCGGGGTACCTATGTTCGAGTTGTGCTTTGTAACAGACTCTCTTTGGTCCCTTTAATTTTTCCTGAGAACTCGAACTTTTGCGAGAGATAAATTCTTTTTGAACCAGAAAAAAATCAGATATTGGGAGTTTCAAAGCTTTATGACAAACAAATTTACCTTGAACCGGATTTGAGAGCTTCAAAACTTTGTGGCACATAAATTTCCCTTGAACTGGATTTTGAACCAGAATCCTTATTTTGAGCCGGAAATCTTCTGACGGCCTTTAAATTTTCATCGATCTAGCAGTAATCTCCGGGGCCGGGTTATTTTTCCCTTCAATGACCCGGAGTTCTTGAATTCATTGAAACCGGTTAATTTTGCCGAGTCATACCATTGTAGCCCTCGAGTCTCAAGATGACTCGAGGAGTTGGCTTGAGATTCTCCATATTTGACCATAGCAGAAGGTGTACATCATTGGCATTGATAGCGCGATGTGAATCCACAGAAGGTTGAGGTGACTGCGGCGGGTTATAAATGATCTCGTATGAGCCGTGTCAGCAACTCGGCCAATGGTTCCTTCCAACTGACTGTTTGAAGTCAACCAAACCGTAGTGGCGGCGACTTGTGCACCTACCCATTGAGCCATCTAGTGCAGACGGCGGCTGATAAGACATGATAACTTGCCTCCAATTTGTTGGAAGAAAACTGGGCTACCCAAGCAGTGACTTGCTCATACACAATAAACAACTCATGCAGACAGGCGCGGCCCGGTGTGTTGATGTAGACCAGGCCGCGAGAGACGGACGGTAAAGAGGACCGCAACATCTGAGGCGGCACAGACAGATGAAACGGCCGTGGCGCTGTAAGCCGGTGCGGACGGGCAAGTTGTCCTCCTTGTTGTAAGCCGGCGTGGTCGCGAGAAACGGCCACGGCGTTGTAAGCCGGCGCGGTCGCGAGAGACGGTCACGGCGTTGTAAGCCGGTGCGGGGGTCCGTTGAGTAACGACGACCACCTGTGCCAAAAGATGTTGGCGTGCCTCCATCTCCGCGGCATAATACCACTTTGTAATGGATAATTCTCCCGCACATAAAATACAGCAGGGCAAAGTAGTTTTGCTCGGATGAATTAATATGTGCTTAAAAGTAAATAAGGTAAATAGCACCTGGTATTTGTCGGAAGTCGATCCAGTTGTGATAAACAAGGCGACCATAAAGATAAGCCGGTAGGTACAGTCAGCCGGCCAAGAAAAATTCTGCTGAGTACCGCCCATCCAGCGTAAACACACCACTTTGATGATCAGCGGTCTCTACCAAGTACTCAAGGTGCCGAAGAATTCTGTTTGGTCCATCAAGGGCGAATAGTACACAGTATATTTGAACAATTTGACCTTATGTACCAGGCAAAAATCATCTCGCCCGTTTGTCAGGGAAGCATGTATTTCGAGAAATCCGCTACTTCTTCCTACCAGCTCCACTTAGCTGATGGCATGAAATCCAGAATGTTCCTCAATATAAGCAGAATTGATATCTCCTTATACTGGTTCCACTGCAGCATTAAATCCCAATGTCTTGTTCATCAGTAGTATGTTATTATCCACTATTTTGAGAGAACCAATGATCGACACTTTCAGTTTTCTCTTCTTGTCAATTGGCATGTATCACTTGAATGATAGCAATAGTAGCTAGTATCTCCGTCCCGGTGGGTTAAACAAAATGACCAATAAAAACTTCCAGTCTGTCAAGAGCAAATGTGACACAAATATTCAGGTGACTTGGCGTGAGGCCACCCGACGCCCGGGGTGGAACCAAACTGCAGCGGCGGCTTGCAGGCAAAGGTCACTCGATGGCCGGGCAGCTCACAACAGCGGAGACCACTCGACGCGGGGCGGCTCGGCGCAAGATGCGCCCGCAGAGGCGAGGCGACAAACTGGAAGTAGAGGCCGGCTTGGAGTCGATGACACAGACATTTTAAGGCCATGGAGGCGAGGGCAACTCGGAGCGGAATCTGCGGAGACCGGCGGAACGCGGCTCAAGGCGGGCTCGGTCGCGACGGCGGAGGTCCTCGTGAGGCACAACAGGGCTGGCGGCGGGTCAAAGAGGCACCGTCCATGGGCGGCTCAGGAGGCCGTGGCGCTTCACAGCAGTGGTCGAAGCAGGCCTGCGGCGGCGGCCTGGAGCCGGGCGGCGGAGGTAGGCCGCGGTGTGGAGGACGGCGACGGTTCGGAAACCACCGGGGCGTACGCAAGGTAGCAGAGGCGGGTGCAGGAGGAATCTAGATCATGGCTGGCTCCGTTTTCGGGTCGTGGCCATATTTTTTTTAAACCCTCGCTAATCCCTGGTGTTTTGCCTTTTGACCACGTGATAGTCTTCCTGCATGAATTTTCCAAAGCAAATCCCACCTGGTCGCTTCCCCATGTAACAATTTTGGCCAATAAAAAATTTGGAGTTGTAGATCAACTTGGCCATCACGTAGCAGAATACTAATTGAAGTAGTACCATTGCTACTGTGGGCCCTTCCCATTGTTTTGCAAGCTTTCACGTGGCAGCTGGTCTGATCCCTTGTATGTACACATGCCCAACTTGGTCGATTGGAGGAAAACAAGGACTACGATGACTCGGACCACAACGCAAGTTTGCTTTACGTCGGCCTTGGCATATACGCCGCGTAATCCGGGAAGGAAAAATTACATCAGAAAGATTTAATCTTGATCTCCGTGATTTTTCTGGACAGCAGCGGAGGAGCCGACGCAACCCTAGTTCTCTCTCAATCATAATCTTGTATATGCTCTTCTGATTGTTCATCTTTGACGTAGATCTTTTCTTCATCCAAAAAATTGCGAACTCCTCGACCCCTGGGAAGATCCCTCCAAGAACTCATCACCACCGTGCGCCTACCCACGGTGGGCGCCAACTGTCGTGGAATTGTCACGACAGATGTCCTAGTGTGAGGACTTAGTCGTGAGGCCAACGCATCTATGCGGTAATGTCGGGGATATACCCCGCGGTATGACCCGGCCGGACTTGGCGCTTCATCGTAACCCGCCGGAGGATTGGCGACTCACAGGTCTGGTGGTTCACTGGTGTGACGACTCATGAGCCTGGCGACTTAATGATGGCCCCGACGGCGGGTCAGACGGATGACAAGGGCCCAAGGCCTAGTAGGCCGGCTCATGTTATTGTGGGCCGGCTTAAGACGGAAGGCATGAGGAATATTTCCTTTACAAGGAAGCAAGTCCCGTACTTGTATCCGACTTGTAATAGAGAATAAGTTAGTTTTAATCCTACTAGGACTCTACATGTAAGCCGCCTCTTCGACTTATATAAGGAGGGGCGGGGAACCCGAAGAGGGACAAGCAACAAGAAACAATCTCTAGGGCTATACACCGAGAGCCGGTTCCCGGCGACTCTCCCGTGATCATAATGAGACCTAGCCTCAAACAACATGTAGGGTTGTTACCGGATGATGTTTCCCGGGGCCCGAAGCTGTCTAAATCCTTGTCTTGTGTTGCGTCTCTCGATTCCGATCAACCCCTCTCAAGCTACCGCATAGATGCGTTGGCCTCACGACTAAGTCCTCACACTAGGACATCTGCCGTGACAATTCCACGACATACGTGGAAGGAGAAGAGACAACGGGTTTGATGAGAGAGCTGGAAAAACATGGATGAGAGGGGAAGGATCTCGTGGGTTGAGGGATTGATAAATTTGTGCGGGGGAGAGAGGGATTGGTAATTTTGTGCGAGAGAGAGAGGGTGGGGAGAGGAGTCAGTCAGCCGTCATCACATCATCCTGCTTCCAAATGGCCCCGCATTCTCTAGCGCAGTGTGGTTGCCGTCTTCGATCTCCTCGATGCCCTCTTTGAAGATTGAGGTGTTGTGCATGCTGGGGTGCAGAGAAGCACAAGCGAGAGTGGTCGCCATATAACCTTGGATGGGGATGAATTATGTGATCGGGGGAGGGGGTGTGTGTGTGCTGTGTGCTATGTGTGTGTGTGTGTGTGTCAGATATAGAGAGAAACAAACCTAAGGAGAGAAATGTGTGTGTATGTGACGGAAAGCTACTTGCTAAACAGGGTATTCACGAAGAGATTGTGCGTGCGAGATAGACAGCGATGTGCGGGCCTTGAGGTGGGCAGGGGCCCGGTGAGGGTGTCAAAATGTGCGTGTTGATGCATGTGTTACATGCGATCGTGCGAGGGACGGACGAATCGAGAGATATGGTTGTTGTGTTACGGATGCTCCTCTCTCTCTCTCTCTCTCTCACACACACACACACAAGTAAAATAGAAGACCGTTCTCTCATGTATACACAATGTATCGGCACTTTCTATGTCTCACTCATGCATGATCATTTGCACATTCACACCTCTCTATGTCTCCATCACACGCACACCGTCTCCACATTGCCCTTCCGCCACAACACACATATGGACACATACACACGTTCTCTCTCAGTCACACACACAAAATCAGTATTAAAAAAAACAAGGGCGCACCTAAAATGTCCAAATCCAAATAAACACGAACTGGAGCTAAATTCAAATATATGGAAATATTGTAGCGTCAAGAACTTTTCTCGGAAAAAAAGTTGAGTAATATTCGGGGATTGTTTTCACACACACAAAAAGGTTCGGTGGATGTCCTTCGAGCGCGACACGGTGACGCACCGTTCGATCGACCGCGCGGCCGCGGTTCACGTACTTGCACATGATTCCATATCGTGGCTGTGGTAACTAATAAAAGCGCTGCCTAAGTCTAATGTTTACGCGTACTAGTATGGTTTTCTTTTAAGTTTGACCAACCCTATATAAAACTAAACTAAGTTCCCATACGCGCACTCATCAATATGCCGCCGCCGCCGTTGCGCATGCCGGCGCCCGCCTGCTCTGGCCAACAATTTCTTGCCCATCACCGCCGTGTCGCCGCCATCCCTGTGCCATGAAGCCGAAGGCTCGCCCACTCATGTCGTCTGCAGTCCCTCCTCGCGATGTCGCCGCGCTGCCAAGCCGCGTCTATGCACGCAGTGTACGAAGAGGAGGACGAGCGCGTGCTCCAGCACGCCAGCGAGGAGGAACTAGCGTGTCATTGTCGTCTCCGCCCGCGCGGAGGAGGCGCGCATGGTGGCTGTCGCGGCGGAAGCCGGTCGCGCGCGCGTCGAGCCCGCAAACCGGGTGCGGACGTGGAATCTACCTTTGAGACCTTGAATGCCACGTGGATCCTGCAATCTGAAGGAGCAATTTGGGTCAGTCGACTCTTGTGAGCCGTTTGATGCAACATGGATGGCTAGAAGGGCTTCTTCAACCTCCGAAATAGATGCACGGTTCATCTTCTCAGCCCGCCACACGCCTAACTGCCTGCCGCCGCCACCGCGCCCTCCCCTGAACCACCTGCCACCGCCATGCTCCCCCCGCCCCGCCATCCGTTTAACCCCGGGCACGATCCATTTTTTCTCAGCGAACTGCATTCCACACCCAACACTCATAAGATAGATCATGGGCACCCTATCGTCTTCTTCCTTCACTCCGTCGAACTTCTTTCACAAATCGACTGATCCAAATTATACTACTAGTACGAACGTATTAAGTACAGTAGGAACACGAAGATACGAGCAGTAGTACCAACTGCAAGAAGAACAGTAGTAAGACATACTACTAGTACTATTGTACGTACTAAAGAGTTCAAATAACGAGAAAGAACATAAACATAGTTCTGCTGGGGCCTCAGCACAACACACCCTTGAAAATAAACTAAGCAACTAGTCCGCTTGACACTGCAGTAGAACCAACATGAGCGAGGGCACTGCCACCTACTCGGAGTCTGAGTCCACGTCCTCGTCCCTCTTCCTCTTCCTCTTCTCCGATGCTTCTTTGCTTGAACCGGACACTGGGCTCTGCTTCTTCATCCAAACCTTGTAGATATTTAAACAAAGGTAGGCATCCATTGCTACGTACAGGATGTGATCTTCATCTAATGTCTTCGACTCCCATGCATGATGAAACTCGTGGTGAGGTTTCTTCAGTTTAGCATACAAAGGATCAATCATGGCTGCTGCCAGGGTTAGCATTGAAGGCTGAGAGGACACCAGGCTTTCCTTCTGGAGATCAAAGGGGCTGGCCTACAACGAGGCCTATCTGACCCAGGACATCCCTGTCGTTCCTAAAGTCTACAGTAACGAATTTCACTCTTTCGTCCTTGAGGAAGTTCTTAAAATCCTGGCACTCAACGTCGGCATGGCATATGTGGTAGACCAAGCACACGTTATGTACGCAAACCTGGATCACGGCGGGCTTCTTCTTCTCTACTCCTTTTGTTTCTTCTCTCTTTGCAGGACTGTGGTGTACTCAACATCTAGCCCAGCGACCCACTCATCCGTTGAACTGTTGAACATGCGTAGGAAGCGAGCAAGGCATGCTTTCACCGTCGCAGATCCACGTGTGTAGATGACGAAGAACTCATCGCCGGTGATGGCTCTAACCTGGTACTCAGTGGCGACCATGGAGATTTGGGAGGCCATGGATTTTGGAGGAGGGTTAGGAGAAGTTGAACTAGTGTAATGTGAAAGGACGGGACGACTGGGAGCAAACTGTTGTAAGGTACTATACTAGTAGAAGATGGGGACGAGTAGGGCGTGCGAATGGCGTGGGGTTGCTGGCTTGCCCGGTGGATAAATGGCTGCAAGCCCCCCAAAGAGTTCTCGAGAACTATGCGGGACCCACTAGATGTCATGTCTACTAGACCCATATCGTAGGCCTGACGGTATAGCTTCTGCCTGTTCGCACGCCATGCCGGCGCATGGGTAACTTCACTTAATTCCGTCAACCTTCGTGCCTCCCACGACCTTCGCCTCCCTCGCGCGGTCGCGCCCTTTGAGACTTCGACTGGCTATAAAATGAGCAATTTTTTTGCCTACTCCGCATGCATGATACTCCCTCTGGTCCTTTTTTACTTCCGTCAACCGTTTGCAAAGTGTTTGACCAAATTTATACTAAAAATATCAATATCTACAATACTGATTATAATGAGTATAAGAACTACTATTAGATGAGTTAAAGATTCTAATCCTGAACTAACCCTGAAGTAACTCTAGCGAAAGAGGTGTTTGGATGACAGGGTTAGCTGGAGCGCGGATACGGCGAGGTGCCTTCATGGGCGGTGCGAGAGGGGGGGAGGGAGGGAGAGGACGAGAAGCTTCGAGGAAGTGGGGAGGGATCTGCTGCGGTGAGAGCGAGAGAAAAATGTGTTTTTTAGTGTCCCGAGAAGAACTAACCCAAATAAGCACCTCTTGGGTGGGTTAGATTTTTTTTGGGTTAGTTGAGTTCAAACTAACCCAAACTAACTCTAACACATGGATCCAAACAGGGCCAAGGTTAGCTATTAGAGTACTACTACCTCCCTTCTAGTTTAAAGGGCTCGATTCAAAAATTTTACCTACTCTTAGCAAGATAGAGGCGGTGGAATAGTTTTTGTAGTCTGCAAAAGTACTCAACTAATGCTGCTGTTCTTCACAAAAAATGTGTTTACCAATGCATGCATGAACACTAGTTACTCTAACCGCCCTCTCTTCTTTAATTCTTTGCCACATCAGCATGTTTGCTATTCCCGTGTGCATGATACCAGCTAAGATACCACCATTATGGCTAGCCTTAACCATCACATGCAATATTTTAGTGCACCTCGAAATATGAACATGTGTGGGGCGTGTATGTTTTTAATTACTTGAGACTATACCTAGCCCGGCATGCAAGATGTTACTTATTATGCATCGTTCCCCATACCTGCAGGAAGCCCGTTCTTCTCCAAATCTTTTCCTCTCCATGTGTGGAAACAATATGCCTACCAGACTCTCCTTCTCCCTGCGGCTGTCCCACCACTCCACCCCGTGTGGAAAAAATCTGCATGCATGACTCTCCTCCCCCCACGCTCATCCAATCTGTTGTGACCAGCAATATTTCCACCCCTTCCCTCCCCCGTAATTTACTCCAACAAATATGCCCACGTAGCTGTTACTACATTAATCACGCAACATATCTTCCGGGACGCTACTTCAGTTACTTAACTGCAGGTGCATTGGGTCACTGACATATGGGCCCAATAGGGGCCTGGCCCACATGTCAGTGACGGAATTGGACCTGCAGTTAAGTCAGTGTAGCTCAGTCCATATCTTACGTAGGTGTGCCATTGCTCGCTATAAATACTGCGCCTCCCACGACATTCGGAAGAAAGTTCACGTTCATCGCTATCCCCTCCCCCTCCCTCTCACGTCGACCACCATGGCATCGCCCCTCCCAAGCCCTAGGCGCCCCTCGCTGCACCGCGCAGACGGTCACGCGGCGCCGTTCCGTTACTCGTTGCCACTAGTCGAGGAGGACGCGTCGGCGTTCCGCTCCTCGCCGTGACGCATCGAGGTGGACGCGTCGCCGTTCCGTTCCTCGCCGCCACAAGTCGAGGAGGAAGCGTCGGTGTTCCGCTCCTCGCCGCGACGCGTCGAGGTGGACGCGTTGGCATTCCCACTCTCGCCAGCATGCGCGTCGGAGGACGTGCCGGCTCCCCGCTAGGAGGAGAACGCTGCGCCGCCCACCGAGCCCCCCATCCTTGAGGAGCTTTGGAAAGAAATGGATGTCGCCTTGTGGGAGGCTTTGCCTCCAGCAGAGCGCGCCAAAATAGAGGCGGAGAAGAAGGCCGAGGAAGAGAAGTGCACCTCGGGACAAGCTGCCTGGCAGGCCTATGTCGCGTCCGAGAGAGTCAGGCAATTGGCTCTTTGGCAGAAGGCTCGTGCGAGGGCCGTGAGGGTGGCGGAGGACGCCCGTGCCAAAGCCCTGAGTGCAGTCGGGCCCAAGCGCCTCATCTACGCTTGGCGGTACGTGGACCGGGTGCATGCTTCCAGCGAGGACGAGTACCTGTTGGCGCCGGATCACCACACCGGTGAGATCACGCTCGCCCACCGGCAAGCCGCCAATCAGCACCTTGCAAGTTGCGAGGCTGAGGAAGAGGCGTTGTGTCAGCGCGCTGGGAAACGGCCGCGCACCAGGGCATTCGTGGCGCGCTGCAAGCGCTCCTGCGAGCGCCGTGGCTTTTAGTAGGTGTATAATTTTTGTTTCGTAAGGCGATCTCATTAGTTTTCGGACGCAAATGATAAATCCCGAACGTTCAGGAAGTATTAGCGTCCTTAATTAAGTATGTAAAAGGGAAAGTTCGGAAACCTTGTGTATTCGTACGCATTTTGTAAGTACGTGCATATAGCACAAAGTTTATTATATACTATCGCACTACACGTCTCTCTCTATATATGCTTGCAGACTGTGCTACTCCCTCTGTCCAGGTAAATAAGAGCATGGTTAATAGTATAGCCAGTTGCTGGCTATAAGCCAGTGCCATGTCATCTACAGCCCACCTTATAGCCAACATGTACAATAGTAGATCAAAAGAGTGTACTACTTCTTTATTATGTGGCCCACCTTTCATTCTCACAAAGTGCCTAGGAGCACGTGCTAGAGCTGGCTCTTCATGAAGAGCCCGCTTACCTTCTCTCTCCTCTTCTCTTTCCTCCAACTAAGTAGAAATATACTAGTTTATTTCTTATAGCCCGCTGACTCAGCTCTATTGTACTTGCTCTAAGTCATCTTTGGTTGTGCACCGTGACCAAGAAGGAGGGAAGACTTATACACCTAGACGGAGGGAGTACTACTATTACTTATGTACGTGCAAATGCACGTTTTAACATTACGATGTGGTTTTTGTAAAAGTGGAAAAACAACACTAGTCAAGCTTGTGAAACGATTCAATGCAAAACAAATGCAAAAATGCTCGTTTGATTGTTTACTTTTAGCTTCCTTCTCTGTGGTTATTTCTCTGTCGTACTTTGTATGGAGTATCTCACTGGTCGGAAAGGCATGCAAATTCCCAAACTGCTTCCTACACCCTGTATCGAATTTTTTGCCTAACAAGTTGTGCCATGCAATTGGAATTCCAACTTGAGTACTACTACTAGTAGGAGTACCAGGGGCCAGTTCTTTTAGGCTTCTAGATTAGTAACCCCATAACTACTACCTCCGTCCTGGTTTATTGGTTCCCATTGTAATCTGTGTCAATTTTGATCATAAATTTAACTAATGAAATGTTAGTGCATGTCACATGCACTAACATTTTATCAGTTAAATCTTTGGTCAAAATTTAGCACAAATTACAATGGTGAGGAATAAACCAGGACGGAGGTACTACTAGTAGTAGTTTAGAAGCCCAAATAAATGAGTGAGGCGCCTTAATGTTACTCTCCACTATGACTAGTCTTATGGGAAAAGTTGGGGAAGCCGCCAAAAGAACTGGCCCTAGGAGTAGTAGCTAGGGATACTAGGAGTAGTACCTAGGGATCAAGTGTGCGAGATGAACCAGAGAAAGTAAATGCAGAGAGATGAAATGCAAAAAAGACGGAGGGATGGGATGGTTGCTTGTCCGTTTATTTTACCAGGCCACTTATTACTGGGAGTGGTTGGGTTTTGTGATATGATGGCTTTACTGCCGCGCCACGAGCAGGGTGAGACTCCCGTGCAGCGCCGCCCTCTACACTAGTACTACATCGGTCGTGGTTTATCCCCCATTGAATTTTACTGAAGATTTAACTGACAAAATGTTAGTGCATGTCAACAAAAACAATATCGTTGGATTCGTATTTGAACATAGTTTTCAATGATATAATTTTAGGTGACATGCATCATCATTTATCGTACTATATATAAAGTTAGTTCAATTTTTGGTCGTACTAATCTATAGTAAGGTGCCCGTGCATTGCACGGAAGAGTGAAATGCATTGATCGGGGAGTTGTTTATTTTGACAAAGGATGTGGGGGTCATCTCATGTGTAACGGGTATCGATAGGTTTGTTCGGATATTATTTCATCTCTAGAGCTCACAAACATCCGGGTGAAATAGATAAAAAAAGTATCTTTTGCAAACAAAAGCGTTCAACTATTCAACCTGCATCCAAAACTTGTGAAGAAATAACTCTTATTGTGCTTTGCAAGAAATGATCTTCGAGAATTAGTTTTTGAGTATCCATTGTTATACATGTTGGCCACAGATGACATGGCACTTTCTTATAGTCAATAGTTGGCTATACTATTTAAGTATTAACCATGCCCTTATACACCTAGACGGAGGGATTAAATCAGGATGACTTGGAAGGGGGCAGAGGATATGTAAGAAATGGTTCATGATAAGTCTTTCACCAGTACTATAGTAAAAATTCATACATGGAAGATTCTAGACTAAACCATAAATGGATAAACTTTTATTCATGCGCGATACTCCAATAGAGCAAGATCATGCATGGAAGTCTCCACATGCTTAGACAGCGGATTACATTGAGCGAAGACTAATGATCAACATTTAACTTGATAATGCAGATGTCCAGGTGAACCTCCTTGGAGTCCCCGTGCACATTGTTGGTGGTCAAATAATATCATGCGTCTTCCATGTCCACATCGGTGGGAAGGTCCCAGCTCGGCAGAGTCCAAGTCAGCTTGAAGTAGCCAGTGTCGCCGCCCACGTATCTCCGAGGGGTAGTAATAGTGAGCATGCACCCGTACATCAAGCTCGTGTCAGTGTCAGCGTCAGCGGCGTCGCCCCTGACGCACACTACAGAGATGGGGCGGTGGCCTGCGCGGGCCTCGCCGGTGCCCACGATCAAGAGGAAGACGCTGCCGTCCTCCTCCGGGACTAGCAGGCGGCGGTGATCCTCCAGCGACTCCGGCACGGTGAACGGGTAGCACGTCTCGTACTTGATGTTCTTCGCCAAGGGCCAGTAGTGATCGCCGCACGCCTGCGTCAGGTGATGCACGATGTCCGCTGGTGAGCCCCAAAACGGCACCGGGCACTCATAGCAGTAGACGAAGGGCTCCTTGGAGGCATCGACCAGGCCGTCCATGAAATGGGAGTGGCTGTAGGGGACGTTCCGCCAGTTGAATATATGAGCAAGTTACTACGAGATTTAGTGTGAATAAGCACAAAATAAATCAGGAAGGCTATAACAGAGATTAAACTAATCATGCGGACTAGCATAGTAGATGAATAGATCGAATCTAGGACACAGACTAGAAACATGAATTCTACCATGATTTCAAACAGGAAGGACAGAAACACATACGGTGCAACGGGAGCAGCACCATTGGCGTTGAGGTTGTCGCCCGTGTCGTTGAGGACGAGGTTGCCGAGGTCAGGGAAGAAGTCGTCGTCGGTGAAGTCGTCGCTGCTAGCAGTCGCGAGAGTGCGCTCCCCAAATTTTAACAGCGCCCGCCGAATGGAGCGCAGGAGGGAGTGGCTGTAGGGGACGTTGCGGCCGCCGAATGGAGCGCAGGAGTATCCCACGAAGCAGTAGATGGTGCTCCTCCCAAGTCTTTATTCTTATCTCTATCTCTACTACTCTTCTTTGTTTTTTATAATATACTAGTTGTAGTTGTAAAATCAAATAGTACCGCGCCATCCACTTCACGCCCGACTGAACATGCCTCCTCGCCTCCATCAAACCCCTCCATTAAACCCGCATGCAAACCGACAAACCTACTCCGGCCCGCGGGAGGAAATTTGCCAGTTGCCGTTGGAGAATAATAGAGTCACGTCCAATCCATTTGAGTTAATTGTGTGTATGATTCTCCCTCTATAAAAAGTTAATTGCATCCTTAATCTTGTATTCTAAGTACTCTGTGGGTTCCACTGTCAGTACAGTGTACATGACTTGCAGGCTGGCTACAGATTCGTACAGAAAGTTAAAAAGAAACAAATCCATCCTTAATCCTGTATTCTAAGTACTCTACGGGTTCCACTGCCAGTACAGTAGCGAAAGAAGTAGTATATATTAAAAAAGCTAAAGTTTAGGACATAATTTGAACTCAGGTCATCGCGCTGCGAGCATCCGGCCCGGACCAGTACACTAGGTGTTGGTTGCGGAGAATGCAAGAGATAAACCTTTATAACAATGAGCCCGTCCGTTGCAACGGATCCAAAGTAGAATAATACATATTCACAAATTTGAAAGAAAACAGTTTACTTTTGATATACATATCACTAAAAAAAACTTATGTTTCACTCCAAATATATTCTTTGGGCTGTTTTGATGAAGTAAGGGAGGAATGTGGTTGGTTTCAAGATACTAAGGGGTTTTGTGTAAACTGGAGCAGAGAAGTGGGAATTGTTGCAAAAGGCCACAACTTACATCACAGCCGTTAGATGCAGATCTAATGGTCAGAAATGGCGGATGGCAGACACACCATCATCACCAACTGAGTCTTTTATAGGAGTAGGAGTAGAGAAAAAACCGAGTTGGTGATGATGGTGTGCCTCCCATATTATAATATAGACTGTCCGATCTATATCTGGCGGATAGAAAGCAAACTATGAGAAATTTATGAAAGATACCCGCACCTCTCTCCACATTTACAGATAAGGCCTTGCCTCGTTCATCCTTATCTCCCACAACCTCATTGCTGAGCAATTACAAAAGGAAGTCTCTAGAACAATCTGGCATGGTGGCCGCTGCCGGCGCCGTCCATCCCCATGCCTCCGCCCAGTCCGACCACCAGTCACCACCACGCCCCACTCCCCCTCACCTCTATCATCTTTCTCGACATATCATTTTTTCGATGAAATGGTCACATACCATTTTCCGATAAAATTCTCAAGATATCATTAGTTTTTACACATGGGATTACTCCTGCATGGGTCAATCACAACAGGTGTTTTGTCAAAAAATGCATCTTGATGTTCCGTGCAATGCACGGGCATCTTGCTAATTTTTTTGCATATAATTCCAAACACCACGTAGACACGGTCTTTGACTATTTTACAACTATGTTAGTATCATTGTTAGTGGTCAGCCAGTGCAAGTTATAGCCCCGGGTGTTTTAACCTTTTTTAGTAATGATATCTGGAGATTGTTCGGCACGAGCTCAATCCTGGCGAATCCCACGTAACCGTCAGATTTCCATCCGATGGTGGCCTGTTTTTAAGCCATAGTATTTGACAAAACCGCCACCCTTACACACATACTGTAACTGCGTCGCGGGCGTTTGCAACTGCCATGTCTCCCAGCGAACGTTTGCTGGGGGTTGGAGTTAGCACCGATGGCGGTTCGTAGTCGTTCCACGCTCGGGCATTGAAGTTTGTAACTATTTTAGATTAGAACATACTACTCCTCCGATGCTAGTAGTAGAGTACTCAAGCAAGTTAGGGCATAGTAGTAGGTACTGTAGGGAGTACTAGTATTGTGATCACTCAAGAAAGTTGTCTGACTTCGATATGACCCTACACTGCTGGTATGTGTCTCATAAGTCAAGCGGCATGCTATACTCATCATCATCTGTCCACTTCCCACAGCACATATTCGCTTCTCCATCTTTGTCCGCTCTTCCATCCCCGCTAAGGCGCCTCCCCCCTCATCCAATCTTCCATCCCCGCTAAGGCGCCTCCCCCCCTCGTCCGAAACCCAAGCACTAACTATGGCAGAACCGAGCAGCGTCCGCCGAAAGAGTGGCTGGAATTCGCTCCCCACAAAGGTAATCAAGCTCATTGTTTCGCGTGTGGACAATCTCAGTACCATGCCGCTCTCCACGTGCTCGTCGGGGTTGTACCGTTTACTCAAAGCCCTCAGGCCGGAGCTTTTTAAGCCAGCTCCTTGCTTGCTGATGCCGCCTGATCTTCAGAAACAACGTGTCACGTAGCATAACAATCGTAGGGTGGCGAGCATCAACCCCCTTGACTGTGATCCGATCCCCGTCACCCTCAACTACATTAACGGTATGTACTGGGTCGGCATGAACACGTCTTGGATGGTGCTCGTCGACAGTCATGGCAGTTGGATGCTCGTGGAGGTCTACACCCGGCGATCGATCCCCCTTCCTTTGATTAACACTTCATTGCTTTGGCACCGCGGCCTAGAATACTCGGAATCTTACAGTAGCCAACATGATACCAAGTTTGATTTGCTCAAGGTTGTAATATGCCAAGTGCCCACAAGATCTGCGAATTATAAAGAATTTAGGCTAATTGCGTTCTTCAACCGCGGTCTCGCCTATCTGACAGGTCACTGCGGTAAGTGGATAAATCTGCACGCCCATCGCAGGATCATACATCCTCCATGGTTCTCTGATGCCATTGAACACAAGGGCTTCATTTACGCCGTCGACTCCTTCTATGGCTGGACGTATTGCTGGCATACTCCAGTCATCGCTACAAACGGCTGTTACAGGAGTATGTTACTTTCCTATGATATCATGATGGCTTGCTTATATTACTATTAACATTTACTGAAAAAATATTCATGCTCATAACATGCCGTTCTTAAGATTGACTACATCAAGAGCCCTTTTTTATTTGACTCCAACTTTTTTTGAGAGTTATTTGACTCCAACTTGATATGATGTTGTAGGCCGCCTGATGTCCCTACCCTTCCTAATCCCAGAATGTTTCAAAGAAAAGCGGCATGGCAGTTGCAGGTGGTTCCTGGCTCGATCAGACGATGGCGAATGATTGATGATCGTTCGCACGTGTCGGCCGTGTTGTTTCGCGGAATACAATCACAGTCACTGCAAGGTCTTTGAGCAGGATCCCAGCTTCTCTAGGCCTTCAGGAACTTTTGACTGGAGGTTGGTAAGTAGCCTTGGTACACGCTCTCTGTTTGGAGGTTTATTATCCAATTAACCAGGAGATAACCGACGGCAAGGATCATGATGGCAACGCGGTTTCGTTCATCAGGCAAAACTGTGTGTACACAGCGTACCATGCGTCTCTGCATGCACCATACCCTGATATGTGCCGCCACGCTCTGCAGCCCAAAGTAGGAGAGAGGCTCGCAAGTATCAGACTTCGACCTGCTGGCTGGAGTTTCCCCCGCTAGGCACCCATCTGGTTCAAGCCGTCAGCCAATCTCCACAGCTTAATAAATAGTAACGTCTAACTGAGCCACTTAGTTAGATGCGTACACTTGGTGTAGTAGGATCTTTATTTAGTTTGATGCATACACTAGTTCTTTTTTGTTAGCCCTTTTGTAATGATGGCTGATGTTTGGTTTGGAAGAGAGAGCTACGTCTTCACTCTTCTGGCCTGCTTACTGCTTCTGTTGCACCCCCAGCCCCGGTTGCTGCTGCTGTTTTTAATGTACAATCAGTAGTATATTTCGTCTGTTGGTTGAATAAATGTGTTGTTAGAATGACAAACACAATGTTTTGGAAGTCGTTGCACGGTTCGATCCTTTAGTGCCCCGTACCGTACGTAGCGCATACTATTTTTCGTACGGAACACATTTTCCACTTGTTGATAACATGCAGCCCACTGATGAAGGCCCAATAGAGAAGCCCATAATTAACTGGAAGGGAGGCTCTCACATGAATCCGGCCCAGGTACATGCTCACGGTCCCCTAAACATAAATAGGTAAATAAATAAAGCTAAATGCTCATGCACCAGTTCTTTAAATTCACGATTTAACAGGAGGATATTATTTCCTATGATAGTGTCGTTACATTCAGTCAATATTATTCTTCGGCCAAGATAGCGACCAGTCTTCTTTCTCCCAACATTTTCTTCCTGCAACCAGCGGACCCATGCAAATCGTAGTCAACGTCGTTAATAGATCCGGTCCATTTTTATTTTTCAATAAGAATGTCCAACCCAGCCCAGCACATTGGCGACAACACTTTATCCTCCGCCTTGGTGCGCTCGCCGCGGCGCCGCCGTCCGGCCCGGTCAACATAGTTTTTTCGAAACAGTCCCTGTCAACATAGTGAACCGGGAGAGGACTGTAGTTGTGAGTATGACAGTACGGACCCACCAGGTCCACTCCCGAACACAAGCAAGCGCCTCTTTTACTACTCAGATGAACCCCTCATTTTTTACTCTAATCCACCCTGCTGATATCTGGGACCCACATCATTTTCAACGTATAGTCAATTAACGACAGAATTGCATAACTTTTTTGTACTAATTCGGAGGAGCAGGCTATAAAGTGGGTTGTGCGGTCTCTGTGGCCCGTCTAACAACATGACCAGCCCAGAAGTTTTTTCTTTGGGAAAATAGGTAGCCCAGTATTTATTTTTGAAGAATACCCAAGCTAGGCCTAATTGTTTTCTCCGACTTACTGGGCTACAAATCTTTCAAGACGAGGAGGGATGCATTCCGGCCTGGTCAGTGTCTGTTAAAAGTAATAACAAAAGGGGTTGAAAATTCCAAAAAAATTATAGCAAATGGGATATTAGTTTCTTTTCTTGTTTTTGTTCTTCACCGATATCTTATACTCCCTTCGTCCCAAAATTCTGGTCTTAGATTAGTCTAGATACGGATGTATCTATTACCAAAACGTGACTTGATACATCCATATTTAGACAAATCTAAGACAAGAATTTTGGGACGGAGGGAGTATTTCATTGGATTTAACATGACATAGTACTAATTTATTTTTAAATTTGTTTTAGTATGGCTACTAATTTTTGGATTAAGAATATTTTGTTCCCCAGCAAAAATTTGTGAATTTTCAAAAATTCCCACATATTTAGTTAATTATTTTAACCCTGGTACTGACCAGAAAATGGGTAGCAATTCTAAAAATGGAAAACGGGCAGCAATAAATTCCATATGAATTAGAAAATGAGTAAAATTATAAAAATAATAGCAAATGGGCTGTACACGCCACACATTTCGAGGCTGACTTGTTTACGCAAGGCTTTGTCAGTCAACACACGATTCTAGCGGCAGTGACTGTTGGATGTTCATCCAACGGCCGACGTGCTTCTTCAATCTCTGATCTTCCTGCTCCAGCCGCCTAAACTAGCGCCGGTGGGACTGCCTGCTCCCTCCTCTTGTGGCCCGCTGTGATGCTGCGCAGGCTTCCCCGGCCCACCCTACTCCCTCCGCTGGCCTGGCCGCACGCAATCAACTGCCTCCTTATTACGCGAAAAAAATGATTCCTCCCACTGACATCTGGGGCGCACCGGTTGGGAGGCTGACCTGTGGGCCTACTAAGTTGACGCATACGCAGGGCTTGTCAACTTAGTCAACAAATGATTCTAGCAGCAGTAGCCGTTGGATTTGAATCGAACGGTCCTGCTGCTTCTTCAATCGCCGCTCTTCTTGCACCAGCCGCCCAAACCAGCGCCGGCGAGACCGCCTACTCCTGCCTCCAGTGGCCGGCTGTGCTGCTGTTGAGGCCTCACCGCCCCTACTACTCCCACCACTAGCCAGGCCCTGCGGCGACGAAAGCCTCACACCGTAGCCGACCCAGTGAACCCTCGTACTCCTCTCCGTGTGGGCATCCACTGCCGCGTCTTCCCCGGCTCCGCTCGTCCCCTTCCTAGGCCTCGCCATCGCCCATCGCCTTGTTGCTCTCGGCGCCCCGTGATCAATGTGGTCAACGACCGACTTCCATCGGAAGAGTACTATACATGGAGAGGCTGACAGCTGGGTCCACGGCTGCAGCTGGGTCCACAGCCACAGCCCAGTTTTTTTGTGATTTGGCAAGTAAGTCGCTTTGTCAGGCCTGTTGGGCTGCGAATCTTTCAAGACGAGGAGAGCTAGGGCAAGTTCTTTTGCTAGCTTTTTCGGGCTTCCAGAATAAGCTGCCCCCTACCCAGCTTATTCTAGAAGCCCAACTAAAATTTTCCTTTTAGAAGCCTATTAGTTAATTCTTAACTACTAGGCTTCTTAAAAATAAATTTGATTGGGATTTTAGAATAAACTAGGTAGGGTGCAGCTTATTGCAGCTTATTCTAGAAGCCACCAAAAGAACTGGCCTTCATTCGGCTGGCCGAGAAAATGGCCTATCAGTAATGAGAAATGGGCTGTACATTTTTAAAACACATCAAACCGGCAATTAGTTTCAAATTTCTTTTTTTCATTTCGAAATTTTAAATTGCATTGATTTTTATGTGTGGACAATTTGTTGGATTTTATATTGATATACATTTATTTTTAAAATCAGTTTGAACGTGACTCGAAATTTCGGGATTAAAAACAGTTTGGACCGCACCGAAATATGCAAAATTTCATATAATTTTTTAACCGTGGCCACAATATGGGCTGTAATGCTAACAAAAAGAATATTGGCTCCAAAAAACCATTAAGAATTAGCAAATGGGCTGTAAATTATTAGAAATAATGGCAGATGGGTTGTATGCTGTTTTCCACAGATTTGAGGCTTTCCTAAAAAAAGGTTGACGCACAAGCAGTGACTGTTGGATGTCCATCCAACAACCGTCGTGCTTCTTCAATCTCTGCTCTTCCTGCTCCAACCGCTCAAACAAGTGCCGGCGGAACTGCCTGCTCCCTCCTCCCCACGACCGGCTATGCTGTCGCGCAGGCCTCACCGCCCCACCGTACTCCCATCGCTGGCCTAGCCATCCCTCTACTCACCCACACCTGCTGTTATTCTCCGGCGACGGCAGACGAACCAGTAAACCCTCGTACAGTCGTACTCCCCTCCGCGTGGGAAACAACTGCTGAGTCTTCCCTGCCTCCGTGTCATTCCCTTCCTAGGCCTCACCGTCGTCCACCGCCCTGGTGCTCTCGGCGCGGCCTGGTGAACGTGGTCAACGACCGACATGCATCTGAAGTGGACTGTACGTGGAGAGGCTGACAGCTGGGTCCACGGCCGCACGCAAGGAAATGCCTCCTTATTACACGCAAAATAATGATTCCTCCACCTGACATCTGGGACCCACCGAAAGGGCCTCTGTATTTCGCGAAAAATACGTTACCGCCGCTGACAGCTCGGACCCACCAGCTATATCTTCGCACGCAAGGAAGTGCCTCCTTATTACGCACAAAAAATGAATACTCCCCCTCCTAGCTGGGACCCAGTATAGTGGCAGGCTGACTTGTGGGCCTACTAAGTTGACGGGGACGGAGGGCTTTGTCAACTTAGTCAATATGCACGATTCTAGCTCCAGTGACCGTACAATGTCCATCCAACTGCCGTAGTACTTCTTCAACCTCTGGTCTTCTTGCTCCAGCCGTCCAAACCAGCGCTGGTCGTGCCTCGTGCTCCTGCCTCCCGTGGCCGGCTGCGATGCGACAGAGGCCTCACCGCCCCTACTACTCCCATCGCTGGCCAGGCCATCCCTCTACTCACCCACACCCCCTGTTATTTTTCGGCGACGACAGCCTCACACCGCAGCGAACCAGTGAACCCTCATACTCCTCTACGCGTGGGCATCCACTGCCACGTCTTCCCCGGCTCCGTGTCGTCCCCTTCCTAGGCCTCGCCGTCGTCCACCGCCCTGGTGCTCTCAGCGCGGCGTGGTCAACGTGGTCAAGGAACGGCTTCCATCGGACGTGGACTGTACGTGGAGAGGCTGACAGCTGGGTCCACGGCCGCAGCAAGGAAGTGCCTCCTTATTACGCGCAAAATAATTATTCCTCCACCTGACAGCGGGGACCGACCGGACAGGCCACCGTATTTCGCAAAAAAACATTCCCCCCTGACTGTTGGGACCCACCAGCTACATCTTCGCACACAAGGAAGTGTGTCCGGGCAAAAAAAAAACGATTCACCCCCCTGACTGCTGGGACCCACCAGCTACATCTTCGCAGGCAAGGAAGTGCCTAACAGTCGAGACCCACCTGGTCGAAGCGTACGTAGCATTGTCATTCTGGTCACGAACGTGTATGTACATACTGGTCGATGTAGAGGCGTGCACGTAGCATGTACACGTATGTACATCGGCCAGTGTGCAACAAAGAAAATACGGCCACGTACGTCCATACGGGCAAGGTCTCAAACGCCTACTCGCGCATACGTACGGCCAGGGCTCGTGTACATGGCTGGGTCGGAACGGAGAAACAACGTCGTCGTCGTGTTCATGGGGAGCCAACCGGCTGGGTCGGAACGGAATGCGTCGTCGTGTTCATCGGGAGGGCTTGGACGGAACAGCCGATGGAAACGAGGCCTGGCGTACCGCAGAACGAAGGAAACGGCCTTGTGTTCGATCGGCCACGTTTGAAACGGGATCCTGTTCATTGGGAGGGGTCTGGCGTACCGCAAAACGGAGGAAACGGACCTCCTACGGTCAAAACGGGGGTCCTGTTGATCGGGTGTCACGACCGGTTTTTCAATAAAAATATTTATTGAGAGACCAATCCCTTTTACGGACCAGTAAAGAAGAATTTCTTTTCACTGGTAGAGAATATCTTGGTCACAGAAGAAAATACCAGGAGTACTGAATATAATACAAGGTTGAGCGGAGACTGCCCAACAATTTATTACAAGCATGCCATTAAAACATAATGGCGGATAGGGTGGCATAACTACTAGCTCACGATAGAAGTGGTGGTGGAAATATCACCGCGATGTGGGTGATATGACTCCTGAAAAACTAACAACTCTTCGAGCGTCGGAGTGAGGCTCGAGGAGACTTATTGCGGGTGGCGGAAGCGTATATAATACAAGTGACCAATATCCAGGATCGCACGGGACTGACTGGGACTCCTCTAGGCATCGGACTCACTATCAAACTCTTCATCCATGAGATCGCCTTCATCAACATCTGGCCAAATCAACAAGCCAGGTGAGTACTATGAAAGTACTCGCAAGATAGTTCAGACATAAGATATAACAAATGTAAACATGATGCATATGAACAGATTAACAAGTGCACTCAGACATAGAGATAATAATACATGGAAAATAAAAGAGAAGTCGGGCGGTAGTCCTCCCGAAATCCCAAAATAAATACTGGGTGCCAAACGAGGGTCTGAATGACTCCTCGAGAGGAAAATGCAAGAATAACAATGCCGCAGTCGGGCGTCAGGGCGACACCACATCAAGGGCTTATATTGAAAGTAAAAGACAGCCATGCCACAGTCGGACGTCTGAGCGACATCACATAAAGGGCTTATATTGAAAGTAAAAGACAAACATGCCACAGTCGGACGTCTGAGCAACATCACATAAAGGGCTTATATTGAAAGTAAAGGACAAACATGCCACAGTCGGACGTCTGAGCGACATCACATAAAGGGCTTATATTGAAAGTAAAGGACAAACATGCCACACTCGGACGTCTGAGCGACATCACATAAAGCGCTTATATATCATAACTTGATATGTCAGTAGCTCAAGAATTCAAATATTGCAAGGGTATAATCAGATATGAAATAAACAACAGGGTTAGTCCGACCACGGAATAATGTTCAACCAATATACCAATCAAACTTGTTCACCGGGGAAAATACCACGAGGACTTGACATAGATATGGTTTCCCTGATCACGGTCCTTGACCACGGATACGATGACTCGGAAAGATTTAAATCTGCAGAGTTTGTACTTTAACCACAGCCAACGGATTTCAGTAGTCACAAGGACTAGTTCCGTTTACGGTGTTTTGGAAGAAACACATCTAACCAGTACACACCCATTCAACATTCCGAAGCCAGGAATCACCCTCGGCAACGTTCAAGAAAAACCTTGAGACGGGGAGGCTGCAACCTCGCGTAGCATGGGATCAAATTTCTATACACGCGCTCTAAGGGGTGCCCCCCTCTCGGTCCCAACCGGAAACACCCATGCCCCCTGACCGGATGACTGGCTTTAATCCAGGGCCATGGAACCCTCATCCCGGCCCCTCTATTTGATGTGTACACGGAAAGAGGTTACCAACTTACTAAACCGCATTCTGGCAGAAAACATGTGGTAGCACGGAAGGGGGAAGAACGATAACGTGACTCCGTCCACGTTAACGTCGGAATTTATCGGATGACGTAAGGCTGGTATGCCACAACAGTACCACCTTACTGCCCTTCATGTCACCACATGACTAGGCCATCTCTCCTCAGAGATCATAGTAACTTCGGAACACACGGGTAGTTGCCTTACATGCAACGAGATACTCACCGATGCTCATATGCCATGCACAACCATTCAAGCAAACATGATAAACACCTATCATATCAAAGGTTCAAACATGCTTGCCTGGTTCAGAGAAGTCAGAGTCTAGCTCGGTGAAGTTCGCGGCTCCGTCACCTCTTCCGGAACGTACGGTATAGCGAAAATGCATACTAACGTGAAAACCAACGCATGCATAAAAGTTGTCTCAATTTTCCAAATAAATCCTATAAAAAACTAGACAAAAAATATAAGACTGTCAGAAAAAGAATCACTCAAAAATCACTTTTTAATAAAAAGTTATAAGGGTTTTAGTCCAGGGACTAATCTGTGATGAAACAGAAAAGATCCAGGGACTTAACTGAGAAAACAGAAAACGGTTCGAAGAGAAACGCGCCAGCCCACAGAGAAAACGTACTTGCCCGAACGCGCCAACAGAAAACGCTTCGGGGGAAAGAAAGAGAGAGGCTGACGTGGGGGTCCCACATGTCAGGTTCAAATCCTCGCCGGCGCCCGAAGGCTGCGGTGGTCGCCGGCGTCGAACCACGGCGAGTCAGGGAGATCGGAGTGTACCAAGAGGTTCAGCGTGTCCTTCCGCGTCGATGGGTGGTGGACTTGGTCGTCGGAGAGCACCACGTCGACGGCGACACTTTCTCCGGCGGACGGCGGCTCGGGCGATGGTGGGGAACTCCGGTGGGTGCTGCAAACTCCGAATTGAAGCGCGGGTCAGGAGAGTGGATGCATAAGGGAACTACTGGCAAGAGATGAGAGGCAGTGGTGCACGCACGGGAGCGAATCGAGCTGGATCCCGTGGCGGGTCGCGGCGGCCGGAGTTGAGGAAGAAGGCTCCCTCGGGGCTCTTCCAGTGGCTAGGCGTGGTCTTGGTGGAGTGCGGAGGTGGTGTGGGTTCGAGTTGGAGCTCGGGGCCTCTATTTATTGGCAGCTCGAGGGGGTGGCCGTGAACGGGATCGCTCTGGCGAGCAATTACGGCGAGGCAGTGGCTTGGCAAGGAGCTTAAGTGGCCAGGCAGCATCAGTGAGGTGTACTGGTGCCGTTCCCCCGCTAATCCTGGTCGGTCTTGGCGTAATGGCGCCGGTCCACGGCGGTAGAGAGCGCGCTCCGCGCCCAGCGGTTCACGACGAGGGTGGCAGCGCGCACTGGGGAGTGGAAGACCACGCGGCGGCATCCGGTGGCTTGGGCGGCGCTGGACGGCGCCGTCTGCGCTGTGCCTCTCTCTGGTGGCCGCAAAGCCGCCGCTGGCGTCGGTCACGGGGCGGCGCACCTCCTCCTGCTCGTCGCCGACGCCCGCAACCTTCCAGGCGCTCGTGCGGTGCAGAGGACAAGGGGGAGGGGACAGGAAGCACGGCGACGCCGGGGCACTGGCGAGATCGACAACAGACACTGAAGAAACGACAGTAGTTTCAGACACTGTTAACTGAACTTGACTGAACATTATAGAAACAGTGTCCAGCAGGTGTTCGATGAAATGACTTGGCAAGCAGAAAATTTTTCCTGGAGCTGGGACTTGGTGAGGTGACCTCTCAATGCACCCAGAGGCTGCCTAATTTTTCTCAGATTTTTAGGAGAAGGATTTGAATGAATTTCATCAAATTTGGCAAATCTGGTCCAAACTTGCAGCAGGAGTAGTTTGAAAATTTTGAACTGAAGACAAGTGGATCTTCATGGATCTTGGTTGAGGGCTCAAAAGACTAGGTAGGGAAATTGGTTTGGGGGCAAAAATCAAAACAGAAAGGGTAGCTCCTTTGTAAATCTTCAAGAGCTAGAATAGAAGGCAGAAATTGGTTTTGATAAGAAATAAATGGAAATATTTATATGGAGAGGTTCAACTTGCTGGATTTGAAGTACATCATGATCCAAAGATGAGGAAAGGTTTATGAGAGAGGATTTACACTTAGGTCATGGCAAGAGAGATTTTTTAAAGTGGAAAAGGATCATTCCAAAAGCCATAGGGCTTTTCAAAGGAATTTTCAAAAGACATTTTTTTCAAGTGAAAAGCATTTTGGTTTGAGTCCAAATAAAAAAGAAAACTTCTAAGACCAAATTCAGGTCTTGGCTGAATCCAAAACACTTGTCATAAAAGAAAATATTTTGAGAGGGAGAGTTCCTTAGAAGCAAGAAAAAATTTGAATCACCTCCCTCAAATCAAATAAAAGTTTTGAAAAATCCAAATAAAATTTTGGGTGTCACAACACCTACCCCCTTAGGAAAAATCTCGTCCTCGAGATTTCAGCTGATCCTCAAATAGATATGGATACTCTGCCTGGAGGAAATCTTCCTTTCCCATGTAGCTTCATCCTCAGTGTGGTTGCTCCACTGAACTTTGAAAAATTTTGTTGTTTTCTGACGGGTCCTTCTTTCAGACTCTTCAAAAAAATTTACTGGCCGCTCTCTGTAGGTGAGGTCTGGTTGCACATCAATGACTTCGTGGGATACATGCTTCTCCGGGTTACTTACACATTTTCTCAATTGTGAGACGTGGAACACGTCATGGACGTCTGACAGCTCCTTGGGTAGGTCTAGTTTGTAGGCTACCGTGCCTCTTCGTGCAACTATACAGAATGGTCCAATAAACCTTGGGGCTAGCTTCCTCTTAATTTTGAATTGTTGCAGACCCCTCATAGGAGACACTCGTAGGTATACGGAATCACCGGGTTCAAAGCTGACCTCACGATGTTTTTGATCGTAGTAGCTCTTTTGTCGGCTTTGTGCTGTCTTGAGTCTGTCCCTGATCTGCTTAACTTTCTCCTCGGCCTCCTTGAGCATGTCTGGGCCGAAGATACGACTGTCACCTGTTTCTGACCAATTCAGTGGGGTACGACACCTCCGTCCGTACAATGCTTCAAAGGGTACCATTTGTAAGCTGGCTTGGTAACTGTTGTTGTAAGCAAACTCGGCGTATGGCAAACTTTCTTCCCAACTGGATCCATAGGTGAGCACACAGGCTCTCAGCATGTCCTCTAGGATTTGGTTCACACGTTCCGTTTGTCCATCAGTCTGGGGGTGGTACGCTGTACTGAAAGCTAGTTGCGTGCCCAGAGCTTGTTGCAGGTGATCCCAAAATTTGGAGACAAATTGGGTGCCTTGGTCGGATATTATAGTCTTTGGGACTCCATGTAAACAAACTATACGGGAGAGATAAAGCTTGGCTAGCCTTTGTGTGGAGTAGGTTGTCTTCACGGGGATGAAATGGGCTACCTTGGTTAGCCTATCTGTGATGACCCATATGGTATCATTACCGCGTTGTGATCGAGGTAGTCCGACGATGAAGTCCATTCCTATTTCATCCCATTTCCACTCCGGTATCCTGTTTGGCTGGAGTAGCCCTGCTGGCTTTTGATGCTCGGCCTTGATGCGCTGACATGAATCGCAACAAGCAATAAATGCGGCTATATCTCTTTTTATACCGTGCCACCAAAATCTTTCCTGAATGTCTTTGTACATTTTGGTTCCTCCAGGGTGGATCGAGTATGGAGCGGTGTGGCTTTCGGTTAGGGTTTGTTGCTTGAGTTCCTCAATGTTAGGTACGCAAAGTCTGTCTCCGTACCATAATATTCCTTCACTGTCTGTGACGAACTCTGAAGCCTTGCCAAGGTTCATTTTCCTCTTTATGCCCTCGATGCTGGGATGTCCCTGTTGAGCCTTCTTAATTTGTTCCACTAGGGTGGGTTGTATCTCCAGATTTGATACGGTGCCCTCAGAGACTAACACCATGTTGAGTCTAGCGAACTCTTGCTGAAACTCAGGCCTCAAGTTTTGTGGACTGTCGTTGTCTGAGCTGGGGTTCCGACTAAGGGCATCAGCCACCACATTTGCTTTCCCTGGATGGTAGTGAATGCCGACATCATAGTCCTTGACCAATTCCAACCAGCGTCGTTGGCGTAAATTTAACTCTGGCTGTGTGAAAATATACTTAAGACTCTTATGGTCCGTATATATTTCACAACGATTTCCCAACAGAAAGTGCCTCCACTCCTTGAGTGCATGGATGACCGCGGCTAGCTCCAAGTCATGAGTTGGATAATTTTCCTCATGTTTCCGCAGTTGCCTGGAGGCATACGCGACAACTTTTCCATCCTGCATCAGCACACATCCGAGGCCCTTTCGGGACGCGTCACAATATACTTCAAAACTCTTGTGTATGTCTGGCACAGTTAAGACCGGTGCAGTTGTTAGTTTCTTCTTGAGTTCTTGGAAGCTTTCCTCGCATGCTTCCGTCCATACGAACTTCTTGTCTTTCTTGAGCAACCGGGTCATTGGTTTCGACACAGTCAAGAATCCTTCAATAAATCTTCTGTAATATCCGGCCATTCCAAGGAAACTCCGCACATCTGTTACGTTGGCGGGTGGTTTCCAGTCAAGTATGGCTTTGACTTTTTCTGGGTCTACGGCCACGCCTTCTTGGTTTAATATATGGCCTAGGAAACCAACTTGCCTTAGCCAAAATTCACACTTGCTAAATTTGGTGTACAACTGATGTTTCCTTAATTCTCCCAAAACAATTTTGAGATGCTCAGCATGCTCTTCTGGTGTCCTTGAGTAAACCAGAATATCGTCAATGAACACCACAACAAATTTGTCCATGAATTTCATGAACACTTTGTTCATGAGGTGGACAAAATATGCGGGGGCGTTCGTTAGTCCAAAAGGCATCACTGTGAACTCATATAATCCGTATCTGGAGGTGAATGCTGTTTTAGGGATATCTTCTGTTCATACTTTCAATTGATGATATCCCGATCTCAAATCAATTTTTGAGAACACCTTGGCTTGCGCGAGCTGATCAAACAAATCATTTATCCGTGGCATCGGATATCTGTTTTTGATGGTGACCATATTGAGAGCTCGATAGTCTATACACAGTCTCAGTGTCCCATCCTTTTTCTTGGCGAATAATACTGGCGAACCCCAAGGTGAGGAACTGGCTCGAATAAAAACTTTGTCCAGTAATTCCTTTATCTGTTTCTTCAATTCTACCAATTCTGAGGCTGCCATTCTATAAGGTTTCTTATAGATGGGAGCGGTGCCAGGTGCTAGTTCAATGCTGAATTCTATCTCTCGGTCTGGTGGCATGCCTGGTAGTTCTTCAGGAAATACGTCAGGAAACTCGCATACCACTGGAACTTTTCTCAGTTCTGAAATGTCCACTTTGTTCAATTTTGGTTGCTGTGACCGTGGTCTTTCTTGAGCTGTAACCTTTATTGTCTTGCCGTGATGATGAGTGAGGATCACAGTCCGATTGAAACAATCAATAAATCCTTTGTTGGTGGTTAACCAGTCCATCCCTAAAATGACATCCAGTCCTTTATTTTCCAACACGATGAGATTAGCTTGGAATAGTCCTTCGAACTCAATGATCACTCCTTGGCAGTAACTCTGAGTGATCTGCTTATTTCCGGGGGACTTGATGATCATAGATTTTTCCAAGGGAAGCATCGGAAAACCATGTTGCAAAACAAAATTCTTCGAAACGAACGAATGGGAAGCTCCAGAATCAAACAAAACCGTGGCAGGTACTGTGTTGACAGGGAACGTACCGAGCACGATGTCTGGGGCATTCTGCGCTTCTTCTCTGGTCACATGGTTCAGGTGACCCTTCCTGTGGTTGTTGTTGGGATTGAAATTGTTGCGCTTTGGGGCTGGATTATTCCCACCATTGTTCGGCTTGGGGGCCGAGTTCCTTGGTTTTGGGCACTGTTTAGCATAGTGCCCTTCTTCACCACAAGCATAGCATGTGACCCCTGGACGGTACGTGAAGTCCTTGTCCCTGGAATGAAACTGTTTGGTTGCCTTAGATCAGTAGTCGTGGATCTCCTTGCTTCAGTCCTCTGAGCATCAGTCTTGCTTCGGTTGTTGCGAGCAAGGGTCGTCTTATCCCTCTTTCGCTTACGGATGTCCTCCAGACTACGGCGCTCATTCTCCAAGGTAATGGCCTTGTCAACCAGAGTTTTAAAATCCGGGAAAGTGTGCACCACCAGTTGGCATCTTAGTGCCGGTGCCAGGCCGTCCAAGAATTTTTCCATCCTCTTGTTCTCTGTCATGTGCTTGTCGTAGGCATAACGAGATAGCTGGGTAAACTGACCGTTGTATTCTGTCACTGACATGCCTCTTTGCTTGAGGTCATCAAATTCTCTCTTCTTGATTTTTATGATGCTCCTGGGGATGTGTGCCCCACGAAAGCCTTCCTTGAACTCTTCCCAGGTGATGTTGTGTTCACTGGGATGCATGTGTAGGAAGTTTTCCCACCATGCTGCAGCTGCTCTAGTAAGGTAGTGTGGTGCATAAAGCACCTTCTCATGATCTGAACACTGAGCAATAATCAACTTCCTTTCGATGTCACGAAGCCAATCATCGGCTTCCAGCGGCCTATCGGTGTGAGCAAACGTTGGAGGGCGTGTCTTCTGCAATTCAGACAGCTTGGAGTGTGGTTGATAGGGCTCACGGTGGTTTCCTATATTGATGACGTGATTCATCATCTCTTGGTGCTGTTGCTGGCTTTGTTCGAAAAGGCGGCATACTTGAGACAAGGCTGCTTCGCTGTCCTGTTGACTGGACTGTCCCTGAGTGAAGTTGTTGCTAGTCTATGTCCCATAAACTTCTTCTGGCTGATTGGGCATGGAACGAGTCCACGGACGAGACATTTTTTCCAGTCTGGGGTATTATTTTGCAAAATTCATGAGAAGAACTGTGTGGCACAAGGAAAATCTTGCAAAGGCAAAAATTTAAAAGACCTCAAGATTTTTCAAGAAAACATAAACGATTTCGCACGGAGAAGAACTACTTAGCACATATCTTACACGCGACACGCAAACATACGATACAGCACTCAGGATGTGCGTACACATTCCTGACATGTTATTAGACTAGCATACTCTTGCGGAAAGTAGCGTACATAACTACTACAAACTAAAGTACAGATAAAACACATCATACAAGCAGACATAACGCGCGGCTACTCGGCGCTCTCAGTCGGAGATGGTGACGATGTCCTTTCCCTTGCCGAGGGCAAGACTCAGCGGTGCAGGAGATTCAACCTCCACCTCCTCTCTAGCATGCTCCTGGCGCGTAGCACTGCGCTGCGGTGATGGCGCGGGAGCGACGGGCGGCAGTGCGGGTGTGGCAGGCGGTGCAGCTCTGACTGGAGTAGGAGCGATGACTCTGTCGAACTCCTCAGTGGTAGGCAGACGGCGAGCAGTGGCTAAAATGGCCGGTGCATAAGATGCTGAAGATGAGACGAATGTAAGAGGCGGTGCCGTGTGGAGAAGCTCCTTCCTGGTGGCAGGACCGCCCCGGACTAAGTCCATGTGGGCAGCCACAAGATCGTCCATGAGGTTGTCGAAGGATTCCTCCAGAGCTTTGAGGTACTCAACAACCATCTCGATGGCTTCATCTCGCTCTCCCCTAGGGCAGGCGAATGCATAGTGACAAGTATATGGCACATGGCATGGGAGGTAGCGGTAGCGACGAGTCTTCATCATAGGAAGGATGTCCCGAAGGCGAGCTGTTGCCTCACGGGCAGCCATCTGCATGGCATGCCTCTCCGTAGGCATGGCCCTTCCCACAAAACGGAAGTGGCGGGATGCAGAACGTCCTCCCTTGAATTGCACCACGGCCTGGTGCATAGACACGTCGTCGCTGAGCTTGTGCTAATAAAGCGTGAACTCCGGACAAGTCGCTGGCCCGATCGCGAGCTTGGTGATGGAGACGAGGAGTTTGACAAACCCCTCGGGCACGTTCGTGAACACTCGAGTCTCGCAGTTGCTGCCAGCCATCTACAAAAGTAGGCAAAAATTCTGAGTAGTCATGTCATAAATTTATGATGACCAACAAAAAATAGCTACATTTGCAAAAAATGCTGAAAAAGCACAAAGGACGCTAATAACCGATTAGCGATCGCACCTAGTGGCTTCCTACAGTCAGCCTGGCTCTGATACCAAGCTTGTCACGCCGGTTTTTCAATAAAAATATTTATTGAGAGACCAATCCCTTTTACGGACCAGTAAAGAAGAATTTCTTTTCACTGGTAGACAATATCTTGGTCACAGAAGAAAATACCAGGAGTACTGAATATAATACAAGGTTGAGCGGAGACTGCCCAACAATTTATTACAAGCACGCCATTAAAACATAATGGCGGATAGGGTGGCATAACTACTAGCTCACGATAGAAGTGGTGGTGGAAATATCACCGCGATGTGGGTGATATGACTCCTGAAAAACTAACAACTCTTCGAGCGTCGGAGTGAGGCTCGAGGAGACTTATTGTGGGTGGCGGAAGCGTATATAATACAAGTGACCAATATCCAGGATCGCACGGGACTGACTGTGTCGGGTGGTTGGTGCGACATATGCCAAGGGATGGCTTATCATTGTGGGAGCCAATAAAGCGTCGCCGGTGCCTGGAAACAGGATGAGGCGAAGACATGCACGCCGGCGGATCTTACCCAGGTTCGGGGCTCTCCGAGGAGATAACACCCCTATTCCTGCTCTGCGGGGTCTCCGCATGATCACTAGATCGATGAAAGGTAGCTACAATCGCTCCTAGAGCTGTTGAGATCAAGGGAGAAGAAGAACAAGGCTAGCTCTTGCTTCTCTCTATCTATGGTGTGTGTGTTATGCTAAGAAGGCAACTCTATGCTCAGAGGCCAACTATGCTTAGGTGCGAACCCTTTGCATGGGTACTCCGGGGGGTTTATATAGGCCTACCCCCCGGGGGTACAATGGTAATCCGGCTGGGCTCTGGCCCCAGCCGTCAGTGTCTACGCTCGCCGGCTTCTCCGCCGGCTGGTGGGTCCCGCCGGCTGGTGGGTCCTGCCGGCTGCCGGCTACTCGGTCGACAGGCCGGCCCCACCGCATAGGGTCTTGTCGGCAGCTGCTTACTGTAGCCTCGCCTGTGATGACGAGGGCTTTGTCGAGGTAAGCGTGGCTATAGTGGGCCGCCTCGGGGGCTATCACTGTAGCCTTACCTCGTCTTGTCTCCTTAATGGGGCTCCTGCTTCGAGGAAGGGAGTAGCCGGCTTCTGGAGGCCGGCTATGCTCTTGGCCGACTGGGAAAGGCCGGGCCGCCTTCACTCCTCTCTCTGGCTGAAGGGGCCCGCCGCCCGCGGGCCGTACGGGAGTCGGTCGTGGGTGACGTCGAGGCCAACATGGCTACAGTGCCGAGCCGCACGGGAGACGTCCGTCCCGTACGGCCTCCTGTAGCCACGCCCGCCTCGGGCTTCGGGGGTAGTGGGCTGCACTGTGGCCACACCCCGTCACGTCGCCATTATGTGGGAGTGGTTTGGAGTGGTTGTGGTCTTGGCCGGCTCCTAGGATTTGGCGTCCTTCTTGGCCGGCTTCTTGGAGTCGGCCACCCCGTAGTCGTCCTGGGGAGGAGTTGGTGAGGCTGGGTCACCTTCCGGGAGTCGGCTTTAGTGGTAGCCGGCCAGGGAAGGCGGCCCAATGCTCGGAGTGCTTGGAGGCCCGAAGGCCTGATAATTTTTTCAGAAGAACCAGGGGCAGTCAGTTAGGCTACCCGTGGCCATTTACTCCGACAGTAGTCCCCGTAGCTGATTGGGCTTCGAGGTGGAGTGGGGTTTGAGAAGCTCGATCAGCTTCCTATCGTGATAAGCCGGCAGCTGGGAGCCGGCCTTGGTCTGGCGCACCGCCTGAGTCGAAATCTTCTGGAGTTGGAGGGCGGGAACCCGCTGGCACGTGCACCGGGCCGCGGGCCGGCCATGGGCCGTCGGTGAGCCACGTGGCCGGAAAGCCTGCCATCCCACGCGTGTGACGGGACGTCGCCACAGGGAGGGGGCCCGCCACATCCGCGCCTCGGCCCAGGCACGGATCCTTTGTATCCCGAAACCGCCCGCACGTTCCGTGCGGCAGTTTTGGCTCGCATTTACGCGCAATAATCGCGAGACGTGGGGGCAGTGGGCGCAGTTAATCCCACGTCTCCCCCCACGTCCGGCCTCTTCGGCCTCGTGAGGCTATAACTAGGGGGAGGTGGAGGGCGGCAGGCCCTTGCACGCTCCTCCTACTTCCACCGTCTTCTTCGCTCGCCCGTTCTCGCGACAGCGCCTCGCCGCCGCGCTCTTCCACCGCCCGCTCCTCCGCCACCGTGCAAGCTTTCGCCATGCCTCCCACCGTAGAGCAGCTTGGCGGGGATTGGGACGGCTCCAACGTCCATGACGACCACATCGACTTCCTCCGCGACACACGGCGGCTGCCCACCGCGGACAAAGTGGAGGTCCGCCTCGCGCCGGCGAAGGAAATCAGGCCGGAGCCGTGGGAGGGCGAGCGGGTGGTCTTCCGCTCGCACATCCTGCGCGGCTTCGGCCTGCCAGTGAGCGCCTTCTTCCGCTCCTGGCTGGAATTCTATCAGCTCCAGCCGCACCATCTCACCCCCAACGCGGTGGTGCTGCTGTCTGCCTTCGTCACACTGTGCGAGGGCTATCTCGGCGTCCTCCCCACCCTTGAGCTCTGGGGGAGCTCTTCCAGTCGAAGCTGGGCACGCGCAGCAAGGGCGTGCCGGCTCATACTGGCGCCTTCATCGCGTCACGGAGATCGGGCGCCGACAACCCCTTCCCCGTCATCACGCTGATCCAATCGGTGAAGAAGTGGCAGAAGTCGTACTTCTACATGCGGAACATCGCTCCACGGGGCGACTACATCAACGTGCCGGCTTACGTAGCCGGCCCACCGGCGGGGAGGCTGCCCCAGTGGTCCTTCCGGGCGGTGACGCTGTCGCAGGCTGGAAACGCCGCCATCGCCCGACTGCGGGTGATGGTCCAGTCGGAGGGCCTAACGGGGCCCGATCTTCTGGCTGCGTTCGTCACGCGCCGGGTTCTTCTGCTCCAGAGCCGGCCTCATCTGATCTGTCAGATGAGCGGCCAACTCGATCCGAGCCGCATGTGCACCAAGGAGATGCCGCGCCATGAGGTCGCCTACATGGTGAATTACCTCGCAAACTGCCAACTCACTGAAGAGTGGCAGTTCGGCAAGGAGCCGTATAGCCGAGCCAATCCTCCGCCTACGGTACGCTCCCCTTGTCTCTTTTTCTCTCTCTCTCTCTCAGCCTTGTTGCCGAGCATCTCTTGGCCGACTTTGACTTAGTCGGCTTGTTCTTCGACAGAGCCCTCTGCTTCGGCCGGCCAGCGGGTCAGACGCGGAGTGCCGCTTCGTCCCCGACCGGACCGAACACGACCTGGAGGACCCCGACCTGGGGGCGGTCCATATGGAGGACGCCGTCGAGCCGAGCGGTGGCCCAGCCGGCGGCGAAGCAGGCGGCTCCAGGTTCACTGCTACCTTCGACGACTGGCCGGACGAGGATGAAGCCGAAGCCGTCCCGCGCCGCCAGCCGGCATCTGGACGCGGCGCGGGCTCCTCCGCCGCGCAGCCTGCTCGGGGCGGAGGGCAGAAGCATCGCGCCGCCCAGGGTCTATTCGGCAGCCGAACGAGGAAGCCCAGGGGCGGGGCGGCAGCCACCAGGCGGGAAGAGGCGGCCGCGAAGGCGGCTCGTTTCCGCAAAGTGGTGAAGCAACCGCAGACCGTGTCGGCGTAAGTTCTCTTTCTCTGTGTACTCTCTTTCTTTCTTTTCTTTGGTGGTTCTGGAACCTTTGTCTTCTTCTTCAACGATCAGAGCTCCGTTGTCACTTGAGCGGGCGGCTGCCGGCTCCATCGTCGAGTCACCAAGGGGCTCTGGGAGCACCACCCGCCGCGTGGACCCCCGCGCCGACCTCCAGGAGGCGACGGAAAGGAACGCGCGGGAAGCGCGGGAGGAGCAGGAGGCACGGGAGGCGGAGGCACGGAGGGCAGCCGCCGCCCAGGCGGCTCGGGAGGACGAGGTGGCGAAGGCACTCGCCGAGGCCGCAGCCAGGGCCCAGGCAGATGCCGAGGCCGCGGCGGCGGCAGGGGAGGTTTTGATGGTCACCCTCCTGCGCACCATGGCGCCTGGGGACACGGAGCCCTCGCCAGGGGGAGCCAGCGGCGACCAGCCAGGGCTGGGGGGAAGCGGCGACGACGTCATCATCTTGGAGAAGGCGCCGGAGCCGACCCCTCCGACTAGGGCGGCCCAAGGCGGCCAGCCTGAGCCTGCGCCCACACAGTCGGCGGAGGGCGAGCCGGCTGCGAGGGCTGAGGTGGCGGTCCGGATTCCGCCAAGCCGGCGTGCGGGGAAGGCCATGTCGGAGCCGCAGAAGGCTGCGTCGGAGCCACAGCCGGCCGTGGGCTCCAGCTCGTCGGCCCAAGATGCGGAGGCGGCCAGCGCTACCTCGGGGTGGACACCAGGCGGAGGGACGGCCGTGGTGAACGTGGCTGCGCAAGACGTCCGGACCCGGCTCCAAGGCCAAGCTGCGGCGCTGAGGCAGTTCACCGACGAGTTCCTCGCAACGCGGGCGGCCATCCGGGTTAGTATTCCCATCTTGTTCTTTCTTGATCTTGATTTCTCTCGTGGGGGCGCGTCAGCGCACCCACTGGGTGTAGTCCCCGAGTTCCGAGTCGGCTGCTGAGCAGGCGGCTTGGAACTTCTTGGAGGTTTTGTCTTTGCTGTTTTTGTTCTCACTTCGGTCTTCTGTCCGTCTTGCAGGACTACCACAACCTCCGAGCGGCCGCCTTCAACTCCCAGGCTCGGGAGTTGACTCAGAAGACCGCCGACCTTACTGAGAGCCGAGGTATGTGACTTGATCTTTATCTCATGTGGGGGCGCGTCAGCGCACCCACTGGGTGTAGTCCCCGCGATTCGGGCCGACTGCTGAGCAGTCGGGTCGGATCTTCCTTGACGATTTCTTACTGTTCTTCCTCTTCTGCCATCTCTGCAGCGGCCAACGCCAGTCTGAGGGCGTAGCTGGGGGAGTCCCAGACTGCTCTTCGTGCCAAGGATGCCGAGCTCACTGCCTTGGTGCAGGAGCGCGACCGCCTGGTCAAGAAGCTGGCCGACCAGGAGGAAGGCCACAAGGCGGCGCTGAAGGCTGCGCAGGATCGCGAAGCCACTCTCCAGGCCGAGTTCGAGACGGAGGCGGCTGGCTGGGCTGAGGCCAGGCAGACTCTGGTCTCTGGCTATGGCCAGATCGAAGATCTGGTTGACGGTAAGCCGCCTACCTCTCCATCCTTTCTTGCCGTCTGCCACTTTGGCTTGCTTTCTGAGTTTGGTGTTCTTTTCTTCCTTTCTTCTTGCACAGAGTATTTCCCTGGCTATTCAACTGCCGCCAACCAGGCCATCGAGGCCCGTCGCCAAGCGAAGAGGCAAGCCGGCTTTGAGATCTCGCCAACCGCCGGCCGCTCGCTGGAGGAACAGCTCCTGGCGATCCAGTCTCGCATCCAGCCGGCTCACCGGCTGCTCCGCCGGCTTCAGCGTGCCGGGGCGCAGGTCTTGGCCGCCCTCTGGCCCGGCCAAGCGGTCCCTCGCACCCCCAGTCGGACCGCCGACTGGCTGGAGGTGGCAGTCGGCCGCTTCGAGGCTTGGAAGGCCTCGGCGGCTCGCTCCGGCGCCAGGCGGGCGCTGGAGTTCGTCAAGGCCTGGTATCCCGGCCTGAACCTGGAGCAGCTGGCTACCTGGCGGCAGCAAGCCGACACTGAGCTGGAGCCGGCGCGGCCGGCCATCATTCGGCGGGCTTCGGCAATCGCCGACTACACCGACACCAGCGTCTTCGCCCCCGAGGTGGACGACAATGGAGTCGCCCAGCCGGAAGAGTGGTTCGGGCTGGACCCGGCGTACGGCGAAGACTCGGCGGAGGAGATCGACTCCAGCGACGAGGGTGAAGAGGAGGAGGAGGAAGGTGAAGACGCCGAGCCGGCTGGTGGAGCATCCGGCCAGCCTCAGCCTGACCGCACCTCCAGCACCACGTCGCACGCGAGTGCTTCGCTTGGCGTAGGTGGTAGCCAAGCCGAGACCCGCTAGGCAGCCACTCCTTCAGCCGGCGAGGCCGCCTTCACCGACCAGCTCGGCCTCCATGTCGCACCCTAGTCCGCCATTTTTTGCTTTTCCTGTCTTGTTACTTTTGAACAATGTTTGGTTAAGTCTGCACAATTCCACCCACTGGGTGTATTCAAACTTATGTCTGTTGCCGCCTGTTGGGGGCTTTATGTATATATAACTTATGCATTTGGTCTTTCCTTGTACTTTTGCTTTTTGTCCTTCTGCTTTTTTCCTTTGCCGCCCTCCCTTGGTTGCCGCCTCCCCAGTCAAACAGTTGCTCTGCAATCTATAGCCGGGGGAGTGCCTGGCCGATTGGGGAGGGGGAAGTACTTTAGCTCTGCTGGACTAAAGCTAAGTTTTTTAGGAAGCCGGCCAGCCGGCTGCTCTGGTAGCCGGCAGGCATGTTTGGAGGCCGTCTCTTTGCTATATAGGTTCGTTGTTCCTTAGCCGTTTTTCGTGTGGGCGTCCTTTCTGTCTTGCCTCTTGCTAGTCGGGCAGTCAGTTCTTTGAGCTGCGACTTGCAACAAGAGGGGACTCGGGAGCCGGCGCACTACTTTTCTGACTTTAGGAAAAACTTTCAATATAGCTCAAGGCGGCCAGTCCCCGGGCCGACTAGTCGAACCCGGTGCCGGACAAGAATTGAAAATGTAATAATACATTCATGGATATGACACTCGTCATTCATGGATAAATAAAAGGCAGTCCCCGAGTACTGTTCGGGGGGCCTGTTGTTTGTACTTAATACAAAAGGGGAGCATGATACATACTGCTTTTCAGTTGTAAAATCGTCTTAGGAGGTTTGCATTCCATGGTCGCTCCGACTCCTTGCCGGAGTCGTCTCTCTTGCGTGCTCTTGGTTTTTGCGCGTCGATCAAGTAGTAGGAGTCGTTGCCGAGTGCCTTGCTGACGACGAAGGGGCCTTCCCAAGGGGCCGAGAGCTTGTGCTGGCCGGCTGTTCGCTGGATCAGGCGGAGCACAAGGTCGCCCTCTTGGAAGGATCTTGGCTTGACCTTGCGGTTGTAGTAGCGGCGCAGCCCTTGCTGGTAGATGGCGGTCAGGCTGAGGGCTAACAGCCGGCCTTCTTCTAGTAGGTCAACGCCGTCTTCTCTTGCTTCTTTGGCTTCCTCCTCCGTGTACATGGTGATCCGAGGCGAGTCGAACTCGATGTCTGTGGGGATGACAGCCTCGGCACCATACACAAGGAAGAATGGAGTGAAGCCGGTTGACTTGTTGGGTGTAGTGCGCAGACTCCAGAGGACGGCCGGCAGCTCTTCGAGCCAGCAGCCGGCCGATCGCTCCAGTGGTACAACCAGTCGGGGCTTGATGCCGGAGAGGATGAGTCCATTTGCTCGCTCGACCTGGCCGTTTGACTGCGGGTGGGCAACGGACGCTAAGTCCAGTCGGATGCCCTGCGTCGCGCAGTAACGTGCCAGTGCTCCTTTGGCGAAGTTCGTGCCGTTGTCGGTGATGATGCTGTGCGGCACGCCGTACCGAGTAGTGATGTCGTTAATGAATGTTACGGCAGTCGGCCCATTGAGCTTCTTGATTGGCTTTGCTTCAATCCATTTTGTGAACTTGTCCACAGCAACAAGTAGATGTGTCAGGCCACCGCGGGCTGTCTTGAAAGGGCCCACCATGTCCAGTCCCCAGACGGCAAAAGGCCAGGTGAGGGGAATGGTCTTGAGGGCAGAAGCCGGCAGGTGTTGCTTGGAACTAAAAACTTGACATCCTCTGCAGCTCTTGACTATTTCTTTAGCATCCTCCAAGGCAGTCGGCCAGAAGAAACCGTGGCGGAAAGCCTTGGCCACGAGGGATCTTGAGGCTGCGTGATGGCCGCATTCGCCTTGGTGGATGTCTTTGAGGATTGCCACTCCATTTTCTGGCTCGACACAACACTGGAAGACTCCAGTGACGCTGCGCTTCACAAGCTCTCTGTTGATTATTGTGTATGTTGTGGCTCGTCGTTGCACTAGTCTTGCTGAGATCTCATCAACCGGCAGCTCTCTGCTGACTAGGAACTTGAGGATGGGCTGGGCCCATGAGGGAGCTGTGACTTCTTCTTCTGTTAATGTGGCCACCATGACTCGGGTGGGTGGGTTGGGTGTTGCATTGGAGTCGGCCACCACTTCTTGTGTCGTTGCAGTCCCCGGGCCGACTGCTGCAGTCCCCGAGCCGGGTTCTGAAGTCCCTGGGCCGGGTGCGACTACGACAGTCCCCGGGCCAGTCGTCGAAGTCCCCGTGCCGCCTGCGGGATTTCTCTAGTCGGATCCGGCTGTTTCTGGCGCAGGCGGTACGAAGATGGAATCCGACTCTGGAGATGGCTTGATGGACGGCTTGAGGAGGCGCTGGAGGGAGACGCCAGTCGGTATGGCTTGTCGGGTGGAGCCGATCCGTGCTAGGGCATCTGCTTGGTCGTTGTCGGCCCTTGGCACGTGAAGGAACTCGCACCCTTCGAAGTATCCGCTTATCTGTTGGACGAGGAAACGGTAGCTTGCCATGTTCGCGTCCTTGGCGTCCCAGTCGCCAGATGATTGCTGGACCACCAAGTCTGAGTCGCCGTAGCACAGGATCCGGCGTATGCCGAGTTCTTTGGCTAGCCGGAGCCCGTGTACAAGCCTCGTACTCGGCGACGTTGTTGGAGGCGGCGAAGTGGATCTGCAGCGTGTACTTGAGCTTGTCGCCTTTGGGAGAGGTGAGGACGATGCCGGCTCCCACGCTGGTGCGCATCTTGGACCCGTCAAAGTGCATCCGCCAATGGGTAGAGTCGGGAGCCGGCGGTAAGTACTGGGTCTCGGCCCAGTCGACGAGGAAGTCGGCCAATGCTTGCGACTTGATGGCGGTGCGGGGTTGATAGAAGATCGTGTAGGGCGCCAAGGCAATGGCCCATTTGGCCACCCGGCCGGATGCATCCTGGCCGCCTATGATCTCGGCGAGCGGGGCAGTGCACACGACTGTGATGGGGTGCTCTTGGAAGTAGGGCTTCAATTTCTTGGCAGCGAAGTACACCCCATAGCACCTCTTTTGGTAGTGCGGGTAGTTTTGCTTTGAGCTGGATAGTACTTCGCTGAGATAGTAGACCGGCCTCTGGACCAGCTGGGCTCGGCCTTCCTCCGGGCGCTGGACCACAACAACAGTGCTGACGACTCGGCTAGTCGCGGCGATGTAGAGGAGCATGGGCTCCTTCTCAGTCGGCGCAGCCAGGACAGGCGGAGTGGTCAACATTTCCTTCAACTCATGGAAGGCTTGGTCGGCTTGATCATTCCACTCAAAGTGAGTGGACTTCTTCATGAGTCGGTACAGGGGGAGAGCCTTTTCTCCTAGTCGGCTGATAAAACGATTCAGGGAGGCTAAGCAACCAGTGAACTTCTGCACATCTCGCAGTTTGGTGGGAATCTCCATCCTCTCGATGGCCTTGATCTTGACGGGGTTGCACTCAATGCCGCGTTCGGAGACCAGGAAGCCTAGCAGCTGGCCGGCTGACACTCCGAACACGCACTTCTCGGGATTGAGCTTGATTTGGAATCGGCTCAAGTTGGCAAATGTTTCTTTCAGGTCTTCCAGCAAGGTACCGCGCTTCTCTGTCTTCACCACAATGTCGTCTACATAGACGTGGGCATTTCTGCCGAGTTGTTTCAAGAGACATTTCTGCATGCAACGCTGAAAAGTGGCACCGGCATTTCTCAAGCCGAATGTCATTGTCAGGTAGCAGAAAGCTCCAAAGGGTGTGATGAAGGCAGTCTTCAGGCGGTCAGTCGGGTCCAACTTGATCTGATGATACCCTGAGTATGCATCCAAAAAACTTAACAGCTCGCATCCGGCTGTGGAGTCTATCACTTGATGAATCCTTGGCAGAGCAAACGGATCCTTTGGGCAGGCCTTGTTCAAACTCGTGTAGTCTATACACATGCGCCACTTGTTATTCTTCTTCAGAACCAGAACTGGGTTGGCAAGCCATTCTGGAAAGAACACTTCCATGATAAAGCTGGCGGCAAGGAGCCGGGCTATCTCTTCTCCCACAATTCTTCGCTTCTCTTCTGATAGTCGGCGGAGGGGCTGCTTGACCGGCTTCGCATCATCTCGGACGTGTAGCTTGTGCTCGGCGAAATCCTTCGGGACACCCGGCATGTCCTTTGGGGACCATGCAAAGATGTCTCGATTCTCACGGAGGAAGTCGACGAGCTCGCCTTCCTATTTACTGTCCAAGTTCGCCCCAATCACAGCGAACCTCTCCGGGTTCTTCGGGTCCAGAGGTATCTTCTTCGTCTCTTTTGCAGGCTGGAAGGAGCCCTGCGCATCACAATCCTTGGGGTTGGGGGACAAGGCCGGCTGTTTGCCGGCCATGGCCACAACCCGTTCCAACATCTTCTTCTCTTCTGCCACCACGAGGGACTTGGCCAGCCGGCTACTGGCCATGGCACACTCGATGGACTTCTTGTAGTCGCCGGCTACCGTGATGATCCCCTTCGAGCTCGGCATCTTCATCTTCAGGTAGGCATAGTGGGGCACAGCCATGAACTTGGCCAGAGCAGGTCGGCCAAGCAGTGCATGATAGGGGCTCTCCAAATCCACTACCTCAAACCAGATTGCTTCCCGGCGAAAATGATCTTTGTCTCCGAAGAGAACATCCATTTTGATCTTGCCGATTGGAGAGCAAGACATGCCGGGTACGATACCATGGAAGACGGCGCGACTCGGCATGAGATGCTTCGCTTTGATGTTCAGCTTCTCCATGGTATCGCGGTACAGTATGTTGATACTGCTTCCGCCGTCTATCAGGACACGGGAAAATCTGGCAGCTCGCCTCTCCGTCGCGAGGGTGACATCCAAGACCATCGCGTAGGAGCCAGGCGAAGGCATCACCTCTGGGTGGTCGGCCTGGCTCTAGCTGATTGGCTTTTCTGACCAGTGCACGAACTCGGCGGTGCTAGAGGCGACTGCATTCACTTCTTGGTGCTGTCGGCGTCGGCTGCGCTTGTCGTCGGCTTGACTAGTGAAGACGACGTAGGCGTCGTGCGCTTCGGGGAACTCGTCTTGGATGGCGCCGACTGCCGGCCGAGCCGCCGGCTGCTGGGGGGCTGGAGGCGACTGGCCGGGAGGCGGAGGCGGCAACATTCCCTCACCCTTGGTGATGCGGGTGAGCCAGTGGCATTTCCGGGTTGTGTGGTTGGACGGCTTCGCGCCGCTGTGGAACTTGCAGGGGCATCGAGTGCTTGTTCGTAGGAGAAAGACGGCTGCCAGGGCGGCCGGCCACCCTTCTTCTTGGGAGCGGGCCGCTCTTCGGGCTGCTCGTCTTCAACTGTGGCCACCTACCGACTGGAGGAAGTCGGCATGGGGCCCTTGCGCTTGTGGTCGTTCCGGTAGGGGCGCCGATTAGGGTCTCCAGCCGGCGTCTTGGGAGCCGGAGCAATTACTTTCCCCGAGGCGTCCACTTGGAGCTCGGTCTTCATTGAGGAGTCGGCAGTGGCGTACTTGTCGGCGATGACCAGCAACTCGTCGAGGGTAGCCGGCTCGTCGCAGAGGAGTCGGTGCTTGAGGAGGGTGCCCTCTCGGCACCCGGCGGTGAAGTACTCGATGGCCTGGACCTCATGGACTCCCTCGCAGGAGTTGCGGAGCTCGGCCCATCGCGTGAGGTAGTCGCGGGTCGACTCGTTGGGCCCTTGGACGCAGAGGGAGAGCTGGCGAGGCTTGGGAGGCCGCTTGTAGGTGCTGGTGAAGTTGCGGACGAAGACTTCGGTGAAGTCCAGCCAACTGTTGATGCTGTAGGGCTTGAGGCTGTTGAGCCATGTGCGCGCAGTGCCTTGCAGCATGAGGGGGACGTACTTCACGGCGACGCGCCGATTGCCGTTGGCTATGCTGACGGCCGTGGAGTAGTCGATGAGCCAATCTTCCGGCTTCACCGAGCCGTTGTACTTGGGCGTGTCTCTGGGGAGCGAGAACCCTTTGGGGAAGGGCTCGTCGCGGATGCGGGGGCCAAAGCATGGCGGGCCGACATCGTCTTCTTCTTCTAACGCCAAGGATCGAGCAAGGCGGTCGATCCTGTGGCGGGCGTCGTTCTCGCCGACTCCTTCTCGGCGGCCGAGTCGATCGCCAAGAGTCGGGTGCGTGATAGGCGGCGGAGTGAGGCGTCTTTCTCTTCGAGGCGGGGGAGGAGGCAGATTTCCTTGGTGCTCTACAGCTCGAGGGCGGCCATCCGCGTCGCGCTCGATGGTGATGCGAGTCCGGCTGCGGCTGGCAGCCGGCTCCTTGTCTTTCTTCTGGCGCGCGCCGCTCGCAGTCGGCGAGCGGAACGTCGCGGCGTGCTCCCTGCGCGGCGTATGACTATCAGCACGGGCGCCGGCTTCGTGCCGTTCTGCAGCCGCGTCGAGCAGCTGTCGGATCCGTCTCGTCATGTAGGGGAGCTCATCGGCTCCCAGCCCATTGAGCTCTTCTGCAGCCGCCTGAGCGGCTCGCAGATTCTCGAGCGGGGTGGCGTCGACGGGGCGATCCGTGCCCAGCATGCTGGCGACGGCTGCGCCGCGCTTCTGGATGAAGCCGGCTCGGCTCGGGCCGCTAGGCGGCGGCGTGCCGAAGGCGGCGCGGTCGACTTCGCGCTGGTAGGCCTCGGTGAGGCGTCTCATCGAGGCTATCTTTTGGCCCTCCGTGATGAGGGCAAGGTGGCGTGCCTCCAGGGTCTCGGCGTCGGCGTCGGCTGGGATGGGGACGGAGAGGTCGTGCATCGCCGCTTGCTGAGCGTCGCGGGCATTCTCGCCCGAGTTGGAGACGTGGCTGATGACCAGCACTTCGGTGACAGCGCTGCTGCCGCTGTCAGCTCGAGGGAGGGGGTCGTCGAAGACCACCACGTCGGAGGGGTAGGCGTCAAGAGACGCGGTGTCGGAGTCGATGAGCATCGGGTCGGTGGAGCCGACAGACTCCATGTCCGCAGCAGGCTCGCTGGAGACGTGAAGTTGGTCGAGGAGGCTGACGAGGCGGCTCTCGGGGTAGTCGGTGCCTGCGTCGGACGTAGGCTCGTCGGAGATGCGAGTCTCGCCGAGCAGATCGGCGAGGCGGCTCGCTGCGCAGGCGTCGTCGACGCCTTGCAGCGCGTTGAGGCAAACACCATCGGGCGCAGCAGGCTGGCTGCGCTCGCGGGGGAGGAAGAGGGTTCCCGTCCAGAACAGGTCTCCGGATGACGGTGCACCTGGCCCCATGGTGGGCACCAAATGTCGGGTGGTTGGTGCGACATATGCCAAGGGATGGCTTATCATTGTGGGAGCCAATAAAGCGTCGCCGGTGCCTGGAAACGGGATGAGGCGAAGACATGCACGCCGGCGGATCTTACCCAGGTTCGGGGCTCTCCGAGGAGATAACACCCCTAGTCCTGCTCTGCGGGGTCTCCGCATGATCACTAGATCGATGAAAGGTAGCTACAATCGCTCCTAGAGCTGTTGAGATCAAGGGAGAAGAAGAACAAGGCTAGCTCTTGCTTCTCTCTATCTATGGTGTGTGTGTTATGCTAAGAAGGCAACTCTATGCTCAGAGGCCAACTATGCTTAGGTGCGAACCCTTTGCATGGGTGCTCCGGGGGGTTTATATAGGCCTACCCCCCGGGGGTACAATGGTAATCCGGCTGGGCTCTGGCCCCAGCCATCAGTGTCTACGCTCGCCGGCTTCTCCGCCGGCTGCTGGGTCCCGCCGGCTGCTGGGTCCCGCCGGCTGCCGGCTACTCGGTCGACAGGCCGGCCCCACCGCATAGGGTCTTGTCGGCGGCTGCTTACTGTAGCCTCGCCTGTGATGACGAGGGCTTTGTCGAGGTAAGCGTGGCTATAGTGGGCCGCCTCGGGGGCTATCACTGTAGCCTTACCTCGTCCTGTCTCCTTAATGGGGCTCCTGCTTCGAGGAAGGGAGTAGCCGGCTTCTGGAGGCCGGCTATGCTCTTGGCCGACTGGGAAAGGCCGAGCCAGCTTCACACCTCTCTCTGGCTGAAGGGGCCCGCCGCCCGCGGGCCGTACGGGAGTCGGTCGTGGGTGACGTCGAGGCCAACATGGCTACAGTGCCGAGCCGCACGGGAGACGTCCGTCCTGTACGGCCTCCTGTAGCCACACCCGCCTCGGGCTTCGGGGGTAGTGGGCCGCACTGTGGCCACACCCCGTCACGTCGCCGTTATGTGGGAGTGGTTTGGAGTGGTTGTGGTCTTGGCCGGCTCCTAGGAGTCGGCGTCCTTCTTGGCCGGCTTCTTGGAGTCGGCCACCCCGTAGTCGTCCTGGGGAGGAGTTGGTGAGGCTGGGTCGCCTTCCGGGAGTCGGCTTTAGTGGTAGCCGGCCAGGGAAGGTGGCCCAATGCTCGGAGTGCTTGGAGGCCCGAAGGCCTGATAATTTTTTCAGAAGAACCAGGGGCAGTCGGTTAGGCTACCCGTGGCCATTTACTCCGACAGACTGGGACTCCTCTAGGCGTCGGAATCACTATCAAACTCTTCATCCATGAGATCGCCTTCGTCAACATCTGGCCAAATCAACAAGCCAGGTGAGTACTATGAAAGTACTCGCAAGACAGTTCGGACATAAGATATAACAAATATAAACATGATGCATATGAACAGATTAACAAGTGCACTCAGACATAGAGATAATAACACATGGAAAATAAAAGAGAAGTCGGGCGGTAGTCCTCCCGAAATCCCAAAATAAAATACTGGGTGCCAAACGAGGGTCTGAATGACTCCTCGAGAGGAAAATGCAAGAATAACAATGCCGCAGTCGGGCGTCAGGGCGACACCACATAAAGGGCTTATATTGAAAGTAAAAGACAAACATGCGACAGTCGGACGTCTGAGGGACATCACATAAAGGGCTTATATTGAAAGTAAAGACAAACATGCCACAGTCGGACGTCTGAGCGACATCACATAAAGGGCTTATATTGAAAGTAAAGGACAAACATGCCACAGTCGGACGTCTGAGCGACATCACATAAAGGGCTTATATTGAAAGTAAAGGACAAACATGCCACAGTCGGACGTCTGAGCGACATCACATAAAGGGCTTATATATCATAACTTGATATGTCAGTAGCTCAAGAATTCAAATATTGCAAGGGTATAATCAGATATGAAATAAAAAACAGGGTTAGTCCGACCACGGAATAATGTTCAACCAATATACCAATCAAACTTGTTCACCGGGGAAAATACCACGAGGACTTGACATAGATATGGTTTCCCTGATCACGGTCCTTGACCACGGATACGATGACTCGGAAAGATTTGACTCTGCAGAGTTTGTACTTTAACCACAGCCAACGGATTTCAGTAGTCACAAGGACTTGTTCCGTTTACGGTGTTTTGGAAGAAACACATCTAACCAGTACACACCCATTCAACATTCTGAAGCCAGGAATCACCCTCGGCAACGTTCAAGAAAAACCTTGAGACGGGGAGGCTACAACCTCGCGTAGCATGGGATCAAATTTCTATACGCGCGCTCTAAGGGGTGCCCCCCTCTCGGTCCCAACCGGAAACACCCATGCCCCCTGACCGGATGACTGGCTTTAATCCAGGGCCATGGAACCCTCATCCCGGCCCCTCTATTTGGTGTGTACACAGAAAGAGGTTACCAACTTACTAAACCGCATTCTGGCAGAAAACATGTGGTAGCACGAAAGGGGGAAGAACGATAACGTGACTCCGTCCACGTTAACGTCGGAATTTATCGGATGACGTAAGGCTGGTATGCCACAACAGTACCACCTTACTGCCCTTCATGTCACCACATGACTAGGCCATCTCTCCTCAGAGATCATAGTAACTTCGGAACACACGGGTAGTTTCCTTACATGCAACGAGATACTCACCGATGCTCATATGCCATGCACAACCATTCAAGCAAACATGATAAACACCTATCATATCAAAGGTTCAAACATGCTTTCCTGGTTCGGAGAAGTCGGAGTCTAGCTCGGCGAAGTTCGCGGCTCCGTCACCTCTTCCGGAACGTACGGTATAGCGAAAATGCATACTAAAGTGAAAACCAACGCGTGCATAAAAGTTGTCTAAAAAAATTTCCAAATAAATCCTATAAAAAACTAGATAAAAATATAAGACTGTCAGAAAAAGAATCACTCAAAAATCACTTTTTATTAAAAAGTTGTAAGGGTTTTAGTCTAGGGACTAATCTATGATGAAACAGAAAAGATCCAGGGACTTAACTGAGAAAACAGAAAACGGTTCGAAGAGAAACGCGCCAGCCCACAGAGAAAACGTACTTTCCCGAAGGCGCCAACAGAAAACGCTTCGGGGGAAAGAAAGAGAGAGGCTGACGTGGGGGTCCCACATGTCAGGTTCAAATCCTCGCCGGCGCCCGAAGGCTGCGGTGGTCGCCGGCGTCGAACCACGGCGAGTCAGGGAGATCGGAGTGTACCAAGAGGTTCAGCGTGTCCTTCCACGTCGATGGGTGGTGGACTTGGTCGTCGGAGAGCACCACGTCGACGGCGACACTTTCTCCGGCGGACGGTGGCTCGGGTGATGGTGGGGAACTCCGGTGGGTGCTGCAATCTCCGAATTGAAGCGCGGGTCAGGAGAGTGGATGCATAAGGGAACTACTGGCAAGAGATGAGAGGCAGTGGTGCACGCACGGGAGCGAATCGAGCTGGATCCCGTGGCGGGTCGCGGCGGCCGGAGTTGAGGAAGAAGGCTCCCTCGGGGCTCTTCCAGTGGCTTGGCGTGGTCTTGGTGGAGTGCGGAGGTGGTGTGGGTTCGAGTTGGAGCTCGGGGCCTCTATTTATAGGCGGCTCGAGGGGGTGGCCGTGAACGGGATCGCTCCGGCGAGCAATTACGGCGAGGCAGTGGCTTGACAAGGAGCTTAAGTGGCCAGGCAGCATCAGAGAGGTGTACTGGTGCCGTTCCCCCGCTAATCCTGGTCGGTCTTGGCGTAATGGCGCCGGTCCACGGCGGGGTGGCCGTACGGGCACAGCGGCGGTAGAGAGCGCGCTCCGCGCCCAGCGGTTCACGACGAGGGTGGCAGCGCGCACTGGGGAGTGGAAGACCACGCGGCGGCCTCCGGTGGCTTGGGCGGCGCTGGACGGCGTCGTCTGCGCTGCACCTCTCTCTGGTGGCCGCAAAGCCGCCGCTGGCGTTGGTCACGGGGTGGCGCACCTCCTCCTGCTCGTCGCAGACGCCCGCAACCTTCCAGGCGCTCGTGCGGTGCAGAGGACAAGGGGAGGGGACAGGAAGCACGGCGACGCCGGGGCACTGGCGAGATCGACAACAGACGCTGAAGAAACGACAGTAGTTTCAGACACTGTTAACTGAACTTGATTGAACACTATAGAAACAGTGTCCAGCAGGTGTTCGATGAAATGACTTGGCAAGCAGAAAAATTTTCCTGGAGCTGGGACTTGGTGACGTGACCTCTCAATACACCCAGAGGCTGCCTGATTTTTCTCAGATTTTTAGGAGAAGGATTTGAATGAATTTCATCAAATTTGGCAAATCTGGTCCAAACATGCAGCAGGAGTAGTTTGAAAAATTTGAACTGAAGACCAGTGGATCTTCATGGATCTTGGTTGAGGGCTCAAAAGACTAGGTAGGGAAATTGGTTTGGGGGCAGAAATCAAAACAAAAAGGGTAGCTCCTTTGTAAATCTTCAAGAGCTAGAATAGAAGGCAGAAATTGTTTCTGATAAGAAATAAATGGAAATATTTATATGGAGAGGTTCAACTTGCTGGATTTGAAGTACATCATGATTCAAAGATGAGGAAAGGTTTATGAGAGAGGATTTACACTTAGGTCATGGCAAGAGAGATTTTTGAAAGTGGAAAAGGATCATTCCAAAAGCCATAGGGCTTTTCAAAGGAATTTTCAAAAGACATTTTTTTCAAGTGAAAAGCATTTTGGTTTGAGTCGAAATAAAAAAGAAAACTTCTAAGACCAAATTCAGGTCTTGGGTGAATCCAAAACACTTGTCATAAAAGAAAATATTTTGAGAGGGAGAGTTCCTTAGAAGCAAGAAAATTTTTAAATCACCTCCCTCAAATCAAATAAAAGTTTTGAAAAATCCAAATAAAATTTTGGGTGTCACATCGGGAGGGGTGTGGCGTACCGCAAAACGGAGGAAACGGACTTGTGTTGGAGCGCTACGGTCGAAACAGGGGTCCTGTTCATCGGGAGGGGTGTGGCGTACCGCAAAACGGGACTCCACGGGATACTGTTCATCTCCACCATCGCCCCCCTCCAGCCTCCATGGGGTACTGTTCATCCACCGTCGACCTCCTCCAGCCTCCACCTGCGACTGTTCATCCACGGGCTCCTGTTCATCCAGCCTCCACCGCGCGCTACTCCACCGGCTACTGTTCAACCAGCCCTCTCCACGGGCTCCTGTGTAACCACCCCTCCACGGGCTACTGTTCATCCAGCCCTCCACCATCTACTGTTCATCCAGCCCTCCACGGGGTGGTCCTGTTCATCCAGCCCTCCACGGGGCCCTATTCATCCAGCCCCAACCAGCTCAATCGATCGGGGTCCTGTTCATCCAGAGGCAACACCACGGGGTCCTGTTCATCCACCCCCACCGGGAACTGTTCATCCAAACCCCCCAGCAACATTCACTGTTCATCCAGAGGCAGCGTCGATCGGCTTCAGTTAGCAGCAGTAGCGAAGGAATCGCTCGATCGGGTTCAGTTAACAGCCATCGATCGATCGCTCGAGTTCAGTAACGTGTAGCCTGCAGTGCAATCGCTCGGGTTCAGTTAGAGCCCAACGCCTCACTTGGGTTCAGTTAGAGCCCAACGCCTCGCACCCACGCACGTGCGTGTATGAGAGAAACACGCATCGCTCAGCCCCGACCACCCACCATAACCGGGAACACCCCGATATTTTCCTCGCCCTCGCTTCTACCACAGTTTATTCCGTCATGGACGGCCCAAAGAATGTCATGCAGCTGCGTCTCCGGCCCGCCCAGGACGAAAAGCCCATTTTCTGTCATGATTTTTTGTCATAGAAGTAGGACCCCACCACATCTATGATGATACCGGGTTTTGTCACAATTATCGTAATAGAAGTGTCATAAGTATGACAGATTTTTTTTCGTTCGGCCCAAAATGTCACGGATGTGTCTTTTTTTTGTAGTGCTACCTAGGAGCTTCAAGAAGCAAGAGCCATGCGCGGCGACCGGTGCCCACCTGGCGCAGCTCCCCATCAGGGCGAGGATGGCGGGCGGCGCGTCTGCATCGACATGCCAGGGCTCAACAGGGCCGCATCTCAGGAGCTTTTCTGGCCTTCGCGCGTGGGACGTTGTGAGGGCCCGCCCCACAGCTATGTTCGCATGCCAGTCGGCCTGGCGAGCATGGTGGCCGCCTATCAGTGCAACCTGCGGAGTGTCCTGGCGGCTCAGGAGGCCAGACATCACGCAGTCCTGGAGGAGATGGAGACGGTTCTCAAGGAGCCGCCCGGACCCTCAGAGCCTCCCGAGGCTCAGGATCCCGGCGGTTCATGAGGAGCCACCTCTTTGCCACGTGTCTTCAGCTACCCCAACACTCCTTCAACAACGGAACCAGGTGACATTTTCCAAGTTTATTTAGCTGGGAGCACCCTCTGGGCCGCATCATTCCCAAGCCGCGTGGGTCCATCCCTGCGGCATGTATCCCTTTTTTACATCTTTAACTTACTCTACTGGGGCGCCCCTCGGGCTGCATCATCCCCAAGCCGCTCGGGTCTGACCCAGTGGCATGTATCGTTCCTGCACTTGCCTAATCTAGTTTGCTTTCCATGCGCTAACTAATGGTTATCACCTGCTTGATTATCACTCAGTGTCTGGCCTCATCGCAACACCTCCCCTTGGGAGAGTCGTGCGAGGGGGCTGGGCACGGGGGCTGCGCTCGGGTCACGCCCAAGCGTACGCCGCCCTGCCAGGTCCCCCGGACTTGGTCGTCGCACGCCCCTCCCGAGCCGAGCCTCGGCGAGGGAAAAGGTACGAAGGTCGTTTGAGCGTCAAGGGGGACTCCTGAGCATCGCGACTCAGGAGCCTAACTGGCCACATCGCCCCTCACTCCTTGGTCTCGTCCTGGTGGTCCGGACGACCCAACAGCGGTCGAGGTATGCGCGGGGCCGGGCCCTGCCGACGTAGAACACTAGCCTATTCCTGCATCTCCTTTCCATAAGCTGTTTGCGCGTCAAGGGGGACTCCTGAGCATCGCGACTCAGGAGCCTGACTTGCCACGTAGCCCCTCACTCCTAGGTCTCATCCTGGTGTTCCGGACGACCCAACAGCGGCTAAGGTATGCGTGGGGTCGGGCCCTGCCGACGTAGGACGTAAAGCAAACAGGAAGGAAATCGCAAAATCCCAAGCAAATATTACAAGACATACTGTTCTCCCGATACCAAACGCAAGTTTAAACGCCTCCACGAGGCACGGTGCATGTTGCAGGAGTTAAACAGGAAAGGAGCCGCCATCAGGTCACCTTGTCACCCTTGGACGCCACCGTCACCTGTATGGGATGCTTCTTCCGCAGCGTCACCCTCACCTGTGCCGCCTGTTGGAGTTGTAGGCTCAGCAGCACCACCGGTTGGGGGCGCAGGGTCGAAGGCACGGAACTTCTTCAACAAAGCTTCCACCTGGCCCTTCATAGCCTCGGCGGCAGCTGCACAACGCTCGCCATCCACAGGTTCGAGCAGCTCGTCGAGGTCGGCGGTGGGATCACGAAGATGGAGGTGGCTGAAGACGCGCGTCAACGCGGCGGAAGAAAGAACGCGGGCTTCTGCCTCTGCCATGGGGCCGATGCCGCTCACTACTTCCTCAAGCGCCTCGACCAGATAGGGAAGCAGCTGGGCGGGGCCGTCCTCGTCGGTGGTCAGTGGCTTCTCCAAGCCCTTCTCGTAGAGTGCCCGCAGTGCCACGCAGGACCTCTCCTCGAGCATCTTGAAGGCCGCGCGGTCCTCGGCCAGGACCTTCGCCTTGGCATCAAGTTCGGCCTTCCCCGCTTCCACCTTCTGCTCCAGCTTCTCCAGCCGGCTGCGCTCCGCGGCCTGTGCCTTCGCCAACTGCTCCAGCTCGGCGTCTTGGTCCTTGACGGCGTCCTCCCAGGCCTTCATCTTCTCCTCCTCTGCCTTGCGGCCAAGAGCTTCTTCCGCACGCTCGTTGCACAGAGTCTTCAATTCAGCCTCCAGCAACTGGCAGCGATCCTGGACAACCTTGACATCCTTCAGCGCCACCTAGCGAGCAGCCGCGGCTTGGGCGGCGGCCTGCTTGTCCTTCTCGGAGGTCACCGCGGCCTGGCTCAGCACTTCCTGAACGGACACGTCTGAGTAAAACCAGCCGGAGACCAACTCCAAGCGCCCAGCTACCAGGTGGGGTCGGCGCCCTGAAGATCGTCTCGCAGCTGGGTCATCTCAGAAAGAGCGCACTCCAAGACGTCATGAGAGGCGGAAGGACCTGAATCCAACGGTGCAGGAGGAGGAGGAGGAGGCAACATCGTCACCATAGCCTTGGAGACTGGGGGCTCCTGAGCTTTGGGAGCCCCAGCAGCCGAGCCGGACGTCGACGCCTCCGAAGCCGGTGGGGCCAAGGGGGCTGACTCCTCCCGAAGCTGCTCCCCCTGGCCTCGCGAGGACGATCGAGCGGGAGAGGCGTGAGCGCCGACGCTTACCTTCTCCATGGAGGGAGACACAGCCGCGGCAGGAAGATTGGTCCCAAGCAGCACCACCGCTTCCTCCTTCCTCTTCTTCGCCGCGGGCGTCGGCCTAATTGCACAGCGGAGCGGCGTCAAGGATCAGCAGCATAAGCAAGAACAAGGCAGGACAAGAACACTTACCTGTCCACTGCGGCGTAGTACCTCCTCTTGCTAAGCTTGAAGCCTGAGAGCCTCGCAGCCTGAGGCACGGGCGCGCGGGCTCCGGGAGCAGAAGAAGGGGCAATAGATGGGCCGGAAGCAGCTCCAGGCGGTGTCGGAGTGGAAGCATCAACTCGGGAGATCAGCGCCGACCTGCCCCTCGTCGGAACCTCGGACGATGGCCTCCTCTGGGGGCTGGCCTAGGGCCTCGCAGAGCCCCCAGCCATGGGCGGATCCTCCCTCTCCAGAAGGGCATCGGCTTCGCCGTCATCGTCAGGCATGGTGCGGAGGATGTCGGCCTTGCGCAGGGGGGAGGTCTCCCCCATCCCCTCGGGGGTCGTGCTCCTCGTTTTCTTCCTCTTCCCCTCCCCGCGGGAATCATCAGAAGACACTTCCACCGGCGCCGCTACCACCGGGGCCCCAGAGGGCGCCGGCGGAACCAGCCCACGCTCTTCGAAGGTGGGCCTGGCGGCAGCAACCTGCGCCCCGTCCTCGCGAAGGAACAAAGGAACGAAGGCACTCAGCGGGTACTCCTGATCATCTCCGACCAGGAGGCGGAGGGCCACGACAAGCTCTTCTTCAGGTAAGGCCGCCGGACTCAAGTGGAGCTTGTCCTCCGCGCCCTCAAGCATCCACAAGGGGAGCAAGCGCGCTTGCAGTGGGGCCACGCGCAGCATCAGGAACTCCCTCAAGAGCATGGCTCCCGTCAGCTTCGTCGCCTTCGTGTTGCCCGGCTGCAAGTCAGCGGTCATCTTCTCCAGCACCAACTGTGCCCGGTCGTCAGTGAGCTTCACGCGAGACCACCCCTTATTCGACTGGGGCATCTCCGTCGGTAGCCTCAACCATGGATGGACGCACTTGGCATCCATCATGACCCACTTGCTCCTGAAGCCATCGGCCTTCTTTCCGGCCTTCGAGATCACGTTGGCCTTGCCAGCTGCGACGAAGTTGGCGCACCGAGAGGTGTGGTCGCTGTTGATTCAGAGGAAGAAGAAGTTGCGCAGCAAAGCCACGGACGGCATCACCCCAATGTATGCCTCACAATAGAAGGCGAAGATCGAATAGGGAAGAATGGAGTTGGGATGGAGATGAAGGGCCTGCAACCTGTAATGGCGGAGGACGGCGTAGAAGAAGTCGGAGAAGGGGGGAACCAGGCCTGCGATGACGCTGCTCATGAAGAAGGGGTAGAAGGTGCTCCCCTGAGCCTCCGGCTCGGCGGAGCCGGCCCGGAGCTCGGTCTCCCCCTTCTCGTTTCTCTCCCCCGCCGTCAGCAGGCGCATGGCGGCGAGGTTCTTCTCCGAGACATTGGGCGCATCCAGAGCTGGCTCGTACCAAGCAGGCGGCGCAGCAGCCTTGGCCTTTCAGGGTGCCATTGGTCGAAGGCTCGGAAGGGGATTGAAGCAGATCTGGGGATTTCGGAAGCAAGGAGCGGGAAAGGGGATCTGGAGCAAGGCGTAAGGAAGCAATGAAGGAAAACATTTCCCGCGTCAGTCTTTTGTCAATCTGGCGGTTGCCGAGGCAGCGTGGGGAAGCGGAGACGCCCACGTCCAATCAATCGCCACGCGTCGACCAAGGCCGCAGGCTGTTGGGGCCCACGGCACTCTGCACTTGCCCTTTGGCTTCGCCTTGAAGCCAAGTTCGAGCGTGCGTTGGGCCCGGGGGCTACTATCGGCGTTCTGGGAACGGGGGTCCCCAGACTTGCCTGCCTGCGGCCCGCGGCGTGGCTCCACTGGCGGCCCTGTACGGCCCATCTTCACAAGCAAACACTCAGACCCTCGCGAGGGGCCAAGCCTCGCGAGGCGAACGACACAAGACCTCCTCTGGGGCGGCCTCACCAGGCTGGCTCGCGAGGGGCGGAGAGATCAAGGCAAGGGGAACCTCGCGAGGTTCCCGTGAAATAAGCCATGACGACCAAGGCCAGGGGGGCGCCAGGCGGGCGCCAGTGTGCACAGTGTCCTCGTTTCCTCTTTGGTGCTAAAGGGGCAAGCGCAGGCGAGGAGCCCCGAGGCATCAGGCAAAGGTTTCCATATCGGTGCAACGAGACCAAGACCAGAAAGACGGCAAGACGGAGGTCACCGTGGAGCCCAAGACGGCGTCACCACCAGAGCCTTTGGCAGGCGAAGACCACCTTTAGTCAGGATAGCTTGTACTAGATGTTCCCCTTCAAACTGGTCATTGTGGCATCCCTTCGCGCTCAATATTTGGGAAGAGGACCAGGGCCTCTATAAATAGTACTAGCCACCACCATAGGAGGCAACTAAGCTCGAGCTCATCTTGGATTAGACCATCCTCACCCACTTAAGCTCACCGAGCACAAGAACACCTCTCCTCAGGAGGCTGTTCTTCCCTTGTACTGTTCATCCTCAGCCCAAGAGGCAATCCACCACACCACACTGGAGTAGGGTATTACACCACAAAGGTGGCCCGAACCAGTATAAATCTTGTGTCCATGTGTTCTTTGGGTTCGTCAAGCTAGGTCGTGAGATCTTGATGCGTGCGAGCTAGAGGGAGGAGAGTTCTTCATGCGCACCCCAGTGTTCGAACCTCAAGGGTTTTGCCGGAACCCGAAATCCGACAATAACTGTCACATGATGAATATCATCCAACAAGTCACTGATCCAATGCCTATGAATTTATTTATATTGATCTTGCTGCGTTACTACTGCTATCATCACTGTTACTGTTACCATTGCTGCTGTCACTAGTATCAAAACTGTCAAACTACTTTGCTACTGATCACTTTGCTACTGATAATTAATCTCCAGGTGTGGTTGAATTGACAACTCAGCTGCTAATACCTTCAAATATTCTTTGGCTCCCCTTGTGTCGAATCTATAAATTTGGGTTGAATACTCTACCCTCGAAAACTATTGCGATCCCCTATACTTGTGGGTTATCAAGACCTTTTTCTGGCGCCGTTGCCGGGGAGCATAGCTATATTTGTTGAGTCACTTGGGATTATTATCATATTATCACTATGAAGAATCTGAAGGATCCTAAACCGAAGATATTTCCCTCAAGTACGAGGGGAGGTAAGAAACTGCCATCCAGTTCTGCTTTAGATTCACCTTCTGTTATGAGTAAACTTGCAACACCACCACATGCTATCAATTCTAATATGTTGCAAGTTATTGATGATGCTACTTCTACTATGAATGATGCTTATGATGATGCTAGTACCTTGCTTGATAATGATGATGTGCCACTTGGTGATTTTCTTGATGAACAAATTGCTAGAGAAATACAACATGATGTTGTTGAATCTGATGATGAGCTTGAAACTGAGACTCCTGAAACACCTGCTAGAACTAGACTTGCTAGATATGAATTGCCTAAGGTACCGGAAGGTTATGTTATGAGTGAATAAGCCACTAGAGATATTCTTGCTTGCAATGATAGAGATGATCTAGAGAAATTACTATGCAAGTATAAAGAAAAATCTCTGAATGCTAGAATGAAATGTGATCCTAAGTTTGCTACTTCACCTATCTGTATTGCTGATAAGGATTATGAATTCTCTGTCGACCCAGAGTTTGGTTGAATCTGATTCTTTTCATGGTTATGAAACTGAAACTGTTGTGGCACATCTTACTAAATTGAATGATAGAGCTACCATTTTTAGTCATGATGAGAAAACACGCTATTACTTTATTCTCAAATTATTTCCTTTCTCATTAAAGGGTGATGCTAAAGCTTGGTACAATACTCTTACTCCTGGTTGTGTGCGTAGTCCCCAGGATATGATTTATTACTTCTCTGAAAAATATTTTCCTACTCATAAGAAACAAGCTGCCTTGCAGGAAATATTTAACTTTGTGCAAACTAAAGAAGAGAGTCTCCCACAAGCTTGGGGGAGGCTTCGCCAGTTACTTAATGCTTTGCCTGATCATCCTCTTAAGAAAAATGAAATACTTGATATCTTCTATAATGGACTAACCGATGCTTCTAGGGACTTCCTAGATAGTTGTGCTGGTTGTGTTTTGAGGGAATGAACTATTGCTCAAGCTGAAGAATTAATGACATTTTGAAAAATTATGATGATTGGACTATTCCTGAACCACCGCCTAAACCCACTCCGAAGAAGAGGCGTATATTATATCTGAGTCCTGGAGATATGCAAGAGGCAAAGAAACCTATGAAGGAAAAAGGTATTAAAGCTGAGGATGTTAAAAATTTACCTCCTATTGAAGAAATACATGGGCTTAATGCACCACCACTGCCTAAGGTGGTAGAGGTAAATTCTCTTATGAAGTTCAATGAAAATGATAATCCTCACAATATGCATCCTAGTCAATGCCTTTATGAGTTTGAAAACTACATTAGAAAACAATATCACTTCAATGCAAATGTTATGGAACAATTGAAATATAATTCTGATATGATTGCTCGCTTGAGTGACTTGTTATTTAGAATTTCAAATGATGTTAGAGGTGTTGGAAAACATGCTTCTATGGTTCAAACTCAGCTAGAACAAGTTGCTAAATCACAAAGAGAATTACTTGATGAAATGAATCATAATATGCATGACTTTGCTGTTAGAGTTGCAACTAGAGGAGATAAAATGACTCAGGAACCACTTTATCCCGAGGGACACCCAAAAAGAATAAAACAAGATTCACAAAGAGCTAACACTAGTGCACCTAGTCCTTCCAAAAAGAAAAAGAAAAAGAAAAAGAAAAATTATAGGACTTTGCACACTTCTAGTGAACCTGAAATAGAGAAACCTCATGATAATGAAAATGAAACTTCTATCTCTGATGCTGAAACTCAATCTGCTAATGAACACTCACCTAGTGATAATGATGAGGTTCATGAAGACACTGAAACAAGTAATGATAAAGAACCAGATAATGATGTTGAGATAGAACCACCTGTTGATCTTGATAACCCGCAACCCAAAAATAAAAGATATGATAAAAGAGACTTCATTGCTAGAAAACACGGTAAAGAAAGAGAACCGTGGGTTCAAAAACCTATGCCTTTTCCACCCAAGTCAACTAAAAAGAAAGATGATGAAGAATTTGAACGCTTTGTTGAAATGTTGAGGCCGGTCTTTTTGCGTACTCGCTTGACTGATATCTTGAAAATGCCTCCTTATGCAAACTATATGAAAGACATCATCACTAATAAGAAAAAAATACCGGAAGCTGAAATCTCCACTATGCTTGCTAATTATACTTTTAAAGATGGAGTACCTAAAAAACTTGGAGATCTGGGTATACCAACTATACCTTGCTCTATCAAAGAGAATTATGTGAAAACTGCTTTGTGTGATTTACGAGCTAGTGTTAGTGTTATGCCTTTCTCTTTATACAAAACACTTGATTTGAATAAACTCACACCTACTGAAATATCTTTGCAAATGGCTGACAAATCAACTGCCATACCTATCGGTATCTGTGAGGATGTGCCCGTTGTTCTTGCTAATGTTACTATTTTGACTGACTTTGTTATACTTGAGATGCCTGAGGACGACAACATGTCGATTATCCTTGGTAGACCCTTCTTGAATACTGCAGGGGCTATTATTGATTGCAATAAAAGCAAGGTCACTTTTCATATCAATGGTAATGAGCATACGGTGCACTTTCCGAAGAAACAATTCCAAGTGAATGGTATTAATGTTATTGAAAAATCTCCGACAATTACTATTGGAAGTTTTCAAATACCTCTACCTACTGTCAAAAATAAATATGAAATGCTTATTGTTGGGAGATGCAAATCCCCATTGAGGTAACTTAGTGATTTACGAAAGTTCTTCGGTTTCATACTAACCGAAAGTGGATGTTAATAAGACCTGATCAACCTTATTAATGGATCATTTTTGAACGGTATGAAGTTGATGAATTTAGTAAGCACTACTTTCTGTCCCTACTTTTTATTCTCTGTTTTTATTAGTTAAATAAAATAAATGCTAGGTTTTGTCTGTTTTCTGAATTTCCCGTGCAATAAAAAATGACCCAAAATAAAAGTTCTCAGAATGCCCTGAAAATTTTATATGATTTTTTTTCTGAATATTTAAGAATTTTTGGTGCAAATAATACCAGAGGGAGGTGCACCAGGTGGGCACAACCCACCTGGGCGCGCCCTGGTGGGTTGTGGTCCCCACGTGGGCCCCCTCACTTACTTCTTCCTCCCACACGGTCACATACCTCCAGAAAAAATCACTCTAGCTCTCGTGTTCTTGCTCCCGAAACCGCGGATTTCGATCTCTTTGCTCGAAGCTCCGTTTCCAAAACTGTTTCGGGGATTTGTTGCTTGGTATGTGACTCCACCACTTGTCCAATTAGTTTTTGTTTTAGTGGTTTATACTTTGAATAAATAGCTACTCTTGGTGCTGCTGTAGATGTGCTTGCATGTTCAATTCTTAGTGTTCTAAGTAGTTTGAATGCTTGCTATGGCCTATATGTATCCCTATGAGTAGTTGCTATTTGTTTTGTGAAGTTTTGTTGGAAAAATTTTGTGGACTAAAAATTCAGATTTTTGTTCATAGGAAAAATTGTACGTGGACATGAATATCTTCAGGAAATTTGGCTCTAGGAAGAACTCCAAGGGTGTTATTGGGGAGTCTTCTAACAATGATCTCCACCTTCGGAGATTGGCGGAGGTACGGCCGTGCGAATGGCCGCACATCCCGTTCCTACAAGAAGCTGGGATTCATGAGGAGTTCATGCAATTCATTGCCAATGCCGATCTCACCGCCTTCATCGCAGATGAGTGTGACCAACACCAAATCCTCACAAATGTCTTTGTTCAAAGCTTTACATTCTTGCCTAGAAATAATCCCCCTGAAGTGAGCTTTGATTCATATGCTGAAAACCATCAGATACCACTTACTGAATTTTGTGACATATGCATGATCCCGTCTGATGGGGGCTTGGTTGAGCCTAGGCCGGCTGAGTTTGAGGATTTCTGTCGCACTTTGACAATGGGTGATGAGAGGAGAGTTTCAGCCATCACTGACGGTGGCTTACATTTTCCCGCTGTTCGTTACTTTGCACTTTTTATTACCAAATTCTTGCTTGCTAGGGAAAAGGTGGGTGCACTTAGTTCACCAGACCTTGCTGTTTTACGTCGTGCAATAGAGGGCGACAACACTTATCACTTGGGAGCTATTGTGGCCCGTCGCCTCCATCTTAATATATCTCATGGGAAAATACACGGTGGGATTTTTGCCACTCGTTTGGCGGCTCACTTCGAGGTTGAGATACGCCCTCATGATTATCCTCTGACCAAGGTTTACCTCGATAAGGCAGCCATGCATTACCATCACTTTCTTGCACATGATAGTCCTAACATTGCCATTCCTTATAACTTGGTCTATAGCGTTGACACTCGTGATGTTATCCCCTTGCCTGCACCTGCTATATTTGATTCTGTTGCCATGGGAGGATATCGGATTATGCCCGCAGACATCCTCGCCTACTGGAACGCTCAGGCCGCTGCCGAGGCTGCACAGGCACCTCCGCAGTGGGATGTGTGGATGCCCGCTCCTCAGGATCCCTACTACCCTCCAAGCTACTGATCGTTTACCAACTTAGGCCAAAAGCCTAAGCTTGGGGGAGTACGTGTTCCCACCGACATTACATTCATGTTCACTCATATCATTCTGTTTGTCGGTGATCACACTTTTTCATTGTACCATCCATGCTTAGATTTATTTTTCTTGCTTTCTTCTTGTGTGTTTGAAAAACTTTAGAAAAACCAAAAAAAATAGTTGCAAAAATTTACCTTCTATGCATGCTTAGTAGTAGCACTAAAAAGAAAATCCAAAAAGATTTCCTTGTTCTTCTTTTGCTTGTTGGGAGCTTTCCCATGTAAATAGTTTTTCTCGTTTTTTCTTTTCATTTTCTTGTTGAAGAAAACCAAAAACTCCAAAAATATTTCAGTGTGTTTCTCTGAATTTCTTTTATTTTTATTCGAGTTGTACCGATAAGAAGATCACGATGAAAATGTTGAGTGGCTCTCATATGAATAACTGTTGAACTAATAAAGAGCACATTTTACCTTGTCTTCTCCTGTTGAATAAAATGTTTTGCAGATTCCAGCTTAGTCCATGGCACTCTTGCACTATTATTATTTTCATATCAGCCGGTCGCGCAAGTGAAAGGCAATAATGATTATCTTTGTTCAAAGCTTTTCTTTTTATTCTTTCGCAGTTTGAGTTTTGTTGCTTCATTTGATTTGATTATCTTTGCAAACCGGAGTTCTTAAGTTGAACTTTCTGGTTAGATCTCTTATTTGAGTTTTACCCGTGCCCTTGCTTGATTGTTTATTGTATGCTTGTTTGTTTGCGTTAGAGTACCCGGAGTGCGAAGCATGCTACTACGAGTCTCTAGGTTTTGCGGATCATCAGCAAGGCAAGTAACACTTTGATCATACCTCTTTACTAACCAGTTTTATTGCATTAGATCAATCCTCAAACACTTGCATGGTTAGGATCTAATTTAATTTGTGGGTTTAAGAAGTAGATGAGGTAGTACCTATTCACATGTCTATTATCAAACCTATGGGAGTTATTTCTACGTTGCTTATATTGCTATGCTATGCTCGTAGACGTGGATTGGGTTTGAGAGTATTCATGACAGATGTGAGTATTGTTAATTAATGGTTAACTTAAGGTGGCAACTTTAATACACATCTGGGTGGATTGAGGCACCTGGGGAATCTAGTGATTGCCTATATTTTTGGAAATCCCGGGGTACCGTGTGATTCTCCTATGGACTACCACCCAGGCTCAAAGGGATCATGAGATTATTCATGCTAGAAACTTCCGTGTGCAGCCACAAGCCATTATGGGCTCTGGCATAGTTGAGTATGTTGTGTGACCTCTTTCAGTGGTAGACTAGCAGATGTAGGGGATGTAGGTGGTACGGTCTACCCATAGAAAGAGTTAATGCTTCTGAAAGACTGTGTCTCGGTCATCCGTTTCTCAAACACCATGTAGTGCGAGAAATCCAAAGGAGGCGATCGAGTCTTGTGGGGAAAAGTGCGCAAACCTCTGGAGAGTGTACAAACTAATCATGGTTAGCCGTGTCCCTGGTTATGGACATCTTGAGTATCTGGTTCTAGGATTATCATGTGGATCTCATCACTCTTAATTATAAAATTTGATTGGGTTATTAATTTACTTTTAATTGGGATTGAGATGGGGTTTACCATTCTCAATGTTTAAAAACCACCATGATAGTTAAAATAAAATATATTCCCTTGTTGTAGGGAAAAATTGGCTTTTCGCAAAACATATTAACTATGCAGCCTCCACCAGCCATATATGCATGTAGTGATAGCTTTATTCTGTTTACTACTCTCTTGTGTTATATTGCCAGCATATTCCATGTGCTGACCCGTTTTCGGGCTACAACGTATCATGTTGCAGACTTTTTAGACGACGAGTAAGGAGCATCAGGTCGTGGTCTTTCACTCAGTGATGCTGTTGGAGTTGATGGACTCACTTTATCTTCCAAGCCTTCCGCTATTATCGTATTAGATGGCCTTAAGCCATATTTATTGCAATAAGTTCTCTTTTGAGACATTCGATGTAATAAGTGTGTGATTGCTACTCTGTTATAAATCCTTCAAGTACTGTGCGTGTCACCATTACCGATCCAGGGATGACACTGATGCACAGAGATCAGACTGTTTGAGGTCTGGTTGCTACAGGTGTCAGTTGGGAGCCTCCGTCAAGATTGTGGAGTTGAACCAAGGAGTTTGTAAGGGCAAGGAGATCACCTACTTTGTGAAGATCTACCCAAGTGAGGCAAGTCCTTCACGGGCAATGGCCATGGTGGGATAGACAAGGTTGCTTCTTCGTGGACCCTTCGTGGGTGGAGACCTCCGTGGACTTGCGCAGCCGTTACCCTTCGTGGGTTGAAGTCTCCATCAACGTGGATGTACGATAGCACCACCTATAGCTTTGGTGATCATAGCCTTGGTTTCACAATCTAGGAGAGAGTATGGTGTCTAGTGAGGGAAATTACCACCGTAGAGGTCCTTACTTCGATGGTACAAATTTTCCAAGTTGGAAGCATAAGATGAAAATGGATATTCTTGGACATAACCCCACCGTTTGGGCTATTGTGTGTATTGTCTTGCAAGGTGAATTCTTCGATGGGAGAGAACTAAATCATGAAGCTATCGCAGAATAATTGAAGATGCTGCAATACAATGCTCAAGCTTGCGATATCCTCTTCAACGGATTGTGCCCCGGAGAATTCAACAAAATCAACCGTCTTGAGAATGCAAAGGAAATTTGGGATATTTTGATTGATATGCACGATGGTACCGACTCCGTCAAGGAATACAAATTGGATGTGCTTCAAAGTCAACTTGACAAGTTCAAAATGAAGGATGGTGAAGGTGTCGCTGAAATGTACTCTAGGCTTGCTCTCATCACCAATGAGATTGCTGGCTTAGGAAGTAAAGAGATGACCGATAGATTCATCATCAAGAAGATCCTAAGAACCTTGGATGGAAAATATGATACCATGTGCACATTGATCCGAATGATGCCCAATTACAAAGATCTCAAGCCAACAGAAGTCATTGGTAGAATTGTTGCTCATGAGATGTCACTCAAGGATGAAGAAGAGCTTCACAACAAGTCTAGTGGTGCTTACAAAGCCTCATGTGATGCTCCTATATCATCAAGTGAGAAACAAGCCTTCAATGAAGAATTGAGCTTAATGGTGCAGAACTTCAACAAGTTCTACAAGAGTAGAAGCAAAGAAAGAAGTTCCAAGTCAAGGTCCTACAATGACAAAAGATCTTCTAGTCGTGAGCGTAATTGCTACAATTTTGGAAGACCCGGACACTACTCCAGTGAGTGTACGGCTCCCTACAAAAGAAGAGAAGACTCACCTAAATGGAGAAGCAAAAGAGAAGAATCACCTCCAAGGGAGAGAATGAGTAGAGATGATCGTTATGAACGAAGAACCTCTCGTAGAAGCAAGGATTTGCAAAGGAAGGACAAGTCATCAAGGATCTATACAAAACGAAGACATCAAGCTCGTGTTGATGAATGGGTGTCAGGCTCTGACTCCGACAATCACTCCGAGAGAAGTTATCACTCCGACTCCGAATATACTCAAGATGAAGGTGTTGTTGGTCTAGCACTTGTGTCAACCAACTCCTATGACATATTTGACTCACCAAATGAAGGAATTGGAAGATGCTTCATGGCTAAAGGCCCAAAGGTATCACACCCCGAGTATGTTGATTTCAATAGTGATGAAGATGATTTGCTAAGTGATGATGATTTACTTGTTGACAACTCTAGTGATGAAAACTATGATGAACTTGCTATTAATCATGCTAATCAAGATAAAATGAATGACGATGATAAGAAGGAGATCGAGCATCTAACTAAAGAACTAAAAACTCTTAAGTTAGTTCATGAAACTACCTTAGAAGATCATCGAGAGCTTTTAAAGACTCATGAGAAGCTACGCTTTGAAAAGCTCAACCTAGAGCAAGAGCATGGGTTCTTAAAAGCTATCAATGATGATCTTCGTAGGAAAAGTTCTTCTTACATTGCCAAGCGTTTAGTCTTGTGTACTTACATGCCACAAGTAAAATCTAGCAACAAGAGTAAGAAAGATTCTTCATCTAGTAGTAACAATAATCAAGCTAAATCCAATATTGTTGCTTCTAGTAGTTCTCTTGATTCCACTAATGATTCTCTTAGCCAAGTTACACTTGAGCAAGAAAATAGCTTATTGAAGGGAATTATAGAGAAAGGTGTTTACAAGAGCCTTGCCGGAAGTAAGCAATTTGAGGAAATTGTACGCAAGCAAGGAAGGCACCGGAAGAATCAAGGTGTTGGTTTTGAACGAAAGTTTAATGCCAATGGAGTTGAGTGGGAAGAAGATCAATACCCCAAGACGAAGTTTGTTCCTCAACAAGAGAAGTATGATCCTACTTCTTTCAAGGGGACACAAGCTCAAGATGATCTTCCACCACAAGACCACAAGCTTAAAGGCAAGGAGAAGCTTCAAGAGGAGATTGATGCATTTGAAGAAGCTCCGAAGGCCTTGGTCAAGTGGGCTCCCAAGACTACATCAAGTTCTACCTCATCAAGTATGACTACAACTCCAAGGATTCCCATCAAGTTGATGTGGATCCCGAAGAAGAAGAACTAGAGAGTTCTTGAGGGTGACTCCACCAACATATTTCACTCATATTCATTTTGGCAAGGACAAGTGAAAACAACTTCCACATCTTGCACTAGTTCAAGGAGTCACAAACCCTCTTACTGGTAAGACAAGGGACAAGGTAACCTAATGCTTTCCTGGACATCATCTTGTGTGTACTTCACTCTATGTCTATGGATATCTTTGTTTGTTCCTTGTGGGACTAACCCATGTAGGTATTAAAAGTGCAACTCACTCAAATGGATTTCTCCAAATGATCTACATCAACATTGAGCATCCACATCTTCAACATCTACATGAAGTCATCGTCGACAAAACCCAAGGTTAGTGCATCCCTCTTAATGGGGATACCACATCTAGGGGGAGCTTTACTCTAAGGATTGAGCTAAAGCAACTCTAATGGTGTGAACACAACAACGCTTTATGTAAAAGTGGTAACTGAGGGAGTCCTGGACTAAGGGGTCCTCGGGCGTCCGGCCTATTGGACATGGGCCAGACTGATGGGCTATGAAGATACAAGACCGAAGACTCTCACCCGTGCCGGATGGGACTCTCCTTAGCGTGGAAGGCAAGTTCGGCGTCAAGATATGAAGATTCCTTTCTCTGTAACCGGCTTTGTACAACCCTAGTCCCCTCCGGTGTCTATATAAACTGGAGGGTTTAGTCCATAGGGACAATCATAATCATACAGGCTAGACTACTAGGGTTTTAGCCATTACAATCTCATGGTAGATCAACTCTTGTAATACTCATATTCATCAAGATCAATCAAGCAGGAAGTAGGGTATTACCTCCATAGAGAGGGCCCGAACCTGGGTAAACATCGTGTCCCCTGTCCTGTTACCATCGACCTTAGACGCACAGTTCGGGACCCCCTACCCGAGATCCGCTGGTTTTGACACCGGCATTGGTGCTCTCATTGAGAGTTCCGCTGGGTCGTCTTCAAGAGGTTTGATGGCCCCGTCAATCATCTACAACAATACTGTCCAGGGGGAGGTTTTTCTCCCCAGACAGATCTTCATATTCAGTGGCTTCGCACTGCAGGCCAACTCGCTTGGCCATCTAGAGCAGATCGACAGCTACGCCCCTGGCCATCAAGTCAGGTTTGGAAGCTTGAACTACGTTGCTGATACCCGCGGAGACTTGATCTTCGACGGATTCGAGCCCACGGTGGCCGCTCCTTGCCACCGCGATGAGCATGACCTAAATCTATCATCGGGCCATACCCAGGAGATAGCACCTGTAAGTGCTCCAGCCCTAGATCCGGAGCAGATTGCGCCATTCGAGGACGGGAAGCTCAACCCCGCCACGGGAGCCGCAGACTCACCGGCGCTGGAGCCGCACACAGACCCAACCTCGAGCATGACCTATGTCACTGGAACCTCGGATTCGTCTCCGGCCACAGGTTCCGAACCACGCGCGTCCGCACCCGTCGAGTTCGATCAGGCCCCGGTCGTTGAATTCAGCGCCGCGGACATCTTCCAGCACTCACCTTTAGGCGATGTGTTGAACTCATTAAAAACCCTCTCCTTAGCAGGGGACTCACAGCCAAATTATATCCGGTTTGAACTGGGGGTTGATGACGGGGAATTTCGCTTCCCACCCCCACCTCCCACTTCATAGCCACTGTTGAGGACTTAACCGATATGCTCGATTACGGCACCGAAGACATCGACGGTATGGACGACGATGCAGGAGATGAGCGGGCCCAAAACATGTCGTTTACCGGATGCTGGTCGGCCACCTCTTCGTATGATGTGTATATGGTGGATACACCCAAAGAGAATAATGGCCAGGACAAAGATGACCCAGTCGAGGATAAACCTCCTGAGATACAGCCAAAGCACCGGCGTCAGCGGCACCGTTCTAAATCACGCCATAGAAAAAACAGCAATACTGGCACAGGAGAAAATAATACTCCAGACGATGCCGAAGACAATGAAGACCCCGTTGAGCCAACTTCCGAACAGGATGAACGGGAAGATGGGCGAGTCAGCCCTAATGAACAGGCCATAAAACGAAGACTCGGAGGATAGTAATTATCTTCCACTCTCCGAGGATGTGGTGAGCCTTGGCAACGAGGATTTCATCGTGCCTGAGGAACCTCTCGAGCAGGAGCACTTCAAGCGCCGACTAATAGCCACTGCAAGGAGCCTGAAAAAGAAGCAGCAGCAGCTTCAAGCTGATCAAGATCTGCTCAATGATAGATGGACTAATGTCCTGGCAGCAGAGGAATACAGCCTCAAGCGCCCAGCCAAAAGTTATCTGAAGCACAAATTGCTACCTCAGTTCGATGACGAGGCGTTGGAGCCTGTACCATCATCGCGCAATGCGGCTGACCGACCACCACGTGGCTGGCACAAAGCGGCAACTCAAGCCGAACACCAGCCCGTACCACCTCACCGTAAAGGCGGAGATAAAACATCTTGGGGACATACATATGACCTGCGGCAGGACTTGGACAACAGAGCAGGTCAGAACAGATCGATCTATGGATCGCGGGGGCGTGCCGCGACACGCGACAACGACTACCTAGCCGGACGCAACAATCCTAATCACGCCCGGGCCGAGAATCGCAGACGGACTTCAACCGAGCTACGTGGCGACATGGCCCGATATAGAGGCGCCGCACACCCCCTTTGCTTCACTGACGAGGTAATGGAGCACGAATTACCAGAAGGGTTTAAACCCGTAAACATCGAATCATATGATGGGACAACAGACCCCCGCGGTATGGATCGAGGATTTTCTTCTCCATATTCATATGGCCCGCGGTGATGATCTCCATGCCATCAAATACCTCCCACTAAAACTCAAAGGACCAGCTCGACACTGGTTGAACAGCCTGCCCGAAAACTCCATTGGTAGCTGGGAAGATCTGGAAGAAGCCTTCCTTGACAACTTCCAAGGTACATATGTTCGACCTCCAGATGCTGACGACTTAAGTCACATAATTCAACAACCCGGAGAGTCAGCCAGGAAATTCTGGACTAGGTTCTTAACCAAAAAGAACCAGATCATCGACTGTCCGGACGCCGAAGCCCTAGCAGCCTTTAAACATAGCATCCGAGACGAATGGCTCGCCCGACACCTCGGACAAGAAAAGCCGAAGTCCATGGCAGCCCTCACGGCGCTTATGGGACGCTTTTGCATGGGCGAAGATAGCTGGCTAGCCCGTAGCAGTAACAATTCAAGCGAACCTGGCAATTCGGAAGCCAGAAATAGCAACGGCAAGCCCCGATGCAACAGACACAAGCGTCGAAGCAATGGTGATAATACCGATGACACGGCGGTCAACGCCGGAATCAGTGGCTCCAAGTCCGGCCAGCGGAAGAAGCCGTTCAAAAGGAACAATTCAGGCTCATCCAGCTTGGACCGCATACTCGATCACCCATGCCAGATACACGGCACCCCTGATAAACCAGCCAATCACACCAACAGAAGTTGCTGGGTTTTTAGACAGGCCGGCAAGATAAATGCCGAGAACAAGGAGAAGGGGTCACAAAGCGACGACGATGACGAGGAGCCCCATCCACCGAACACAGGGGGACAGAAGAAGTTTCCCCCTCAGGTCAAAACGGTGAACATGATATACGCTACCCACATCCCCAAGAGGGAACGCAAGCGCGTGCTCAGGGACGTCTATGCGATAGAGCCAGTCGCCCCAAAATTTAATCCATGGTCGTCATGCCCGATCACCTTTGATCGCAGGCATCATCCGACCAGTATCCGTCATGGCGGTTCAGCCGCACTGGTCCTCGACCCAATAATTGATGGATTCCACCTGACGCAAGTCCTCATGGACGGTGGCAGCAGCCTCAACCTGCTCTATCAGGATACAGTGCGCAAAATGGGCATCAATCCATCAAGGATCAAGCCCACCAAAACTACCTTTAAAGGAGTTATACCAGGTGTAGAGGCTCGTTGTACAGGCTCAATCACACTGGAATTGTCTTCGGGTCCCCGGATAACTTCAGAAGCGGAGAGTTGATCTTCGATATCGTCCCCTTCCGCAGTGGCTATCATGCACTACTCGGACGAATAGCATTCGCTTGATTTAATGCGGTGCCACACTACGCTTATCTCAAGCTCAAGATGCCCGGACCACGTGGGGTCATAACAGTCAATGGAAACACGGAGCGTTCCCTCCGTACTGAAGAACACACCGCGGCCTTGGCAGCGGAAGTACAGAGCGGCCTTTTAAGGCAGAATTTTAATTCAGCGGCCAAGCTCCCAGACACTATCAAACGAGTCCGGACTACTCGGCAGCTTGACAGTCCGGCTCGTCAGGAGTCAGACTAGCAATTCGGCCTCCATCTCAGTCCTGGCCAAATGGCAGCATACGTACCGCGCGCACATAACTACGCACTCAAAATACCATGGGCAGAGACGGAGGCATAACCAGACTGTGGTCCACAATACGGCTTCGACCTTCCCCGGACACACATACTTTCACTTTTCCTTTTATATCTTTTCAGGTTTCTTTTCCGCAAACTCCTAGCGGTGGCCTGATTGTCGGACCTTTCGAGGGATGGATACACCAAGGCGGCAGGCGGCACAGATGTGTGGGGGAATCTCTAGACGTTCTCTTCGATGATCGTCCTACCTGCTTTCAGGACCTGCACGCAGCTCCCCCTTGGTCTTGGCATGTTAAATATCCAGGTTGCTTATCGCACTACTTGTACACATAAGTTTTAACATATTAATCAAATTACAACGAGAACTATTTGCGGCCCAACTTACGTGGCACTAGCTTACAATCTCATTTTATTTCGTTATTCTTATCGATTGCACAAGTACACTTTGGTACGCTTTAATTGGCCAGGGGTTTCACTACGCTCCATACTATGGCAACAAAGTCTGAACACTTTTACAGTACAGTTCGGCGCCCTGAATTTTAGCATTATATGCATTGGCTCTGAATCATGTGTTTGGTCAATAGTTGGGTTGCCCGGCTCCTGTGCTTACTACCTTACGTTCCGCTCTATCGGCTAGGGTAGTAAAGGGAGAACTACTGCGATTGTGTCCTAGTTTATCCAGACGAGCACCTTAGTAGAGAAAGCCGAAAACTGACTGTCATGATGCGGCGTGAGCCGGTTAGCTATTCGGAGGTTACAAATCTTTTGTGATTTTTTCTGCATTACGCAACGGATCGGCCTCAGTCCGATCAGGTGTTTACAGCACCCTAGTCCGGATTAAATGCTAACTAGGGGATGCGCCTACATTTTTATTGTCAAACTCCTATGGCTAAGTGAGGGTGATAAAGCCACATAGTCCGATTGCCTGGTTCGTTGCGCTAAACACCTCCTTCAAGGACCAAGTTTTTGGATCAAGAGTGTTTAGATTCCATCCCGAACACCCCCGTACTACCTACGTGGGAGCTGAAGCCGACGACTGGCCAACCCTCAGATTTCATAAAACGGCCGCACATGAGGTAAAATTTTAAAATAAACAACAAGCATTATATTACATAATCGACTTTGTTTTATAATAAAGGGCAAGATAATATGAATGTATTCATTCAAAGATCACATCTTCCGCACACTGCTCCACTACAATGCCGGATCCCTCCAGGACATTGTCAAAATATAGCTCGGGCGTGCGGTGCTCCTTGCCCTCGGGCGGTCGCTCGGTCGCGAGCTTGATGGCATTCATCTTCGCCCACTGCACCTTGACATGGGCGAAGGCCATCCGCGCACCTTCGATACAGACCGACCATTTGACGGTGTCAAGCCGGGGGCAAGCATTGACCAGTCGCTTCACAAGCCCGAAGTAGCTGCTGGGTATGGCTTCGGCAGGCCACAGCCGGATTATCAAGTCCTTCATGGCCAGTTCGGCCACCCTATGCAGTTCGACCAGCTGTTTTAGCTGATCGCTAAAGGGCACCAAATGTTCTGGCGCAAGGTATTGCGACCATAGCAGCTTCTCCATTGAGCTCCCCTCTTCGGCTCGGAAGAATTCCGCAGCGCCAGAAACACTGCATAGCAGATCCGCAAACGCCCATAGAGAACTCCAAATCTGGGTTAGTAAGAGATACCTCTTCTTCACATACTTGCTTTGCATAATAAAAGCCTTACCCGCCGCGATTTTCTTGGCCTCCTGGATTTCCTATGGGGTGCCCTGGGCTTCAACTCGGGCCTCTTGTGTGCTCTAGCGAGCCTTGGCGAGTTCGATCTCTTGATCCGCAATGTTGCGCTCCAAGGACTCGCATTTCTTAACAGCGTCCTGGAGCTCCTGCTGGACCTCACCAACCCTGGCCTCGTGTTTTTCATGGGCGGCTTGCTCCTTTGCCACTTTCTTTTTGGCCTCAGCCAGTGCCTTTTTAAGGGCCTCCACCTCGGTCGCCGCTACTACAAATATCATGGCACTACGGTCAATACAAATCATCTATCCTTTCTGATATACAGAAGGTCATGGCATACCTTGCTTGTCCTCCACCTGCTTTTTTACATGGCCGAGCTCTTCCTCAGCCCGCTCCAGACTTTTCTTCAGTCCTGAGACTTCGGCAGCGTGGGAGGTCGCAGTCCGCAACAACGCCTGTTTATTCACATAGACATGTATGGTTAGTCCCTTGTGAAACTCATTTGATCCTTTGTCCGGATTTTCTTTCCTAACACCGGACAGAGTCTCAGGGGCTGCTGTCTATACTGTGACATTCTTCTTACATAATTGCGCTGCTTACCTCAAAGCCTGTTAGAAGGCTTGTGCATGCCTCGTTAAGTCCGCTCTTCGCGGACTGAACCTTCTCAATCACCATACCCATGAGGGTACGGTGTTCCTCAAAAATGGAAGCACTTTGCAGCGCTTCCAGTAGAGTGTCCGGTGCCTCTGGTTGGACAGAGGTCACCGACGGAATGGCCACACCTCCTTCTTTCGGAGGAGGCTGCTTGGTGGATTCTACAGCCGTATAGGTCTCCGGGTCCGTATTCGGCTGGGGGCGAATTCGATATGGCCCCCATCGCCAGTCTCCATGGGGATTCGCTCCCCCATGTGTCCGGCAGCCGAGGTTTCACTCTCTAGCGCCGCCCCGACGGACTCCTGCGTCTCTCCCTGGCCTGGGATCCTTCAGGACACTACCTCGATGTCATCCATGACCCTGGGAGAGGAGGCCGCCGGAAGGGACACGCTGTCCATCACCTTCGGGTCCAGTGAATTCCCCGTAGATGAGGATCGCTCGAGGTCGGAACGAGCCGGACTGCAAGTGCGTGGTTCAACGTGTTAAAACTACAAAGTAAAAGAGGCTGGTATATAAATCCGTCAGGGTCTTTGAGTACTCACGATCCGGCCAGGGGCTTAACTCGGGGGCGCCGCCCTGGGCTGCTGTCCATGTCCCACGCGGAGTTATCCGCGAGGGAGACCATCCCCTTCTTTGACGTTTCTGCCTCCAGATTTGTGGAGGTTGCCCTCTTCTTCCTCCCCTCTCAGGGGGAGAGTTGCTCTCCTCCTCCTCCTCGTCGTCCTTGGCAGCGAAGGAGTGAGTCTCGGTGTCTTCGAACGCCACGTTTGAAGCGCCCTTGCGGCGGAGACCGCTTCTGGTCTCCTTGGCCTTCTTCTCCGGTGCCTGGTAGGGCGCCGGAACCAGCATCTTCGTTAGACGCGGGATGGATGGGTCTTCGGGCAGCGGAGCCGGACACCGGATCCCCTCCGCCTTCTTTGTCCAGCCCTGAAAACTTAAATGGGAAGGCTCAGACATCTTCTCAGATATACAGGCGGAGGATATATCGCGTAATATTGAGAACTCACCAGACTGGCTGGATGAGTCAGGTCATGACCGCGGTCCTCGGTCGTTTCTGGCCACGTCTGGTTTCCCTTGAATAGCACCTTCCAGATATCTTCGTGCGTGGTGCCAAAGAATTGTTGCAAGGTCTGGTGCTTGGCCAGATCAAACTCCCACAAATGGCAAGTTCGGCGTTGGCAGGGAAGGATCCGGCGAACAAGCATCACCTGGATCACGTTGACAAGCTTAATGTTCTTGTCCACCATGCTCCTGATACGTGTCTGCAGTGGCGTCAGCTCATCTGACGAAGCCCAGTTAAGACCCTTCTCTAGCCAGGAGGTGAGCCGCATTGGGGCCCCGGACTTAAATTCGGGGGCCGCGGCCCAGGTGGTGTCGCGAGGCTCTGTGACATAGAATCACAGCTGTTGCCACCCTTTTACGGTTTCTACCAAGGTACCTTTGGGCCATGTAACGTTGGGCATTTTGCTCACCATGGCGCCTCCGCACTCTGCATGTTGACCATCCACCACTTTCGGCTTCATGTTGAAAATCTTGAGCCACAGTATGAAGTGGGGTGGGATGCGCAGGAAGGCCTCGCACACGACAATAAATGCCGAGATGTTGAGGAAGGAGTTGGGGGCCAGATCATGGAAATCCACCCCATAATAGAATATAAGTCCCCGGACGAATGGGTGGAGTGGAAATCCCAGCCCGCGGACGAAGTGGGGAATGAACACTACCCTCTCGTGGGGTTCTGGGGTAGGGACGATCTGTCCCTCGGTCGGAAGCCGGTGGGAGACCTCCTTGGCCAAGTACTCGGCCTCCCGGAGCTTCGTAATGTCCTCCTCCTTGACGGAGGAGACCATCCACTTTGCCAAATGGGTGGGCAGAGAGAGAAGGCGTGGGTGAAAGGGGGTGAATCCTTATCCCTTTATAAAGGCAGCGAATATCAAGCGCCTCCCCACTCGCCTTAAAACTCGCCTGTTTCCAAAGGGCCGCGCAAACGGCACGGTTGGATTACCCACACCCGTATTCATGAGGATCCCGCAATAAGGGGACATGATCTATGCTTTGACAAGACGTGCCAATGGAACCGCATCTCAAAACATGGAGCGGCAGGCCGAAAAACGGTTCGAAATAATGACCAGGTGGTGACGTGGCATCATGCTACAAAAAGTTGTCAGTAGATTGGACTCATGAAATATTATACTCTGCGGTTGTGTGTGGTACTTGTTTTGCAGAGCCGGACATGTTTCCTGTGTTCGAAGACTATGTTGGAGTATTCGGGGGAGGAACCCGCCTTGCAATGTCGAAGACAATTTGCGCGCCGGACACAATGTCATTGAAGCCTGATTCAGGGGCTACTGAGGGAGTCCTGGACAAAGGGGTCCTCGGGCATCCGGCCTATTGGACATGGGCCGGACTGATGGGCTATGAAGATACAAGACCGAAGACTCTCACCCGTGTCCGGATGGGACTCTCCTTGGCGTGGAAGGCAAGCTCGGCATCCAAGATATGAAGATTCCTTTCTCTGTAACCGACTTTGTACAACCTAGTCCCCTCTGGTGTCTATATAAACTAGAGGGTTTAGTCCATAGGGACAATCATAATCATACAGGCTAGACTTCTAGGGTTTTAGCCATTACGATCTCGTGGTAGATCAACTCTTGTAATACTCATATTCATCAAGATCAATCAAGCAGGAAGTAGGGTATTACCTCCATAGAGAGGGCCCGAACCTGGGTAAACATCGTGTCCCCTGTATCCTGTTAGCATTGACCTTAGACGCACAGTTCGGGACCCCCTACCCGAGATCCGCCGGTTTTGACACCGACAGTAACCCCACTTGTGCTTAAACGATGAGTATGACCTACGATCAAATGTTCTCATTTGACTCCTCAGTCAATGTACTCATATATAGATGATCTAGTCATCGCCAATTGCTTGATAGATGCTAGAGTGTTTGCGCATGCTTTGCCACATATTTCATTTGCAATCTTATTGTGTGAGCATGTTGAGTGCATATTTTTCTCATTCGAGGACATCCATTTGTTTCTTTGATTGTTTGGTTTCCCCTTTTGCCAAATGGATGGACAAGAATGCCTAAGAACTTCATCTAGCTATCTATGCTTTTCTCGTCTCAAACTCTAATCAAGTCAGATTCGAACCCTCTGGGTGAGGAGCACTCGGAGCCACCGATTTGTCATAGACTTAAACTTCCAAAACCTCTCTGTGTATTTCGGTCTGACTAATTCATTCCTTTTGGTCATACCGAGTTCATAGAGTTGATCTCGGTTTTGAATCTCGGTGCAACCGATTTGAATAGTTCAGTCACACCGAGTTGCAGTAACCGCTTGCGATTCGGCATCTCGGTGCCACCGAGTCGTTCCACTCGGTCACACCGACAGGGTCAGGATATATATACCCACGGGTCAAATTTTGGAGATTCCTTCGAAACCCTTCGCCCGCGTGTATCCTGCTCTGGCGACTCAGGTCTCTGGATCGTCTCCTCATCATGAGCGACCTCCTGCCGCTGGTCTCCGCCGCCGTCAATGGGAATCTTCACCGCTGTTGCCGCCATAGTGAGTTCACCGCCGAGTTAGGGTATGAACTCGACCCCTATGTGCAATCTTAACCTCTGATTCCTGCACTTAGGTCAATGCCATGATTCTTACCACGTATGAGATTACTCTATCCAGCAAAAACCTTCTTTAGATTAGTTTTGATTCAAAAATTTAGGGTTAGGTTTCCGCCGAACTCATCTCGGACCGACCGAGTTGTATAAATCGGTCTCATCGATTTGGCCTAGGCCATTGCACTTGTAATTTTCGGTCTGACCGAAACTTACGAATCAGTGTGACCGAGTTCGACTCTCAGTGAAACCCTAGCAATCTCAGAGCCACCAAATTGTGTCTCAGTCTGACCGATTTCACTAGTTTAGACTCCAATATTGCTTCGGTGTCACCGAGTTTAACAAATCGGTAGCTCCGAAATGCTTTTTGTAGAAAACTAAAACTAAGTTTTTGACTCAACTGTTTTGCAAAATCTCTGCACTTTGTGATGCTCATCCACTGTATCTCAACTACATCTATTCACAGGGTCAGCTTTCAGTTTGCAGTGTCAGCTATGTCACATCAGAGTGACAGCCAGAACAAGTCTGAGGAGCAAGTTAACTTGAGTGAGGGCGCTAGTCCCTCTGGCAGCTATGATGAGGGTAGTAGAAGCACCCCAAGCAACTTGCCCAAAGCAGCAACCAGGACAAGGAGAAAGAGAAACTCAGATTCTTAGGATGAAGATTATGTTGCTGTTGAGGAGGAGGTCAACTCCAAGAAGAAAGTTGTCAAGAAAGAATTTGGCACTGCAGCTTCAACCAAGCCTGGTTTGCACAAGAAAGCTCCTGCCAAGAGAGTGCCCATGTCAAAGGCCAGATCCTCAACTCTTGAAGCCTCCAAATCAACCGAAGAAGAGACTACTGGTGAGGGAAAGAAAAGGAAAGAAAGGGTCAAAAAATACTATGGCTAGAGTTATTGGGAAGCCATCAATGATGATCCAATCAGATGAAGAAGATGAAGAAGAGGATGTTGCACTAGCACCCAAAGCACAGAAGCTGATGGGGGATGCCATCAAATCTGGGCTGCTCCATCAAAGCTAAGACTGCCCCAAAGCTACAACTCAAGCTTCCAAGTCTGCACCAAAGAGAAGCACTAGAAATATTCCCGCTGCTGAGAAAAACAAGGCCCCAATGCCTGAAGTGGGAGAAGAAGAAGAAGAGGAAGCCCAAGTGCTCAAAAATTTGAAGCCAAAGATCCCTGATCATGATGATAATCATCGAGTGGCTGAAAACATGAAGGAGAGAAAGGATGCAGGTCTCAGATTTTGGAGACAATCAAACACCTATGCTGCAAGGAGAATAACTGCTGTGGACTACAGATTTCACACCAAGGAACAGCAAGACTTCTATGAGACTATGCTTTTGGATAAGAAGCCCATTGTGTGTGACATGAAATGGGTAGATTGGAAGTACATTGATAGCAATGAAGATCATTTCCCTGGAGTGCATGAAAGTTTCAGACTCGATGGAGTTGACACCTTTGTAGGTCAGAAATTGACCCAATGGAATGATGAGCTTACATGCAGTTCTATTCAATAGCCCACTTCTACCCAGATGGGAAAATAGTTTGGATGTCTGAAGGTACAAGGTATCAGTCTACAGTTGCTGAGTGGGCCAAGCTTATCAATGCCCCTGAAGATCATGAGGATGACATTGATGTCTATGCCAAGCGCAAGAAAGATCACAACTCCATGGCCAACATGTACAAGGAGATACCTGACAAGGCCTTGGAAACACACAAGCTAGGCTCAGTGTAATATCTGTTGTCTAGACTGGCCACCATAAATACCATATTGGGGCACACCTTGTTGCTCAAATCAGGAGATCACATGATGATCAGAGGCCACTCCATCAACTTGCTTCAACTGTTTGATGTGCCACAGAAATTCAAGGTGATGAGCTTGATAGTTGAAACCATCAAGAGAACTGCAGCAGACCAAAAGAGATCATGTGGGTATGCTCCACACATTCAGATGCTCATCAACTCCAAGATGGGCAAAGGCATGTATCTGTTGGATAAAGAGAACCTTCCCTTGAGGCCTTATTTTGAGGACAACACAGTTGTCATGGATGCTTTATATCCTACATCAGTAGAGGCTCAAGAGAAGAGAGAAAAATCAAAAGCAGAGAAGGCAGCCAAGATGCCAAGTGTTGAAGAGGCATCCCAAGTTTTTCTCAAGTCTAAATAAGATCAACTTAGCTATCTCATTCAGGCCACTTTGAGGATTGAGAAAGGATTGGCCACCCTGACTCAGAATCGAGAGAGTCTTGAGAGAATTTTTTAGACAAAACTTCATGACTTGGATGTCAAGGTGACAGAGATTCAGACTTCTTTGGAGAAGATCTAAGAAGAGCATGAGGATAGGAGTGACAAGACCACCATTGATGCTTATCAAAGGGTGCCTAGAAGACAGAGGTCTGCAGCAGTGCCAGTGACAGACACTAGAGCTATAGCTTCAGTTGCCCCTCCAGTTGCAACTCCACCAGCGCCTACAACCTCTTCAGATGCATTTGTTGCAGGACTCCTCTCCATGCCACCTTCGCACTCCAGAGCTCCTGAAGATCAAGCTTAGAGAGCCGCATAGCACTATGCATTTTCTGGCTTTTTGGTAACTTTTTGCCAAAGGGGGAGAAAATGTATAGATCATAGGCTTCGAGAGAAAGAGAGAGAGAGAGCTTTGCTTCTTTTTCCTATCTCTTGCTACTTATTTGCTTGCTTGTTTGGTTGATACTATATTTATGTGTGTGTAAGATACTTGTATGGTCATGTGTTTGATCATATCATGCTTTAATGTTTGTGCTTGAATGATGATATTCTCTATCTCTCATGTATGATCATTCACTCTTTGTCTTGGTGATGAGTGCATGTTTCATATTCTATCATTTTGGGCGCTCCACCAAGATGTATGTGACATGGAAGAGTAACCCATGATCCTAATCGATTGTGCATTTGCATTCAAAAGCAAATTTTAAATAATGCACAAATTTAGGGGGAGCTCTTGCTTATCACATACTTCTCAAAGCGACGATGTATTTCATTCTTATTATCATTTGTCGAAGGTTTGATCTATATGTTGTCATCAATTACCAAAAAGGGGGAGATTGAAAGTGCAACTAATCCCTGGGTGGTTTTGGTAATTCTTAACAACATATAGCTCATTGAACTAATACTCTTTCAAGATAATCATTTTAGAAAGTTCAATGATTGGCATGGCATGGACTAGAGATGTGGACCCCTCAAAATGCTAAGGACACATATTGGCAAAAGCTCAAGACTCTACATTTTCATTTTAGTTATCCAAGATCACATTGAGTCCATAGGAAAAGCCAATACTATTAAAAGGGGATGAGGTGTTGCTTAATGGCTTGCTTGCACAAAATGCTTAGTGATATGCTCCAGAAGCCCTCAACCACTTTCTCATTTCTACATATGTCCTAAAACTAAGTCAAACTCGGCCCCACCGATTTGATCTATCCGGCGCCACCGAGTTCATTTGACATAGCCATAGCCAGAAACCCTAATCAGTTCGGTCTCACCGATAGGGATCTCGGTCTCACCAAGATGGGATTGCAAACTCTCTATTTCCCTTCATAACATTTTGGTGTAACCAAGATGAGCGATCGTTCCCACTGAGTTCGCAATGCAAACTCTCTGTTTCCTTTTCGTAACGTTTCGGTCTCACCGAAATGAGTGATCGGTCCCACCGAGTTTGCCTGACCAACTCTCCGTTTGCTTATTACTGAAATCGGTCTCACGGAGTTCATGTGATCGGTCACACCGAGATCAAGTTATGCCCTAACCCTAACATATCAGTCCCACCGAGTTGATCATGTAGGTCCCACCGAAAAGTCTAATGTTCACATTTTGAACTGAATCGGTCCGACTGAGTTTCACAATTCGGTCCCACCGAGTTTGGTAAATTGTGTGTAATGGTTAGATTTTGTGTGGAGGCTATATATACCCCTCCACCCATTCTCCATTTGTGGAGAAAGCCATCAGAACGTGCCTACACTTCTAGGATTCATTTTCTGAGAGAGAACCACCAACTCATGTGTTGAGACCAAGACATTCCAATCCAACCACAAGAATCTTGATCTCTAGCCTTCCCCAAGTTGCTTTCCACTCAAATCATCTTTCCACCATATCCAAATCTGTGTGAGAGAGTTGAGTGTTGGGGAGACTATCATTTGAAGCACAAGAGCAAGGAGTTCATCATCAACACACCATCGATTACCTTTTGGAGAGTGGTGTCTCCTAGTTGGTTAGGTGTCACTTGGGACCCTCCGTCAAGATTGTGGAGTTGTACTAAGGAGTTTGTAAGGGCAAGGAGATTGCCTACTTCGTGAAGATCTACCCAAGTGAGGCAAGTCCTTCGTGGGCGATGGCCATGGTGGGATAGACAAGGTTGCTTCTTCGTGGACCCTTCGTGGGTGGAGCCCTCCATGGACTCGCGCAGCCATTACCCGTCGTGGGTTGAAGTCTGCATCAACGTGGATGTACGATAGCAACACCTATCGGAACCACGCCAAAAATCTCTGTGTCCACATTGTGTTTGCTCCCTCCAAACTCCTCCCCTTTACCTTCATATGCAATGATTTACATTCCGCTTCTATACTCTTAGAATTTCATGTGTAGGTTGATTGCTTGACTAGTGCTAAGTTGCTAAAATCTGCAAAGACTTAAAATTGGGAAAAGGCTAGATTTTTATTTGGTCAAGTAGTCTAATCCCCCCCTCTAGACATACTTTCGATCCTACAAATCTTCATCAACATCTTCACCAGTACCATATCCTCTCAAACCCTAGTTCATCTCTTGTACTCAATATTTGTCCCAAAACCTCCGATTGGTACCTGTGGGTTGCTAGTAGTGTTGATTACTCTTTGTAGTTGATGCTAGTTGGTTTATTTGGTGGAAGATCATATGTTCAGATCCTTAATGATATTCCATACCCCTCTGATATTGAACATGAACATGCTTTGTGAGTAGTTACATTTGTTCCTGAGGACATGGGAGAATTCTTGTTATAAGTAATCATGTGAATTTGGTATTCGTTCGATATTTTGATGAGATGTATGTTGTCTTTCCTCTAGTGGAGTTATGTGAACATCGACTACATGACACTTCACCGTGATTTGGGCCTAGGAGAAGGCATTGGGAAGTAATAAGTAGATGATGGGTTGCTAGAGTGATAGAAGCTTAAACTCTAGTTTATGCGTTGCTTCATAAGGGGCTGATTTGGATCCACATGTTTAATGCTATGGTTGGATTTATCTTAATTTTTCTTTCGTAGTTGCGGATGCTTGCGAGAGGGTTAATCATAAGTGGGAGGATTGTCCAAGTAAGGACAGTACCCAAGCACCGGTCCACCCACATATCAAATTATGAAAGTAACGAACGTGAATCATACGAGCATGATGAAAACTAACTTGACAGTAACTCCCATGTGTCCTCGGGAGCGCTTTGCTTTATATAAGAGTTCATCCAGGCTTATCCTTTGCTACAAAAAGGATTGGGCCACCTTGCGCACCTTTTCTATATTTTTTGCTTGTTACCCGTTATGAATTGTCTTATCACAAAACTATCTGTTACCGATAATTTCAGTGCCTGCAGAAAATACCTTGCTGAAAACCGTTTGTCATTTCCTTCTGCTCCTTGTTGGGTTCGACACTCTTACTTGTCGAAAGGACTACAATTTATCCCCTATACTTGTGGGTCATCAATTACCCCAACGTCACCTCGGGAATCCGCGAGTTGAGTCCCAAAACATACATCAAGTCAATCAATATAACACCCCATTGTCACCATGGGTATCCATGTGCAAGACATAAATCAAGTGTTCTCAAATCCAATATCCAATCCAACATAACGAAATCTCAAATAGCAAGACTCAATTCATCACAAGAAGGTAGAGAGGGAAGAACACCATAAGATCCAAATATATTGACAAAGCTCATGGTACATCAAGATCGCGCCAAATCAAGAACATGAGAGAGAGAGAGATCAAACACATAGCTACTGGTACATACCCTCAGCCCCGAGGGTGAACTACTACCTCCTCATCATGGTGGCCTCAGGATGATGAAGATGGGCTCCGGTGATGATTTCCCCCTCCGGTAGGGTGCCAGAACAGGGTCTCGATTGGTTTTCGTGGCTACAGAGGCTTGCGGCGGCGGAACTTCTCATCTAGGGTTCTTTTCGGGGGTGTTGGTATTTATAGGAATTTTTTGCGTCGGTCTCACGTCAAGGGGGTGCCCGAGGGGCCCACAAGCTCGGAGGGCACGCCCCTAGGCTTGTGGCTCCCTCGTCCACTTCCTGGCCCGGCTCTAGTGGTTCGGGGGTCTCTTTTGGTCCATAAAAAATCACTGTAAATTTTCAGCCCATTCCAAGAACTTTTATTTCTGCACAAAAAACGACACCACAGTAGTTCTGATGAAAACAACGTTAGTTCGGGTTAGTTCTAATCAAATCATACCAAAACCATATAAAATTATTGTAAACATGGCATGAATACTTCATAAATTATAGATACGTTGGAGACGTATCAGCATCCCCAAGCTTAATTCCCGCTCGTCCTCGAGTAGGTAAATGATAAAAGAAATAATTTATGAAGTGTGAATGCTAGCATAGTGCATAAATTTGATCAATGATAGTTCCAAACACTTTTTCTAGCATCATTATATATCATAAACAGTAGCTCATCTCATAAAACTTCTCATGATCAAGTAACAAGCTATTCACATGTTAAAGCATAGACCATAAACTTTCTTGAATACTGACAAACTATGTTCTCAGTCATCAAACAATTGCAATTCATCTTATTTCCGGGAAGGGTCTATGTAAGAGCTTTGATTTAACAAATTCCACATACTCAACTATCATATAGTCTTCCATGATTGATGACACTCAAAGCATAATTTTAGAACAAATAGCATCTGTCGAACACAGAGAAAGATATGGGCTTAATGTTTCACCTCCCAACTTATTTATCATATAGATAATTGTCAACAATAATAATTCATGATCAAATATATTTGAATGCCATATATGCTTGGATCTTTCCCCACCACATGATACTTGCCAACTAGAGAATAATTGAGGTTGAAATGAGAAGGAATACTACTGAATCTTGCATAAAAGTGAAAGACAGGCCCTTAGGAGAGGGAAGCAGGGATTTGCAGAGGTGCCGGAGCTCAAAGCTTTTAAAACAGAGATTGATATGATTTTGAGAGGTATGCTTTCATTGTCAACATAGCGACCGAGAGTTCCCCATATCTTCCGTGCTAGACACATTATAGGCGGTTCCCAAATAGAAAGGTAAAGTTATTACTCCCCCTCCAACAAACACAAGCCATGGCGAGCCGAATCCTCGGGTGCCCTCCATACCAAGAACGATCCGGGGGAGTTTTGTTTCATTATTATATTTTGATTTTGATTTTGATCATAGGACTAGGCATCCCAATTACCAGCCACTTTCTCATGAATGACAAGCTAATAAACACTCATCGTGAGAATAACCCACCAAGCATGGAAGATACTAACCGCCCCTTGTCGCTTCATGAGCGATTTGGGCATACAGATTATTATTTGAAGGTTTAGAGTTTGGCAGATGCAAATTTACTAGGAACGGCAGGTAAATACCGCATATAGGTAGGTATGGTGGACTCATATGGAATAACTTTGGGTTTAAGGAAGTGGATGCACAAGAAGTATTCCTGCTTAGTACATGTGAAGGCTAGCAAAAGATCCTAAGCAAGCACCACATGTTGGAGGATCCATAGCAATATAACTTCTATACAAATATATGTTGGGAAACGTTGCTTGCAAAACAAAAAACATTCTATGCACACGCGAGATCTATCCATGGAGATGCATAGCAACAAGAGGGGAGAGTGTGTCTACATACCCTCATAGGCAGTAAGCGGAAGCGTTTAGTAATGCAGTTGATGTAGTCGAACTTCTTCGTGATCCAATCGATCGAGTACCGAACGTATGACACCTCCACGTTCAGCACACGTTAAGCTCGGTGACGTCCTCCGCCTTCTTGATCCAGCAATATGGCGAGGTAGTGGATGAGTTCCGGCAGCATGACAGCGTGGTGACGGTGACAGTGAAGCTATCTCCGCATGGCTTCGCCTAAGCACTACGAAAATATGACCAGGGGTGTAAATGGTGGAGGGGGCGCCGCACACGGCTAAGACAATGTTCTGTTGTGCTAGGCGCTGCCCCTCCCACATATATATAGGTGGGGGAGGAGGGAGTAGCCAGGAGGGCACCCCAAGTAGGCCGAATCCTACTTGGGGTCTCCTCCCAAGTGGCGCCGCCTGCCATGTATAGGTGCGAGGGAAAGGCAGGGGAGGGAGGCCCCCCTTTTCCTTTATCCCATGAGAGGGGGAAGGCAGGAGGGGCTAGCCCTCCCCCTTTCCTTCCCTAGGGCTGGCCGGCTAGGGAGAGAGGCGCACTAGCCCCCTGTGGGCTGGTCTGTCCCCTCCTTTGCCCATTAATCCCATACACCTACCGGGGGGTGTTCGGAACCCCTTTCGGTGACCCGATGACTGCCCGGTGCATCCCGAAACTCTTCCAGTGTCCAAATACCATTGTCCTATATATCAATAGTTAACTCTCGAACATTTCAAGACTCCTCGTCATGTCCGTGGTCTCATCCGGGACTCCGAACAACATTCGGTCACCAAATCATATAACTCATATAACACTATATCGTCAACGAACGTTAAGCGTGCGGACCCTATGGGTTCTAGAACTATGTAGACATGACCGAGACACCTCTCCGGTCAATAACCAATAGCAGAACTTGGATGCCCATATTGGCTCCTACATATTCTACGAAGATCTTTATCGGTCGAACCGTTATGACAACATACATAATTCCCTTTGTCCATCGGTATGTTACTTGCCCGAGATTCGATCGTAGGTATCTTCATAGCTAGTTCAATCTCGTTACTGACAAGTCTCTTTACTCGTTCCGTAATACATCATCTCGTAACTAACTCCTTAGTCATTTGCTTGCAAGCTTATGATGTGTATTACCTAGAGGGCCCAGAGATACCTCTCCGATACTCGGTGTGACAAATCCTACTCGATCTATGCCAACTCAACAAACACCTTTGGAGATACATGTAGAGCATATTTATGATCACCCAATTACGTTGTGACGTTTAATAGCACACAAGGTATTCCTCCGGTATCCGGGAGTTGCATAATCTCATAGTCGGAGGAATACGTATTTGACATGAAGAAAGCAATAGGAATAAACTGAACGGTCAATATGCTAAGCTAATGGATGGGTCCTGTCCATCACATCATTCTCCTAATGATGTGATCCCATTATCAAATGACAACACATGTCCATGGTTAGGAAACCTTAACCATCTTTGATCAATTAGCTAGTCTAGTAGAGGCTTACTATGGACACGGTAATTGTTTATGTATTCACACATGTATTTAAGTTTCCGATCAATACAATTCTAGCATGAATAATAAACCTTATCATGAATAAGGAAATATAAAATAACAACTTTATTATTGCCTCTAGGGCATATTTCCTTTAGTCCCCCAATTGCACTAGAGTCAATAATCTAGATTACATTGCAATGAATCTAACACCCATGGAGTCTTGGTGTTGATCATGTTTTGCTCGTGGAAGAGGCTTAGTCAACGGGTCTGCTACATTCAGACCCATGTGTATTTTGCAAACTTCTATGTCTCCATCCTTGACCTTTGCACGAATGGAGTTGAAGCATCTCTTGATGTGTTTGGTCCTCTTGTGAAACCTGGATTCCTTCGCCAAGGCAATTGCTCCAGTGTTGTCACAAAAGATTTTCATTCGACCCGATGCACTGGGTATTACACCCAGATCGGATATGAACTCCTTCATCCAGACTCCTTCATGAGCTGCTTCCGAAGCAGCTATGTACTCCGCTTCACACGTAGATCGTGCCACGATGCTCTACTTGGAACTGCACCAACTGACAGCTCCACCATTCAATATAAACACGTATCCGATTTGTGACTTAGAGTCATCCGGATCAGTGTCGAAGCTAGCATCGATGTAACCATTTACGACGAGCTCTTTGTCACCTCCGTAAACGAGAAACATATCCTTGGTCCATTTTAGTTACTTCGGGATGTTGTTGACCGCTGTCCAGTGATCCACTCCTGGATTACTTTGGTACCTCCCTGCCAAAGTTATGGCAAGGCACACATCAGGTCTGGTACACAGCATATCATACATGATAGAACCTATGGCTGAGGCATAGGGAATTACTTTGATTTTCTCTCTATCTTCTGTAGTGGTCGGGCTTTGAGTCTGATTCAATTTCACACCTTATAACACAGGCAAGAACCCTTTCTTTGACTGATCCATTTTGAACTTCTTCGAAACTTTATCAAGGTATGTGCTTTGTGAAAGTCCTATTAAGCGTCTTGATCTATCCCTATAGATCTTGATGCCCAATATGTAAGGAGCTTCACCAAGGTCTTTCATTGAAAAATTCTTATTCAAGTATCCTTTTATGCTATCCAGAAATTCTATATCATTTCTGATCAACAATATGTCATCCACATATAATATCAGAAATGCTACAGAGCTCCCACTCACTTTCTTGTAAATAAAGGCTTCACCATAAGTATGTATAAAACCATATGCTTTGATCACCTCCTCAAAGCGTATATTCCAACTCCGAGATGCTTGCACCAGTCCATGGATGGATCGCTGGAGCTTGCACACTTTGTTAGCACCTTTAGGATCGACAAAACCTTCTGGTTGCATCTGACACATCTCCGTCGTATCTACTTTCCCTAACGCTTTTCCTCTTGTTTTGGATGCTAATTTGCATGATTTGAATGAAACTAACCCAGACTGGCGTTGTTTTCAGCAGAACTACCATGGTGTTGTTTTTTGTGCAGAAATAAAAGTTCTGGGAATGGAACGAAACTTTGTGAGGGTTATTTATATAATAAAAGAGAATTTCTGGAGCCAAGAACAACCGGAGGGGGCACCTAGGTGCCATGATTTCAGATCTGAACCATTTGTGTTATCACCATTATATCTATGTTCTAGATCCGATCTTGCGAGTTATAGTCACCTACTACGTGTTATGATCCGGCAACCCCGGAGTGATAATAGTCGGGACCACTCCTGGTGATGAACGTAGTTTGAGGAGTTCATGTATTCATCGTGTGTTAATGCTTTGTTTCGGTTCTCTATTAAAAGGAGGCCTTAATATCCCTTAGTTTCCAATAGGACCCCACTGCCACGGGAGGGTAGGACAAAAGATATGCAAGTTCTTTCCATAAGCACGTATGACTATTTACGGAATACATGCCTACACTATATTTATGAACTGGAGCTAGTGCCGTATCGCCCTAGGTTATAACTGTCACATGATGAATATCATCCAACAAATCATCGATCCAATGCCTACGAATTTCTCTTATATTGTTCTTGCTAAGTTACCACTGCTATCGTTACTCTTGCACTTGCTACAAAATTACTGCTATCATTGTTACCGTTACTGTTGTTGCTGCTACTATCATCAAAACTATCATACTAGTTTGCTACTGATGGCTTTGCTGCATATAATTAATTTCCAGGTGTGGTTGAATTGACAACTCAGTTGCTAATACTTACAAATATTCTTTGGCTCCCCTTGTGTCGAATTTATAAATTTGGATTGAATACTCTACCCTCGAAAACGTTTGTGATCCCCTATACTTGTGGGTTATCAAGACCTTTTTCTAGCGCCATTGTCAGGGAGCATATCTATATTTGTTGAGTCACTTGGGATTATATCAAATTGTCACTATGAAGGATCTGAAGGATGCTAAGACTAAGAGTTTTCCCTCTAAGACGAGGGGAGGTAAGGAACTGCCAACTAGCTCTGCACTTGATTCACCTTCATTTATAAGTAAACTTGCAACACCACCACATGCTATCAATCCTAATATGTCGCAAGTTATTGATGATGCTACCTCTGCTATGAATGATGCTTATGATGATGCTAGTACCTTGCTTGATGATAATGTGCCACTAGGTGAATTTCTTGATGAACAAATTGCTAGAGTAAGACAACATGATATTGTTGAAATTGAGGATGAGCTTGAACCTGAAAATCTTGAAACACCTACTAGAACTAGCCCTCCTAGATATGAATTGCCAAAGGTACCGGAAGGTTATGTTATGAATGAAGAGGCAACTAGAGATATTCTTGCTTGTAAAGATAGAGATGATCTAGAGAAATTATTATGGAAATATAAAGAAAAATATTTGAATGCTAGAATGAACTGTGATCCTAAGTTTGCTACTTCACCTATCTTTATTGATGACAATGATTATGAATTCTCTGTCGACCAAGAGTTACTTACTTTGGTTGAATCTGATTCTTTTCATGGTTATGAAACTGAAACTGTTGTGGCATATCTTACTAAGTTGAATGACATAGCAACCCTCTTTGCCTATGATGAGAAAAATCGCTATTACTATATCCTCAAATTATTTCCGTTCTCATTAAAGGGTGATGCTAAAGCTTGGTACAATACTCTTGCTCCTAGTTGTGTGCGTAGTCCCCAGGATATGATTTATTACTTCTCTGAAAAATATTTTCCTGCTCATAAGAAACAAGCTGCCTTGTAGGAAATATTTAACTTTGCACAAATTGAAGATGAGAGTCTCCCACAAGCTTGGGGGAGGTTCCTCCAATTGCTTAATGCTTTGCCTGATCATCCTCTTACGAAAAATGAAATACTTGATATCTTCTATAACGGACTAACCGATGCTTCTAGGGATTTCCTAGATAGTTGTGCTTGTTGTGTTTTCAGGGAACGAACTATTGGGCAAGCTGAAGAATTATTGAATAACATATTGAAAAATTATGATGATTGGACTCCTCCTGAACCACCTACTAAACCCACTGCAAAGAAGAGGGGTATTTTATATCTCAGTCTTGAAGTTATGCAAGAGGCAAAGAAATCTATGAAGGAAAAAGGTATTAAAGCTGAGGATGTCAAAAATGTACCTCCCATTGAAGAAATACATGGGCTTGATACACCACCACCACCTAAGGTGGTAGAGGTAAATTCTCTAATGAAATTCAATGATAATGATAATGCTCACAATATGCATCCTAGCCAATGCCTTTATGAGTTTGAGAACTACATTAGAAAACAAGATCACTTCAATGCAAAAGTTATGGAACAATTGAAATACAATTCTGATATGATTGCTCGCTTGAGGGACTTGTTATTTAGAATCTCAAATGATGTTAGAGGTGTGGGGAAGCATGCCTCTATGGTTCAAACCCAGTTAGAACAAGTTGCTAAATCTCAAAGAGAGTTGTTAGATGAAATGAATAATAATATCAATGATCATGCTGTTAGAGAAATGACTAGAGGAGGTAGGATGACTCAGGAACCACTTTATCCTGAGGGACACCCAAAAAAAATTGAACAAGACTCTCAAAGGGTTAACACTGATGCACGTAGTCCATCTAAAAAGAAAAAGAAGAAGAAAAATGATAGGACTTCGCCTGCCTCTAGTAGAAAACCTCCTCATAATGATAATGAAGTTTCTATCTCTGATGCTGAAACTCAATCTGGTAGTGAACACTCACCTTCTGATAATGAAAAAGATAATGATGAGGTTCATGAAGACACTCAAACATATAATAAAGAACCAGACAATGATGCTGAGATAGTACCGACAGTTGATCTTGATAACCCACAACCCAAGAATAAAAGATATGATAAAAGAGACTTTGTTGCTAGAAAACAAGGTAAAGAAAGAGAACCGTGGGTTCAAAAACCAATGCCCTTTCCACCTAAGTCAACTAAAAAGAAAGATGATGAAGAATTTGAATGCTTTGCTGAAATGCTGAGGCCAGTCTTTTTGCGTACTCTCTTGACTGATATCCTTAAAATGCCTCCTTATGCAAAGTACATGAAAGACATCATCACCAATAAGAGAAAAATACCGGAAGCTGAAATCTCCACCATGCTTGCTAATTATACTTTTAAAGATGGAGTACCTAAAAAACTTGGAGATCCGGGAATACCAACTATACCTTGCTCCATCAAAAGAAATTATGTGAAAACTGCTTTATGTGATTTGGGAGCTGGTGCTACTGTTATGCCTTTCTCTTTATATAAAAGACTTGATTTGAATAAACTCACACCTACTGAAATATCTTTGCAAATGGCTGACAAATCTACTTCCATACCTATCGGTATTTGTGAGGATGTGCCCGTTGCTGTTGCTGATGTTACTATTTTGACTGACTTTGTTATACTTGAGATGCCCGAGGATGACAACATGTCGATTATCCTTGGTAGACCCTTCTTGAATACTGCAGGGGCTGTTATTGATTGCAATAAAAGCAAGATCACTTTTCATATCAATGGTAATGAGCATACGGTGCACTTTCCGAAGAAACAATTCCAAGTGAATGGTATTAATGTTATCAAAAAATCTCCAACAATCACTATTGCAAGTTTTCAACTACCTCTACCTAGTGTCAAAAATAAATATGAAATGCTTATTATTGGGGACATTCAAATCCTCGTTGAGGTAACTTAGTGATTTACGAAAATTCCTCAGTTTCATGCTAATCGAAAGTGGTTGTTAATAAGACTTGGTCAACCTTATTAATGGATCATTTTTTAGAGGTATGAAGTTGATGAATTTAGTAGGCACTACCTTCTGTCCCTACCTTTTGTTTTCTATTTTTATTAGTTAAATAAAATAAAATGCCATGTTTTGTCTGTTTTCTGAATTTCCCGTGGAATAAAAAATGACCCAAAAATAAAAGTTCTCAGAATGCTCTGAAAATTTAATACGATTTTTTTTTGAATATTTAAGAATTTTTGGTGCAAATAACATTAGAGAGAGGTGCCCCAGGTAGGCACAACCCACCTGGGCGCGCCAGGACTCCCAGGCGCGCCCTGGTGGGTTATGGTCCCCACGTGGGCCCCCTCACTTATCTCTTCATCCCACATCACCACCTACCTCCAGAAAAAATCACCATTGCTCTCTCTCTCTCGTGTTCTTGCTCTCAAACTTGTGGATTTCGATCTCTTTGCTTGAAGCTCCATTTCCGAGACTGTTTCGGGGGATTGTTGCTTGGTATGTGACTCCTCCGTTTGTCCAATTAGTTTTTGCTTTAGTGGTTTATATTTTGAATAATTAGCTACTCTTGGTGCTGCTGTAGATGAGCTTGCATGCTGAATTCTTAAAGTTTTAAGTAGTTTGAATGCTTGATATGGCCTCTATGCATCCCTATGAGTAGTTGCTACCAATCTTGTAAAGTTTTGCTGATAATTTTTTGTGACCCAAATTTTTTCAGAAAATTGTACGTGAATATGATGAACCTCTTTGGAAGGAGTTCTTGGAGGAGGAGATCCTCGGAGGCATCTTCTAGTGACAGCTCCATTCGTCGGTCTTATGTTGAACCAAGTGAAAGTTCCATATGAGATGCCGCCACCAAAACATGCTTATGGGCATGCAAAGATTATATGATGAGTGTGGGCATTAAGGAGGAATTTGGGCAATATGTTCACAATGCCGGTCTTGGTCCCTACATTTCAGATAAGTGCAATCAACACCACACTCTCACTGAATCATTTGTCAAAGGATTTAAATTCCATCCCCGTGAGTCTAGGGTGTCATTTAAACTGTATGAAAATCCATTTACCATATCTTTAGAGAGATTTGCTCACCACTGCAAAATCCCGTTCTGGGGTTCGCTTGACGAACCACCAAGATCTGAGTTCCAAACATTTTTTACTAGTCTTTGCTATGGTGAGACTAGGGGAGTGACGCAAGGTAGAATAAAGAGCATTCATTTTCCTGCAATTCAATACTTTGCATTATTTAATGGTAAATGTATTGTAGGCAAACAAGATTGTAGTACACTTTGTGCTCCAGACTTGAGCCTCATACGCACCGCTCTCACCGGTGACAGAAGCTATAATCTTGGAGCGATTGTTGCACGCAGGTTGCAACACACAGCTAATAGTGGTTATTTCTATGGTGGAATTTATGCCACACGCTTAGCAAGAGAGCTGGGTGTTTCACCTTTACCCAATGAACCTATTTTACCCATGTAGTATTTAGACTTTGATGCTATGAAACGTCATAAGATCCTTAGAGGTGATCCCAATAATTTCACCTATAAATTGTTGTTTAATCAAAGTACCGTTGTGTATACATATTTGCAAGCGCCTTCTCTCTTTGATGCTCACAACAGGGGAAGATATTTTGTTCTTGAGAGCGAGGCCCGAGCTCATAACGCGGCGGTTGTAGCCACACGACAGGCTGAGGCATCCGCATCGAGAGCCTCCGTGAGCTATCACCCTAACTACTATGCAGGCTACTGACTAATTACCAAGTTAGGCCAAAAGCCTAAGCTTGGGGGAGTACGTATTTCCACCGACTTTACATTCATGTTCACTCATTTCATCTGTCGGTGTCCACACTTTTTCATTGTACCATCCATGTTAAATTTATTTTCTCACTTTCTTCTTGTATGTTTGAAAAACTTTGAGAAAATCCAAAAATATTTCCTACTTCTTTTTGATTTTTCTTTCTAGAGTAGTTAACTATAGCACTAAAAAGGAAAACCCAAAAATATTTCCTTGTTCTTCTTTTGCTTGTGGGAGCTTTCCCGTGTAAATAGTTTTTCTCGTTTTTGCTTTTCCCTTTTATTTGCTTGTTCAAGAAAATCAAAAACTCCAAAAATATTTCAGTGCGTTTCTCTGAATGTTAGTTCTTTTTATTGAGTCATACCGAGGAGAAGACCACGATGAAAATGTTGAGTGGCTCTCATATGCATAATTGTTAATCTAACAAATAGCCCATTTTACCTTGTCTTCTCCTGTTGAATAAAATGTTTGCAGATTCCATCTTAGTCCATGGCACTCTTGCACTATTATTATTTTCATATTGTTCGGTCGTGCAAGTGAAAGGCAATAATGATGATATTTGATGAACTGGCCGTGGCAGATAGAAATGGGTATGAACTTGACTTGTTCTGTTTTTGTAAATATGTTTAACCTAGTATCCATGATTCAGCTCATTATGATTAAACATGTTTGCAATGACAATTAGAGATTATAGTTTCTCATGCCATGCATAAGTAGCTAGGAGTGGATAATGATTTATCTTGGATGTCAACATCGCATTAAAATGATTGTGATGTAGTATGATGATATGGTATCCTCCTCTAAATGTTTGAGTGGCTTGACTTGGCACATGTTCATGCATGTGGTTGAATCAAAACCAACATAGCCTCTATGATATTTATGTTCATGGTGCTCATATCCTACTCATGCTAGTGTCCAATGTTACTTATGCATAATGCATGTTCATGACCATTGTTGCTCTCTAGCTGGCCGCTTCTCAACCTATTTGCTAGCCTTCACCTATACTAAGTGGGAATTCTGCTTGTGCATCCAAAACCTGAAACCTATGTTATTCTAGATGAGTCCAGCATACCTACCTATATGAGGTATTACCCTGCCGTCCTAAGTAAATTTGCATGTGCCATATCTGAAAACTTCAAATAAATATCCTTTTTGTGTGCCTGGATCGTTCATGGAACGACAGGAGGTAGTCGGTATCTTCCATGCTAAGCGGATTATTCTCAGGACGAGTGTTTATTCACTCACCATTGCACGAGAAAGCGGCGGTAATAGGGATTCCCAGTCCCAAACTACAAACAAAAAAGAGCTTACAAATAATCAAAAAAACTCCTAAGAGTCATAACCTTTACTTTATTGCTTGGGAACCGCTACTAATGTGTTTAGCATGGAAGATATTTAAAACTGATGGTCGCGAAGTAAACAAGAAGGGTGCATCTCTCAAAATTTTCATTTTCCTCTGTTTTAAAAACTTGAGCCCTGGCACCACTGCAAATCACTGCTTCCCTATGCGAAGGGACTATCTATTTACTTTTATGTTGTGTCATCACCATCTAAAATAAGTGCCAGAACCTGATAGCACTGCTGTCATGCTGATGCATTGTGTGTAGCTAATGTTGGGTGCATCATGACTGGATATTTTCTACCATGAATTACAATGTTTATTCGCTGCTTGAACTTTGGAGGTGCTCTTCATTTATGTTTTGCGGTCTCAGAAAGGGCTAGCGAGATACCACTATTGTCATATTATATCATGGTTGTTTTAACAACATGTTGTTGTTTGAGATATCTTATTATTGCTCGCTAGCTGATTATGTCATTGATATGAGTTAATATAATTTTGAAGAGTTATTGTCGGCATGGTTAGTTATATTATTGGCAGAAAACCTGGGTATTGTTTAAGCTTATTTATGCAAACAAGAGCAAAAGAGTTCGTAAAAGTTTTTCTTTTTCACTTTCACTTTATCAACTGAATTGCTTAAGGACAAGCAAAGGTTTGAGCTTGGGGGAGTTGATACGTCTCCGTCGTATCTAATTTTCCTAACGCTTTTCCTCTTGTTTTGGACTCTAATTTGCATGATTTGAATGAAACTAACCCGGACTAACGCTGTTTTCAGCAGAACTATCATGGTGTTGTTTTTTGTGCAGAAATAAAAGTTCTCAGAATGGAACGAAACTTTGCGAGGATTTTTTATATAATAAAAAAGAATTTATGGAGCCAAGAACCAACGGAGGGGGCACCTGGGTGGGCACAACCCACCAGGGCGCACCCCCCTCCAGGCGCGCCCAGGTGGGTTCTCCCCACCTGGTGGCTCCGTAGACCCTGAAACCGACGCAATAAAATCCTATTTTTCCACAAAAAATCAGGGAGAAGGAATTATCACGTTTCACGAGACGGAGCCACCGCTGTCTTATGTTGTTCATTGGGAGGCCAGATCCGGAGTCCGTTTGGGGCTCCGGAGAGGGGGATCTTCGATCTTCGTCATCACCAACCCTTCTCCATTGCCAATTCCATGATGCTCCCCACCGAGAGTGAGTAATTCCTTCATAGGCTCACTGGTCGGTGAGGACTTGGATGAGATTCATCATGTAATCTAGTTAGTTTTGTTAGGGCTTGATCCCTAGTATCCACTATGTTCTGAGATTGATGTTGCTATGACTTTGCCATGCTTAATGCTTGTCACTTTGGGCCCGGGTGCCATGATTTCAAATCTGAACTATTTGTGTTATCACCATTATATCTATGTTCTAGATCCAATCTTGCAAGTTATAGTCACCTACGTGTTATGATCCGGCAACCCCGGAGTGACAATAGTCGGGACCACTCCCGGTGATGATCATAGTTTGAGGAGTTCATGTATTTACCGTGTGTTAATGCTTTGTTCCGGTTCTCTATTAAAAGGAGGCCTTAATATCCCTTAGTTTCCAATAGGACCCCGCTGCCATGGGAGGGTAGGACAAAAGATGTCATGCAAGTTCTTTCCATAAGCACGTATGACTATTTACGGAATACATGCCTACATTATATTTATGAACTGGAGCTAGTGCCATATCGCCCTAGGCTAAAACTGTCACATGATGAATATCATCCCACAAATCATCGATCCAACGCCTACAAATTTCTCTTATATTGTTTTTGGTAAGTTACCACTGCTATCGTTACTGTTGCATACTTGCTAGAAAATTACTGCTATCATTGTTACCGTTACTATTGCTGCTGCTACTATTATGAAAGCTATCATACTACTTTGATACTGATCGCTTTTTGCTACTGATAATTAATCTCCGGGTGTGGTTGAATTGACAACTCAGCGGCTAATACTTACAAATATTCTTTGGCTCACCTTGTATCGAATCTATAAATTTGGATTGAATACTCTACCGTCGAAAACTGTTGCGATCCCCTATACTTGTGGGTTATCAGCATCATATACAATTCTTCTTTTATAAATCCATTAAGGAACGCAGTCTTGACGTCCATTTGCCAAATTTCGTAATTATAAAATGCGGCAATTGCTAACATGATTCAGACTGACTTAAGCATCGCTACGGGTGACAAGGTCTCATCGTAGTCAACCCCTTGAACTTGTCGAAAACCTTTTGCGACAAGTCGAGCTTTGTAGATGGTGATATTACCATCAGTGTTTGTCTTCTTCTTGAAGATCCATTTATTCTTAATGGCTTACCGATCATCGAGCAAGTCCACCAAAGTCCACACTTTGTTCCCATACATGGATCCTATCTCAGATTTCATGGCCTCAAGCCATTTATCGGAATCTGGGCTCATCATAGCTTCTTCATAGTTCATAGGTTCGCCATGGTCTACTAACATGACTTCTAGGACAGAATAACCGTACCACCCTAGTTCAGAGCGTGCTTTGTTCGACCTACTAGGTCCAGTAGTAACTTGATCTGATGTTTCATGATCATCATCATTATTAGCTTCCTCTCTAGTTGGTGTAGGCATCACGGGAACAGATTTCTCTGATGTGCTACTTTCCAAATTGAGAGAAGGTACAATTACCTCATCAATTTCTACTTTCCTCCTGAAGGAAAGGTGCCCTAGAGGCAATAATAAAGTTGTTATTTATATTTCCTTATATCATGATAAATGTTTATTATTCATGCTAGAATTGTATTAACCGAAAACTTAGTACATGTCTGAATACATAGACAAACAGAGTGTCCCTAGTATGCCTCTACTTGACTAGCTTGTTTATCAAAGATGGTTATGTTTCCTAGCCATAGACATGTGTTGTCATTTGATGAACGAGATCACATCATTAGAGAATGATGTGATGGACAAGACCCACCCGTTAGCTTAGCACTATGATCGTTTAGTTTATTGCTATTGCTTTCTTCATGACTTATACATGTTCCTCTGACTATGAGATTATGCAACTCCCGAATACCGGACGAACACTTAGTGTGCTATCAAACGTCACAATGTAACTGGGTGATTATAAAGATGCTCTACATGTGTCTCCAATGGTGTTTGTTGAGTTGGCATAGATCGAGATTAGGATTTGTCATTCCGATTGTCGGAGAGGTATCTCTGGGCCCTCTCAGTAATGCACATCACTAATGATTTACTTGCAGGATGATGCATTACGGAACGAGTAAAGAGACTTGTCGGTAATGAAATTTGAACTAGGTATGGTGATACCGACGATCGAATCTCGGGCAAGTAACATACCGATGACAAAGGGAACAACGTATGTTGTTATGCGGTTTGACCGATAAAGATCTTCATAGAATATGTAGGAACCAATATGAGCATCCAGGTTCCGCTATTGGTTATTGACCGGAGAGGTGTCTCGGTCATGTCTACATAGTTCTCGAACCCGCATGGTTCGCACGCTTAACGTTCGATGACGATTGGTATTATGAGTTTATGTGATCTGATGTACCGAAGGTTGTTTGGAGTCCCGGATGAGATCACGGACATGACGAGGAGTCTCGAAATGGTCGAGACATAAAGATTGATATATTGGACCATGTTGTTCGGACACCAGAAGTGTTCCGGGGAGTCTCTGATAAAACCGGAGTGCCGGAGGGTTACCGGACCCCCCCTCCCCGGGAAGTTATGGGCCTTAGTGGGCCTTAGGGGAGAGAGAGGGCTGCTGCCAAGAGGTGGTGCGCGCCCCCCAAGGGGAGTCCGAATAGGACTAGGGGAGGGGTCGCGGCCCCTCTTTCCCTCTCCCTCTCCTTCATTCTTCTCCTAGTTGGACTAGTAAAGGGGGAAACCTATTCCTACTTGGAGTAGGATTCCCCCTGGGCGCGCCCCTTGTGGCCGGCCGGCCTCCTCCTCCCCTCCTTTATATACGGGGAGGGGGCACCCCATAGACACACAAGTTGATCTTTAGCCATGTGCGGTGCCCCCTTCCACAGTTTTCCACCTCGGTCATATCGTCGTAGTGCTTAGCCGAAGCCCTGCGTCGGTAACTTCATCATCACCGTCACCACGCTGTCGTGCTGACAGAACTCTCCCTCGGCCCCAGCTGGATCAAGAGTTCGAGGGACGTCACCGAGCTGAACGTGTGCAGATTGCGGAGGTGCCGTGCATTTGGTACTTGATCGGTTGGATCGCGAAGACGTTCGACTACATCAACCGCGTTACTAAACGCTTCCGCTTTCTGTCTACGAGGGTACGTGGACACACTCTCCCCACTCATTTCTATGCTTCTCCTAGATAGATCTTGCGTGATCGTAGGATTTGTTTTGAAATACTATGTTCCCCAACACCTCCCACTCACTTATTTTGAGAGAAACTCCTTCTCTAGAAATGTTCCATTCTTGGCAACAAAGATCTTGCCATTGGATCTGTGGTAGAAGGTGTACCCTATTGTTTCCTTAGGGTAACCTATGAAGACACACTTCTCCGATTTGGGTTCAAGCTTATCAGGCTGAAGCCTTTTGACATAAGTGTCACAACCCCAAACTTTAAGAAATGACAGCTTAGGTTTCTTGGCAAACCATAGTTCATACGGTGTCGTCTCAACGGATTTAGACGATGCCCTATTTAACGCGAATGCGGCTGTCTCTAATGCATAACCCCAAAACGATAGTGGTAAATCGATAAGAGACATCATAGAACGCACCATATCCAATAAACTACGGTTATGATGTTCGGACACACCATTACGCTGTGGTGTTCCAGGTGGCGTGAGTTGTGAAACAATTCCACATTGTTTTAAATGAAGGCCAAACTCGTAACTCAAATATTCGCCTCCGCGATCAGATCGTAGAAACTTTATTTTCTTGTTACGATAATTCTCTACTTCACTCTAAAATTCTTTGAACTTTTCAAATGTTTCAAACTTGTGTTTCTTCAAGTAGAGATACCCATACCTACTCAAATCATCTGTGAAGGTCAGAAAATAACGATACCCGCCGCGTGCCTCAACACTCATCGGACCGCATACATCGGTATGTATTAGTTCCAATAAGTCATTCGCTCGCTCCATTGTTCCGGAGAATGGAGTTTTACTCATCTTGCCCATGAGGCATGGTTCGCAAGTATCAAATGATTCATAATCAAGTGATTCCAAAAGTCCATCTGTATGGAGTTTCTTCATGCGGTTTACACCAATATGACCTAAACGGCAGTGCCACAAATATGTTGCACTATCATTATCAACTTTGCATCTTTTGGCATCAATATTATGAATATGTGTATCACTGCTATTGAGATTCAACAAGAATAGACCATTCATCAAGGGTGCATGACCATAAAAGATATTACTCATATAAATAGAACAACCATTATTCTCTGATTTAAATGAATAATCGTCTCGCACTAAACAAGATCCAGATATAATGTTCATGCTCAACGCTGGCACCAAATAACAATTATTCAGGTCTAAAACTAATCCCGAAGGTAGATGTAGAGGTAGCGTGCGACGGTGATCACATCGACCTTGGAACCATTTCCAACGCGCATCATCACCTCGTCCTTAGCCAATCTTCATTTATTCTGCAGCTCCTGTTTCAAGTTACAAATATGAGCAACCAAACCAGTATCAAATACCGAGGCGCTGCTACGAGCATTAGGAAGGTACACATCAATAACATGTATATCCAATATACCTTTGTTCACTTTGCCATCCTTTTTATCGACCAAGTATTTGGGGCAGTACCTCTTCCAGTGACCAGTCCCTTTGCGGTAGAAGCACTCAGTTTTAGGCTAGGGTCCAGCTTTGGGCTTCTTCCCGGGAGTGGCAACTTGCTTGCCATTCTTCTTGAAGTTCCCTTTCTTTTCCTTTCCCTTTTTGTTGAAACTAGTGGTGTTGTTAACCATCAACACTTGATGCTCCTTCTTGATTTCTACCTTCGCGGCCTTAAGCATTGCGAAGAGCGCAGGAATCGTTTTATTCATCCCTTTCATATTATAGTTCATCACAAAGCCTTTGTAGCTTGGTGGTAGCGATTAAAGAACTCTGTCAATAACACTATCAACTGTAAGTTCATCTCCCGGCTGATTCAAGTGGTTATGATACTAGACATTTTGAGTATGTGTTCACTGACAGAACTGTTCTCCTCCATCAGCTATAGAACTTGTTGGAGACTTCATATCTCTCAACCTGGGCATTTGCTTGAAATATAAACTTCAACTCTTGGAACATCTCATATGCTCCATGGTGTTCGAAACGTCTTTGAAGTCCCGGTTCTAAGCCGTAAAGTATGGCACACTGAACTATCGAGTAGTCATCAGATCGAGCTTGCCAGACGTTCATAACATCAGCTTCTGCTCCTGCAGCAGGGCTTTCACCTAGCGGTGCATTAAGGACATAATTCTTCTATGCAGCAATGAGGATAATCCTCAAGTTACTGACCCATTCCATGAAGTTGCTACCATCATCTTTCAACTTAGCTTTCTCTAGGAATGCATTAAAATTCAGGGGTACGGTAGCTCGGGCCATTGATCTACAACATAGATATGCAAAACTATAAGACTAAGTTCATGATAAATTATGTTCAATTAATAAAATTACTTAAGAACTCCCACTTAAATAAACATCCCTCAAGTTATCTAAGTGATACATGATCCAAATCAACAAACCCATGTCCGATCATCACGTGAGATGGGGTAGTCACCAATGGTGAACATCTCTATGCTGATCATATCTACTATATGACTCATGTTCAACCTTTCGGTCTTCAGTGTTCCGAGACCATGTTTGTACATGCTAGGCTCGTCAAGTTTAACCCTAGACCATGTATCCAGTGTTCAAAAATGTCTTACACCCGTTGTATGTGAACATAGAGTCTATCACACCTGTCGTGGGAAACCACGGCCACCTATGGGGCCTTGAGCCCCTTTTGGTTCGGCGAGGGGATGGGCACATTGCACAAAGAGCAGAGAAGCGTAACACGGCGCGACAGAGATCACACGGGCAGTTTTACACAGGTTCGGGCCGCCGTGAGGCGTAAAACCCTACTCCTAATTTGGTGGATTGATTGTGAAAAAGGGTGGCGAACGCAGCAGACTTGCCCGGCAGGTTGCCTCGGGGCGAAAGTGGCTATGCGCGTATGAATGTGTGAGGGTCCAAATCCTTTCGGGTTGCCATGGGCCTCCTTTTGTAGATCAGGGGGTCACCACAGTGGCAAATAAGTCTTTACATACTGATTAGATAGCAAACAGTGCTATCATACCTAACTCTGTAGGCTGACAGAGTGCATTAAATGCGCCACTCAGTGTCACATCACAGCTTGCCCGGCAGGCCCTGTCGGGCTGTTTTGCCAGCTTCGCGCCTGCTTGCTTGACACGTCTCAAGACGGGTGTCATATGGAGGTGTTTGCTGTAGGAAGTGGCTACCATGTGGCAAGAAGCAGCCACTTAGTCACCTTGGGGCTTGACACCGCATTGATTGATGACTTGCATTGCTCGTGAGGTGGAGCGGTGGAGTGGCTTGCCTCCGCAAGCCCTGGTAGGCCTGCTGGGACGATCTGGAAGCTTGCTTCCGGTGGAAGCCCAACCTTGCTAGGTTCGCCTGCCCGGCAAGGGAGGTTCTTTCCTTAGCGATATCTTGCTTCTTTGGCTCATCTTGGTCTTCTTGGTCTGTACTCGGGTCCTTCAAAGAATTGATCCCTCTTGCTTTGATCTGATCTTGGTGCTGCAATCTTGTTCCTGGGCCTGTGCATAGTCTGGGCAAAGGACCCAGGGTTTGTTGCACCGACAGCAGCCCCCGGGCCTGGCACGAATGCACTGCCAGGCGTCGTCAGGGTAGGCCCTAACCAGTGCATAGGTAGGAGCATAGGAGTGGCTACCCCCTTGAGATCTTTCTTGCTTCTTCATTATCTTGAGCTCGGGGCAGTTTCCAGTTCTCCCGCACGCCGTGCAACGCCAATTGTGGTGGGGCATTTCTTTTAATGGGCCGTGAATGACTTTAACGCACGAGCGGGTAACTGCCAATTCACTCTTCCCACGACGCCCTTATCCTTAGCCACGTATGCTACATGCATTGAGTGGGGTAGGTAATGGAGGCGCGTGGTGCGGGAGAGCATCAAGGCAGGGGCCCGATCTTCTTGAATTAGTGGAGGAGGATGGCGGTTACCCTCCAAGGAATCAGCCCCCATCCTCAGCTCGCCTATAAAAAAGGAGGAGCGGAGGAGGAGTCGAGGCATTCATCCACATTCCTCTCTTCATCCACTTCCTGCTTTCTCCTGGGTATGCTGAAAGGGAGAGCCGGGGGCGAGGCCTCGGGCCCTAGCTTAGAGCTGATGATGCCAAATGCTCATGCTGATGTTTAGGGATTGAGTCTGGTCCAGGTCCAGAGGCGGCATGGTGGGCGAGCCTTTTGTGGTGCAGGAGATATCAAGCTTTCCCATTGTGGTGAAATGCTTGCCTCCTTCGCCTCAGCCGGCCGTCTGGCGGGGAGCGTGGCACCTTGCCGTAAGCCGTCGCAGCTCGTTAGCCTAGCGGCCAGGTTCTTGGGGCTTTCGACGCCCGTCCGGGATGCAGGGCTCGGCATCGTTGGTAATCTCAGTACTGCCCCACCCTCGGAATCGGGGCTGATGTTAAAGAGGAGAGTGCCTTCCTCCCCCCCGGTGGTTCGAGCGCCCTGGCCGTCTTGGCTGCTGGCTGCTTCTCCGGGGGAGGCGACGGCTTGGGGGTCCGGCCTCCTTGGAGTGGTGTTGATGAAGATGAAGCCAGGGAAGACTGAGGAGGCGGGAGGCAGGCCGTCAGTTCAGAGTACGATAGCACCAACGCGTTCGTCTCGTACTGGTGGCCTGCCGCTTCATCTTTTCATCTTTCCCCTCCCTCCCCAGAACCATCATCACTGGCCTTCCGGTCGCTGGGGAGGGGGCACTCTCTTGGTGCCTTCGCCTCCTCCAGCAATCTTCCAGTTGAGCTCTGGTGGCCTTCCCTGCCGGAGCCCATGATGGGGCTTCTGAATGGTCCTGGAGGTGGTGACCAGGGCACCGCTGAGCTGCTCCTTCCGCCCTCCTCCTTCGCAGCTCCCGATCTTGTCAGGCTGCACCCGGCAGGCCCTAACGGGATTGGGTGGCATCTGCTTAGGCACCCCTCCTGTCCCCTTCTCTTCCTACCGCAATACCTGGGATAAGAGGGATAGGGAGAGGAGTTTACGGGGCACTTATCTTTTTTTAATCTTAAATCTGTAGGCATTCGCCAAATTTTATCTCAAATAATGTAATCTCTTGAATCCATGTTTGTGTCATGTAAGGTCTGTACTTGTTTGATCAGCATGTTAATGAAAAAGATAACCTTCCCGGGGACTCGTGCATGTATATGTCCATCCAGAGGTGAGATGCCTCTATATTTTTAAGTAAACGAGTTTCCCCGGCAGGATATCCTATCTCTATTTCGTTGCCGGGGAGTTAGACCTATCGGCCAGTCCTTTTCCTTCAAAGGCCACTACGGCAACCCTGACCGAAGCAATGTTCGAGTCGAAGGGTGGGAGCACCTAAGTTTCAAAAGGATAGCATGGTTTTCTCATGCACGAGTCCTTACTTACAGAACATGTATGGATAAGAGAAAGAACTTATCTGTTTGGCTTGCCGGAGACCATAGTGTAGGCTCGTCTGAAAGTGCGTTATATCGACTAGAGGGGGGGGTGAATAGGCGATTTTAATGAATTCTTCACTGAGGAATTTGCCAGTGAGGAAATTCCTTAGCGAAGAACTACTTGCAGAGGAATAAGTACTCAAAAGTATGCATAGCAGAACACAAGCATGGTCATCATGATGAAATGAATACAAGCACAGAGTACAGAAAGCGTAAACACAAGCTAACACAGGATGAAGACAAACAGACTGAAGAAATTGAACTGAGGAAATTGAGAAAGTCTTCAGTCAAAGTCTTCAAACACAGATATGACAAGCACACAACACAGTAATGAGGAAATGAAAGAGTTGAGGAAATAGAACCAGTTGACTTGGTGAAGACAATGATTTGGTAGACCAGTTCCAACTGCTGTCTCAGTTGTACATCTGGTTGGAGCGGCTACGTATTTAAACCTGAGGACACACAGTCCCGGACACACAATCCTCACCGTATTCTCCTTGAGCTAATGTCACACAGACCTCGCCCAATCACTCGTGGTAAGTCTTCAGGTGACTTCCGAGCCTTCACAAACTCGGTCACTCGGCGATCCACAATTCCTCTTGGATGCTCTAGACCATGACGCCTAACCGTCTGGAAGAAGCACAGTCTTCAAAGGTAACAACCGTCAGATCCATGCAGGATCAATCTCTTCAGTGATGCTCAATCACTTTGGGTTTGGGTTTTCCTCACTTGATGATTTTCGCTCAAAGTCCTCGGAGGATTGGATGCTCTCAAATGACAAGTGTCAGTTTCTCTCGGAGCAGCCAACCAGCTAGTGGTTGTAGGGGGCGGCTATTTATAGCCTAGGGAGCAGCCCGACATGATAAGACATAAATGCCCTTCAATGATATGACCGTTAGGTGGGTAGATATTTTGGGACAGCTGGCGCATAGCACAGCAACGGTCGGAAATTTGAGTATCAAATTCCTCAGGGCTATCATGTTCCTCACTGTGTAGGCAATCCGCACTGGTAAATTTCTAACTCCTTAGTTAGAACAAATTCCTCAGAGACCAGAAGAACTTCGTCTCTGTCACTTAAGAATATGACTGAACTGTATGAGATTTCCAAAGGCTTCACTCAAAGGGATTGGTAGGTGTAGGATTTTGAGTTGAGCATCACATGGAAATTTTTCCTTAGTATTTCCTTGACCCCCTTTAACAGTACGGTGTTTCCTATGACTCAAGAAAGAGAAAATGAAACTACGAAAACAAAAGTCTTCACGCTTCATGTTCCTTAAATGAATACCAAGTCTTCAAGGTCACACCAATTTCTTCACTTTCAAAGTCTTCAGAAAGTCTTCAGAAATCCAAAGTCTTCAGTCGAAGAACTTCATTTTTAGGGGTCGACTTTCTCTGTAAATATCAAACTCCTCATAGACTTATAGACCTGTGTACACTCATAAACACATTAGTCCCTTAACCTATAAGTCTTCAATACACCAAAATCACTAAGGGGCACTAGATGCACTTACAATCTCCCCCTTTTTGGTGATTGATTACAATATAGGTTAAGTTTTCAACGGGGATAAACATATGAAGTGTAAATACTGATATTGAGGAATTTGATTGCAAGATATAGAAGAACTCCCCCTAAAGATGTGCATAGTGAGGAATTTGCTTTTGAAGCAATGCACACTTGAAGAGTTGAATCATGGAGATCTCCCCCTATATCTTGTAATTCATACACGCATTTGACATAATATATGAAGGATTTGAAATGCATGATGAAATATGGTGACTGATGTAATTCAGCATGCGTGCAATAACATTAACTAGGAATAAGCATGCAGAGGAAACAGCAAAAGTATCAGGCCACCATAGAGTTTAAGTTTACAACTCGATCCAACAAAGTCATCAGAAGAACGAGAGTTGTAACTTAGAAAAAACGCCCATATAGATAGACCCGCTTGAAGACTAACTCAAATTTCTCCCCCTTTGTCATCGAATGACCAAAAGGTTCGAAACTGAGGACTAACGCCCCTGAAGAATATCAAGTTGATGAAGGAGCGCCAGCGTTGTTGGGGTCGTTTGGTTGCCGCAGTGTCGTCCAAGTCTTCATGTTCATCGGTGTCGTGCGATGAAGAATAGGAGCTGGCCACCAAGGACGGAACCTTGACCTTCTTGTATTTCTTCGGTGGAGAAGCAGACCAGTCAAAATCTTCCTTGAGACCCATTTTCTTCAGATCTTCTTCGTTATAAATGTGCGACAGAACAGCCCAGGTGCGGTTGAGGGTTTCATGAAGGTAGTAATGGTTTTTCTTCACTGCATTGTGGGTAGCAGTCATGTTGTGAAGAATTGAACCAAACTGACGCTTGACCCATTTGTGATTGCGATCAACCTTCTGGTGAAGACTGAGGAGAAGCTCACAGTCAGTCATCACCCTGGGAGCTGTGCCTTGAGGGTTTGGCTTGGTTGCGTTGGCGGCAGAGTCATGGGTGGCAGAGTCATCATTGGTGGAGTAGGATGCAGCCTTGCGAAATTGACCATCCAATGGACGAATGCCTTCATGAATAACAACAGTAGCCTTGCCCTTTTCATCAGCTGAGGAAAATGTCCGTTTGAGGACTTCAATCGGGGGCAAGTAGCTGCAATGGTTCAGTGTATCAGCTTTGTAGTTGAGTGAAGACCTTGTTCTGATGAATCTCATAATCCACGGAGCATAAGGCTTCAACTCAAACGGTGACATTGCAACATTGGCCAGAGTCCTCATGAAGAAATCATGGAAGTTGACGGGAACGCCATGAATGATATTGAAAAGCAGATTCTTCATGATGCCAACGACTTCTACTTCATTCGAGTCGTGGCCCTTGATAGGACTCATTGTCTTTGTCAGAATGCGATAGATAGTCCGAGGCACATATAACAATTCCTTCACAAGGAATTTAGTTCTTGGGGCTTGACCTGGCTTCAATGGCTTCATCAGCACTTGCATATAGTGATCTGTAAGCTCAGGTTCACTGTAGACGCAACAAGCAGCTTCAAGGGGAGGACTGAGAGGCAAAGCACGAAGCAATTCAGTAGTTGGTGCCTTGTAGTGAGTATTTTCAGACATCGAGTCCAGCACCCATGAATTCACATCTTCATAGTCTCCGGTGATGTGCAGAGTTGCATAAAATTGAAGAATGAGCTCTTCATTCCAATCACATATATCGGTGCAGAAATTTAACAGTCCAGCATCGTAAAGAACACTGAGGACTGGCACGAAGCACGGCAGAGATTCTATATCCACGTGAGGAATGTGCTCATGATCGAAGACTTTGTCTTTGTTGAACAGCACTGAGGAATAAAAATTTTCCTGGCTGGCAGTCCAGAAATGCCTCTTCCTAATTCGAGCAGAGTCATAGGGGTTGTAATCAGTGAAGAATACATGCTCGCCGAAGAAATCATTAGCCTTGAATTTTTGCTTCCTTGAGAATGGATCCTTTGGTTTGGGCAGAGGAGTGTCAGTCAGTTGCATTACAACCTCTGGAATCGCAATCTCAGGTTCTTCAGGCTGAGGAATTTCTGGTTCCTCTTCAGTGGCAGCTTGGGTCTTCAATTCTTCATTTTCATTTTCTTCAGCACTAGTGGCTGGAATTTCTTCATGAGCTTCATCAGATCCCATTTGAACTGTAGTCGCTGGGGACTGAGGAATTTGTTGCAATGGTGTGAAGAGTGGAGAGTTGGGGTGCTGACTTTCCCAAAAGTCATCATTCATCACTGGTGTGGTACAGCCAATGTCCACATCTTCATCTTCCATTTCTTCAATGCCAGCCTCTTCAGCAGTAAACTGAGGCATAGGCGAGGAAACTGTGGGGGTTGAAGGGATTTTATGCACTTCAATTTCTTCATCCATCTGCTCTGACGAAGCAGCAGAAGGATTTTCTTCATCAGATCCGCTAGGGATCACATATTCTTCATCAAAAGGGACGATTTCCTTTGATGGCATGGAGGAAACAGGAACAACATCAATTGGATTAGCAAATGAGCTTGTCAATTTCTTCATCTTCTTCGGGGCTGAAGAATCTAAAGGAGCTGATGCTTTCCTTTTCTTCACTGCTGCACGCTCTGCAGCCTTGGTCTTCTTCACATCTGATGCAGATGGAAGAATTGGAGTTGGGGTAGGCGCAGGAGGAGCAGAGGAATGTGGTTGATTTTCTTCAGGCACAACTGATGCAGTTGCCCTGACCTCTTCATTTTCTTCAGGCGCACCACTAGTGGATGCCCTGGCAATTTCATCAGCGGCTGGAATGCAGTCATCAGCCCTGGAACTCACATTTTCTTCAGCAGCCTGATTGTCATCAGCGGTGCTGGCATGTTCTTCAGTTGGCTGAGCAGATGCTTCAGCCTGAGGAATTTCTTGTTGCGATGGGGCTGCAACATTGGAGGTGAACTTCTCAGTCAGTTTAACAAACCTGACCTTGGCTCCTTTCCAATCAGCATAGTAAGCATTGAAATCATCGCTGAGGACTTTGATTTCAGACTGGATCTTCACAAGTTCATCAGTTGTCATAGAGACAACGTTGTTCTTCAGAAATTTCTCCTTCCTGTACTGCGCTTTCTTGAGCTGCCTGGCCTTCTCAAATTTCCATTTCTCTTCTTGGATGAAGGCAGTCAGCATATGACTTTGGCCAGGAGTCAGCTTGAAGTTAGGCATAGGAGTGTTTGGGTCCTTGTGCCAGAGATCAATGTAATCGAGGATCAACTTTGGATCCAAAAGCAGAGGCACATTTGTGCCCTTGGCTCTAGCGGCCCTGACTTGCCTATCTCTGATGATTTCAGTAAGTTCTTCATCATCAGCTTCGTCTTCTTCAGACGGCACTTGGAAGGCGACCTAATTCTTGTGAGGACTTGGGCGAGAGCCTCGTCCAGCAGTGGTCTTTGTCTTCAGCAGAGAGGGTCCCGTTGAAGAATTTGGTGCAGTTGAGGAACTAGTTGAAGCTCCTGAGGCAATAGAGATGCCTGTAGTCCTTTGGCATGTGGCAAGATGCACATGTGCTGAGGATTTGGTCGGAGCAGCTGAGGACTTTGGAGGAGCAGGAGCAGTGTGAGGAATTGGCCGTGAGGGCTTTGAGGATTCTGGTCGTGAGGGCATTGAGGATTCTTTGCCATGGATTTCTTCGGCTTGACAGAGACCTCAGCAGCAGCAGCAGAGTCTTCATTGAATTTCCTCACTGCTTCTTTTGCCTATTTGGCCAACTTGGCCTGGCGCTTGGCCCATTTATCAGGATAATCTTCACCATGCTTGAGGCTGGTGAGATCAGCTTCTTGGCTAGGTGCCAACGGAGGTCTTGAGCATGGAGGATTGAGTGCGAATTTCTTCATATACTTGGGAGTAACATATCTGTACTCCCTCCACTCTCTTGCCCATCTCCTCTCTATCTTCTTAATGCGCACCTTGCGCTGATTTTTATCTTCCTCAGGGGGTGTGCAGTACCCAGCATAGATGTCCTCAGGGATTTCAAATGCAGTGTTGATCTCAGGCCTCTTTCCTCCTTTCTGTGGCTTCTTTCCATTAGCCATTTTCTTCAGATGAGGAATTTGAACAATTGAATTCTCTGAAGAAGTATGCAACTTTTCTTCGAGGAACGCTGCAAATGAGTTAAGTTGATGAGAACCTAGTGATTCAGCAGCGGACATGTGTACCTGTGAACAGAGTATAGTTGCGAGGAATTTTGGAGAGGTCATATGCGTTCTCAGAAGGTTTTTCATGAAAGAACAAGTTCGAGGAATTTGACCAGATGATTCTTGAAGAATTTCACTAAGCGTTCTTTGTCTTAGGTTCCAGAGTTGTATAGATCGAAGATCCACACAATTGAGGAATCTTGAAGAAAAATTATTGCTTAGAGAAACGAATCAAGAACAGATGATATGTGAGGTGTTTAGTGAGTGCAGAATTTGAAGAATAAACACCTTTGAAGATTTTGTAGAAATCATTTGAATCAAAGAGGGTAGTAAAAGTAACTTTTAATTACCCTGAACGAAGAACACGACGAACTGGGATGTAGAGATGAGAAGTTCGTTTGTGCAGATCTTCCACGCCCTAACTCGGCGGAGGAAGATGGCTATGGCGGCAGAGGAGTGAAGATTTCCGCGACCGGCGCGAGTACGGCGGCGACGAGGTCGAGGCAGTGGAGCTCTTGCTCACCGGCGACGATGAAGTAGCGGCGGTGCTAGGGTTTGGGAAGCTTGAGCTGGAGAGAGGTCGAGCAGGGTAATGGAAGTGAGGAAAGGGAGAGGGGGTATTTATAGCCACGGTGAAAAACTGTTTGCCCAAAGAAATTGGACGAACGTGCCCCTGACCCTTCTCATTTGCTTGACATGTGTCACCCACGTACTGAGAAGTGGAGATCGTGTTAGATCATGGGTGAATAGATAAGTATATCGTGGGATGTGGAACGGTTTGAGCGGCAAAGCCGAAAATTTGGATAAGATAAGTTTTAACGTTCCGTTCGCAAATTCTTCAGCTGACACGGACACAGTGAAGATTTTGAACGAGTTTCAAATAGAACGCACATGAAGAATTTGTGAATAGATTGGGATGAGTATAGCATAGAGGGGGAAGGGTCCGATCACATTCACTTAGCAGAAAAACCAACTTGAAGAATTAGCCATAAGTGAATGTTGTAGAGGACATAAACTCATATATATATATAGCCAATGAGGAAAAACGACGGAGAAGGTGAAGACAATGCAACGTTGAAGAACATGAACAACTGATGAATTTCAAAAACTGAGGAAAAACTCAAATTGAAGATTTTCAACTTTTGTGGTGGCGTGACCCACCGTATAAGAATGATGATTTCAGACACCGCGTACAATTGTCGTAGGGCTCTGAGAATCAAATTCTTCATTAATTTCTTCACACTTAGAGTGTTATTCTTCATTGATTGAAGAAAAACGTTTCTTCATGTGTTGCACATCTAAGTCATCAATTTTGCATAAGTGTTAGGATGAGTGTCCTTTTCAAAGAACATTCGAAGATTCTAAGATATTTAGCTCACACCGCAACTTGCTAAATCTCTTCTCATCCAAGGGCTTTGTGAAGATATCGGCTAGCTGTTCTTCAGTCTTCACATGCTCAATAGAAATGTCGCCCTTCAACACATGATCGCGAAGAAAATGATGACGAATCTGAATGTGCTTTGTCTTCGAGTGCTGAACTGGGTTGTGAGCAATCTTGATGGCACTCTCATTGTCACAGTAGAGAGGCACATTCTTCATGTTGACGCCGTAGTCCTTGAGAGTTTGCTTCATCCACAGCAATTGAGCACAGCAAGAACCAGCAGCAATGTACTCAGCTTCAGCAGTAGACAGTGATACGCAGTTCTGTTTCTTCGAGGACCAACGGACCAAAGATCGTCCGAGGAAATGACATGTACCAGATGTTGACTTGCGGTCCACGCGATCACCAGCATAGTCAGAGTCAGAATATCCAATGAGATCAAAAGTCGAGCCCTTGGGGTACCATAATCCAAGTGTTGGTGTGTGAGCTAGATATCGAAGAATATGCTTCACAGCCTTATGGTGTGATTCCTTCGGTGTAGCTTGAAATCGGGCACACATGCAAACACTAAGCATAATATCTAGCCTAGATGCACATAAATACAATAAGGAACAAATCATGGAGCGGTATACCTTTTGATCGAAGTCAATACCATTTTCATCAGTGCACAGATGGCCATTTGTGGGCATCGGAATTTTGACGCCTTTGCAATCTTGCATGTTGAATTTCCTCAGTACATCCTTGAGGTATTTCTCCTGAGATATGAATATGCCATTGCGCTGTTGACGAATTTTAATACCTAAGAAGAATTTCAACTCTCCCATCATAGAAATTTGATATTCTTCACTCATCATATAGGCAAATTCATCACTATAACGTTGGTCAGTACAGCCAAAGATAATATCACCAACATATATTTGGCACACAAACAATTCACCATCATAAGATTTAGTGAAAAGAGTAGGGTCGAGTGAACCGGGTTTGAAGCCTTTCTTCATGAGGAATTCCTTCAAAGTATCATACCACGCCCGAGGGGCCTGCTTGAGGCCATAGAGGGCCTTATTGAGTCTGAAGACTTTGTCAGGATGCTTTGGATCTGTGTGTAGCCTTGAGCTACAAGCTGTGCCTTATTCCTCACCACAAGGCCATTTTCATCTTGCTTGTTGCGGTAGATCCACTTTGTGCCAATGATATTGTGCTTGCGAGGATCTGGACGTTTAACCAGTTCCCAGACGTTGTTGAGTTCGAATTGATGTAATTCTTCTTGCATGGCCTGAATCCACTCAAGCTCCAGAAATGCTTCATCTACCTTAGCGGGCTCTGTGATAGAGACAAAAGCATAGTGCCCACAAAAGTTAGATAAATGTGAAGCTTTTGAGCGTGTAAGAGGACCTGGTGCTTCAATGTCATCGATGATCTTTTCAACTTGCACTTCTTTTGCAACGCGAGGATGAGTTGGTTGTCGTCGAGGAATTTGATCAGCATTTTCTTCAGCACCATTTTCTTCAGATTTTCTTCAGGTGCATTAGCTCGACGTTCTTCATGTTCTGGAATGAATTCTTCAGCAGATTCTTCGGTAGGAATGACATCCTCAGTAGCCTTGAACTTGATAGTTTCCTCAGGTGCTGGTTCATCTATCACAGAGGGTAGGTGCTCTCTTTGCGAGCCATTAGTTTCATCGAACCGCACATCTATAGTTTCAACAACCTTGTGAAGAACGTTGTTGAAGACTCTGTAGGTGTGCGAGTCCTTTCCGTAACCAAGCATAAAACCTTCATGTGCTTTCGGTGCAAATTTAGCATTGTGATGAGGATCTCTAATCCAACATTTAGCACCGAAGACTTTGAAATAACTCACATTGGGTTTCTTGTCAGTGAGGAGTTCATAGGCAGTCTTCTTGAAGAATTTGTGAAGATATACCCTGTTGATGATGTGGCACGCAGTATAAATTGCCTCAATCCAGAAGTGACGAGGCGTCTTGTACTCATCAAGCATAGTGCGAGCCATCTCAACAAGAGTTCTGTTCTTGCGCTCCACGACGCCATTCTGCTGAGGAGTGTAAGGAGCAGATAACTCATGAGTAATACCAAGTTCATCAAGATAGTCATCAAGACCAGAATTCTTGAACTCAGTTCCATTGTCACTTCTGATGTGCTTGATCTTCACACCAAAGTTGGTTGAAGCCCTCGAGGAAAATCGTTTGAAGACTTCCTGCACTTCATGTTTGTAAGTAACAATGTGTACCCATGTGTATCGAGAGTAATCATCAACAATAACAAAGCCATAGAGAGATGCATCATTTGTGACTGCTGAGTAATGGTTAGGACCGAAGAGATCCATATGAAGCAATTCAAATGGTCGAGTAGTGGTCATGATAGTCTTCGCTGGATGCTTAGCCTTGGTCATCTTTCCAGCTTCACAAGCTCCACACAAGTGATCCTTGAGGAATTTGACATTCTCAATGCCAATGACATGCTTCTTCTTCGCAAGCGTGTGCAAATTCCTCATGCCTGCATGACCAAGTCGTCGATGCCATAGCCAGCCTTCTGAAGCTTTTGCAAGTAGGCACACGGCTGGTTGCGGTCCTGTAGAGAAATCAACAATATACAAGTCTCCTCTCCTAAAGCCTTCGAAGACTTTGGAATTGTCAGCTTCCATAACCACAACACAACGATACTTGCCAAAGACAACAACCATATCAAGATCACAAAGCATTGAGACAGACATGAGGTTGTATCCTAAGGACTCGACAAGCATGACTTTGTCCATGTGTCGATCCTTTGTGATCGCAACCTTACCTAGACCCAATACCTGACTTTTGCCTTTGTCAGCGAAGATGATATGCTTCAGATGCGATGGTGATAAGGGAGCATCCATCAATAGATTCTTGTCACCAGTCATGTGATTTGTACATCCACTATCGAGGACCCACTCAGTGGCTTTGGGTTGATCATCCTGCAGATGAATTAGTGCAGCTTACGAACTTCATATACTTCATCAGTGAAGAATATGACATCACAATTCATCAGACCAATTTCATCAAGCAATGCAACAGTTAAAACAGTATGAGGACGTGAGAAATGAAAGTTCATTTCTTCATGATTAGCCTGCGTCCTTTCAGGCACTTTTCAGGTCTCCAGCAAATTCTTCAGACGTTAAGTACGTCTGGAGACCTGACCCTGCATAAAAGATTAGTTCTTTTTCTTCACCACCCACATCTGAAGGGGTGGCAAAGAGTTCATCACTCTGCGAGCTCCATACGAGAAAGGTAGCATAGAAGCCAATCCATTACGTTTCACATAAGAGGAGTTAGGGTAAGCATATGAATAAGCAGAGAAATTCTTCGAGGACTTATGAACATAATGATTAGAAGAATAATGCTCATATTCATAGCCCTTAGCTCTTCCCTGCGAAACAGAGTTGTTAGCACGATGATGTTCACATGAGGACTTTGATCCTTTTGAGGAATTCGATCCGTATGAGGATTTGGATCCATATGAAGAATTTGGTCCATATGAAGAATTTGATTTGGGGTTCCTATTCTTCACAGGTGGTGTCATGAGGACATTCACCTGAAGACTTTCAAGGCACCTTTTGGGAACCCAGATTTTCTTCATAGGAGAACCGTTCCTACAGTTAGTGACAACATATCTAGCAAATACTTCACCATTCTGATTTTTAAACAGTTTATAGTTGGAGTCAAATGACTCATTAGAAGAATGAGGAGATTCACATGTAAAGCCAGATAAATTAGATGGATCAACTGGAAGACCCTTCGCAGCAACCCATGAGGTTTTGGGGTACTGCTCAGGCTTCCAATATGTACCATCAGCATTGAGTTTCCTCTCAAAGGCAATACCCTCTTTCCTGGGGTTCCTGTTGAGGATCTGCTTTTTAAGCACATCACAAAGAGTCTGATGCCCTTTGAGGCTTTTGTACAAGCCTGTCATGTACAATTCCTTCAGCCCTGCATCGTTAGTGATACTAGCAATGTCCTCAGATGAGGAATTAGTGATAGCAGAGACAGTTGAAGAATTTGTAGCATTAGAAGCATTTGAACATTCAGGTGAAGAATTAGCAGATTCACGTTCAATGCATTTCAAACATGGAGGAACAAATTCTTCCTGAGCAGCGCTGATTTGTTGAGCAAGTAATGAATCGCGCTCCTTCTGAAGATCTTCATAACTCACTCTTAGCTTCTCAAGATCTTGCTTTCTTTGAAGAAATTCATAAGAAAGCTTCTCATGATCAGATAAGAGAGTGTTATGATGACCTTGAAGGTTGTCAAACCTAGTCTGAAGTCTCTGAAGATTTTCAGTCAAGGTTTTAGTGCGATCCATTTCTTCACCCAACATATCATCACTTTTGTCTAGCATGTTTTGAACCTTTTCAAAAGCCCTTTGTTGTTTCACAGCAATCTTAGCAAGTTTAGAGTAGCTGGGCTTGAGGTTTTCATCAGATTCATTCTCACTAGATTCAGAGGAGGTATATTTGAGTACCTTGGAACCCTTTGCCATGAAGCAATAGGTGGGAGCGTAGTCATCATTGCCTTCATCAGCCTTGTTGGTGAAGCCATTTTCTTCAGAGTTGAAGATAGACTTGCTGACGAATGCAGTAGCGAGAGCTAGACTCGCTACTCCAGACTCGGACTCCTCAGATGCCTCCTCTTCCTCATGTTCCTCAGATTCAGCTTCAGAGTCCATTTCCTTGCCAATGAATGCCCGAGCCTTCTTGGAGCTGCTCTTCTTGTGAGATGAAGACTTTGAGGATTTTGATGATGAAGATTTTGAGGATTTCTTCTTTTTCTTCGCATCATCAGAACTGTAATCCTTGTATTTCTTCTTCTTTGATTCCTTTTCCCACTGAGGACAATCTTGAATGTAGTGTCCAGGTTTCTTGCATTTGTGACAAAGCCTCTTCTTGTAGTCACTGGATGAGGAATCATTGCTCCTTGAGGATCTTCCAAAGCGACCACGTCTTGAGAACTTTTGAAATTTCTTCACGAGCAGTGCTAGTTCCTGGCTCAGTTCTTCAGGATCACCAAGGCTGCTGCCAGAGTCTTCATCTTCAGACTCAGAAACTGCCTTGGCCTTCAGTGCACGTGATCTGCCATAGCTCGAACCATAGAGGTCTCTCTTTTCAGCAAGCTGGAACTCATGAGTATTTAGCCTTTCGAGGATATCAGCGGGATCAAGTGACTTGTAATCAGCACGTTCTTGTATCATCAATGCCAGAGTATCAAATGAGGAATCAAGCGATCTCAACAATTTCTTCACCACCTCATGGTCGGTGATGTCAGTGGCACCAAGCGCTTGAAGCTCATTTGAGATGTCAGTGAGGCGATCGAAGGTTTGTTGAACATTTTCATTGTCGAGTCTTTTGAAGCAGTTGAAGAGATTGCGAAGAACATCAACTCGAGAGTCACGCTGAGTTGAGACTCCTTCATTCACTTTGGACAGCCTATCCCAGATAAGCTTAGCAGTTTCCAAAGCACTCACTCTTCCATACTGTCCTTTGCTCAGATGGCCACATATGATATTCTTTGCTTGAGAATCGAGTTGCTTGAATCTCTTCACATCGGTAGCGTTCAGTGAGGGTGAGACAGAGGGAACACCATTTTCCACAACATACCAGAGATCGTTATCAATTGCCTCAAGACGCATTCACATCTTATTCTTCCAATAGAGGTAGTCCGTCCCATTGAAGGTAGGACACCCAGCAGAGACCTTGATCATACCTGCGGTCGACATAACTAAAACTCCAGGCGGTTAAACCAAAATCACACAGAACAAGGGAGTACCTTGCTCTGATACCAATTGAAAGTGCGTTATATCGACTAGAGGGGGCGTGAATAGGCGATTTTTATGAATTCTTCACTGAGGAATTTGCCAGTGAGGAAATTCCTTAGCAAAGAACTACTTGCAGCGGAATAAGTACTCAAAAGTATGCATAGCAAAACACAAGCTTGGTCATCATGATGAAATGAAGACAAGCACAGAGTACAGAAAGCGTAAACACAGGATAACACAGGATGAAGACAAACAGACTGAAGAAATTGAACTGAGGAAATTGAGAAATTCTTCAGTCAAAGTCTTCAAACACAAATATGACAAGCACACAACACGGTAATGAGGAAATGAAAGAGTTGAGGAAATAGAACCAGTTTACTTGGTGAAGACAATGATTTGGTAGACCAGTTCCAACTGCTGTCTCAGTTGCACATCTTGTATGAGCGGCTACGTATTTAAACCTAAGGACACACAGTCCTCACCGTATTCTCCTTGAGCTAAGGTCACACAGACCTCGCCCAATCACTCGTGGTAAGTCTTCTTGTGACTTTCGAACCTTCACAAACTCGGTCACTCGGCGATCCACAATTCCTCTTGGATGCTCTAGACCATGACGCCTAACCGTCTGGAAGAAGCACAGTCTTCAAAGGTAACAAGCGTCGGATCCACGCAGGATCAATCTCTTCAGTGATGCTCAATCACTTTGGGTTTGTAGGTGTTTGGGTTTGGGTTTTCCTCACTTGATGATTTTCGCTCAAAGTCCTCGGAGGATGAGATTCTCTGAAATGACAAGTGTCAGTTTCTCTCGGAGCAGCCAACTAGCTAGTGGTTGTAGGGGGCGGCTATTTATAGCCTAGGGAGCAGCCCGACATGATAAGACATAAATGCCCTTCAATGATATGACCGTTAGGTGGGTAGATATTTTGGAACAGCTCGCGCATAGCACAGCAACGGTCGAAAATTTGAGTATCAAATTCCTCAGGGCTATCATGTTCCTCACTTAGTAGGCAATCCGCACTGGCGAATTCCTAACTCCTCAGTTAGAACAAATTCCTCAGAGACCAGAAGAACTTCGTCTCTGTCACTGAAGAATATGACTGAACTGTATGAGATTTCCAAAGGCTTCACTCGAAGGGATTGGTAGGTGTAGGATTTTGAGTTGAGCATCACATGGAAATTTTTCCTTAGTATTTCCTCGACCCCCTTTAACAGTACAGTGTTTCCTATGACTCAAGAAAGAGAAAATGAAACTACGAAAACAAAAGTCTTCACGCTTCATGTTCCTCAAATGAATACCAAGTCTTCAAGGTCACACCAATTTCTTCACTTTCAAAGTCTTCAGAAAGTCTTCAGTCGAAGAACTTCATTTTTAGGGGTCGACTTTCTCTGTAAATATCAAACTCCTCATAGACTTATAGACCTGTGTACACTCATAAACACATTAGTCCCTTAACCTATAAGTCTTCAATACACCAAAATCACTAAGGGGCACTAGATGCACTTACAATAGTGTAGGCTCATCTTCTCATCTCCTCTTGGGGACTAAGTCCACGGCAGGAGCCTGTAGTTTATGCAGATGAAAGTGATGCCAGATGCGATCTTATCTGAACCTGTGATGCTCATGATATGCTTATGCATGCATGCAACTTGTTGCCCCCCAGCGCTTCATTTATTTCTCTGTTGCTCAGGGTCTGTGCCTGGCTTTGTAGAAGGGGTTACATGCAACTGAGGCAAGGCCTGTACAAAAGGGTGGCTGTTGGGCAAGGCCCGACAGCCGCGCCTTACGGGTAGAACTTGCGGAGATGCTCAATATTTCATGAGTTTTGCAATTGAATGCCATCTCCGGTCTCCAGACGGGCTGCGCCAGGTCTGGTGACTCGTATTACCCGGTAAGGGCCTTCCCACTTCGGCGTCAACTTGTTTGTACCCTTGGTGGACTGAACGCGCCTAAGGACAAGGTCACATTCCTCAAAACACCGGGTATGTACCCCTGCGGCTGTGATAGCAACGTAGGGCCTGCTGGTAGCATGCGCCACGCATAGCAGCCCAGAGATGGTTCTCCTCGAGAAGCACAGCGTCGTCACGCCGGTGCTGTTTCTGTGCTACTTCATCGTAGGCAAGTACTCGAGGTGACCCGTAAATGAGTTATGTGGGGATAACTGCTTCTGCCCATAGACTAGGGAGAAGGGAGTCTGCCTGGTAGCCCGATTTGGTGTCGTTCTGAGGGACCAAAGAACCACCGGCAGCTCATCGATCCATCGCCTGCCGCACTTCTGTAGCTTATCAAATGTTCTTGTCTTGAGTCCTCGCAACACTTTAGTGTTCGCCCTCTCAGCTTGTCCATTGCTTCTGGGATGTGCAACAGAGGCAAATGAGATCTTGCTTCTTAAGGCATGAACGTATTGCATGAAGGCGCGGCTCGTGAACTGGGTGCCGTTGTCGGTGATGATCCGGGCAGGGACCCCGAAGTGGCACACCAATCCTTTCAAGAACTTGATAGCTAACTGAGCAGTCACCTTCCTCACGGCTTCTACTTCTGGCCACTTTGTAAATTTGTTGATTGCAACAAACAAGAATTCAAATCCCCCGGCAGCTCGGGGGAAAGGGCCGAGGATATCGAGCCCCCAGACCGAAAACGGCCATGACAAAGGGATTGTCTGAAGAGCTTGGGCAGGCAGATGGATGTTCTTGGAATGGAACTGGCAGGCTTCACACTTGGTGACTAGCTCGACCACATCTTGGAGGCTGTGGGCCAATAGAATCCTTGTCGGAATGCTTTCCCAACTAAAGCCCTTGATCCAATGTGGGAGCCGCATGTGCCTTTGTGTATTTCTTCCAGCAGTTCCTTTCCTTCTTCCCGGCAAATGCACTTCAATTTCACACCGTTGGGCCTTCTTCTGTATATTGTGTCATCGACAAACTGATACATATTGGCCGTCCGGGCTACTCTTTCCGCGTCTTCTTGCTCTTCGGGAAGTTCTCTAGTTTGGAGGAAATGGACTATGTGCCTTGCCCAAGTTCGAGTCTGGGGCTCGGCAACGAGGACTAGCGGCACCTCCTCATTCATGGGAGCGCATTCCTCGACCGCGGGGACCAGTGGCCCAGCAGGAGGGTGCAGCTCGGCAATCGAAGGGGAGTTGTTTCCGGCAGGGTCCCTGCCAGGAGCCCCAAGAGGCTCTACCGGGAGAGGCTTACCGGAGTCCAATTTCCTCCTCTTTCTAGCCATTGTTGTCGGGGATACGGAGGGCTGAGTAAGATGGAGAACAAAAGTTCCTGGTTCCATAGGAAGCTTCTGCGCAGCGCACTTTGACAGATGATCATCAATGCTGTTTTCCGCACGGGGTACGTGCTCAGTTTGCAATCCATCAAAGCGCTCCTCCAGTCTTCTCACTTCCTTGACGTATGCCTCCATCAATGGACTTTGGTAATCCTTGTTGACGTCTCACCGCCAGTTGTGAATCTCCTCGAATGATCAGCTTCTTGATTCCCAATTCTGTGGCAATCCTTAGCCTGGCAAGGAGCCCTTCATACTCTGATGTATTGTTGGTCGCCTCCTCTCGGGGAAAATGCATCTGGACGACGTACTTCAGGTGCTCACCAGTGGGAACAACGAGGAGCACGCCAGCCCCTGCACCTTGCAGGGAGAAGGCACCATCGAAATACATGATCCGTTCTTGGGGCGCTTCCTTACCGGGGATAACTGTTTCCAATACCTCTTCATTAGGGGTCGGTGTCCATTCTGAAATAAACTATGCCAATGCCCTGCTCTGAATCGTTGATGTGCTTTCAAACTTCAGGCCAAAGCTAGATAACTCCAAAGCCCATTCAACTATTCTGCCGGTAGCCTCTGGGTCTCGGGGTATCCTTTGCAACGGGACGCGGGTGACAACCGTGATGTCATGGGCTTGGAAGTAGTGGCGTAGTTTCTTTGAGGCCATGACAAGGCCAAAAATCAACTTTTGCACACCATAGTACCTGGATCTAGTGCCCTGCAATAGGGAGCTGATGAAGTACACTGGGCGATGTACCACTTTCTTCCTTGCCGCGTCCTTGGGGTTGCCTCCGCTACCGTGCTCCTCCTTGTCTTGATCCACATATGGCCTTGCCAGGTTGTCCTCTCTCTTTTCCCTGGACGGGACACTTACCGAGGCTGCTATCTCCTCCACTTCTTGCTGTGCGACTAATGCTGCGCTAACCACTTGATTAGTTGCGGCTAGATATAGTACCAACGGCTCTTGTGGTTTTGGGTGCAACCAAAGTGGGCACAGAAGACAAGTAGGTCTTCAAATCTTGCAGGCTGCGTCTGCTTCCGGGGTCCACTTCATGGGTCCTGCCTTCTTCAAAAAGAATGGCAAGGCGCGCTCGGCAGACTTGGAGATGAATCTGCTAAGCGCGGCAACGCATCCTGTCAAACGCCTCACATCCTTAACTGTCTTCGGTGCCTGAATCTGCTCGATGGCCTTGATCTTATCTGGGTTGGCCTCGATCCCATGGTGGGACGTAAATAAACGAAGTAGCTTGCCGGAGGAAACGCCAAACACACACTTCTCTGGGTTCAGCTTCAAGTTGATCTTGCGTAGATTAGCAAATGTCTCTTCTAAATCCTGGATGAGGGTTGATTTGTCCTTGGTCTTGACCACATCATCCATATGTCTTGTGCAACTGTGGTTCAAAACCAATTTGGACTGCTCTTGCAAAGGTGGACCCGTCACTCTTCAACCCGAAAGGCATGCGCACAAAGCAATATGTGCCACATGGGGCGAGGAATGAGGTCTCTTCTTCATCTTCCTTAGACATAACGATCTGATGGTATCCAGAGTATGCATCCAGAAAGGAGAGCAAATCGCACCCGAAAGTGGAATGCACAATCTGATCGATGCGCGGTAAGGGGAACGGGTCCTTCGGGCATGCCTTGTTCAGATTCGTGAAATCTATGTAAAGCCTCCATTTCCCATTAGCCTTGTGCACAACCACTGGGTTCGCTAACCATGTCGGATGTACTACTCCTCTGACCAAACCAGCTGCCTCGGGCTTCTTGATCTCCTCGGCAATGAACTGTTGCCGCTCCAAGGCCTGCTTCCGAACCTTCTACTTGATGGGTCGGGCATGTGGGCAGACAGCAAGGTGGTGCTCGATTACCTTCCTCGGAACACCGGGGATATCAGATGGTTGTCAGGAAAACACATCGATATTCGTCCAGAGGAAGGCAACGAGCGCGCTTTCCTATTTCTCGTCACGGGTGGCACTGATAGTGAAAGTACCATCAGAGCCAGCCAGCCCTGCCGGGACCTTTTTCACATGGGGTCCAGCAGCCTTGGACCTCTTGCCATTGGAACTCTCCGGCACGTCATCAACAGGTGTGGCACACTCCGAAGAGGTACGCTTCCCGAATTCCTTGCCGGCATCCCTGTTAGCCTTCTTATTTCCTTTGATTTCCTTGGTGGGAACTGCGGCTTCAGCGGCCTCTGCCGTGACTGCGTCCTGGTACATCTTATCCACGCAAATAATTGCGTCTTGCTTGTCCGACGGAATGGAAATGACGCCCATCGGCCCTGGCATCTTCAAGGTGTTGTAGGCATAGTGGGATGCCGCCATGAATTTGGCCAGGGCCGGGCGCCCAAGGATTCCGTTGTACGGCAGGGGGAGGTCGACCACATCAAACACAACCTTCTCAGTCCGGCAGTTCAACTCTCCTCCGAATGTCACTGGCAACATGATCTTTCCCTTAGGATGACTCATGCCGGGATTGACTCCTTGAAACGTGCCCGTGGCCTTAAGCTCTCCCTCTACTATCTGGAGTTTGCTGATAACCTTTGGGGAAATCAGATTCAACCCGGCCCCGCCGTCAACCAACATCTTTGTGACTTTGAGGTTGTGAATTGTTGGTGAGACCAACAACGACAAGCACCCTACCTAAGTGATGCGGTCGGGGTGGTCCTCATCATCAAAGATGATGGGCATGCGTGACCACTTGAGCGGCTTCCGAGAATCTGCCGCTGGCTCCATGGCATTGACCTCACGTGCCCACTGTTTAAGTTGGCGGTGAGAGGAGTGCAAAGATGCACCCCTTTCAATATTCAGGGCACTAGTGGCCTTTTGGAATTCCTGCTCGATGGTTTCCTCTTCATCCCCTCCATCACTTTCATCATTGCAATCCTCCTTCTCTTGGCCCCTGGCGAGTTTCCCTTGGTTCCGAGGAGCCTTGTCGGGGCGATTTGCTTCACCGCCCCGGCCCTTCCTGCTAGTACCATTCTGACCTTTTTCCTTATCACGCTTCTCATACTCAGCCCTCTGCCTCTAGACGAGCTGCTCAACCTGATGATACTCCTGGAGATCGCGTCCCTTGGTCCGATGAATATTTCAATATGGTCCATCGCCTTTCCCAGCTTTCTCAGCAGCCGCAGCCTCCCGGCAGTTAGCGCACGCGGCAACTTACTTGCCGGGGGATTTAGCCTTAGCCTTCTTGCCGGTACTAGGCGTGCCCGATCCCTCAACGGTCATCACTGCCTTATCCTTGCGCTTCTTCTGACTGGTGGTCTCGTCGTCATCTTCTGAGTCAATGTCAACACAATCTTCCTCTCCAGGGAGTTTCCTTCCCTCCTCCACCCAGGCACACTTGTCCACCAAGGTGTAAGTCTCCTTCATAGTCTTGGGTAACCGAACATTCATCTTGGAACATATCCTGCGGTTGCGCACATTGGATTGGAAGGCAGCTAACACAGCTGCCGGGTGGATGTCTGGGATATTTTTGTGGACTCGGCTGAATCTCTGCAAGTACTTTCGTAGAGTCTCTCCTTCTTTCTACTAGAGAAGCTGTAGGTCGCTGGGCCGCCCTAGTTCTTGATGGCCACCCGTGAAGGCGCCAATGAACTCATGGCACAGGTCAGCCCAGGTCGAAATGGAGTTCTCCGGCTGGTGCATCAACCAAGACCTCACATTTGACTTGAGTGCCAAAGGGAAGTAGTTGGCAAACACCTTGTCATCTCTTCCCCCGGTAGCATGAACAACGATGGTGTAGATGCTCAGGAACTCTGTCGGGTTCAATCTCCCATCATACTTCTCAGGTATCCCTGGCTTGAACGTGCGAGCGGATGGCCAACGGACTTGCCATAGCTCACGGGTGAAGGCAGGGCACCCAACATCGAAAGGCAGGCACCCGCCATCTCCGAGCGCGGGTTCGTCGATGTTGGGGCCATCACAACCATTAGACCGGTGATGGTTGTTCTGGTGCCGCTCAACGACGACACGCGCGCCTTCCCTCCGTCTGTCCTCCGGGGCCCGCCGTTGGCCTTGACGCACTCGAGGGTCGGAAGCGGCCATCGAGACGTCATCGGGGTCTTGGGTTCGTGGCTCCCGTGCTGGTTGCCATGGTGGGGATTGCACCGTGGGGGTGGCCCCTTCCGTACGACTACCAGCATGAGCCATTGTCGTTGCCTGATGAGGCCATGGTAGGCCAGCTCGATGTGATCCTCCTGCCTCGGCGAAACCAATCAGACTTTGGATGGTGGCTCGCCACTCATCCATTTGATCGGCTGTCGGCTGGAATCTCAACAGCAGTTGAGCCCGCTCCATGGCCTCTGAAGCAGTGCTTGGCATAGGTGATGATGATGTAGATTGCAGCGTCGCTTGGCTCCTAATGGTGCCGGTGGCGACCGCGTCGTGCCCTTGTTGTTGCGAACCAGCCGCTTGGATGGCGTGGTGACGCGGTGGGGGCACTTGAGGGCCAGCGGCTCCGTTGGGCATAGTAGCTGGGTCCGCCCGTTCAGGGAGTAGCGTGTCCCCTGCGATCGCGCCCGCAGCGGGGGCGGCCGGAGGGTTGCGATTCGCCCCAGAACGAGCGCCACCACTGCGGTTGTGCCCTTCTGCGAGGAGAAGGGGTCTAGACGGAATAATCCCTCCATCTATACCTCATGGAGCATGGCCGCTGGGATGTTGCTGATGTTGTCCTTCCCCGGTGCCTCACGCTCCTGCTTCGGCCATGGGGGAGGTGGTGACAACGCCTCCTGCGCCGACCACGTCCCCCGTGGCGTCCACATCCTCGCGCATCCCTGCATTCCCTGCGATGTCAGAGGTCGTGGGTGGCGGAGCCTTCGAGGTGGACGGGTGATTTGCAGCTCCGGGCTTCTTCTTGGGCGCCATAGTCGATGACGCCATCGATGATGAAAATGGCGATGAAGATGACGCGCTACTAATGCTCTCGGGTTCACACAAGTGACCCCCCTACCTGGCGAGCCAAAGATGTCATGGGAAACGGCCACCTGTGGGGCCTTGAGCCCCTTTTGGTTCGGCAGGGGGATGGGCACGTTGCACAAAGAGCGGAGAAGCGTAACACAGCATGACAGAGATCGCACGGGCAGTTTTATCCAGGTTCGGGCCGCCGTGAGGCATAAAACCCTACTCCTGCTTTGGTGGATTGATTGTGGAAAATGGTGGCGAACGTAGCACACTTGCCCGCAGGGTTGCCTCGGGGCGAAAGTGGCTACGTGCGTATAAATGTGTGAGGGTCCAAATCCTTTCTACGGTTGCCATGGGCCTCCTTTAATAGATCAAGGGTTCACCACAGTGGCAAATCAGTCTTTACGTACTGATTAGATAGCAAACAGTGCTATCATACCTAACTTTGTAGGATGACAGAGCGCATTAAATGCACCGCTCAGTGTCACATCAAAGTTTGCCCGGCAGGCCCTGCCGGGCTGTTTTGCCAGCTTCGCGCCTGCTTGCTTGACACGTTTCAGGACGGGTGTGATATGGAGGTGTTTGCTGTAGGAAGTGGCTGCCATGTGGCAAGAAGTAGCCACTTAGTCATCTTGGGGCTTGACACCGCATCTATTGATGACTTGCATCGCTAGTGAGGTGGGGCGGTGGAGTGGCTTGCCTCCGCAAGCCCCGATGGGCCTGCCGGGACGATCTGGAAGCTTGCTTCCGGGGCAAACCCAACCTTGCCAGGTTCGCCTGCCCGGCAAGGGAGGTTCTTTCGTTAGCGATATCTTTCTTCTCTAGCTCATCTTGGTCTTCTTCATCTGTACTTGGGTCCTTCAAAGAATTGATCCCTCTTGCTTTGATCTGATCTTGGTGCTGCAATCTTGTTCCCGGGCCTGTGCACAGTCTGGGCAATGGATCCAGGGTTTTTTGCACCGACAACACCCGATCATCACGTGGTGCTTTGAAACGACAAACTTTGGCAATGGTGCATACTCGGGGAGAACACTTTTATATTGAAATTTAGTGAAGGGATCATCTTATATGCTACCGCCGATCTAAGCAAAATTAGATGCATAATAGATAAACATCACATGCAATCAAAATATGTGACATGATATGGCCATCATCATCTTGTGCTTTTGATCTCCATCTCCAAAGCATCGTCATGATCTCCATCATCACCGGCTCGACACCTTGATCTCCATCGTTGCGTCGGGGTCGTCTCGCCAACTATTGCTTCTACAACTATTGCTAACGCATAGCGATAAAGTAAAGCAATTACATGGCGCTTGCATTTCATACAATAAGAGATAACCCAAAGGCTCCTGGCGGTTCTCGATATTACAAAACGTGATCATCTCATACAACAACGTATAGCACATCACGTCTTGACCATTTCACATCACAACACGCCCCGCAAAAACAAGTTAGACGTCCTCTACTTTGTTGTTGCAAGTTTTACGTGGCTGCTACGGGCTTCTAGAAAGAACCATTCTTATCTATGCAAAAACCACAACTGTGATTTATCAAGTTTGATGTTTTAACCTTCTTCAAGGACCGGCCATAGTCAAATTAGATTCAACTAAAGTAGGAGAAACACACACCCGCTAGTCACCTTTATGCAAAACAAGTTGCATGTCTGTCGGTGGAACCGGTCTCATGTACGTGGACATGTAAGGTTGGTCCGGGCCGCTTCATCCCACAATACCGCCGAATCAAAATAATACGTTGGTGGTAAGCAGTATGACTATCACCGCCCACAACTCTTTGTGTTCTACTCGTGCATATCATCTACGCATAGACCTGGCTCGGATGCCATTGTTGGGAAATGTTGCACGGAAAACAATTTTTTTCTATGCACACGCAAGATCTATCCATGGAGATGCATAGCAACGAGAGGGGAGAGTGTGTCTATGTACCCTTATAGACCATAAGTGGAAGCGTTTAGTTATGTGGTTGATGTAGTCGACCTTCTTCGCGATCCAACCGATCGAGTACCGAACCTACGACACCTCTGCGTTCAGCACACGTTTAGCTCGGTGACGTCCTCCGCCTTCTTGATCCAACAAGATGGCGAGGTAGTGGATTAGTTCCGGCAACACGACGGCGTGGTGACGGTGATGGTGAAGCTATCTTCGCAGGGCTTCGCCTAAGCACTACGAAAATATTACCGGGGGTGTAAACGGTGGAGGGGGGCGTCGCACACAGCTAAGACAATGTTATGTTGTGCTAGGCGCCTCCCCTCCCACATATATATAGGTGGGGGAGGAGGAAGTAGCCAGGAGGGTGCCCCAAGTAGGCCGAATCCTACTTGGGATCTCCTCCTAAGTGGTGCCCCCTGCCATGTATAGGTGCGGGGGAAAGGCAGGGAGGAAGGCCCCCCCTTTCCTTTCTCCCATGAGAAGGGGAAGGCGGGAGGGGCTAGCCCTCCCCTTTCCTTCACTAGGGCTGTCCGGCCAGGGAGAGGGGCGCACTAGCCCTCCTGTGGGCTGGTATGTCCCCTCCTTTGCCCATTAATCCCATACACCTACCGGGGGGGGGGGGTGTTCGGAACCCCTTTCGGTGACCCGATGACTACCCGGCGCATCCCGAAACTCTTCCGGTGTCCAAATACCATCGTCCTATATATCAATCATTACCTCTCGAACATTCCAAGACTCCTCGTCATGTCCGTGGTCTCATCCGGGACTCCGAACAACATTCGGTCACCAAATCATATAACTCATATAACACTATATCGTCAACGAACATTAAGCGTGCGGACCCTATGGGTTCGAGAACTATGTAGACATGACCGATACACCTCTTCGGTCAATAACCAATAGAGGAACTTGGATGCCCATATTGGCTCCTACATATTCTACGAAGATCTTTATCGGTCAAACCGTTATGACAACATACGTAATTCCCTTTGTCCATCGGTATGTTACTTGCCCGAGATTCGATCATCGATATCTACATACCTAGTTTAATCTCATTACCGGCAAGTCTCTTTACTCGTTCCATAGTACATCATCTCGTAACTAACTCCTTAGTCATTTGCTTGCAAGCTTATGATGTGTATTACCGAGAGGGCCGAGAGATACCTCTCCAATATTCGGAGTGACAAATCCTAATCTCGATCTATGCCAACTCAACAAACACCTTTGGAGATACCTGTAGAGCATATTTATGATCACCCAGTTATGTTGTGACATTTGATAGCACACAAGGTATTCCTCCGGTATGCGTAGTTGCATAATCTCATAGTCAGAGGAATACATATTTGACATGAAGAAAGTAATAGCAATAAACTGAACGATCAATATGCTAAGCTAACGGATGGGTCTTGTCCATCACATCATTCTCCTAATGATGTGATCCCATTATCAAATGACAAAACATGTCCATGGTTAGGAAACCTTAACCATCTTTGATCAACAAGCTAGTCTAGTAGAGGCTTACTAGGGACACGGTAATTGTTTATGTATTCACACATGTATTTAAGTTTCTGATCAATACAATTCTAGCATGAATAATAAACCTTCTCATGAATAAGGAAATATAAAATAACAACTTTATTATTGCCTCTAGGGCATATTTCCTTCGATATACCCAAACATAACTCATTACCTTGTCCAAATTCAACTAATTTGCTCAAGTTTGAAAATAATTAATGGGGCTCACAATCATAGATGATGTCCAAGATAGTATATTTATATGTGAAATATCTTTTCCTTCAATATTCTTTCATGAATTGTTCAAGTGCACCAATGTTGTTTTTGCTAACTTTCAAAAAAATTCTACCACCTATACTTCTTGTATGTGAAGTCATTACTCCCCATGGGATAAGCATATGAAACATATATAATTTTAGATTTAGGATATTCAATTCATTCAACCATTTACTCATAGGATATAGGTGAAGCACAAGAGTAAATGACAAACTACTCCAAAAAGATATAAGTGAAGATCAATGAGTAGTCAAATAATTAAGTAGCTATGTGAAGACTCTCTCTCATCTAAGAATTTCAGATCTTACGTATTTTATTCAAACAACAAGCAAATCCTAATAAAATAAAATGACGCTCCTAGCAAAACTCATATCATGTGATGAAAAAAATATAGCTCCAAATGATATTACCGATAATGTTGAAGATGAAAGAGGGGATGCCTTCCGGGGCATTCCCAAGCTTAGTTGCTTGGATATTCCTTGAATATTAACTTGGTGTGCCTTGGGCATCCCCAAGCTTAGGGTCTTGCCACTCCTAATTCTCCTCATATCAATATCTCACCAAAACTGGAAGCAAAAGTTTCTGTTTTTGCACAGAATCAAGTCAACTATCATCCACACTACCCCAAAGGCATTACTTGGAACTTTATTGAAACAAAAGCTATAAAACATGATTACTACAGTAGCCTAATCATGTGAACACACGAAAACAATAGGTACAAATATTGGGTTGTCTTCCAACAAGCGCTTTTCTTTAATGCCTTTTTAGCTAGGCATGATGATTTCAATGATGCTCACATAGAAGATAAGAATTGAAACATAATGGGAGCATCATGAAGCATATGACTAGCACATTTAAGTCTAACCCACTTCCTATGCATAGGGATTTTGTGAGCAAACAATTTATGGGAACAAGAATCAACTAGCATAGGAAGACAAAACAATCATGACTTCAAAACTTTTAACACATAGAGAGGAAACTTGATATTATTGCAATATGTAAAAGCATATGTTCCTCTCTCATAGTAATTTTTAGTAGCATCATGAACGAATTCAACAATATAACTCTCACATAAAGCATTATTTTCATGATCCACAACCATAGAAATTTTATTACTCTCCACATAAGCAAATTTATTCTCATCCATAGTGATGGGAGTATCATATGAAACTCGAATACTATAAATTGTTTCCACATTAAAAGAGTGATGTTCAGAAAAAGGGTAATCATAATTATGACAAGTTTTATAAGAATGATCATCACTACTTTTTATAACATAAGTGTCATCACAATAATCATTGTAAGTAGCAACCTTGTTCTCATCATAATCAATTGAAACCTCTTCCAAGATAGTGGAAAAATTACTAAATAAAGTCATGACCTCTCCAAATCCACTTTTATCATTATAATAAGATTCAACACCCTCCAAAATAGTGGGATAATTATGTGTTTGATCTCTCTCTTGTGTTCTTGATTCGGCACGTTCTTGATATACCGCGAGCTTTGTCAATATATTTGGATCTTATGGGTTCTTCCCTCTCTATCTTCTTTTGATGAATTGAGTCTTGCTCTTTGAAGTTTCATTATGTTGGATTGAATATTCGATTTGAGAACACCTGATGTATGTCTTGCATATGGATACCCGTGATGATGGGGGTATTATATTGATTCACTTGATGTATGTTTTGACACTCAACTCTCGGATTCCTGAGGTGACACTGGGGTAATCTATGCATAGGGGTTGATGCGCGTTTTCGTCCTACGTTCTCTGATAGAAACTTTGAGTGATTCTTTGTTGCACGTTAAGGGATTGTTATATGATCCAATTATGTTATCATTGTTGAGAGATTTTGCACTAGTTAAAGTATGAACCCTAGGCCTTGTTTTCAAGCATTGCAATACCGTTTTTGCTCACTTTTGTTAGTAGTTACATTACTGTTTTTATATTTTTAGAGTGCAAAAACATATATCTACTATCCATATTACACTTGTATCACCATCTCTTCACCGAACTAGTGCACCTATACAATTTACCATTGTATTGGGTGTGTTGGGGACATAAGAGACTCTTTGTTATTTGGTTGCAGGGTTGTTTGAGAGAGACCATATTCATCCTACGCCTCCCACGGATTGATAAACCTTAGGTCATCCACTTGAGGGAAATTAGTTGCTGTCCTACAAAACTCTACGCTTGGAGGCCCAACACGAGTCTACAAGAAGAAAGGTTGCGTAGGAGACATCAAGCTCTTTTCTGGCGCCGTTGTTGGGGAGGTGAGTGCTTGAAGGTATATCTTTAGATCTTCCAATTGAATCTTTTAGTTTCTCATTTTAACACTAGTTTAGTCTATAAAAGAAAACTACAAAAAATGGAATTGAGGTTGCCTCATATTATTCATCTTTATAATGTCTTTCTTGAAAACGATGAATTGGAAGATTGTGCCGAAGTGTTAGAAGAAGAAGTCAGTAAAATGTTTGGCACTAAATCTTTGAATGATAAACATGGTTGCAATGTTGTTAGTGTGCTTGCTATGAATATTCATAATACCAATGATGATTGCACTAGTCATGATAAAGATGTTTCTTATAAGCATGTCAATTTTTGTGGAGTGCATAGAGTTTGTGAAGACATGCCTTATAGGGATGATAGATTTTGTAAGAAGCATAAACATGATAAAACCAATTGGTGGCTTAAGGTGATAAATGAATTTGCTACAAAATTATGCTCTCTTCATCCCATTACTTGTGAACTTTGCAATAGAGTTGGTCATCTTAATTTCCAATGCATACTTTTTCATGATCGAATTGTGGCCAAGTATTGCAATAACTTGATCACTCTTGAACTTTATAATGAACTTTGTTTATTTTTGGGGTGTGAAGAATTGTCACATAAAAATAGTTGGTTTGAAGCATTCAAATTCACCGACCATGCTGAAACTACTCGTAAAGAAATCTATATGTTTTGTCTGGTAAATTGCAATGAGAATGCTTATATTGCCAACTATAGAAAGACGGGAAAACCATTAGAATATAAAAGTAATACTAATGAAAGGGTAAAGCTCTCCACTTTCACTCCTATTGTCTCCCGTGATGAAACAGGTTACAAGAATGAGCTTCCTATGCAACCACTCTCATTAACAATGAGCTCCAAAAAGTTGATTAAACTCACACATGATGTGGAGAAGAAAAAGAAAAGACAGAGAAGCAAAGGTAAAAAGTTATCCCTCCCAAATGATGTTGCTCCTATTATTCTTATGCCTCATGAGAATGAATCAAAAATAAATGTGGAAGATGATATACTTGATGATCATATTGATTCTTTGTCTTATGGCACGATATCCAAAGAAACTATTGAGGATGATTTTGTTATGCCTATTACTCATTGTGATGATTATGATTGGGAAAATTATGAAACTTCTTATAATCTTGAAAATCTTTTTGGCACCAACTTAGAAAATTGTGATGATAACAATTGCTATACTATTGGTGCTATTCATACTATTAATGATGAGAGTGATTATGCTTATGACATGCCAAGCCACAAGCTTGGGGATACTATATTTGATGAGAATGACATGTTTGAGAATTTATTTGCTGCAATTAAGGTTTGTCCCAAGCTTGGGGATGCTATGCTTGATGAAGATCATCTTTTTAATCTCTCTACTTTGAATGATCAAATTTGTTATGATAGTTGCATGTCTCCTATTTATGATGAATGCAATATTTATGAAAGTGGGTTTGGAAGAGTGTAAACTTTAGATAATAGGAATTTTTTGCGTCGACCTCACGTCAAGGGGTGCCCGAGGGGCCCACAAGCTTAGAGGGCGCACCCTAGGGGTGGGCGTGCACCTCAGGCTTGTGGCTCCCTCGTCCACTTCCTAGCCCAGCTCCGGTGCTTCGGGGGTCTCTTTTGGTCCATAAAAATCACCGTAAAATTTCAGCCCATTCTGAGAACTTTTATTTCTACACAAAAAATGACACCACTGTAGTTCTGCTGAAAACATCGTTTGTCTGGGTTAGTTATAATCAAATCATACCAAAACCATATGAAATTGTTGTAAACATGTCATGAATAGTCCATAAATTATAGATACGTTGGAGACATAGCAGGGTCAGCCGTGGGTTTTATCGCCGACGGTCCTGTTAGTAATAACTAGGCGTCAATTTTGACTGGTCGATGCTGCTGACATATGGGTCCAGAAGAGGCTGACGTGGTTGCTTACAAGTGGGAGCAGACATTGTTGACGACATGCATTTACGTCACAATTACCATCGCACGGGGGTTGTAATCTCTACCTAATAATCAAGTGAATAGTGTTTCTGTCATCCGTAAAAAAAATACCCCCAAAGTTGTTATAAATTACCCACTATGCCACCCATAAGTAAAGAAGACGATTCGATTTTTATTTTCAAAAGCCGTCGTTGGCCCAATTCCTTTTATTGATTAGTTTCCCAGATATATGCAAACACACAAGTGCTTCAATGGCTGGCGCCTTGCTACTCTACCTGGGAGACCAGGGTTCGATACACAGGTTCCACTCTTTTTCCCTGTAACATCCCAAATTTTCACAATTTGGGATGTTATACATAGATCATTCTTGCCTGACATATTTTATTGCATTTTGTTTTGCAATCCTAGAAATTCTATGCAACTCAAGGACCCACGGAGAGAGTTGGGGATTTCATTATTTTCATATTTGGGTTTTCTCAAATTTTAAAAATAGGATCATTTGTTTTAATTATTTTCTCACCGAAAATATTTCATATCAATTATATGAGAGGGTATAATATGACTTCTCCAAAAATAATGAAATATTGGAGGAAAAATATTAAAAACAAATATTTGATTTTATTTGGATTTTATTGTAATTTATTTGAACTAGGAAAAAAAATATGCATTTTTGAAAATTGCATTATAGGCCCAAATAAATGTTCATCTTGTTCTAAATATTTTATTTAGACGGAGAAAATTTGTTTTGGCATTTTTAGATTTTTATTTATTTTTCTAGGATTTATTTAAGTTTCGGCGAAACTGTTTTTTAATATAATTTTTTTCGCCCGCGGACCGAACTGGGCCAAAGGCCCAGCCGGCCGATCTGCCCGCGCCGCCTCGCCCGAGCATGGCCGAGCCAGAACCCCGCCGGAGTCCGGGTCAGCGCCGCCGCCGCCGCCGTAGGGAGCCGCCGCCGCCCGCCCTCATGGCCGCCCCGCCGCCCGACGCCAACCCCGCCGGAGCCCGCCGCCGGAGCCGCCGTCGTCCCGCGCCTCGCCGGAATCCCGCCGGACCCGAGGTAGCCGCCACCGCCGGTCTTTCCCTGAAAACCGATCGGTTTTTTTTATAAAACCCGCGGTTGTTTTTATATATATATAGATCGGTTTAGTTTTTTTCGGTTTATTTATTTTGCGGACGTTTGTCCGTACGTTCGTTTTAATGAACGGTTTTCGCCCGATAGTTACAGACAATGAATGTTCGTTCGTTAGCCTGTTCGTCAGTTTTTCTTTTTCTCGGATTTTTCGCAATTATTTTCGATCGCGATTTCTTATCTGTTTTTCGTTTTAGTATTACTTTTCGCTCGTTTATCGGAATCAGGCGATTCAAGCGCCTAGAGTTTCGTATCGAAACCCTCCTTCTGTTTAACCAACTTGAACAAGATTTTGGTACTGTAAAATTTGACTTAGGTCCAGATTAGTAAATGAAGCTTGTTTTGTTCGCCGTTTGAGTTTCGTTGCTTCGTTCGATCTGATTCATTTTGCAAACCGGAGTTATTAAGTTGAACTTTCTCGTTAGATCTCTTATTTTGAGTTTTATCCGTGCACCCTTGCTTGATTGCTTATGTATGTATTGTTTGTTTGCGATAGAGTACCCAGAGTGCGAAGCGTGCTACTACGAGTCTCTAGGTTTCACGGATCATCATCAAGGCAAGTAACACTTTGATCATACCTCTTTACCACCCAGTTTTATTGCATTAGATCAATCCTCAGACTATTGCATGATTAGGATCTGATTAAAATGTGGGTTTTGGGAAGTAGTTGAGGTAGTACCTATTGCCCTGTTTATATCAAACCATTGGGAGTTACTTCTACGTTTGCTTATATTGCTATGCTATGCTCGTAGACCTGGATTGGGTTTCAGATTTTTCCATGACCGATGTGAGATTGTTAATTAATGGTTCCACTTAAGGTGGCTACTTTAATTTACATCTGGGTGGATTGAGGCACCTGGAGAACCCAGTGTTGCCTGTATTTTTGGATATCCCGGAGTACCCGTGTGATCATCCTATGGACCGCCACCAAAACTCAAAGGGATCATGAGATTATTCATGCTAGAAACTTCCGTGTGCAGCCGCAAGCTATTATGGGCTCTAGCATAGTTGAGTAGGTTACATGACCTCTTGAAGAGGTGGGCTAGCAGATGTAGGGGAAAGTAGGTGTAATTGTCCACCCGGAGTAAAGAGTATTGTTTCTGAAAGACTGTGTCTCGGTCATCCGTTTCTCAAACACCATGTAGTGCGAGAAATCAAGCGGAGGCGATCGAGTCTTGTGAGGAAAAGTGCGCAAAGCTCTGCAGAGTGTACAAACTAATCATGATTAGCCGTGTCCCCGGTTATGGACATCTTGAGTGTCTAGTTCTTGGATTATCATGTGAATCTCATCATCATGTTAATTAATTTAATTTTATTGGGTTAATCACGTTCTTAATTGGGATTGAGTTGGAGGTACCTTCTCAATGTTTAACAACCACCATGATAGTTAAATAAAATTTATTCCTTTGTGGTAGGGAAAAATTGGCTTTTCGCAAAACTGTGACCATAGAGCTTTCCACCAGCCAAATATGCATGTAGTGATAGCATTATTCTGTTCATTACTGTCTATGTGTTACATTGCCAGCATATTCCATGTGCTGACCCGTTTTCGGGCTGCAACGTTTCATGTTGTAGAATTTTCAGACGACGAGTAAGGTGCTATAGGTCGTGGTCTTATACTCAGTGATGCCGTTGGAGTTGATGGACTCACTTTATCTTCCAAGCCTTCCGTTGTTATCGTTTTTAGATGGCCTTAAGCCGTATTTATTGTATTAAGTTCTCTTTTGAGATATTCGATGTAATAAGTGTGTGATTGCTACTCTGTTATAAATCCTTCAAGTACTGTGCGTGTCAGCATTACCGATCCAGGGATGACACTGATGCACAGAGGCTAGACTGTTTGAGGTCTGGTCGCTACAAAGATGGTATCAGAGCACACGCTGACTGTAGGACACGACCACTAAGCTAAAGCCTAGATCACTACTCTCTTCTCATTTCTAACTCCTCTCCTTCTCTTCCACTCTTTTAGGATGGCGGATGCAAGGAACAAGTTCGCGCAACCGGATGAGGATACACCTTTTGGACGACACTTGAAGGAAGTTACTAAGTACCTGGACATCGGAATACCAAGCTTCAGCGGAACCTACAACACCACACTACCAGAAGAGGAGTGCTGGATGATTCAAGTTCAAGTTCCAGGAAGGACGTTCATGCCAGTCACTGAGCCCATAGAGTTTTCCTTTGATGCACCAACCTGGAGTCTAGGAAAGAGCATGGCAGCCCACATCACCATGGGACGCATTGGAGAAGTGTACCACAATGATCTCAAGGATACTATATATCAGATTTGTGGGCGCCGAGACAAGCAATGGGAGATGATCAGCACCAGGAAGGATAGATCTATTGCAGCTTTCATTCAGGAGTTAAACCAGCACATTCGTCGCCAGGAGAACCAGATGTGCGTAGACATGATAGAACTGAAGAAGGCAAAGACAAGGATCATGGAGCTGGAGGAAGAACTCAAGGCTACACGCGATGGATATGAGGAGGAAATCGCAACATTGTTCGAGAAGAATGACGACCTGACAAAGAAGCTAGGAGTTTTCATGGGAGACCCAGCACCAGGAGGAGATGATGACGATTCAACTTGCCCGGAGAACTACATCATCATCGACGACACTGGCTCGGACCCCAGTGATGATGATTGGGAGGATGAAGCCGGAGAAGATATCATGGAGTCTTCAACTGAGCAATTTTTCTAGTAGACCACCAAAATTAGTAGTAGTATTCCACCATGTATATAGTATAGTCCAAGCACTTTGTAACGATAGTTAGATCGATTGTATGCCTTGTTTGAATTGATTGGAGTGATATGATTGTGATTGTCTCATATGCATATGGGTAGTGTTTTCCCTCTAGACCTCATTCTATCCTATTTTCTCATCTTTTCTAAACCCATCATATGCCTCCGAGATGCGACGTTGGATTTGTTTTCCCACCGGAGATCACTTAGTTGATTCAGCAGCAGAATGCCCTGATGCAAGCTCTAGTTCAGAACCAAGGCAACAACAACAACAACAACCCACCACCACCACCACCTGTTGATCACTTAGCCCGTTTTCTTAGGCTGAATCCGCCGGTGTTCTCCAGTAGCACCGAGCCGATTGTGGCAGATGATTGGCTCCGCAAGGTTGGAAGGGAGGTGACCACTGCAGGATGCACATATGCGGAGAGAGTGTGTTTTGCCGCACATCAGCTTGATGGACCCGCAGCATCATGGTGGGAGAATTACACAGCCACTCACCCCATTGACACCGTCACATGGGACCAGTTTCAGCAAGCTTTCCATACTGCCCACGTTTCAGCAGGAGCTATGGCCATGAAGAAGCGTGAGTTTTGCAACTTACGCCAAGGAGGACGTACCGTTGGCCAGTACGTGGAGGATTTCAGTAAGTTAGCATGTTATGCCCCAGATGACGTTGCTACGGATGCAGCTAAGCAGGAGAAGTTTCTAGAAGGACTGAATGATGAGCTGAGCATGCAGTTGATGGTGGCAACTTTTAACAACTACCAGGAGTTGGTAGATAGAGCTCTCATGATTGAAGGGAAGCAGCAGCAGATTGAGAGCCGTAAGAGGAAGTATGGACAAGGAAAGTACAGTACAGGAGCTCACCAGAAGCCTCGTTTTACCCCGAACTCGGGAGGACATCTTCAGCATAACCATGGAGGTCAAAATCACAATGGAGGGAGCTCGCACAATCATAGTGGCCCCAAGAATGGCAATGGGAACGGAGGAAGCAACGGACAGAACCGTACCAACCCATCAACCCCAGCCAAGAGGGATCTAAGCCACGTTACTTGTTTCAAGTGCTAGAAGACTGGACATTATGCAACTGAATGTCCGGAAGCTAAGAATGGAAATGGCAATGGAAGCTCGGGGAAGAAGCCAAACCCTTTCAACACGGGACATGTGAACCACGTTAATGTGGAGGAGGTTGAAGCACAACCTGATGCAGTAATAGGTAAGTTTTTGGTTAAGTCATTTACTGCAATCGTTCTTTTTGATACTGGTGCATCACATTCATACATATCAAGGGGATTTGTGGATAAGTTTAAGTTTCCCACCAAAGTTCTTAGAACACCTATGTTAGTAACCTCGCCAGGAGCAGAGTATATGGCAAGCCAAGGATGTTTTCAGATGCCATTGACCATAGGTAGGCATGCTTTCCCCTTAGACCTAATAGTTTTGGAGTCGCAAGGTTTGGATGTGATTTTGGGAATGGATTGGCTATCGATGTATGGAGGAAACATCGATTGCGCCAGTAAGACGATTTTGCTTACTACCCCAGAAGGAAGAAGGATTAAGTATGTATCCCGGCATGTGCCGAAGAGGACTCAAGTGAATTCCTTATCATGAGTTGTACAGGAGGAAGTGCCAGTGGTGAAGGATTTCCCTGACGTATTTCCAGAGGAGTTGCCAGGCATGCCACCGGATAGAGACATCAAGTTTTTGATTGAGCTTTTGCCAGGCACTGGGCCAATATCTAAGAGACCGTACAGGATGCCCGCTAAGGATTTGGAAGAAATTAAGAAGTAGATTAAGGAGTTACTGGATAAAGGATATATTCGCCCAAGTTCGTCACCTTGGGGATCACCCGTACTTCTAGTGGAGAAGAAAGATGGATCGTTGAGGATGGTTGTTGATTATCGTGGATTGAATGAAGTAACAATTAAGAACAAGTACCCACTACCGATGATCAATGATCTGTTTGACCGACTACAAGGAGCATTTGCGTTTGGTACTTGGAAAGCTCAGAGAACATCAGTTATATGCCAAGTTCGGCAAGTGCGAGTTTTGTTTGAAGGAAGTTGGATTCCTTGGACATGTTATATCCGGAGAAGGAATAGCAGTAGATCCCACCAAGGTTAACACTGTGACAAATTGGGAGTCACCCACGACAGTTGGAGAAATCCGGAGTTTTCTGGGACTCGCAGGATATTACCGGAGATTCATCGAGAATTTCTCGAAGATTGCAAAGCCTATGACGGAGTTGTTGAAGAAGGACACCAAATTCAATTGGACTGAGGAATGTGAGGCTAGTTTCCAGGAGTTGAAGAAATATTTGGTTACAGCGCCAGTATGATTTTGCCAGATCAACACAAGGATTATGAAGTATATTGTGACGCTTCTCGTCGAGGACTTGGAGCAGTGCTAATGCAGGAGGGAAGAGTTGTTTCATATGCCTCATGACAGCTTAAACCCCATGAGTTGAATTATGCTACACATGATTTGGAGTTTGCAGCCGTAGTACATGCGTTGAAGACGTGGAGACATTTTCTCATCGGAAACCATTGTGAGGTGTACACGGATCACAAGAGTTTGAAGTACATTTTCACGCAGAAGGAGTTGAATCTCAGGCAAAGGAGATGGTTGGAGCTCATTAAGGATTATGATATGAGATTGCATTATCACCCAGGGAAGGCTAACGTAGTAGCCGATGCGTTGAGCCGCAAGAGCCATGTCAACACACTCATGACCGGAGAGTTGCCCAAGGAGTTAGCAGAAGATCTTCGTGAACTATGTTTGGAAATAGTTCCGAGAGGCTATGTAGCAGCATTGGAGATTCAGTCTACTTTGATGGATATGATCAGAGAATCTCAGAAGACAGACAAGGAAATTGCCGAGATAAAGGAAAGGATGAGTAAAGGAAAAGCCAAGGGATTTCGTGAGGATGAGCACGATACCTTATGGTTTGAGGACCGCATTTATGTGCCCAATGATCCGGAGATCAGGAAGTTGATCTTGCAAGAGGCCCATGATTCACCATATTCGATTCACCTAGGAAATACCAAGATGTACCTGGATTTAAGGGACAGTTTCTGGTGGACCGAAATGAAGAAGGATATTGCGGAGTATGTAGCAGTTTGTGATGTATGTCAGAGAGTAAAGGCAGAGCATCAGAAGCCAGCAGGATTGCTACAACCATTGCCGATACCCGAATGGAAGTGGGATAAGCTAGGCATGGATTTTATCACAGGATTGCCCAGGACTCGTTCAGGCTATGACTCGATATGGGTTGTAGTCGATCGTTTGACGAAGGTAGCTCATTTCATCCCAGTTAAGACCACTTATACAAGTGCTAAGTTGGCAAAGATATACATGACCAGGATCGTATGTCTGCATGGAGTTCTGAGGACCATTGTATCAGATAGAGGAACCCAGTTTACTTCAAAGTTTTGGAATCAATTGCACGAAACTTTGGGTACCAGGCTAGAGTTCAGTACAGCCTTTCATCCACAGACAGACGGACAGACCGAGAGAGTCAATCAGATTTTGGAGGACATGCTGAGAGCTTGTGCGCTAGATTATGGATCTAGTTGGGACGACAATTTGCTGTATGCAGAGTTCTCTTACAACAACAGTTATGAATCCAGTTTGAAGATGGCCCCTTTTAAAGCTCTGTACGAAAGGAGGTGCAGGACACCGTTGTTGTGGGACGAAGTTGGAGACCGCCAGTTGTTTGGACCAGATTTGATTAAAGAGTCTGAACAGAAAGTGAAGTTGATTTGCGATAGGCTCAAGGTAGCCCAGTCCAGGCAGAAGAGTTATGCGGATTCTAAACGCAAGGAGACAGTTTACGAAGTCGGAGACAGAGTTTATCTTCGAGTATCACCACTTCGAGGAGTGAAGCGCTTTGGAGTTAAGGGAAAGTTAGTGCCACGTTTTGTAGGACCATACAAAGTTTTGGAGCGTATGGGTGAAGTTGCTTACAAGTTGGAATTGCTTGGAGGATTGTCGGAAGTTCAGGATGTGTTCCATGTTTCTCAGGTGAAGAAGTGCCACGCAGAGATGGCTGAGATACCACTGAGAGATACAATGCCATTGGAAGCAATTCAGCTGGATAGCGATTTGACCTATGAGGAGAAACCAGTCAAGATTCTCGAATATGCCAGCCGAGTCACCCGCAGCAAGGTTATCAAGTTTTGCAAAGTTCAGTGGTGTCACGATACCGAGGATGAAGCCACCTGGGAGCGAGAGGAAGATCTACGGAAGGACCACTCTCACCTATTTTCTAGCCAACCCGAATCTCGAGGGCGAGATTCATCTTAAGGGGGGTAGGTTTGTAACATCCCAAATTTTCAATTTGGAATGTTATACATAGATCATTCTTGCATGACATATTTTATTGCATTTTGTTTTGCGATCCTAGAAATTCTATGCAACTCAAGGACCCACGGAGAGAGTTGGGGATTTCATTATTTTCATATTTGGGTTTTCTCAAATTTTGAAAATAGGATCATTTGTTTTAATTATTTTCTCTCCGAAAATATTTCATATCAATTATATGAGAGGGGATAATATGACTTCTCCAAAAATAATGAATATTGGAGGAAAAATATTAAAAACAAATATTTGATTTTATTTGGATTTTATTTGGATTTTATTTGAACTAGGAAAAAATATGCGTTTTCAAAATTGCATTTTAGGCCCAAATAAATGTTCATCTTGTTCTAAATATTTTATTTAGACGGAGAAAATTTGTTTTGGCATTTTTAGATTTTTATTTATTTTTCTAGGATTTATTTAAGTTTCGGCGAAATTGGTTTTAATATATATATATATATATATATATATATATATATATTTGTCGCCCGCGGACCGAACTGGGCCGAAGGCCCAGTCGGCCCATCTACCCGCGCCGCCTCGCCCGAGCGTGGCCGAGCCGGACTCCCGCCGGAGTCCGGGTCAGCGCCGCCGCCGCCCGGGGTGCCCCCTCTCCCAAGTCGGACGCCCCCCGACCCCTTTAAGTACCGCCGCCCACCGCCACCTCTTCCCCACCCCGAGCCGAGCCGCCCCGCCACCGAACGCTGCCGCCGTCGCCGTTTCGCCGCCGCCGCAGGGAGCCGCCGCCGCCCGCCCTCACCGCCGCCCCGTCGCCCGACGCCAACCCCGCCGGAGCCTGCCGCCGGAGCCGCCGCCGTCCCGCGCCTCGCCGGAATCCCGCCGGACCCGAGGTAGCCACCGCCGCCGGTCTTTCCCTAAAAACCGATCGGTTTTTTATAAAACCAGCGGTTGTTTTTATATATATATAGATCGGTTTAGTTTTTTTTGGTTTATTTATTTTGCGGACGTCCGTCCGTAAGTTCGTTTTAACGAACGGTTTTCGCCCGATAGTTACAGTCAACGAACGTTCATTCGTTAGCCTGTTCGTCAATTTTTCTTTTTCTCGGATTTTTCGCGATTATTTTCGATCGCTATTTCTGATCCGTTTTTGGTTTTAGTATAACTTTTCGCTCGTTTATCAGAATCAGGCGATTCAAACGCCTAGAGTTTCGTCTCGAAACTCTCTTTCTATTTAACCAACTTGAACAAGATTTTGGTACTTTAAAATTTGACTTAGGTCCAGATTAGTAAACGAAGCTTGTTTCGTTCACCGTTTGAGTTTCGTTGCTTCGTTCGATTTGATTCTTTTTGCAAACCGGAGTTAAGTTGAACTTTCTCGTTAGATCTCTTTTTTTGAGTTTTATCCGTGCACCCTTGCTTGATTGCTTATGTATGTATTGTTTGTTTGCGATAGAGTACCCGGAGTGCGAAGCGTGCTACTACGAGTCTCTAGGTTTCACGGATCATCAGCAAGGCAAGTAACACTTTGATCATACCTCTTTAGCACCCAGTTTTATTGCATTAGATCAATCCTCAAACTATTGCATGATTAGGATCTAATTAAAATGTGGGTTTTGGGAAGTAGTTGAGGTAGTACCTATTGCCCTGTTTATATCAAACCATTGGGAGTTACTTCTACGTTTGCTTATATTGCTATGCTATGCTCGTAGACGTGGATTGGGTTTGAGATTTTTCCATGACCGATGTGAGATTTTTAATTAATGGTTCAACTTAAGGTGGCTACTTTAATTTACATCTGGGTGGATTGAGGCACCTGGAGAACCCAGTGTTGCCTGTATTTTCGGATATCCCGGAGTACCCGTGTGATCATCCGATGGACCGCCACCTAGACTCAAAGGGATCATGAGATTATTCATGCTAGAAACTTCCGTGTGCAGCCACAAGCTATTATGGGCTCTAGCATAGTTGAGTAGGTTACATGACCTCTTGAAGAGGTGGGCTAGCAGATGTAGGGGAAAGTAGGTGTAACTGTCCACCCGGAGTAAAGATTATTGTTTCTGAAAGACTGTGTCTCGGTCATCCGTTTCTCAAACACCATGTAGTGCGAGAAATCAAGCGAAGGCGATCGAGTCTTGTGGGGAAAAGTGGGCGAACCTCTGCAGAGTGTACAAACTAATCATGATTAGCCGTGTCCCCGGTTATGGACATCTTGAGTGTCTAGTTCTTGGATTATCATGTGAATCTCATCATCATGTTACTTAATTTATTTTGATTGGGTTAATCACGTTCTTAATTGGGATTGAGTTGGAGGTACCTTCTCAATGTTTAACAACCACCATGATAGTTAAATAAAATTTATTCCTTTGTGGTAGGGAAAAATTGGCTTTTCGCAAAACTGTGACCATAGAGCTTTCCACCAGCCAAATATGCATGTAGTGATAGCATTATTCTGTTTATTACTCTCTATGTGTTACATTGCCAGCATATTCCATGTGCTGACCCATTTTCGGGCTGCAACGTTTCATGTTGCGGACTTTTCAGACGACGAGTAAGGTGCCATAGGTCGTGGTCTTATACTCAGTGATGCCGTTGGAGTTGATAGACTCACTTTATCTTCCAAGCCTTCCGCTGTTATCGTTTTTAGATGGCCTTAAGCCGCATTTATTGTATTATGTTCTCTTTTGAGATATTCGATGTATGAAGTGTGTGATTGCTACTCTGTTATAAATCCTTCAAGTATTGTGCGTGTCAGCATTACCGATCCAGGGATGACACTGATGCACAGAGGCTAGACTGTTTGAGGTCTTGTCGCTACATTCCCTTCCTTTTCTCACACGCGTACGTGTTCATGGGCCGGCCCATGTGCTGTTCGGGGCTTGACACACCTTTTTTAATTTCATCTTTTGTCTTTTCTTTTCTCATTTTGTTTCCTTTTCCTTCTTCAAATAAATTGGGGATTTTAAAATTTTAAAAGTTGTGAGTTTTCAGAAAAATATTCAAGAAATCATAAAATGTTTGTGAAATCAAAAATATTCAGGAAATTGTCAAACTTTCGCGGATTCAAAAGGTGCTGGATTTTACAAACTGTTCATAAATTATAAAAAAAATGAGATTTGAAAAAAATGGTCTGGAAATAAAATCATGTTCATGAGTTTTTAGAAATAACCATGTATTCAAAACATATTCGTGAATTTGAAAAAAATGTCCATGAAATTTTAGAGTATGTTCACAAAAGTTCAAAAAACGTCACAAATTTTAAAATGTGTTCCCCCAATTTTTAAAAAAATTATTGATTCAAAAAATATTGAGTCAAAAAATGTTCATGAATTCGAAAACTATTCATGCATTTCAAAAAAATGCTCGTAAATAAAACAAACGTTCGTAGTTTTTTAAATCAAAAATTTCTAAAACGAACTCTGTCGATTCAAAAAACTGTTCGCCGATTCAAAAGTATTTTATGTATATGATTTGATTAGTTTTTGGAATGTCTTTATATGTCTAAGCATTGGGAGTAATTTGTGGTTGACGAGATTTTTATTAAAAGTTTTAAACATTCCCTTGTGCAACATAATGACAAGTGTGGCGTGAAGCGGCAAGCTCATAGCCTTGGGATTTACCACGTGAATGCATTGTGATCACGTGGACGTCGCGACCATCATCTGCGAGGGTGAGACGAAAGATAAGTGGCAACATGGTGAGCCTCCGTATTAAAATAGAGGACTCTCATATGTCATGACATTGAGTCATACTTATTAGGCTAACAAATAATATATTTTTCTCCCGTTGCAACGCACGGGCATGTTTGCTAGTTCAGATATTATTAATTTTGCCAACGAATCTGTATTTAATTTGTAATTTCAGGAAAATACATTCAAAATTTTATTCGCTGGAATATGATAATTCAAACATTGGCAACAATTCTTTCATTATAAGTGAATCCTGTCATTTTACAAGGAGAAGAAGAGAACATAGTCTCGGACAAAGGAAAAGTAAGTTTACTATAAGCATGAGGGCATCGGTGTGTTTTTAGACGTTGTCTTGTGTTGACTACATGGACTTTCCTTAATAGGTGATTGAGCATCGCCTCCATATGTATTTGCCTTTTTCTGAAGACAGTGGATTTCTTCTGCTAATCCAACTTGAAATCTTCAATCTCTTGTAGTTGCTTCTTCCGGAGTTCTTTAATTCTTCTATCTGGGAAAAAGTATTTCATTCATGCATCTACCTCTGATGACCCACAAGTATAGGGGATCACTCGTAGTCCTTCAATAATTAAGATTGTCAAACCCAACGAGGAGCAGAAGGAAATGATAAGCAGTTTTCAGCAAGGTATACTCTACAGGTGCTGTAAATAGTAGTAACAGATAGTTTGATAGCAAGGTGATTCGTAACAAGTAACAATAGTAACAAAGGTGCAGTAAGGTGGCCCAATCCTTTTCATAGCAAAGGACAAGCCGAAAAGTTCTCTTATATGAAGCAAAGCATTCAAGAGGACACATGGGAATTCTCATCTAGTCACGTTCATCATGTTTAAGTGATTCACATTCACTACTTTGATAATTTGATATGCGGGTGAACCGGTACTAGGGCGATGTTCTTACCTGAACAAGCAACTCTCTTATGATTACCCCCTCTCGCAAGCATCCGTAAATACGAAGGAAGAGTTAAGATAAATCTAACCATAGCATGAAACATATAGATCCAAATCAGCCCCTTACGGAATAATGCATTAACTAGGGTTTAAGCTTCATGACCCACAAGTATAGGGGATCAATCGTAGTCCTTTCGATAAGTAAGAGTGTTGAACCCAACGAGGAGCAGAAGGAAATGACAAGTGGTTTTCAGCAAGGTATTTCTGCAAGCACTGAAATTGTCGGTAACGAGTAGTTTGATAGCAAGATAATTTGTAACGAGCAAGTAACAGTAACGTTAAACAAAGCGCAGCAAGGTAGCCCAATCCTTTTGTGGCAAAGGACAGGCCAAAACGGTCTCTTATGATAAGCAAAGCATTCTTGAGGGTAGACAGGAATTTCATCTACTCACTTTCATCATGTTAGTTTGATTTGTGTTTGCTACTTTGATAATTTGATATCTGGGTGGACCGGTGCTTAGGTGTTGTTCTTACTTGAACAAACCTCCTACTTATGATTAACCCCCTCGCAAGCATCTGCAACTACGAGAAAAGTATTAAGATAAAATCTAACCATAGCATTTAACTTTTGGATCCAAATCAGTCCCTTACGAAGTAGCGCATAAACTAGGGTTTAAGCTTCTGTCACTCTAGCAACCCATCATCTAATAACTACTCCACAACGCATTCCCTTAGGCCCTAATAAGGTGAAGTGCCATGTAGTCAACGTTCACATGACACCACTAAGGGAATCACAACATACATATCATCAAAATATCAAACACATATCAAGTTCACATGATTACTTGTAACAAGATTTCTCCCGTGACCTCAAGAACAAAAGTAACTACTCACAAATGATAATCATGCTCAAGATCCGAGGGGTATTAAATAGCATAATGGATCTGAACATATAATCTTCCACCAAATAAACCATATAGTAATCAACTACAAGAAGTAATCAACACTACTAGTCACCCACAAGTACCAATCTAAGGTTCCAGTACAAAGATTGAACACAAGAGATGAACTAGGATTTGAGAGGAGATGGTGATGTTGAAGATGTTGATGGAGATTGCCTTCCCAAATATGGGATAGTTTTTGGTGATGATGATGACGATGATTTCCCCCTTCGGGAGGGAAGTTCCCCCGGCGGAATCGCTCCACCGAAGGGCAAAAGTACTTCTACACAAGTTCTGCCTCGAGACGGCGGCGCTTCGTCCTGAAAGTCCTCTCCTTAGTTTTTTCTAGGTCAAAATGACTTATATACCAAAAGATGGGCATTGGAGGTGGGCCAAGGAAGGCACAACCCACCAGGGCACGCCTGGGGGCCCTGGCACGCCCAGGTGGGTTGTGCCCACCTGGTGGGCCCCTCAGGTAGTTATTTGCTCCAATAATTCTTAAATATTTCATAAAAAATCTCTGTGAAGTTTCGCCTCATTTGGAGATGTGCAGAATAGGTAACTCTGACGTAGTTTTTTAGGTCCAGAATTCCAGCTGCCGTTATTCTCCCTATTTGTGCAATCCTTGCATAATATGAGTGAAAAGACATTAGAAATACTCCAAAAAGCATTATTATGCATAAAAACATTATAAATAACAGTAGGAAAACGTGATGCAAAATGGACGTATCAACTCCTCCAAGCTTAGACCTCGCTTGCCCTCAAGCGAAAACCGAAATCGAAAAACATGTCCACCTGCTTAGAGAGAGAGAGGTGTCGATAAAAACAAAATATGGACATAGAAGCATCATGATAGGTGGGAACCCGATGAACGAGTTCACGCCCGAGGGTGGCCCGATCTTCACGTCGTAGGATCGAATCAGGAGGGATAACTAGCTGCAAGCGGCCGGGATAACTAGCTTTATACCTGCCAAGGTTGGATGCAACCCGTACGTTGGGGATGGCTGACCGAAGCTACAAGAACTCCAACCCGCTGTCCGAACAATCGCAGAACCACAAACCAGGACTAATCCACACAAAACGGCCGGAACAGTAGAGCACGAACTAGGGGGAACCAGAGGCTCCTTCTCGCGACTCCGAATGAACTCACAAGAGCAAAGGTATCAAGATCTCTCAGATTTCTCTAGCAGTCTTGCTGTATAAGCTTGTAGCTGAATGGTTTGACAAAATGTTTCTAAGAGGATGGGGGAGATGGGGTTTTATAGCAGGGACAACCCCCTTAGCTAGGTGTGAAAATGGTTTCAAAAGTAAGCAGGTTTGCATGGCTTCCTTGGGTGAATAAGCAGTCAACTTGGGAGTTGTTGCAGAGCTCCTCGGAAATTCGCGAAGTCTTGACAGCCTGGACACCTTCCGCGAGAATGACTAGAACTTTTGACTTACAACTCCAAATGATGTGAGGTTTTTTGCATTGGAAAGATAATTTGATGTAGCTTCTGTTGATGTACCCCTATGGCCCCGTCTCTCCATCATATGGGTGTGCCACCACGAAACATCAGAGGTAAAAACTGACAGCATTAGCTTCACTTGAAACTTGTTTTCTTCAAACTCGTTCCTTCAGACCGGTTGCTTTAAGAGCTCATAGGTTGTTGGATTTCTTCCATGTGATACCTAAGTTCAACCAACAACAATGGGGATGAAAGTGCAGCCATGTATTCAAGATTATAGTATGAACTTAAGTTAGCGTTCACCTGGGCATGTGTTTGCTTGATTCGGCTTAATAATTCTTTCCAACTAAATTTTGCACATTTCTGAAATGTCATGTATGATGTACCCATGTGATCATCATCCTCCCTCCCTTGATAAAGAGTCTTCCTCGACTCTCTTTGATCTGCAAAAGAAAAGTAGAAGGGAACTAGATAATATTCATGCAAAGAAATGATGCAATCCTCATTTGTAGCTTTCACCTTTGAATTGTGTTGCATCTGATCATGTACTTGTTTGTCACAACTCAGAGTTTGTTCAGGGATGATTTGTGTTGTTTCAATAATCAACATGTCCTCATCATTCCCCCTCTCTTGAAAAGGAGTTGTCCTCGACTATACCTGGTCATCACACAAAAGAGAGTATGGCAATACCAAATCATAATGCAAAGGTTTCATGATGTGAAGAATTTTAGTTTTCAACTTTGCTATCTTATGGATGATGACAACATGATGTTTTGTTCGACTTAGGAGTTCCTTCTAGCAAACATTTTCATGGAGCACAAATTTATAACCAACCATAACCATATTCATATCAGCCTCCCTCTCTAGGAGAAAAGTCGTCCTCGACTTCATTTGGTCTACAAAATTATAGCACGAAGACAATACAAAATGACTAGGAAAACAAAATGATGAATAATCATGTGCAACATTCAATTTTATTGGATGTTTTATAGTTTCTTCAAGATTAACAAAATCAAATTGTTGGATGGATGATGTACCAACCAATTTTTCTCTAATCTTATCATGCCATTGCTTCAAAAACTCATAAGTGCATACCTCTGGCTTCATCAAAATGGAAGATCCTTTTTGTTTTACCTCATTGAGTATTTGAATGCCTTTCTGAAAATCAATCTTCACACATGCACCTTGTGTAGTGGTACTCCATGTCCTCCATATTTGATCTTGGATCTCAATCTCCCATCATTGCAAGAGAGCTGATAGGTATGCCTTTTGCACCTGCACATATTGCAAAGAAAGAGAACTTTGTGAAAGGTTAGTTATTGAATACTCCTCTCTCATTTCATTTGGTGGATCACTCATCTCTTTTATATTATGGGGAAACACCTCAAGCTCACATTTGGTGGACTCACACAACTCACTAATCCTCTCTCTTGGATGATGTGGTATATTATGTTGTGGTTCACTCATCTCTCTAATGAGGTGTGGAATGATCTCAATCTCACATTTTGTGAACTCACACAACTCATTAATTCTCTCTCCCTGAATGTGTGGTATATCTAGGTGGAGACCTTTCATTTCTCTAATCTCATGATGAACAATCTGATCCCCACATTTTGTGGACTCACTCACCTCACTTTTCTTGTCACTCTCACTATATGGGATTGGGGAAAGTGGACACTCTTCCTCACTTTTGGTGAAGTCATTAAACTTGCTTTTCTTATCACTCTCAAGTTGTTGGATTGTGGATTGTGGACTCTCTTCCTCACATGTAATTTGTGGGACATGTTTCTTGTATGTTGGGACAGTAGTGGTGGTCAAGATTGCAACATTAGGAATGGGCTTCTTATGTAAACATGGGCTATGAATCACTAGAGTCGGTTCATCAACCACAGTCATGCTTTGCGGTGGGTCATCGGTGTGCCGACGGGTGCCATAACTTTGTCGTCAGGCATGACATCCTTGCTGCGATTCATGAGCAGCATCGACATGCCTAGGGGTAGCGGTAGCATGCCCTCGAGCATGCCGTCCTTGCTGCACTTTAGGAGCAGCAACTACACGCCCATGAGCAGCAACACCATGCTCTCGAGCACGTCCTCCTTTCTGTCCTTCTTGAGTAGTAGTGACACGCCCACGAGCAGCAACATCATGCCCTCGAGCATGTCTTCTTTGCTGCACTTCATGAGCAACAGGGTATTGTCGGTGTCGAACCCCGTCACCACTTGCTCGAAGACGCTCGTCAAGCCTCCTTCGATATTCTTGAACAATGTTCCGTAATTCCAGAAACTCAGCACGTGTGACCGGGGGGTGCTTTTCCCCATGATTTTTTCCATGAACACTCGATGCGAATCCTGCCATGTTAGTGGGGCTAAAAAGTGGAATAGGATATTTTTTTGCGGAAACACACAACCTCACCTCTTACTCACCAAAGATCTTATGGGTTCACATCAGATTGTGCTTCTCCCGGATGTGTTAAAGCGATTGAAAGACAGGGATCAAAGAACTAGCTTCGGTTTTTGGTGGAGCTCGGTGGGGTAAACAAAAAGGGCTTGTGCTGAAATCAAGTTGATGCAAACCAAGCAAATATGGGATAAATCTACTGCACTTTTGCACCAAGATTGAACAGCACACACAAGCTTCTGAAATTTTTCTACCAAGCTGAAACGTTTGGATCTTACACAACACTTTCTTTTTCTCTCTTGACTTTTTTTGCCACTTTTTTTTCTCTTTGATTTTTTTGCCACTCTTTTTTTCCTCTCTTTTTCCAAAGCACAACAACCAAATCTGAAAGGAACTATAAAGATGAAATTGGTGCAGATCTAAAAGATGAAGAATATGCAAGGTATGCAACAACAAGATCTTAGCACCAACAAGGCTTGGATTTATTTTTGGTGGGGCTTTGGACTTCTAGGACAGAAAATATAGCATGAAAAAAACTCGATCTAAAGGGATGATAGCAAGATAAAGTTGGATAACAGATCCTACCGTGTCAACGAAGGCTATGATGCTAGATGATAGGTGGGAACCCGATGAACGAGTTCACGCCCGAGGGTGGCCTGATCTTCACATCGTAGGATCAAATCGGGAGCGATAACTAGCTGCAAGCAGCCGGGATAACTAGCTTTATACCTACCAAGGTTGGATGCAACCCGTACGTTGGGGATGGCTTACCGAAGCTACAAGAACTCCAACCCGCAGTCCGAACAATCGCAGAACCACAAACCGGGACTAATCCACACAAAACGGCCGGAACCGTAGAGCACGAACTAGGGGGAACCAGAGGCTCCTTCTCGCGACTCCAAATGAACTCACAAGAGCAAAGGTAGCAAGATCTCTCGGATCTCTCTAGCAGTCTTGCTGCATAAGCTTGTAGCTGAATGGTTTGATAAAAGGTTTCTAAGAGGATGGGGGAGATGGAGTTTTATAGCAGGGACAACCCCCCTAGCTAGGTGTGAAAATAGTTTCAAAAGTAAGCAGGTTTGCATGGCTTCCTTGGGTGAATAGGCAGTCAACTTCGGGAGTTGTTGCAGAGCTCCTCGGAAATTCGCGAAGTCATGACAGCCTGGACACCTTCCACGATAATGACCAGAACTTTTGACTCACAACTCCAAATGATGTGAGGTTTTTTGCATTGGAAAGATAATTTGATGTAGCTTCTGTTGATGTACTCCTATGGCTCTGTCTCTCCATCATATGGGTGTGCCACCACAAAATATCAGAGGTAAAAACTGACAGCATCAGCTTCACTTGAAACTTGTTTTCTTCAAACTCGTTCCTTCAGACCGGTTGCTTTAAGAGCTCATAGGTTGTTGGATTTCTTCCATGTGATACCTAAGTTAAAACAACAACAATGAGGATGAAAGTGCAGCCATGTATTCAAGATTATAGTATGAACTTAAGTTAGCGTTCACATGGGCATGTGTTTGCTTGATTTGGCTTAATAATTCTTTCCAACTAAATTTTGCACATTTCTGAAATGTCATGTATGATGTACCCATGTGCTCATCACATCATGTATATTATTATAACAACAAGTAACTTTATCATAAAACTTTATCACAAACTTTTATCATATAACTTCTCATGAGCAAGTAACAATTCATCACAACATCGAAGTATAAAGCATAAACCTTATTGAAAACCAACAAACTATGTTCTCAGTCAACTTTGCAACTACAATTCATCATATTTTCAAGAAGGGTCACATATCGGAGCCTTTAGGCAAGTCCACGTACTCAACCATCATATAGTCTTCTATGATTGCTAAGACTCACTGCATACACATGAGCAAAAAGTTTCAACCGGACACATAGAAATATAGGGGCTTATAGTTTCGCCTCCCAACGTATTGACCTCAAGGGTGATGTCAACAATAATAACTCATGCCCACCCATATCCAACTGGATATATGTGCCTAGATCTTTCCTTACCACATGGTGCTTGCGAAAAGAGAAAATAAAATAATAATAAAAATAATAGGGAAGATTACTTTGACTCTTGCATAAAAGTAAAAGATAGGCCCTTCGCAGAGCGAAGAAGAGGTTGCCATGCCCTTTTTGGTTGTATGATAAATCTCTTAGTGCAAAAGAACGTCACGTTATATTTCCCCTTGTGATAGCAACCTTTATTATGCAGTCTGTCGCTTTTATTATTTTGCCATCACAAGTTCGTACAACACTCAATTTTCTCTTACACTAAATGATCTAACACATTTAGAAGCAATTTTATTGCCTTTTTGCACCGATGACAACTTACTTGAAGGATCGTACTCAATCCATAGGTAGGTATGCTAGACTCTCAAAACATGATTTGGGTTTAGGGGTTTTGATGCACAAGTAGTATCTCTACTTAGTGTGGAATTTTTGGCTAGCAAAGATGTTGAGCAAGCACCACATGTTAAAGGATCTATGACAATATAACTTCTATGTGAATATGAACAAGCATAAATCATTACGTTGTCTTCCTTGTCCAACGTCAAATTTTTGGCATATAGTATTTTGATGGGGGCTCACAATTATAAAAGAGGTCCAAGATAGTGTATTTGCATGTGAATCTTCTCTTCCCTTATTAATTCTTTCATGAATTGCATTATTGACCAATGATATGTTTATCAATCTCCAATAAATTTTACCACTTATATTTTTCCTTATGCGATGTCATTACTCACCATAAGATTAGCATATGATCTTTTTCATTTATTTTCTTTCCTTTTTTATTGAAACATAAAAGTAAAGAAACTAAACTCAAACTACTCTTTATTGTATCTCTCGCAGATGATTACATCGATAGATAGATCACTAAGCAAGCACTCGAAAAGAAAGGATCGAACTAAACTTTTATTCAACTAAATCAAAAGATAACTAAATATTGAACTAAAATAGATAAAGGCAAAGATAGTCGTGGTGTACGTACCGGGACACCTCTCCCAAGCTTGGCACAAGCTAAGGGGAGTGTCCATACCATGAACTCAAGTCTCCTTTGGTGATGAAGAAGGTGGTGGTGGTGATGAAGTAGTAGCGGTCTTATCTTTCAGGCTCAAAAGATACTCCAATCTACGGATGACGCTCCGAAGGGCAATGATTTGCTCTTGCAATAGAACATTTTCACGAGTAAGCTATTTATTTTGCACATGAACTGTTTTGATTATCCGAAAAGCTTCAATCTCAGTGGGGGTAAGATGATCATAGTAAGGTTTAAGGATATCTTCTTCCTCTGCCTCAGCAGGCAAGGCTTGCTCTACTGCTGGGGCTTGATCTCCAACAGCTTGCTCACTCTTGTCCCCCTTTAAGGCTTCCTTTGGTTCTTCTCTCTTTAGTTCCATCTTCATCAACCAAGCATCTTCTTCTACGTCGTTGGAGGAGGGAGAAGACATGATGCCTATCTTGAAAACACTGACAGAAAAACAGCAAGAAAAAACAACAGAAGATTTCTCTGCGACATGGTGTTCAATACATTCGGGGGGTATATAAAGATTTTTTATCTTGGGAAACAAGCAAACGAGAGAAAAACGGAGTCGGGAAGGTTCCCGTGGTGGGCACAACCCACCTGGGCGCGCCAGGGGGGCTAGGCACGCCCTGGTGTCTTGTGCCCTCCTCGGGTGCCTTCCTGGTTGTGTATTATTTTCCTAATTTTTAAAATATTCCAAAACTGACAGCAAATATTTTGCGGATTTGTTGGAGTCCGTTTACTTACCGTATCACGTACCTCCTCTTTTTCGGTTATTCTGGAGTGTTCTGGAAGGTTTCTTTTATGTGTTCCTCCGGTGTCATTGTTTGAATAATATTACTTTCAACATTAATAGGCATACCTAAGATATAATGTTTAATTCTTTGCCCATTGACCACCTTCAGAGTTATTTATTTTAATGGCTCCAGAACAATAAACCTCCTCGATGATATACGGTCCTTCACATTTAGAAAGGAGCTTTCCTGCAAAGAATCTGAAATGAGAGTTGCACAAAAGGACATATTCACCAACCTTAAATTCCCGCTTTTGGATTCTTTTGTCATGCCAGATTTTAACTTTTTCTTTAAACAACTTGGCATTTTCATAAGCTTGGGTTCTCCATTCATCTAGTGAGCTGATATTAAACAACCACTTTTCACTGGCAAGTTTTGTTGGTGTACAAAAGTAGGGGCCCTTGTTTGTACCCCTTTACTTGTGCACGGGCAGTTAGAGCCGCACCTATGACCACACTTAGTGGGGCAGAGGAAGGAAGCAAAGTCGCAAGACTACCAGAGCAGCGCTCAAGACTAGAAGCATGAAGAGCAGAAGGGCGAGGTGAACTTGCCCAACACCAACGAGGCTGCCACCCTTGAGCCTGGGAGTTCCGACGCCATCAACCACATTGGGACCGAGGCTCGGGAGGCGCCTCCATGGTGGCATGCAGATCTTTGTGAAGACAAAGGGCCTGAAAGGCCTAGATAAGAACTAGAAGACAAGGCGATAGCGAGGCTCCTTGCCGAGGACGCCCACAAAGCCCCGGCAACACTCCTGCCGAAGATACCCACAAGGCCCTGGCAAGACTCTTGCCGAGGGCGCCCGCGAGGCCCCGGCAAGACTCTTGCCGAGGGCGCCCGCGAGGCCCCGACAAGCCTCCTTGCCGAGGGCATCCGCAAGGCCCTGGCAAGACCCTTGCCGGGAATATCAGCAAGACCGCAGCAAGGCCTTGCCGCCCCGTCGTCGGCCCAGCTCAGCGGCCGACCCACCAACTAAGCAGGTACCCACGTGGCAGCACGTGGCTCCTGGGCCAACTAGTCAAGCACCTACGTGGTGGCATGCAGATCTTCGTGAAGACCCTGCCACCACACCAGCTCAGCAGCCTGCCAGCCTACATGGCGCTACATGCCTAGTTGGCCTGGACGCATGTCGGAGCAAGGCGAAGCAGCGACGAACGGGATGCGCCTCGTTGTCGTCCCCGATAAAGTAAGAGGACACCTAAGTAGCGCATTTAATGCGTTTCGTCCTGTAATGACAGGCGATAAGCTTGTACACTATACAACTTTCCACCTCCTGTGTGCCCTGTGGCAGCCCCTTTGACTATAAAAGGAGGCCCGCGGTGTACTGAGAGAGGATTCGGACTTTTTGGACCCTGCATGCTTTGTAGCTAGTCCAAGAACACAAGATAAACACAAGCCAGCAGGAGTAGGGTATTACGCGTCACTCGCGGCCCGAACCTGGATAAATCTCCCGTGTTGATCTCTTAAACCTGCTCTTTCCACAGCCCCGCGCCCGCCAACCGTAGAAGGGATTTCCCGTGATCCCATAGGTGTCATTTCCCCCGACATCTTTGGCGCGCAAGGTCGGGGGCGCAAGCGGTGAAAATCCAGTTTCGGAGCCAACCTATCGACTCCCTCATCGCGGTGACCCGAGAAGAGAAGGCGGCATCAACCAGCCGCACTCTGGTGTCGTCCGCGGCAGCAACGATCATCTGCGCGGCAGCAAAAAGCTAAGTCACACAAAACCTTGAGTAATTCCCTTTTCTTTTATAAAGTTATTTTCCTCGAAAGATCTCGCTCTTTGTATGGAACACCTGCACGCGATGGGACCCTCCCGCTATTGGCAACGCCCTTGTTTTGTTTCGAGTCCGCTCAACAGTTCGAGCGGCCGCGTTGAGATCGGCAGGGTGGCCTATCCGCTATTGGCAACGCCCTTGTTCTGTTTTGAGTCCGCTCAACAGTTCAAGCGGCCGCGCTGAGAGTGGTAAGGTGGTTTGCCCGGCAGCAAGCACGCTCGGCAGGCCGCTAAGGATCCGTCCTCAAAGTGTTGCGGCTTAGGTTTACATGCCGACAAGCCTGTCCAACTAAGCGTAGGGCATACATACCAAGAAAGATCGAATAGGAAAATAGCATGCATCATTTCAAAGTACTAAAGAGTTATATTACATCTATTGTTGCTGTGGTTCTAACTTAAGATAAATTTGTCTTGGTCATGAACCCGCAGCGGCGATGAGAAACAGGGTGCCTAGTCCCGGCGCTGGCCCTCCACCCTCTGGACTCCGTCGACGCAGTCGGTGATGGGCTTGATACGCTCCTTGAGCGCTGCGAGGTCCGCCTCCTCCGGCAAGCTCTCCAACGCGTCGGCAAAGTTGACGGTGGGGTTCCAGAACGCCACCTTGGTGAGCACCTTGGTCAGGGCTTCCCGGCAGAGCCTCCGGGACTCGTTGGCCAGATAAGTTGCCCGGTTGGAGCGGAGCTGATCCAGGGCGGGGAGGATGCGCTCGAAGAACAAGGTCAGCCTGGCGTTGGGGCTTATGTTCCTGTCCTCGGAGTGCCTGATGTTCAGCATGCCCATGACGGCTAGCTGGGCGGTGAGCTTCCCTGCGACATCGATGAGGCGGCCGATACAGAGGTTCACGCCCTTCGCGTACTCCTCGTAGTCGGTGGCGCCGTCCCTCCGCAGTTGTTTCTCCTCCTCCAGGTCCTTGGTCAGGGTCTCCTCCCGGGCCCTGACCTCTGAAAGCATCCCCTCCAGGCCATCCAGCTTCAGCTTCAGGTCATTGATGGAGTCGTTGGCCTTGGAGAGTAGCTCGGCCTTGCCGAGGACCGCGGCCTGCGCATCCGCCAAAGCACCGTTGGTCGTATCCCTCTCCTCCGTCAGCTCCAAGACCTTTTTCTTCAGCCCATCCCGCTCCAGCTCCAGCTCCTTCACCTTGCCGGCGTGATCCAGGGTTAGAGCATCGTGTGTGTCCTTGTGCCTCTGCTCCAGCTCCTGGTTCCGCTGCGCGACGAGCTTCTCAACCTCCTCGTCCTTGCCGCGGACTATGGCGGCGAGCGCCTCCTCACGAGCGGCAAGGTCCTCCTCCTGGGAGTCCAGCAGAGCTTGGTGTTGTTGCCGGGCAGCCTCGTCCTGGGCGGCATGTGCCTTCGCCACCTCCTGGGCCTTCTCGATATCAGCTTGCTTCAGGATGAGCTCCCGCTTACGCTCAGCCAGCTTGTCCTGAGCAGCTTTCAGTTCTTCCCGAGCCTCGCCAAACCAGGCCTGCGTCTCAGCGACGCACCCCTCAAGATCCGCCTCCGCCTTGTCCATGGCCGCCATCCTAGATTTCGCCTTGTCCAGGCGGGCACGATGGAGCACCTGGAGTTTCTGAAAGTTGGCACCCATGGCCCGGAGAAGCTGTTCCTCTTGGGAACTGCCGTCGCCGGGGCTCGGTTCGTTGACAACCTGGAGCCCGGTGGTGGCGAGCACCTGATCATCGAACACCTCCCCCTCGGCCGGCGCCCTGGAGCCCACCGTCCCTGGGAGGTGGACGAACAGGCCGTCACCCACCTTCAAGTACCTGCCCGGAGCGGGGGCCGGAGGGGAGGGAGGTTGGTCGTTGGCCACCTCCTCCTCGGCAGCAGCCCTGTCGGCCTCCCCAGCAGCGGCCTCGATGGCCCCTTCGGCAGTATCCCTGCCGGCCTCCTCGGCAGCGGCCTTGCCGGCCTCCCCAGCAAGCCCCTTGGCGGCCTCCTCAGCGGCGGTCTTGGCGGCCTCCTCGGCGGCAATCTTGTTGGCCTCGGCCTCGGCGTCCTTGGCGACCTCCTCGATGACGGTGTCAATATCCTCGCGGTCCGCCGAGGGAGGGTCTGGATACCAAGAAGGGGAATGAGACGGGTCCAAGGTCATGGTTCAAAAAGAAGAAGAAAGAACGGGGACGGGAAGCAAACAACTTACCCACACCGAGCTGGGAAGAAGTGGCGCCCTCCCCGCCAGCATTCGTTGCCGGGGCAGAACCACCGGCACCCAAGCTCGCCTCCTCCTCCTCCATATGCGTGGGCTCGGTGGCGGATGCCCTTGCCGGGGACGCTCCTCTGGGCGGCATAGTCGAGGAGGGCGGCGTGTTGGGAGTGGCCCTCGGCGGCTCCTCCTGCTGACGTTCTCCTCCAGCAAACCTGGCAAGGTCAGCATAAAAAAGCACGCCCCAATGTTCATCAGTGAAGGAGTAAGATGATGAGCTCACGCTGGGGGCTGAAGCAGGGGCTGCATCGGGGGCTGCTGTCCGGACTGCTCCCAACCAACACTGGCGTATGCGAAGTACCCGCCGGGGGCTTGTCGCCCGTCGAGGCCTTGGCCCTCTTCACCGCCCTCTGGGCCAGCGTCTCCATGTCCCTGTGAAGGTAACATCAAATCAAAGAAGGATAACACAGGCGTGAGGTCCGGAAATGATGGGGGCGAAGTACTTACTCGTCCTCCAGCTCCTCCTCCCATGGCTTGCTCTTCCTCTTCGGGCTAAAAGACCCGAGGTCGAACTCAGCCTCCAGGGTGCTGTCTGAAGGAGAGGGAGAAGGGGATGGGGTCCGCGGCCACTTGGACGAGGAGGAGGCAGTCGCCGTCTTCTTCGCCACCACGGCCTTCACCGCCTTCTTCGCTGCCGCGGCCTTCGTCGCCGCGGCCCTCGTCTGGCGCACGGGCTGCTCCTGGACCTGTTGTCGTTGCGCGGTCCTGCCGGGCCAGACCGGCTCGTCGGAGCTGGCCCGCCGCAGGACACGCTTCTTCCCCGCGGACGGAGGGTCGTCCGCTTCGGCTTCCTCTTCGGGCGATTCGTCGGCCGCGTCTTCAATAAGGGGGGCACCGGCGCCGGCACCGCTGGCCTCTCCGGCAGACTCCGCCCACTGGGCGAGCTCCTTCTCCTCCGTAGCCGTGTCGGCCTCGTCCTCCATGGCGCCAGCGCTGCCGGCCTCCTTGGAAAGCACCGCCTCCGCCGCCCTGGCAGCAATATAGTCCAGCTCCTCCTTGGTGGTGTCGCGGATGAGCACCGGCTCGCCGCGAACATAACCCTCCGACAAGTTGTCTAAGAACTCCTGCACCTTCTCCGCTAGTGGCTCGACCCAGAGCGGGTCAAGGCCGTGCGCGTTGAAGTCCAGCATCATGGCGATGATGGCGGTCTGGCGAGAGTTGTTGCTCAGCGGGACCACTCCCGCTGGCAACCCAAACAGGGGCCCCTTGATGGCCTTGCCGATCTTCGCGGCCCGACCGGTCCTCTCGGCCTTGCCGCCGTCGCCCACATTGAGCTGAAAGAGCCTCTGGCAAAAGTGGACATGCCCCAGCACCGTGAAGTTATGCTTCAGGCCAGGGTGGAGCCTCATGACATCAGCCGCATTCCTGAAGTCCCAGGCCGGCCTCCCCTTGTTGTGCAGTGGGGCGATTCGGCGGCGGATGAAATCGGCCCCAATCATCTCGAGGGTGAGCCCAGCCATGGTGAGGCGATGGATCCTGGTGGTGGCTACTGTGAGCTTCTTGTTGTCGGCATCGAGGTCGCTCCAGTCCCTGCGGCGGGTCGGCGGGCTCTGACGAACTCCTGCGGATCTTCCTCCCTGATCCAGAGCCACCGGCCCCGCCACAAGTCCCACCTCTCCTTCTGGGCACCATCCGGGTACGTGCCCTTCTCATGGGTCCTTGGGATCTAGGAGATGCACCTAGGAATGGCGTCCCCTGGCTGGATGCGAGGATAGAAGTAGTGGCGGAAGAGCGTCGTAGTGGGGAGCACTCTGGCAAAGCCCTCGCAGAGATGGGCGAAGAAGGCCATGCACGCCACGACATTCGGCATGAAGTCGAGGAGGTGAAATCCGTAGGTGTGCATGATGTCGTTGAAGAAATCAGAGAAAGGGGGGCAGAGCCCGCAAGAAAAGTAATCAACGAAGAAGGGGTACCAATTTGGGCCGGCCTTGGCGAAATCGGCTGGAATGATGTGCGTGGCAGGGTGCCCCGTCGTCTTCCTCCCCCACAGGGGCTTGAAGTAGTCCCTGAGGTGGACCACGTAGACCGTCGAAGGGAAGTAGGCGTGCTGCGTCTGAAGCGCCACCAGCACGCTCTCTGGTGCCTCCTTCTCCCCGGCGTCCTTGTCCGCTCCCTTGCCCTTGCTGGTTTTGGGTGCCATGGCGTCTAGGAGAGGGCAAATAATCGAGAGCAATGGGGGGCGCGGCGGCGGTGAGCAGAGACGAGAGTTTTGAGTCTTTCGCCTGAGGAAGAAGAGGGGAACGACGGTTCCGAGATTGGAAAAGGCGCAGAGGGTAAATGAGCAGCGCGCCTGCGGTTTTTCCTTTTTATGGGGAAGGCGCAGGCCGCCCCTTTACCATTTACCACGATGTGACACACGCGTGCAGCAACCGCCCCACGCACGACCCCCACGTCACGCATTCAACATGGGTCGTGGGGAAGCGCAACTGGCGTGGGAAGTTACTGTGGTAAAACTCAGCCCCGTGTGCCCGCGCACCGTTTTGGGCCTAGCCCAACAACGCGTCGCGCCTATGTGTGGCCCAGGCCCGGGGGCTCCTGTCGGTGTACAAAAGTAGGGGCCCTTCTTTGTACCCCTTTACTTGTGCATGGGCAGTTAGAGCCACAACTACGATCACACTTAGCGGGGCAAAGGAAGGAAGCAAAGTCGCAAGACTACCAGAGCAGCGCTCAAGACCAGAAGCATGAAGAGCAGCAGGGCGAGGTGAACTCCCCCGGCAAGGCCCTTGCCGGTGCAACTTGCCCAACACCATCGAGGCCGCCACCCTTGAGCCTGGGAGTTCCGACACCATCAACCACATTGGGACCGAGGCTTGGGAGGCGCCTCCATGGTGGCATGCAGATCTTTGTGAAGACAAAGGGCCTACAAGGACTAGATAAGAACTAGAAGACCAAGCGACAGTGAGGCTCCTTGCCGAGGATGCCCACGAGGCCCCAGCAAGGCTCCTGCCAAAGATACCCACGAGGCCCCGGCAAGACTCTTGCCGAGGGCGCCCGCGAGGTCCCGGCAAGACTCATGCCGAGGGCGCCCGCGAGGCCCCGACAAGACTCCTTGCCAAGGGCACCCGCAAGGCCCTGGCAAGACCCTTGCCGGGGATATCAGCAAGACCGCGGCAAGGCCTTGCCACCCCGTTACCGCCCCAGCTCAGCAGCCGACCGACCAACTAAGCAGGTACCCACGTGGCAGTACGTGGCTCCTGGGCCAACTTGTCAAGCACCTACGTGGTGGTATACAGATCTTCGTGAAGACCCTGCCACCACACCAGCTCAGCAGCCTACCGGCCTACATGGCGCTGCATGCCTAGTTGGCCTGGACGCGTGTCGGAGCAAGCCGAAGCGGCGACGGACGGGATGCGCGTCGTTGTCGTCCCTGATAAAGTAATAGGACACCTAAGTAGCGCATTTAATGCGTTTCGTCCTGTAATGACAGGCGATAAGCTTGTACACTATACAACTTTCCACCTCCTGTGTGCCACTGTGGCAGCCCCTAAGGACCCTGCACGCTTTGTAGCTAGTCGAAGAACACCAGATATACACAAGCCAGTAGGAATAGGGTATTACGTGTCACTCGCGGCCCGAACCTGGATAAATCTCCCGTGTTGATCTCTTAAACCCGCTCTTTCCACAGCCCCGCACCCGCCGACCGTAGGAGGGATTCCCCATGATCCCATAGGTGTCGTTTCCCCCGACAAGTTTGAAATCATAGTTGAGTTCTTTAATTACCCAATATGCTTTATATTCTAACTCAAGAGGCAAATGACAAGCTTTTCCATAAACCATTTTGTAAGGAGACATACCCATAGGATTTTTATATGTTGTTCTGTAGGCCCAAAGTGCATCATCCAATTTCTTAGACCAATTCTTTCGGGACCTATTAACAATTTTTGTAATATTAGTTTTATTTCTCCATTGCTAAGTTCAACTTGACCACTAGATTGAGGATGATAGGGTGATGCAATTCTATGGTTAACATCATACTTAGCAAGCATTTTTCAGAAAGCACCATGAATAAAGTGTGACCACCATCAGTCATTAAATATCTAAGGACTCCAAACCTTGTGAAAATAACTTCTTTAAGCATTTTAATGGAAGTGTTGTGATCAGCACTACTAGTTGGAATAGCTTCTACCCACTTAGTGACATAATCAACAGCAACCAAAATATGCGTATACCAATTAGAGGAAGGAAAAGGTCCCACATAATCAAAACCCCAAACATCAAATGGTTCAATAGCAAGTGAATAATTCATAGGCATTTCTTGACACTTATCGATATTACCAATTCTTTCGCATTCATCACAAGATAAAACAAACTTACGGGCATCCTTGAAGAGAGTGGGCCAATAAAAACCAGATTGCAATACCTTGTGAGCAGTTCTATCTCCCGGATGATGCCCTCCATAAGCTTCAGAGTGACATTTCCGTAGGATTTTTCCCTATTGTTGCTTAGGTACACAACGTCTAATAATACAATCTACTCCTTTATAAAGATGTGGGTCATCCCAAAAGTAATGTCTTAAAACATAGAAGAATTTTTTCTTGTGTTGGTAAGTGAAGCTAGGTGGTATATATTTAGCAACAATATAATTAGCATAGTCAGCCTACCAATGAGTGTTACGAGAAACATTTATTGCAGCTAATTGTTCATCGGGGAAGCTATCATCAATAGGGAGTGGGTCATCAAGGAAATTCTCTAACCTAGATAAGTTATCAGCTAAGGGGTTCTCAGCTCCTTTTCTATCAGTTATATGTAAATCGAATTCTTGTAGCAAGAGAGAACCCACCTAATGAGTCTAGGTTTTGCATCTTTCTTTTCCATAATATATTTAATAGCAGCATCATCACTGTGAAGAGTAACTTTAGAATCAACAATGTAAGATCTGAATTTGTCACAAGCAAACACAACTGCTAAACATTCTTTTTCAGTAGTAGCATAATTTCTTTGGGCACTGTCTAGAGTTTTGCTAGCATAATGGATAACGTTTAGTTTCTTATCAACTCTTTGTCCTAAAACAGCACCAACAACATAGGTCACACATAATTTCAAAAGGCGGGTTCCAATAAGGTGGTTGAACAATAGGTGCAGAAATTAAGGCTTTCTTAAGTGTTTCAAAGGCTTCTACACAATCATCATGAAAAACAAATGGAACATCCTTTTGTAAAAGATTTGTAAGAGGCCTGGAAATTTTAGAGAAGTATTTAATAAATCTCCTATAGAAACTAGCATGACCTAGGAAACTACGAATACCTTTAATATCTCTAGGGCATGGCATTTTCTCAATTGCATCGACTTTAGCTTTATCCACCTCAATACCTCGTTCAGAAATTTTATGCCCCAAGACAATACCTTCATTAACCATAAAGTGGCACTTCTCCCAACTCAAGACAAGATTAGTTTGTTCACATCTCTGCAAAACTCAATCAAGGTTGCTTAAGAAATCATCAAAAGAAGTTCCATACAGAGAAAAATCATCCATGAAAACCTCAACAATCTTTTCACAAAAATCAGAGAATATAGCAGTCATACATCTTTGAAAGGTAGCGTGTGCATTGCATAAACCAAAAGGCATACGTCTATAAGCATAAGTTCCAAAAGGGCAAGTAAAGGTGGTTTTCTCTTGATCAGGTTGTGAAGCAGGTATTTGAGAAAAACTAGAATGTCCATCTAGAAAACAAAAGTGTGTGTGATTGGATAGTATTTCTAACATTTGATCAATAAAAGGCAAAGGGTAATGATCTTTTCTAGTTGCTTTATTTAATTTGCTAAAGTCAATTACCATTCTATAGCCAGTAACAACTCTTTGTGGAACAAGTTCATTCTTATCATTAGGAACAACAGTAATTCCTCCTTTCTTAGGGACATAATGACCGGGACTTACCCATCTACTATCATCTATGGGATAGATTATACCTACGTCTAGAAGCTTTAGTATTTCAGTTCTTACCACTTCTTTCATCTTAGGATTCAGACGTCGTTGATGATCAACAACGGGTTTAGCATCAGGTTCCATATTAATCCTGTGTTGACAAAGAGTGGGACTAATTCCCTTAAGATCATCAAGAGTATATCCAATTGCAGCTCGGTGCTTCTTCAGAATTTCCAGTAATCTCTCTTCTTCATGTTCTGAAAGGTTAGCACTAATAATAACAGGATATATCTTTTTCTCGTCGAGATAAGCATATTTCAAAGTGTCAGGCAATTGTTTTAATTCGAACACAGGATCACCTTTAGGTGGAGGTAGACCTCCTAGAGTTTCAATCGGCAAATTGTGTTTAAGCAGAGGTCGTTGTTCAAAGAAGATTTTATCTATCTCATTTCTTTCATGCATATGCATATCATTTTCATGGTCTAGAAAATATTGTTCTAGTGGGTCAGTAGGAGGTACGGCAATAGAAGCAAGACCAATTATTTCATCCTTACTAGGCAATTCTTTCTGATGATGTTTTCTACTGAATTTAGAAAAGTTAAACTCATGATACTCATCACCAAAACTAACACCAGCGGTTTGTTTCTCACAATCTATTTTAGCATTAACGGTGTTCAGGAAAGATCTACCAAAGATAATGGGACAAAAGTCATCTTGTGGGGAACCAAGAACTAGAAAATCAGTAGGATATTTTATTTTCCCACACAAGACTTCAACATCTCTAACAATCCCAAGTGGTGTGACGGTATCTCTATTAGCAAGTTGAGTAGTAACATCTATGTCTTCTATTTCAGTGGGTGCTATGTCATTCATAATTTCTTGATATAATGTAAAAGGAATAGCACTCACACTAGCACCTAAGTCACATAAACCATGGTAACAGTGATCTCCTATTTTGACTGAGACAACAGGCATGCCAACAACAAGTATATGTTTATCTTTTTCATCGGGTTTGGCAATTCTAGCAGCTTCATCACAGAAGTAAATAACATGCCAATCAATATTTTCTACCAAGAGATATTAAACCATAGCAACACTAGGTTCTACTTTTATTTGTTCCGATGGTTTAGGTGCTCTAATATTGCTTTTATTGACCATGGTTGAAACCTTAGCATGTTCCTTTATCCTAACAGGAAAAGGTGGTCTTTCAATATAAACAGTAGGTACAACTGGATCAACATTGTAAATAATAGTTTCATCCTAAGCTAATATAGGTTCTTTAATTTCTTCTTTAATAGGTGGATGATATTTAAACCACTTCTCCTTAGGGAGATCAACATGAGTAGAAAATGATTCACAAAAGGAGGCTACTATCTCAGAGTCAAGTCCATATTTAGTGCTAAACTTTTCAAAAGCATCGGTATTCATAAAAGATTTAACACAATCAAACTCAAGCTTAATACCTGACTCTTTACCTTTGTCGAGTTCCCAATCTTCAGAGTTGCATTTAATTCTTTCTAAAAGATCCCACCTGAATTTAATAGTCTTCTTCATAAAAGAACCAGTACAAGAGGTATCGAGCATGGATTGATCATCATGAGAAAGTCGAGCGTAAAAATTTTGAATGACAATTTCTGCTCATGATTGGGGCATGAATATAACATTGACTTAAGCCTCCCTAGAGCTAGAGCGATACTTTCTCCTTCACGAGGCCCAAAATTATATATGTAATTCCGATCACGATGAACTAGATGAATAGGATAATTTTTTTGGTGAAATTCAAATTTCAATCGATTCCAATTCCAAGATCCAACATCATCGTATAGCCTATACCATGCCAATGCTTTTCCCTTCAAAGATAAAGGGAAAACCTTCTTCTTAGCTTCATCTCCGGGCAAACCTGCAAGCTTAATAATCCACAAATTTGATCCACATATATCAAGTGCATATCCAGATGTTCGGTTCCATCTCCTAAAGAAGGATTAGCTAGTAGTTGTTCTATCATACCCAAAGGAATTTCATAACCTTAGTAGGTGCAGTAGGTTGAGGGAAAATTAACTCTGGCTCCGGTCGAGGTGAAGATACCCCGAACAAACCCCTTAAAGTATTGTTCTCCATAGTAACAAGTGAAAATAAATTTCAGCACATAGTAATAATTTTTTTCTTACCAAGAGCGCTTCACTCCCCGGCAACGGTGCCAGAAAAGAGCCTTGATGACCCACGAGTATAGGGGATCAATCGTAGTCCTTTCGATAAGTAAGAGTGTCGAACCCAACGAGGAGCAGAAGGAAATGACAAGTGGTTTTCAGCAAGGTATTTTCTGCAAGCACTGAAATTGTCGGTAACGAGTAGTTTGATAGCAAGATAATTTGTAACGAGCAAGTAACGGTAACGGTAAACAAAGTGCAGAAAGGTTTCCCAATCCCTTTGTGGCAAAGGATAGGCCAAAATGGTCTCTTATGATAAGCAAAGCATTCTTGACGGTAGACGGGAATTTCATCTAGTCACTTTTATCATGTTGGTTTGATTTGTGTTCGCTACTTTGATAATTTGATATGTGGGTGGACCGGTGCTTCGGTGTTGTTCTTACTTGAATGAACCTCCTACTTATGATTAACTCCCTCGCAGGCATCTGCAACTACGAGAAAAGTATTAAGATAAAATCTAACCATAGCATTAAACTTTTGGATCCAAATCAGTCCCTTACGAAATAGCGCATAAACTAGGGTTTAAGCTTCTATCACTCTAGCAACCCATCATCTAATAACTACTCCACAATGCATTCCCTTAGGCCCTTATAAGGTGAAGTGCCATGTAGTCGACGTTCACATGACACCACTAAGGGAATCACAACATACATATCATCAAAATATCGAACACATATCAAGTTCACATGATTACTTGTAACAAGATTTCTCCCGTGACCTCAAGGACAAAAGTAACTACTCACAAATGATAATCATGCTCAAGATCAGAGGGGTATTAAATAGCATAATGGATCTGAAGATATAATCTTCCACCAAATAAATCATATAGTAATCAACTACAAGATGTAATCAACACTATACTAGTCACCCACAAGTACCAGTCTAAGGTTCTGGTACAAAGATTGAACACAAGAGATGAACTAGGGTTTGAGAGGAGATGGTGTTGTTGAAGATGTTGATCGAGATTTCCATCCCAAAGATGGGAGAGTTGTTGGTGATGATGATGACGATGATTTCCCCCTCCCGGAGGGAAGTTCCCCCGGCGGAATCGCTCCGTCGGAGGGCAAAAGTGCTCCTGCCCAAGTTCCGCCTCGAGACGGCGGCACTTCATCTCGAAAGTCCTCTCCTTATTTTTTTAGGTCAAAATGACTTATATACCAGAAGATGGGCACCGGAGGTGGGCTGAGGAGGGCACAACCCACCTGGGCGCGGGCACAACCCACCAGGGCATGCCTAGGGGCCCTGGCATGCCCAGGTGGGTTGTGCCCACCTGGTGGGCCCCCTCTGGTAGTTATTTGCTCCAATAATTCTTAAATATTCCATAAAAATCTCCGTGAAGTTTCAGCTCATTTGGAGATGTGCGGAATAGGTAACTCCGACGTAGCTTTTTCAGGTCCAGAATTCCAGCTGCCGGTATTCTCCCTCTTTGTGTAATTATTGAATAATATGAGTGAAAAGGCATTAGAAATACTCCAAAAAGCATTATTATGCATTAAAACATTATAAATAACAGTGGGAAAACATGATGCAAAATGGACGTATCAAAGTTTTTATCACTCTCGCAGCCCATCATCTACTTATTACTCCCTAATGCCTTCCCCTTGGCCCAAACATGGTGAAGTGTCATGTAGTTGACGTTCACACGACACCACTAGAGGAAGAACAACATACATATCATCAAAATATTGAAGGAATACCAACTTCACATGATTACTTATAACAAGACTTCACCCATGTCCTCAAGAACAAACGAAACTACTCACAAATCATATTCATGTTCAAGATCAGAGGAGTATTATATATGATTAAGGATGTGAACATATAATGTTCCACCAAAGAAACCAACTAGCATCAACTACAAGATGTAATCAGCACTACTAGTAACCCACGGGTACCAATCTGAGGTTTTGAGACAGAGATTGAATACAAGAGATTAACTAGGGTTTGAGAGGAGATGCTGCTCGTGAAGATGCTGATGAAGATTGGTCCTCCCATGATAAGAGGAACATTGGTGATGTCGATGGCTTCGACTTCCCCCTCCCAGAGGGAAGTATCCCCAGCGGAAGTGCTCCATCGGAGAGGAAAAGTGCTCTTGCCTAGGTTCCGCCATGAGACGGCGGCGCTTTGTCTCGAAAGTCTTCCTCTTATTCTTTCTAGGGAAAAAGGCTTCATATAGTAGAAGGAGGGCACCGAAGGGCTATTGTGAGCCCCACAAGGCATCAGGGCGCGCCCTGTTCCCTTGTGGATAGCAGGTGGCCCCCCTCTGGTGGTTATTTGTTCCAATATTTTTCATATATTCAATAAAAAATGTTCGTGAAATTTCGGGTTATTTTGAGCTTTGTAGAATAGCTATCTCTGATGTCACTCTTTTTGGTCCAGAATTCCAGTTGCCGGTAATTTGTCTCTTCATATAGATGTTGCAAATTAAGAGAGAAGAGGCATTAGAATTGCATCATAAAGTGAAATGATGACCAAAACATTATAAATAATAGTAGGAAAACATGATGCAAAATGGACGTACCAACTCCCCCAAGCTTAGACCTTGCTTGCCCTCAAGCGAATGCCTAACTCGATAATCATGACCACATGTTTAGAGACAGAGAGGTGTCGATAAAACAAAATATGGACATAGTAGTATCATGATCATTATTACAGCAGCAATTATTCACCATATAGCTTCTCATAACCAAGTCACAGTTCATCCACAAACTTGAAGTATGAAGCATAAACTTTCTTGAAAACAAACAAACTTTGTTCTTAGTCATTGAAACAATTACAATTCATCATATTTCCAAGAAGAGTCTATGTAAGAGCTTTTGTTTTAGCAAGTTCCACATACTCGACTATCATATAGTCTTCTATAATTGCGAACACTCAAAGAATAATTTTGGAACAAATGTTTCCGTCAGAAACATTGGAAGATGGGGGCTTATCGTTTGACCTCCCAACTTATTTACCTCAAGGATAATGTAAACAATAGTAGTTCATGATTACCTACATCCAACTGGATATATGTGCCTGGATCTTTCCCTACCACATGAAGCTGCCGAGTGGGGAATAATTAAGAATGGAATAGGGATGAACATAATTGACTCTTGCATAAAAGTAAAGACTGAAAAGTAAAAGATAGGCCCTTCATAGAGGGAAGTAGAGGTTGCGATGCGCTTTTTCATTTGGATGTGCAAGCTCTTACGTAAAGTAATGTCACTTTATATTGCCTCTTGTGATAGCAACCTTTATTATGCAGTCCGTCGCTTTTATTTCTTTACCATCACAAGTTCGTACAAAGCTTATTTTCCCTTACAATAAAAGATCATACATATTTAGGAGCATTTTTTATTGCTTTATGCACCGATGACAAATTACTTAAAAGATCTTATTCAATCCATAGGTAGATATAGTGGACTCTCATGGCAAGAAACTGGGTTTAGGGGTTTTTGGATGCACATGTGGTATCTCTACTTAGTACGAAGTTTTGGCTAGCAAAAGAGTATAAGCAAGCACCAAATGTTAGAGGGTATATGAAAATATAAATTCTATGTGAATATAAGCAAACATAACTCATTAAGTCATCTTCCTTGTCCAACATTAACTATTTGATCGAGCTAAAAATACTTGATGGGGGCCCACAATCATAAAAGATGTCCAAGATAGTGTATTTATATGTGAAGCCTCTCTTCCTTTATTAATCTTTCATGAAATTGCATCATTTACCAATGCTATGTTTGTTATTCTCCAATAAATTTTATCAACTATACTTCTTCTATGTGAAGTCATTACTCCCCATGGGATTAGCATATGGTCTTTTATACTTTTCATTGCTAGGATTGAAACAAGAGGGTAAAGCATCAAAACTCAATCTACTCTTTATTATATAACTCTCACACACGATTACATAGATAGATATATCATGAAACAAGCACTCGAAACTAATTCATACTAAAACTTTATTCTTCTAAATCATGAAATAACTAAGGATTGAACTAAGATAGATAATGATGATAATGGTGATGGTGATACGATACTCGGGCACCTCCCCCAAGCTTCGAACAAGCCAAGGGTGGTGCCCATACCCGTGTACTCAGTTTCCTTCTTTACTGATGGTGGTGATGAAGTGGTGGGCTTATCTTCCGTCTTCCATGGCATGGGCTCCCCATCAAAGAAAGAAGAACTAGTCTCCAGAATTCTGAAATATGCAGCTAGGCTCATCCTTTTAAACATGGATTCATACTCACAGTTTTGGTTTTGGTGATCAAAGATTTTTGCTTGAAGATTATCAATTTGATCATGAAGCTTAAAGATGGCCTCTCCAATCTCCTTGCTGTCCCACTTATGTTCATGAATGAAATATGTGATCATAGAGTGGTTGGCACTGAGCCCACGCTCAACCATCCCTTGGCAGTTGAAGATCTCCTCCTCCACCGCTTCAAGCATGGCCTTCTCGCTTCCCTCCTTCTTGGGTCCTTCAACATCTCGGATGTGAAGGAACTCCTCACACAACTCCATGGTTTGAGGGTGCTTCATCACCTCCGGAAGATAGGGGTTGATGATCTTCTCATAGTAATTGTCCTTGGACGAGCTTGACGATGACATGGTGATCTGGATCTGTCAGAAAACCAACCCGAAACAAGAATAGAGGAGGAACTGGTGATATGGTGGTACAAACACTGAGGAGTATATATAATGATTATTTATCTTGCAAAACAAGTATTCGGGCAGAAAACGGAGTCGGGAAGGCAGGGTTTTATTTTATGTTTACCACATGACGAGCCCAGTTGTTATTTTTTCTTTCTGAAAATGGCTAGCCAAGTTCAAATTTTTTTATAGAATACCCAACCAAGGCCTACTTGATTTTCTCAGCCCTACTAGGTGTCGGTGTACAAAAGTAGGGGTTCTCCTTTTTACCCCTCTACTTGTGCACGGGCAATCAGAGCCGCACCTGCGGCCACACTTAGCGGGGCAAAGGGAGGAAGCAGAAGCAACGGCAAGACCAGAGATACAAAGAGCAAGGGGCGAGGTGGTCTCCCCCAGCAAGACCCTTGCCGGGGGGGCCTCGGCAGCCCCGGCAAGAGCCTTGCCGGGGCAACTTGCCCAACGCCAGCGGAGCACGCCACCCTTGAGCCCAAGGGTTCGAACACCATCAACCACATCGGAACCAAGGCTCGGGAGGCACCTCCATGATGGCATGCAGATCTTTGTGAAGATCATAAGCACACAAGATCAGATGAGAACCAGAAGACAAGACGACCACAAGGCTCCTTGCCGAAGATGCCCACGAGGCCCCAGCAAGGCTCCTTGCCGAGGGCGCACACAAGGCCCCGGCAAGACCCTCGCCGGGAATATACGCAAGACCGCGGCAAGCCCTTGCCACCCCATCGTCGCCCCGGCTCAGCGGCCGACCCACCAGCTAAGGCAAGTACCCACGTGGCAGTATGTGGCTCCTAGTCCAGCTAGTCAAGCACCTGCGTGGTGGCATGCAGATCTTCATGAAGACCCTACCACCACGCCATCTCAGCAGCCAGCCAGCCTACATGGCGCTGGATGCCTCGTTGCCCTGGACGTGTGTCGGAGCGAGGCGGAGCGACGACGGACGGGACGGGCCTCGTTGCCGTCCCCAATAGAGCAACGAGACACCTAAGGAGCGCATTTAATGCGCCTTGTCCCGTAACGACAGGCGATAAGCTTGTACACTGTATACCTTTCCACCTCATGTGTGCCACTGTGGCGACCCCTTTTGACTATAAAAGGAGGCCCGAGGCGTACTGGAGAAGGATTCGGATCTTCTGGACTACACACGCACCGCAACTAGTTCGAGAGCTCAAGAACACTCAAATATACACCAAAGCATGACTAGGGTATTACGCATCCTTGCGGCCCGAACCTGGGTAAACGATCTTTGTGGTGGCTACCAGACCCGCTCTTTGCACAACCCCACGCCCGCCAATCGTAGAAGGGATCCCAGTGATTCCATAGGTGTCATTTCCACCGACATCTTTGGTGCACCAGGTAGGGGGCGCAGTTGTGGAAATTTGGTCTGGCTGGAACAATGGCTTCATCGTGGTCGTCACTCCAAGGAAGAAGACGACCAAACGAGCGGCTTCATCGGCGGATGAAGTGAACGCTCACGCAGCCGCAGAAAAGCTAAGTCATGCAAAACTTTGAGCAAATCCTTTTTATATATAAGGTTAACGTCCTCGAAGATCTTGCCCTGTGTATGGAAAACCTGCATGCAATGGGGCCCTTCCATTATTGGCAACGCCCTTGCTCTGTTTCGAGTCCGCTCAACAGTTCGAGCGGCTGCGTCAAGAGCGGCAGGGTGGCCTTCTGCAATTGGCAACGCTCTCGTTCTATCTCGAGTCCGCTCGACAGTTCGAGCGGCCGCGTTCAAAGCGGTAAGGTGGTTTTCCTGGCAGCAAGCAGTACCGGCAAGCTATTGGGGATCCGTCTTCAAGGCGCCGCGGCCTGGGGTTTACGTGCCGGCAAGCCTACCCGATTAACATAGGGTGGACATACAAAGGGAGATCAAACGGGAAAATAACATGCATAGTTACAAGGTACTGCAGAGTTATATTACATCAATTGTTGCTGCGGTTCTAACTAAAGATAAAAATGTCTTGGTCATGAACCTACAGCGGCGATGGGAAACAGGGTGCCTAATCCCGGCGCTGGCCCTCTACCCTCTGAACTCCATCGACAAGGCTGATGATGGGCTTGATATGCTCCTCGAGTGCCGCGAGGTCCACACCCTCTGGCAAGCTCTCCAGCGCGGCGTCGGAGTCGAGGTTGGGGTTCTAGTATGCCACCTTGGTGAGGACCTTGGTCATGGCACCCCGGAAAATCCTCCGGGCCTCATTGGCCAGAGAGGTCACCCTGTTGGAGCGGAACTGCTCCAGGGCTCCAAGAACGCCCTCGAAGAACAAGGTCAGCTTGGCGTTGGGACTCACGTTCGGCTCCGGGGCTTACCTCACGTTTGGCATCCCCATGGTGGCCAGCTTCGTGGTGATCCTGCCGGCGACGTCGGTGAGGCGGCTGATCCAGAGGTTTTCGCCCTTCACGTAATCCTCGTGGTTGGCGGCGATATTCCTCCACAGCTGCCTCTCCTCCTCCAGGCCCTTGGTCAGGGTCTCCTCCCGAGCCCTGACCGCCGAAAGCGTCCTCTCAAGACCCTCCAGCTTCAGCTTCAGGTCTTTGATGGAGTCGTTGGCCATGGAGAGTTGCTCAGCCTTATTGAGGACTGCGGCCTACGCCTCCACCAGAGCACCGTTGAGCGTGTCCTTCTCCCTCGCCAGCTTCAGGGCCTGTTCCTTCAGCCTGCCCCGCTCCACCTCCAGCTCTTTCACCTTGCCAGGATGGACTAGGGCTTGGGCATTGAGCGCCTCCTTGTGCTTCTGCTCCAGCTCCTGGGTCCGCTGCGCGACAAGCTTCTCGATCTCCTCATCCTTGCCGTGGAGTGTGGCGGCGAGCGCCCCCTCATGAGTGGCAAGGTCCTCCTCCTGGGAGTTCAGCTCGGCCTGGTGCTGATGTCGAGTGGCCTCGTCCTTGGCGGCTTGTTCCCTCGCCGTCTCTTGAGCTTTCTCGATGTCGGCCTGCTTCAAAATAAGCTCCTGTTTGCGCTCGGCCAACAGATCTTGGGCGACCTTCAGCTCCTCATGGGCCTGGGGGAACCAGGCCTACGTCTCGGCAACGCGTCCCATGAGATCCGCCTCCGCCTTGTCCGCCGCTGCCATCCTGGACTTTGCCTTGTCCAGGCGGGCACGGTGAAGCGCCCGTAGCTTCTGGAAGTTGACGCTCATGGCCCGAAGGAGCTCCTCCTCCTGGGAACCGCCGCCACCGGCACTCGGTTTGTCAACAACCTCATGCCCGGCCGCGGCGAGCACCTCGTCGTCGAGCACCTCCCCCTCGGTGGGCGCCCTGGTGCTCGCCGTCCCTGGGAGGTGGACGAATAGATCGTCGCTCACCTTCAGGTACTTGCTCGAGCCGAAGGCAGCAGAGGAGGAAGGCTGGTCATCAACCATCCCCTCCTCGGCAGCGGCCTTGCCGGCCTCTCTGGCAGGCCCCTTGCTGGCCTCCTCGTCGGGCCCCTTGGCGGCATCCTCAGCAACAGTCTTGGCGGCCTCCTCGGCGGCGATCTTGTCGGCCTCGGCCTCGGTGTCCCTGGCGACTTCCTCGATGACGGTGTCGATGTCCTCCCGGTCCGTCGAGGAAGGCCTGGACACCAAGAAAGGGAATGAGGCGGAGCCAAGGTCAAGGCCCAAGAAGAAGAAGGAAGAACAGGGACGGGAAGTGAGGAAATTTACCTGCACCGGGCTAGGAAGAAGTGGCACCCTCCCCGCCAACGTTCGTTGCCGGGGTGGAACCACCGGCACCCAAGTTCGTCTCCTTCTCCTCCTCCATGGGCGTGGGCTCGGTGGTGGATGCCCTTGCCGGGGACGCCCCTCGGGGCGGCGTAGTCGAGAGGGGCGGCATGTTGGGGGTAGCCCTCGGCGGCTCCTCCTGCTGCCGTTCTTCTCCTGCAAACCCGGCAAGATCAGCATCAAAGATCCACACCCCAAAGTTCATCAATGGAGGAGTGAGTGATGGACTCACGCTGGGGGCTGAAGTGGGGGCTGCGTCAAGGGCTGCTCTCTACCACCAGCGGCGTACTCGAAGTACCCGACGGGGGCTTGTTGCCCGTCGAGGCCTTGGCCCTCTTCACCACCCTCTGCGCCTGCGTCTTCATGTCCCTGTGAAGATAACATCAGGTCAAGGAAATATGACATAGGAGTAAAGTCAGGGGATAATGCGGGGGGGGGAGATACTTACTCTTCCTCCACTGGCTTCCTCTTCCTCCTTGGGCTGAGAGACCCAAAATTGAAGACGACCTCTGTGTCGACATCCGCGGGAGGAGAAGAAGGGGATGGAGTCCGGCGACATTTGGATGAAGAAGAGGCAGTCACTTTCTTCTTCGCCACCGCAGTCTTCACCGCCTTCTTCGCTGCCGCGGCCCTCGTCTGGCACACGGACTGCTCCTGAACCTGTTACCGCGACACGGCCCTGCCGGGCCGAACTGGTTCCCCGGAGCCAGCCCAGCACAGGACGCATCTCCTCCCTGGGGCCGGAGGGTCGTCGGCCTCGGCCTCCCCCTCGGTACACTCTTCGACCACATCTTCAACAAGAGGAGCCCCGGTGCCGGCCCTGCTGGCCTCCCTGGCAGACTCCACCCATCCGGCGAGCTCCTTGTTCTCCGCGTCCGCGCCGGCCTCGTCCTCCATGATGCCAGCGCTGCCGGCCTCCCGGGCAAGCTCCACCTCCGCCGCCCTGGCGGCAATATAATCCAGCTCCTCCTTGGTGGTATCCCGGATAAGCAATGGCTCATCACGGACGTACTTCTCCGACAGGTTGTCGAAGAACTCCTACACCTGATCCGCCCCGGCTTGGCCCAATTCGGGTCAAGGTCGTGCGCGTTGAAGTCCGGCATCATGGCGATGATGTCGGTTTGGCGAGAGTTGTTGCTCAGCGGGACCACCCCCGCCGGCAACCCGAACAAGGGCCCCTTGACGACCTAGCCGGCCTTCGCGGCCTTGCCGGTCCTCTCAGCCCTGCCGTCGCGGTACACGTCGAGCTAAAAAATCCTCTGACAAAAGTGGGCATGCCCCATCACTGTGAAGTTGTGGTTCAAGCCAGGGCGAAGCCTCATGATGTCGGCTGCGTTCCTGAAAAGCCAGGCTGGCCTCCCCTTGTTATGCAGTGGAGCGATTCGGCGAAGGATGAAATCAGCCCCAATCATTTCAAGGGTGAGCCCGGCCACGGTGAGATGATGGATCCTAGTGGTGGCGACCGTGAGCTTCTCATCCTTGGCGTCGACATCGCCCCAATCATCTCTACGAACCGGCGGCTCCTAGCAAATCGGCAAAATTCCTGCGGGTCCTCCTCCTCAATCCAGCACCACCGGCTCCGCCACTCCTCCCACCTCTCCTTCTGAGCACCCTCCGGATATGTCCCCTTCTCCTGGCTCCTTGGGATCCAGGCAACACAACCGGAAATGGCGCCTCCCTTTTGGAAACGAGGATAGAAGTAGTGGCGGAAGAGCGTCGTGCTAGGATGCACTCCGGCGAAGCCCTCGCAGAGATGGGCAAAAAGGGCCATGCACGCCACGGCATTTGGAGTGAAATCCAGAAGGTGGAAGCCATAGGTGTGCATGACGTCATTGAAGAAATCAGAGAATGGGGGCAGAGCCCGCAGGAAAAGTAATCAACAAAGAAGGGGTACCGATTCGGGCCGGCCTCGGCGAAACCGGTGGGGATGATGCGCGTGGCAGGGTGCCCCTTCATCTTACACCCCCACAGGGGCTTGAAGTAGTCCCGAAGGTGGACCGCATCGACCGTCAAAGGAAAGTAGGTGAGCTGCGTCCGCCGCGCCGCCAACTTGCTCTTCGGCACCTCCTTCTCCCCGACGTCCTTGTACATTCCCTTGCTTTTGCTGGTTTTGGGTGCCATGGCGGCTGAGGGAGACGAAGGATGAGGGACAACAAAGGCGCGGCGGTGGCGAGCGAAAGAAAGAGCTTGAGAAGGAAGAAGGGTGGGACGGCGGTTCCGAGATTGGAGAAGGCACAAAGGGTAAATGGGCGTCGCGCCTATAGTTTCTCTTTTTTTATGGGGAAGGCGCGGGCCGCTTCATAACCATTTACCGTGATGTGACGCGTGAGGGCAGCAAACGCACCACGCACGACCCCCACGTCACCCATTCAACACGGGTCGTGGGGAAGCGCGACGGGCGAGGGAATTACCGCAGTAAAACTCCGCCCCGCATGCACGCGCACCGTTCTGGGCCCGGCCCAACAACGCATTGCGATTATGTGTGGCCCAGGCCCGGGGACTCCTGTCGGTGTACAAAAGTACGGGCTCTCCTTTTTACCCCTCTACTTGTGCACGGGTAGTCAGAGCCGCACCTACGGCCACACTTAGTGGGGCAAGGGGAGGAAGCAGAAGCAACGCCAAGACCAGAGACACAAAGAGCAAGGGGGCGAGGTGGACTCCCCCGGCAAGACCCTTGCCGGGGGGGCCTCGGCAGCCCTAGCAAGAGCCTTGCCGGGGCAACTTGCCCAACGCCAGCAGAGCGCGCCACCCTTTAGCCCAAGGGTTCCAACACCATCAACCACATTGGAACCAAGGCTCGGGAGGCACCTCCATGATGGCATGCAGATCTTTGTGAAGATCATAAGCACACAAGATCAGATGAGAACTAGAAGACAAGACGACCACAAGGCTCCTTGCCGAAGATGCCCACGAGGCCCCATCAAGGCTCCTTGCCGAGGGCGCACACAAGGCCCCGGCAAGACCCTCGCCGGGAATATACTCAAGACCGCGGCAAGCCCTTGCCGCCCCATCATCGCCCCAGCTCAGCAACCGACCCACCAGCTAAGGCAAGTATCCACGTGGCAGTTCCCGGCTCCTAGTACAGCTAGTCAAGCACCTGCGTGGTGGCATGCAGATCTTCGTGAAGACCCTACCACCACACCATCTCAGCAGCCTGCCAGCCTACGTGGCGCTGCATGCCTCGTTGGCCTGGACGCGTGTCGGAGCGAGGCGGAGCAGCGACGGACGGGACGGGCCTTGTTGCCGTCCCCAATAAAGCAACGGGACACCTAAGGAGCACATTTAATGCGCCTTGTCCCGTAACGACAGGCGATAAGCTTGTACACTGTATACCTTTCCACCTCCTATGTGCCACTGTGGCGACCCCTTTTGACTATAAAAGGAGGCCCGAGGCGTATTGGAGAAGGATTCGGATCTTTTGGACTATGCATGCACCGCAGCTAGTTCGAGAGCTCAAGAACACTCTGAAAGCACAAGTGCCCCTGGGTTATTTTGGTAATTAATGTCAACATATCTCTTGTTGGACTAATGCTTCTACCTAGTATGTTTCAGATAAGTTCAACAATGGAGTGGCATGGACTAGAGGATGTGGCATCCCGACAATATGCTAAGGACAAAGGATTGGCTCAAGCTCAAAGCTCAGGACTCTACATTTTCTATTTTAGTGATCCAAGATCACATTGAGTCCATAGGGAAGCCAATACTATTAAGAAGGGATGAGGCATTGCTTAATGGCTTGCTTGCTCAAAGTGCTTAGTGATATGCTCCAAAGCCCTCAACCACTTTCTCACTTCCACATATGTCCTAAACCAAAAAGTCCAACTCGGCCCCACCAAAATTTCACATCCGAAGCCACCGAGTTCAGTTGACATAGCCACTGCCAGAAACCCTAATCAGTTCGGTCTCACCGATGGGATCTCGGTCTCACTGAGATGGGCTTGCAAACTCTCTGTTGTCCGTTGCAATAATTTCGGTCCCACCAAGATTTGCAACCGGTCCCACCGAGTTTGCTTGGCCAACATTCTGTTTCACTTATTACCCAAATCGGTCCCACCGAGTTTGAGTAATCGGTCAAACCGAGTTTTGGATTTACCCTGACCCTAGCACATCGGTCCCACCGAGTTGATCTAGTTGGTCCCACCGAAATGCCTAACGGTCACATTATGAACCAAATCGGTCCGACCGAGTTTCATGATTCGGTCCCACCGAGTTTGGTGATTTGTGTGTAACGGTTAGATTTTGTGTGGAGGCTATATATACCCCTCCACCCACTCTTCATTCGTCGAGAGAGCCATCAGAACATGCCTAAACTTCCAATACATATTTTCTGAGAGAGAACCACCTACACTTGTGTTGAGGTCAAGATATTCCATTCCAACCACATGAATCTTGATATCTAGCCTTCCCCAAGTTGCTTTCCCCTAAAATCTTCTTTCCACCAAATCCAATCCTATGAGAGAGAGTTGAGTGTTGGGGAGACTATCATTTGAAGCACAAGAGCAAGGAGTTCATCATCAACACACCATTTGTTACTTCTTGGAGAGTGGTGTCTCCTAGATTGGCTAGGTGTCACTTGGGAGCCTCCGTCAAGATTGTGGAGTTGAACCAAGGAGTTTGTATGGGCAAGGAGATCGCCTACTTCGTGAAGATCTAACCGAGTGAGGCAAGTCCTTCGTGGGCGACGGCCATGGTGGGATAGACAAGGTTGCTTCTTCGTGGACCCTTCGTGGGTGGAGCCCTCCGTGGACTCGCGCAACCGTTACCCTTCGTGGGTTGAAGTCTCCATCAACGTGGATGTACGATAGCACCACCTATCGGAACCACGGATAAAAAATCTCCGTGTCTCCAAATTGCGTTTGCACACTCCAATCCCTTCCTTTACATTCTTGCAACTTGCATGCCTTACTTTCCGCTGCTCATATACTCTTTGTATGCTTGCATGCTTGCTTGATATGTATTGTGAATGTTTAAACTTGTGCTAATACTCCACTTCAACTCAAGAGATTAAAACTGCAACTTTTCTTGATTAGAGTCTAGTCACACCCCTCTAGACACCTCTTCTCGATCCTTTCAATTGGTATCTGAGCTTTGGTGTCCATTGCCTTGGTTTAAACACCTTTGGAGGAAGATGGATGTGTCTACTTTGGGGAGTCTTAGACGTAGAGTGCCTATTCTTGATGGAGAATATTTTCATGAATGGAAAAATGAAATGCTTGAGATTTTCAATGAATATCATTTGAACAAGTACATTACTAGCCCTTGTGCACCTCATATTGATCATTTGCATCCCACACCCGAAGAGGATCTTGACATGATTTGCAATCTTAGAACTATCAATCTTATCATAAGAGGATTTCCCAAAAATTTGATTGCTAGTTTGCCTACTCTTGATTGTGCCTATACCATACGGAGATTTCTTGAGGAACGATTTCCAGATTATTCCTTGAAAAATTTAGACGAAATTCTCCATAAGTCTATTGCCTTGAGTAAGATGAATTCTAGTGATCCTAGCTTTGGTGATTGTCTATTTGAGCTTACAAATCTCATGCGTGCCATAGGAGATGTTGGGATTATTAGCAATATCATTTCCGAAGCTATTACAATCCATAAAGATAACCATAGAAGTGATCATTTATCTAATGAATTACCCTCTCTAGGAATTGATCAATCACAAGATGATGTTGAACATGGATACTATGATGAGGATGATGATGATAGTGACTCTGATCTTGATGATGCGATGAGACACTTTGGTCTTATGGCAAATCTTCGCGGCTACATGGCTGGAGGAAAGGAATGGGTCCTTGATAGTGGATGTACTGATCATATGACCGGAGATAAAGATATGTTCCGTGAGCTTGCTGAAAACGACGGCCCTCGAAAATATGTCACTTTTGGTGATAACTCAAAGGGTAAGGTGGTTGGCCTCGGTAAGGTGGCCATCTCACATGATAGCTCCATACAAAATGTCATGCTCGTTGAATCTCTTGGGTACAATTTACTTTCAGTTTCTAGACTTGCTAATTTTGGTTTCAATGTCCTATTCACTGAAGTAGATTGCCAAGTGTTTCGTAGAGACAATCGTAAAATGGTCTTTACCGGTATACGTAGAGGTGATCTTTACATTGTTGATTTCACTAAAAAGGCTCAACCTAGAACTTGCTTAATTGCTAAATCTTCTAAGGGTTGGTTGTGGCATAGAAGGCTAGGTCATGTGGGTATGCGAAATCTTGATAAGCTTATTAAAGGTGATCATATCCTTGGAGTAAAAGATGTCATATTTGACAAGGATAGACTTTGTAGTGCTTGTCAGGCAGGGAAACAAGTTGGAGGAAGTCATCGCGCGAAGAACATCATGACCACGAGAAGACCACTCGAGCTACTTCACATGGATCTCTTTGGTCCAAATGCCTACAAGAGTCTCGGTGGTAACTCGTTTGGACTAGTCATAGTTGATGATTTTTCAAGATTTACGTGGGTGTTCTTTCTTGATGACAAATCGCAGGTCCAAAAGATCTTCAAAAACTTCGCTAGGAAGGCCCAAAATCAATTTGACGTGAAGATCAAGAAGGTTCGGAGCGACAACGGAACGGAGTTCAAGAACGCAAATGTGGATACCTTTCTTGACGAAGAGGGGATTTCACATGAGTTCTCGGCTACGTACACCTCAACAAAATGGAGTCGTTGAGAGGAAGAACCGGACTCTTATTGAGATGGCAAGAACGATGCTTGATGAGTACAAGACTCCAAAACACTTTTGGGCGGAAGCGGTTGAGACAGCTTGTCATGCAACAAATCGCTTGTATCTTCACAAGCTACTCGGCAAGACGGCATACGAGCTCCTCACCGGTAACAAACCCCAAGTTGGATACTTTCGAGTATTTGGCTCAAAATGCTACATTCTTGATAAGCATCGTCGTTCTAAATTTGCTCCTAAATCTCATGAAGGTTTCCTACTTGGTTATGGCTCAAACTCTCACACTTACCGTGTCTACAACAATTTCACCCGAAAGGTTGAAGAGACGGTAGATGTGAAGTTTGATGAATCTAACGGCTCGCAAGTAGAGCAATTGCCAATTGATGTAGGAGACAAAGACCCTTCGGAAGCAATCCAAGACTTGTCTATTGGCAAGATTCGTCCAACGGAGGTGAAGGAGAGTACCTCGTCCGTCCAAGTGGAAGCTTCTACCTCACGACAAGGTGAACCAAGAATTGATACGGAAGCATCCACAAGTGGGACACACCAAGACGAAGAAAACGAGGAAGCACACCAAGATGAACATCAACAACCTCCTTCTCCACCACGACAAGAGAATGACAACGTCAACAATGAAGAAGGCCAAGAAGAAGAACAAGATGAAGAAGATGTTCCACCCCGAGCCAAGCCAAAGCTCCCACGAGTTCGAGCAAGAATCGCCAAAGATCATCCCGTCGAGCAAATCTACAATGATATCCAAACCGGGAGAATAACTCGCTCTAAAACTCGTTTGGCTAATTTTTGTGAACATTACTCATTCATCTCTAGCATTGAACCTATGAAGGTTGAAGAAGCATTGGAAGATCCGGATTGGATAAACGCTATGCATGAAGAGCTACACAACTTTGAGAGAAATCAAGTATGGACATTGGTCGAGAAGCCCGACAACAACCACAACATCATTGGTACCAAATGGGTGTTTCGCAACAAGCAAGATGAAGATGGTCAAGTCGTCCGCAACAAAGCACGCCTAGTCGCCCAAGGCTACACTCAAGTCGAAGGTATGGACTATGGTGAGACATATGCTCCCGTTGCTAGACTTGAGTCCATTCGCATCTTACTTGCTTATGCTAATCACCATGATATCACCTTGTAACAAATGGACATTAAAAGTGCTTTTCTAAATGGTGAAATTGAGGAGGAAGTTTATGTTAAGAAACCTCCCGGCTTTGTCAATCCTAAGAAACCTAATCATGTTTAGAAACTTCACAAAGCCCTTTATGGTCTTAAACAAGCCCCTAGAGCGTGGTATAAATGCTTGAAAAAGGCATGGAAATTGGTAAAATTGATTCTACTCTTTTTACTAAAAGGGTCAATGGAGAACTATTTGTGTGCCAAATTTATGTTGATGATATTATATTTGGTTCGACTAACCCTCATTTTAGTGAGAAGTTTGGAAAGCTAATGTCGGAGAAGTTTGAGATGTCTATGATGAGTGAAATCAAATTCTTTCTCGGTTTGCAAATCAGGCAAACTAAGGAAGGTACCTTTGTCTCTCAACCAAAGTACACCATGGACTTATTCAAGAAGTTCAATATGCAAGAATGCAAAGGTATGACTACACCCATGCCTACTAGTGGACATCTTGATTTGACCAAAGATGGTGAACCGGTTGATCAAAAAGTTTACCGCTCTATGATTGGTTCATTGTTATATCTATGTGCCTCTCGTCCCGATATTATGCTAAGTGTGTGCATGTATGCACGATATCACGCGGCACCTAAAGAATGTCATCTTAAGGCTGTGAAAAGGATAGTGAGATACTTAATACATACACCAAATTTTGGCATTTGGTATCCTAAGAGGTCTTCCTTTGATCTTGTTGGCTACTCCGATTCGGACTATGCCGGAGACAAGGTTGATAGAAAGTCCACTTCGGGTACTTGTCAATTTCTTGGTAGATCTCTTGTGTCTTGGTCCTCCAAGAAACAAAACTCGGTATCCTTATCCACCGCCGAAGCGGAATACATTGCCGCTGGTTCATGTTGTGCTCAATTACTTTGGATGACCCAAACTCTTAAAGATTATGGGATATATGTGAAACATGTTCCATTGCTGTGTGACAATGAAAGTGCTATTAAGATTGCTCACAATCCCGTGCAACATTCTCGAACTAAACATATTGAAGTTCGTCATCATTTCATTCGAGACCATGTTGCCAAAGGGGACATTAATCTTAAGCATGTTCGCACCGATAAGCAATTAGCGGATATATTTACCAAACCGCTTGATGAGAAAGTCTTTTGCCGTTTGAGAGGTGAATTGAACATCATTGATGCTTCAAACTTGGAGTAGGAACTCCATTTGGATACATGCAAGGCATGAGCCTTTGACTAATCCTTGATATTTCTTTCATGATGCTATCTATATGTCTTGGATACTTTTGCACCCTTGCATGCTATCTAACCCTTGTAGGTACTTGGATGAATCTAAATCCATGAGATTGCAACTCACTCACATCTTGAGCAATCTCTACATCACCAAGTCTCTATACAATGGTGGTTGAAGTCAAGGAAGCACAAAACCCCTCAAATATATCCTTTGACTCATTCTATGTTAAATTTTATGATTGTCATTTTGGATACACAAGTGCTCTTCCTTGCAAAGCTAACCCATGTAGGAAGATGAACTCAAACTCCAAGTGATGCTCCCAACTCTTGATGAGCTACATCAACCTTGAGCAACCCACACAAGTTCGACTACATGATCAAGATCAACACCACCACCCAAGGTATGCTATTCCATCTTAGAGAAGCTTTACTCCAAGTCATGGGATAAAGCAACTCAACAAGATGTGAATACATCAAGAAGCTTAAACGAAAAATGGTAACCCCATTTTGAGCTTAAACGATGAGTATGACCAAAGATCAAGTGATCTCACTTGACTCCTAAGTCAATATACTCTAACATAGGTGACTTTGTCACCGCCCACTTCTAGATGAAGTTCTCTTGTGTTTCCTCTTGCATTTGTATCATGCATTTGTGTTTCCTTTTTTTCAAAAAAAAACTTCATCTAGATCTTTTCTTCTCTTTTCTGTTCTGCATTCTCTGCATCTAATTCCTTGCAAATCCTTGTGAGATCTTAAAGTTCCTAGTGAGCTGAGGTGACAAGTGTTTCACTGTAATGAACTCGGTCACACCGGTCTGTTTTCTTCGGCCCAACCGAATTCTCTCGGTACCACCGAAGCACACAACTCGGTGCTACCGACTTCACTAGAGGAAAGACAACTTGCCACTTATTTCTGCAGTCTTTTTGCTCCAGCTCCACTCAATGATTCTTGTCCTCTACCAGCATCATGTGCAACATGCTGCTTTGCTCTGTGACTCAAGGACCAAGCCCTTTTGCAATAAAACAAAAATCCAGAAGAGCCCTTCTTGGAAATTGATGTCAAAGGGGGAGAGAGGGCTCACATCAAAGCTCTACCTTAATCATTTCTATAGGGGGAGTGTGTGTAAGAGACCTCAGACCTCAGATGCTTGGTGTTCAAGAGGAGAGAAATTACATGTCTTCAAGAGGGGAAAGACATGTTCATATTTGATTGCTTGCATTAATTATGTTGTTTTTTCTCTTTTGCTCTGATTTTCTGTTCCCTACGTTCTCCCAATATCCCATGCAAGATTCAGGGGGAGCAAGACATCTAAGGGAAGGAAATCTCTAATTTTATTGCATATCTTTACCTTTGGGGACATGTCTATACCCAATAGGGTACTCAGTACTCACTCTATACATGTCATCCCAATCTTGGTTCTCTTGTGGTTTCTTTTGTTTGCTCTAGCTAGTAGGTGTATCTGTGTTGTCTAACCTTGTTTACTCAGGTTCATTCCTTCCTAAGCCAACTCAAGACCACAAGGTAAGTATATGCATCACACTCATGTGTATGAGGATTTCTTGCTGATGTACATACTGTTTGCAAGAAGGACTCATGGGCATGAAGGTACATTTCCTATATTCACATCATTTGCTCTGATGCATATAGCCAAGATACATGTAACACATGGCTTACTCTGTCATGCTTATGCATTAACATGCTCCTATGTTTCATATTTACATGATTGCATACATGAAGGGGAAGCCTACGCATGTTACATGTCTTTCCAAAGCTTTGCTTATTGCTCTCTATATCTTTATCTAAAGCTTTGATGTATGTTGTCATCAATTACCAAAAAGGGGGAGATTGAAAGAACAAGTGCTCCCTGGGTGATTTCGGTAAATAATGTCAACATATCTCTTGTTGGACTAATGCTTCTACCTAGTATGTTTCAGATAAGTTCAACAATGGAGTGGCATGGACTAGAGGATATGGAACCCCTTCAATATGCTAAGGACAAAGGATTGGCTCAAGCTCAAAGCTCAGGACTCTACATTTTCTATTTAGTGATCCAAGATCACATTGAGTCCATAGGAAAGCCAATACTATTAAGAAGGGATGAGGTGTTGCTTAATGGCTTTCTTGCTCAAAGTGCTTAGTGATATGCTCCAAAGCCCTCAACCACTTTCTCACTTCCACATATGTCCTAAACCAAAAAGTCCAACTCGGCCCCGCCGAAATTTCATATCCGGAGCCACCGAGTTCAGTTGACATAGCCACTGCCAGAAACCCTAATCAGTTCGGTCTCACCGATGGGATCTCGGTCTCATCGAGATGGGCTTGCAAACTCTCTGTTGTCTGTTTCAATAATTTCGGTCCCACCGAGATTTGCAACCGGTCCCACCGAGTTTGCTTGGCCAACATTCTGTTTCACTTATTACCCAAATCGGTCCCACCGAGTTTGAGTAATCGGTCAAACCGAGTATTGGATTTACCCTAACCCTAGCACATCGGTCCCACCGAGTTGATCTAGTCGGTCCCACCGAGAATCCTAACGTTCACATTTTGAACTAAATCGGTCCGACCGAGTTTCATGATTCGGTCCCACCGAGTTTGGTGATTTGTGTGTAACGGTTAGATTTTGTGTGGAGGCTATATATACCCCTCCACCCACTCTTCATTCATGGAGAGAGCCATCAGAACATGCCTACACTTCCAATACATATTTTCTGAGAGAGAACCACCTACACTTCTGTTGAGGTCAAGATATTCCATTCCAACCACATGAATCTTGATCTCTAGCGTTCCCCAAGTTGCTTTCCCCTAAAATCTTCTTTCCACAAAATCCAAATCCTGTGAGAGAGAGTTGAGTGTTGGGGAGACTATCATTTGAAGCACAAGAGCAAGGAGTTCATCATCAACACACCATTTGTTACTTCTTGGAGAGTGGTGTCTCCTAGATTGGCTAGGTGTCACTTGGGAGCCTCCGTCAAGATTGTGGAGTTGAACCAAGGAGTTTGTAAGGGCAAGGAGATCGCCTACTTCGTGAAGATCTACCTGAGTGAGGCAAGTCCTTCGTGGGCGACGGCCATGGTGGGATAGACAAGGTTGCTTCTTCGTGGACCCTTCGTGGGTGGAGCCCTCCGTGGACTCACGCAACCATTACCCTTCGTGGGTTGAAGTCTCCATCAATGTGGATGTACGATAGCACCACCTATCGGAACCACGGATAAAAAAATCTCCATGTCTCCAAATTGCGTTTGCACACTCCAATCCCATTCCTTTACATTCTTGCAACTTGCATGCCTTACTTTCCGCTGCTCATATACTCTTTGTATGCTTGCATGCTTGCTTGACATGTATTGTGAATGTTTAAACTTGTGCTAATACTCCACTTCAACTCAACAGATTAAAAACTTTAACTTTTCTTGATTAGAGTCTATTCACCCCCCCCCTCTAGACACCTCTTCTCGATCTTTCACACTCAAATATACACCAAAGCAGGACTAGGGTATTACGCATCCTTGCGGCCCGAACCTGGGTAAACGATCTTTGTGCTGGCTAACAGACCCACTCTTTGCACAACCCCGCGCCCGCCAACCATAGAAGGGATCCCAGTGATTTTATAGGTGTCATTTCCACTGACACTAGGCTGCAAATCTTACAAGACGACGAGGGATGTATTCGCTTGCCAAGAAAATAGGCTATAGTAGTAAGAAATGGGATGTAAATTTAAAAAACACAACAAACCGGTAATTAGTTTCAAAGTTCTTTTTTTAAGATTTCAAGATTTTAAATTTCATTGATTTTTTTGCGGGAAAAATTATGTTGGATTTTAAATTGATATAAATTTATTTATTTATAACTAGTTTGAATGTGACTTGAAATTTTGGGATTAAAAATAGTTCGGACTGCACCGAAATATGCAAAATTTCGTTGTATTTTTTAACCGTGGGCAGAATATGGGATGTAATGCTACAAAAAGAATATGAGCTCTAAAAAATCCTTAAGAATTAGCAAATGGGTTGTCCTTGGACTCCTCCTGGTTCTCCTCTTGCGACACCACCTCCTCCTCCTGAGGCACCATCGCCGCCGCCTGCCATGGCCAACTTCCCTCTAGACCCAATGCAATATGTCCCTACTGGACACCACATCATCGATGCAAGGGATGCAAGATGGCCACGCACCTATGTGACGCCGCACGTCCCTATCGTGCGTCGCCACAAAGACTACATGCTTGCTGAGGTCATGCCAGTGCCAGCTGCGAATGAGATTGGAGCTGCTCGCGAGGAAGTTGCTGACAGGCTGGAAGCTCATGGGTATCAGGTTCGTTCTGTACAACCTTGGATCAATGCTGTCGGCCTGTTTTGAGTTAGGGATCCAGCAATGCATTTTTTCCTCCTCCAACTTCCTCCACATCACCTTGGCAATGATCGATTCGTCCGTTTTATGAAGCATGATGAGGGGGAGGGTTTTTGTGGGGCTCAGGGTTTTCGTCAGGGTCTGATTATGCTGCTGGGCATCCCCTTAGATCTTCGTAACACTGACAATATTAGAGCCGCGGTGATCACTTTTGGCAAATTTCATCATTGGAACAGTGAGGTTCCATACCTGGTCAGATCACTAGTTTTTGCATCTTTTCCTGAGGACGCTCTGGTTCCTCGTGATGTTGTTTTCAGTGACTATGCTACATGGGGGGCAAGAGTGTCATGGACTGCTCCTATCTATATACTTGGTGCAAACTTTGCTGAACAGATGCCACACGATGAGGATTGGATGCCAATTAATGGAAATCCACACCCCTACCTAGTGTGCCTTTCCCTGAACTCCCACAGTTTATTCTGCCTCCATACCCTGCTTTGGGTTAGAATGATGTGCCACCACCACCTCCAGAGTAGCCTGGCATGGGAGACAACAACTGGGGCAATGCTGTTTGGGGAGAAGATGAAGTTGTTCAGGATGAAGTGGAGGTGGATCAAGAATCTATGGTGCTTGACCTCTCTGAAGATCATTCTGTGTCTGTGGATCATCACATTCAGCCAAATTTTGTGCTTGTGTTTGATGTGCAGCAGCCAGTTGTGCCTGAAGATGGACAAGAGCAACCTGTAGTTGTGGAGCTCAATAATGCTCCAAACTACAATCCTGATGACTGGGCTTTGGTGGTTTATCAGCCTTATGCACCAGCTCCTGAGAATGTTCCCTTTGTGGATGAAAATGTTGCTATGGAAGAGGCTCCCCTGATGATTGTCCCAAATGATACTGCTAGTAAAGTTTTTTGTGGGCCTGAGTTGCCCCCAGAGATAACTTTCAGAAGGAATTGAGGCCATCCTACACTCTGACATCATATATGAAATTCCTCAGCCCATGTAGGTGTTTCCTTTTCAGTCTGCTTTGCTATCCAAAAGAAGCTGGGACTTGGCCTTTGATGTGCCAAGACTGACTTATGACAGTACTGAACTAGAGCATAGGCCTATGGCAAGGGCTCTTTTCCCAACTAGGCAGAATGACTCTACTTCTGTTTGTGAGACACGGCAGTCAACTGAGCTAGCAGAGAAAATTTCATCTCCTGTGATTCCTGAAGTCATTCCTGCAAATGAACAGACAAAGGTTAGAAAGCCCAGAAAGACTATGGCTCCAACTCCTGTTGTTGAAACTTCAGTCTGAAGGTGCACTCGTGGATCTTTGCAGAGAGATGGTTTCAAACCAACCTTCCAGGAGTTACCAATGCAATCCAAGAGGAGGAAGCCAATGGCCAAGCCTTTTTCTGCTACAGTATCTGAGAACATGCAGGAGGAGCCAGTCGATGATCTTTCACCTCCAACCCCTATCATCAAGCTGCAACTGATTGGCTAGGAGCTTGGAATTGCTGATGATCTGATCACTATGGAGAAGCTTATGGCTGATCCTTCTACTCCTACAAACAATGGTGCAAATGTTTAGTTATCAGCTGGCTAGATGGTGGTGGCAGGTGTTTTCTTTTGTTCTTCAGTTAACAGGGCATTTGTCTTTTGATGTTCCCTGTAATAATTTAAATGTATCATGCTGGACATGTGTGCTTGCTATTGGTGGTGGCATTAGGTGTCATAAGACTGTGTTCTCTACTCATATTTGTTTTAATGAGTAATGCATGTAAGAACTGGAGTGTGCTATGTTGGAATGTTAGGGGTTTAAACTCTGATGCTAGACAAAGGGCTGTCAGGCAGAAACTGGATGAGAGTCAGTGTGCTGTTGCTTGTTTCCGAGAGACCAAATGTGCCTCTTTTGATCTCAGGTCTATTCGATCTTTCTGCCCTAAAAGATTTGATATTTTTGCTTTCTCTCCCTTTGAGGGTGCTTCTGGGGGCATTTTGATAGTGTGGAATTCATCCATTTTTTGGGGCACTATGATTGAAATTCAGCAATTTGCAGTTGTAATTCAGTTCATCTCCAAGCAGAATAATGAGCAATGGTCTTTAATTTCTGTGTATGGTCCATGCCAGGAGGAAGCTAGGGATAACTTTGTCAGTTGGTTATATAATTTGCAAATACCCATGGGTGAAAATTGGCTGGTGGTTGGAGATTTTAACTTCATGAGATCACTTGAAAATAGAAATCTGCCTGGGGGTGATTTGAATGATATATTCATTTTCAATGAAATTATTGCTCACCTAGGTCTGCTTGAGCTACCTCTTAAGGGGAGATATTATACATGGTATAATATGCAGGACAATCCCTTATTAGAGCAGCTAGATTGGTTTTTTACATCTGTTGATTGGATCTCCTCATATCCTATGACTGAAGTTTTGCCTTTGGCCAGAACTGCTTCTGATCATGTACCCTGTGTGGTCACAATTAAGACCTCTATTCCTAAATCTAAAATCTTTAGGTTTGAAAATTATTGGGTTGAGCTTGAGGGGTTTATGGATTGTGTTAAGCAGGCATGGCAGAAACCTTCTGACAAATCTCATATCACTGCCCGAATTGCAGATAAGTTTAAGAGTTTGAGAGGGGCTCTTAAGAAATGGCAGATGAATATCTCCAAACTGAAAGTGTTGATCTCAAAGTGTAATGAGGTAATTTTGTGCCTTGATGGCCTAGAAGAGGTCAGGCCTTTGTATATACCTGAATTTAACTTCAGGAAGGTGGTCAAATTGCATGTGGAAAAACTCTTACATCTTCAGTTTATATATTGGAAGAAGAGGTGTACAATCAGGGCTTGGTGGGGAGAACACCAATTTTTTCCATGCTATGGCCATTGAGAGGCATAGAAGGAACTCCATTGCTTCCCTCAAAGATATAGATGGGTCTATGGTTTCATAACATTCTCAGATGGAGGGCATCATATGGAATTGTTTCAAGAATAGAATGGGAGTTTCAGCTGGAATAGTAATGGGTTTTGATTTGAGTGCTTTGCTTCAACCAATTGATGGGTTAGATTTCCTTATAGAGCCATTTACAAAATAGGAAATGGATGACATTGTCAAACATATGCCCATTGACAAAGCCCCTGGTCCAGATGGATTTAATGGGTTGTTCTTCAAAAAATGCTAGCACATTATTTGTCAAGATTTCTATGATTTGGCTGAAGCTTTCCATAATGGCACTGCAAATTTGGAAAATAACAATGGTTCTTATATCACACTCATCCCAGAGAAGTTGGCTCCTGAAGGGGTTGGGGATTATAGGCCAATTTCCTTGACTAGGATGGGCCTCAAGTTTCTGTCCAAGATGGCTGCCAATAGATTTCAAAAGATAATTATGAAGTGCATTCATAAGAATCAATATGGTTTCATTAAAAGCAGGACTATCCAGGACTGTATTGGTTGGTCCCTTGAATATTTGCATCAATGTCATCAGTCAAAGAGACCTATTGTTATTCTTGAATTGGATTTGAAAAGGCCTTTGACTCAATTGAACATGAAGCTATCTTGCTGATTCTAAAGTACAAAGGATTTAATCAGAAATGGATTTCTTGGGTTAAGAAGTTGCTCTCCACTGGAACATCATCAGTCCTTTTGAATGGAGTACCTGGAAGACAATTGCTTTGTAAAAAGGGTGTTAGACAAGGAGATTGTCTTTCACCCTTACTCTTTGTTATTGCTGCTGTACTTTTGCAATCAGTAGTGAATGATACGTTCAGAAGGGGAATTTTAAAGTTGCCTATACCATGTCATGACCAAGATTATCCCATAGTGCAATATGTTGATGATACTCTTATCATCTTACCAGCAGATAAAGCTCAGCTATTGGCTCTCAAAGACATGCTTCAGGTGTTTTCCACTTCAACTGGTTTAGTGGTGAACTATCATAAATCTTCCATGGTGCCCATAAATGTGGATGAGGACACTACCATTGGTTTGGCTGCTTCTTTTGGATGTCAGGTTGGCAAAATGCCCTTTACATATCTTGGTCTACCTGTTGGTACTACTAGGCCCAAAATGGTGGACTTTATGCCCCTTGTTGACTGTATGGAGAGAAGAATGTCAGCTAGTTCTTCTTTTCTAAATCAGGGGGAAAGGCTTCAGTTTTTTAACTCTCCTCTGTCCTTCATGCACTACAAAAAAATACACTTCCGTGATGATACGTGTTTGTCACAGTAGGTCGCATTTTTTGTCATGCATGTACATCCATGACAATTTTATGACAGAATCAAGATAGTCATACGTGTGCTGTCGTAGAAGTGTTCCATGACATTACCAAAATTATCATCACGGAAGTGTCCACTTCCATGACGATAAATCGCGCGTCACAGAAGTGCTTTCGTCAAGGGTGACCGACACATGGCATCCATCGTAACGGTACGTCGTTAAGCTATCGGGTCCGGTTTTGGATCCGATAACCTGCTAACAGCCCCGACCAATGGGGATTTTCCACGTGTAAAATCATCATTGGCTGGAGGAAACACGTGTCGGCTCACCGTTGGGACAGATGTCATACACTCATTGGACAGAAGGCGCCTATGATACGTCGACACGTGGCACGGCCCAACAGAGGCCCATTCCTGTGAAAAGGCCGGCCCGTTTGACTTGGTCAAAAGGTGGCGGGCCGTCCCATGGAAAGCCTGTTAACGGCATGTTCGCATATAGCCCATTTACAGACCGCTAACCCAGGGCCCGTTACGACCTATCCGAATTAGGCCCAGTAGCGTCATCTGGGCCGTCCAATATGATTCCAGCCCATTTTAAGTTCCGGCCCATGTATGGCCCATGACGTCTTTCGGCCCAGATGAGGCCCTTTGTAACTCTTGGCCCATTAACGGCCCATGGTGAAACTGGCCCGTAATGAACAGTGTATCACTTTATACCCATTAACGGCCCATTAATCCATTGGGCCGTTTGCAGCCCATGTTATCTTTCGGCCTTCTCAAGGCCCATTTATTCTTGGGCTCATTTCCAGCATTCGGTTACTTACGGCCCGTTACTGCCATTTTCTGCTTGTGGGCCAAATTCAGCCCGTGGTTACAGTCGGCCCGTTTGTGGCCCGTTAATACGTTGGGCCGTTTTCATAGCGTCATCAAATACGGCCTATTAACGACGGCCCGTTATGGTCGGCCCATGAACGGACGACTCCAACTCTAGCCCGTTTACGGCCATAATGCGGTCTGTTTTTGGCCCATGTTTGGCCAATCGATCATACGGCCCGTCTAAGGCCCATTGATGATACGGCCCGTAGAAGGCCCATTGTTTCTACGACCCGTAGAAGGCCCATTGTTTCTACGGACCGTAGAAGGCCCATTGTTTCTACGGCCCGTAGGAAGCCCAGTGTCACTACAGTAAATATGTAGCCCATGGCCTGTTAAAGGCGGGAAACTACTATAGGTTTAGACCTGCTAATGGCCCAAGATGATCATAGGCCCACATTTTGGCCCATATGAGTAACGAGCCGGCCTGAAGACCGACAACACTGAGATCCACTGAACCTTCCGGCCTAAATTACAGCATACCGACCAAAGAATAAACCTAGACTATACAACAAAGAAATTACGGCATATTAGGAATCAAAGTTCGCTACCCGGTGATAATAAAGCACAACATGACCGCGGATTACATACACTGGGCATCAAAGGTCACCACCAGTGCATATAAACGTGCCGACAAAAGAATATACAAAACTGAGAGCACTTCAGAAGGCACTAGACCTGGCAAGCTCGGGCCCCCGCAAGCAGCCGAACAAGCTGATGAGACCTCAGTTGTGTCAACGATAGATGCTTCATCCCTAGCTGTATGGCACCATAGTGCGCAAGGCAGTCCCCTGACATCTTCATTACATCTTTGACTTCAAGTCGGAGCTGAGCTGAAGCAAGCCTTTCCGCTTTAAGTTGAGACTGAAGAAGTCGAACTGATTGAGGCAGCGACTGCACAGAGGTTGTCTCACACCTGCTGGTGAGTAGCTTCAACTCACTGTCTTCATCAAGACAGGACCTTGGGGTCATCTCGCTGTCCTCAAGATGGTTTGGCTCACTATCTTTCCTAAAGTTCTGCCTGGCATAAGAGATACGACTCTGAAAGAGAAACAAGGAGACACGTAACAGGTTTCACAATTATATAAGCAAATAAATGGATCTGTTCTGCATAAGGAACATGTTTTTACAACTACAATTTAAAACTGGTAGTTGTTGCAAACATCCAATCAGATGTAAACAGCAGTGGAGGAAATGATGCCTATCCAAATCTATACTAGAACAAAGTTTGAAGGCTTGAGAAGGATGAACTTACATTACATGTTAACACGGGCTGGACAAAGCCCTTCTCCATGTTGATGGAAAGATAATTCAATAAATTCCCCAAAGAAAATTCTTTATAAGCGTTGCCATTATTCTACATTTTGCAAAGAGTAAATATAGATCAAATAATATTGGAAGAAATAGAGGATAATGAAGCTCAGGTGCAGACTGATGATACATAATCAAATAGCAATTAATTAAGTACAGCGTTACAAGGCAAAAGGTACTGACAAGAGGAATGCAGACATCAACGTGTGCAGTGGCATTGGCTTTATTCAACATTTTGGTAAGAGTAAATGTAGATATGATAATTTGGAGAAAGTGGAGGGCAGGGCAGATAAGATGCAGAGTAATGCTAGACAATCAACTATCTCGCGATGCATGTACAGTAATACCACCACCGTCCGTTATTAGTTGTCGCTCAAATGGATGTATCTAGCACTATTAAGTTCTAAATACATCCAATTGATCAACAATTAATTCGATACAGAGGGAGTACATGACAACAGGTACTTACATGAGCAATCCAAAACTTCATAACCATTGTGTTAATTCTACATTTATCTAAGAGTAAATATAGATCTTATAATTTCAAGCAAAGGAAGGATAAAGAAGCGAACATTTACAGTGATGCTACATAATCAAACAGCAATGAGTGTAAGTATGCTGACAAAGGGCAAGAGGTACTGACAAGAGCAATGCAGAGCCCAGTATTGTCGTGAGATCCTATGATCCTTTGAGCAAGGAGATTCATCTGAAATTAGTTTTCATACAAGAGAGAAGGTAAGGCACATGCAGAAATTTAGGAGTTCAAATTTTGAATTGATATCATAGACAGTACCTGACGCTGGGCTGTCAGCAGTTCTAATAGGGGTTTGGCCACTGGAGTAGGGGTAAAGTCTGTTACAGTTGGGCCTGTGTTTTCTGTGGCTGCTGATCTATCTGATTTAACAGGTATCACTACCTTTTCCAAATACCTAGTTTGTACTCCTTGAGGATCTGCAATCACCCTCTTCCTTTTGGACATCTATTACGAAAGAACAACATTTGACTGGAAAAACATAGTATGACGACACATGGAATAGGTACAGAAAATGGATAGGTATGGCATATACTCATATATGATGCTTAAACTAAGCAGATGGTGTAACAAAGTAGAAGTAATGCAAGAGGTCAGATGCAAAATATGTGCGACCAATACAACCTTGCCAAGTTAGAGCATGCACCTTGATGGGTGAATAAGATAGGCCATCCTCCACCATGCCAAGTTTGTTAGCCAGTGGATCGTTCCGCAATATTCCTCTCGTGCGCCCATTCTCATATTCATTTTGATAATGTTCAATACCTGACATGCATGAAAACATAAAAACAAGTGAGATTATCTTTGTAATGCAGAAGTGATTCTAATCCAATACTTCCTCCCTGTAAACCCCTTTGTGCTATCTCTGCAATCTTCTAAGAGGTGCCATGCATGCTGTAATTTGGTGTGTGCATTAATATAATGTGGCCTACTACTCAAAATATGAGAGCTCCAGAAGTGATGATACTTCGCAGATGACAGCTTCAACATATAGTAAAGAAGAACAAGTCGACCTGACCTGACAGATTCAAAATATACTAAGGGAGAATAACTCGACCTGACCAGTCGACCGCAAGAGAAGAGGATCATCTTAAAGAAGAGCAGAAGAGCAAGCAGATTGAAGATATTACAAGTCTTTCTATACAATGTCGGTTGGCCACCCATGATGAACCAGAGCGCACAGAGAAATACTATTCCTTCCGGTCTCTCCATATGTGGCTCACATGCATTTCGAAACTAAAGTAGGAACATTTAGCTGACCAATTAAACATCTCTCAGTTTTACTAATATCAGCATAATATCATATTTGAATTTGTACAACTAAGCTTGTTTAGCTCGATGGGTGGAGCAGTGCTATTACGACACGAACCACGTAGGCTGATCGTGGTCATCATAAAATGGGGAAACCGTAAGCATGATGAGTATAGTGTTGACCGTGGCAGTGGGATGGCAGATCTGAAGCTGCAAACCGCGCAAAGGGTAGTTAGCAACCGATATTTGCTTTGAAATAACAACTAAGATTTGGTATGAACAAGAAAGTACAGTCAACAAGTGACAAAGAAATGCAATTCTGCTGTCTCTCTATATGTCGCGACATGCATTTGGAAACTCAAGTGGGACCTTTAGCTAACCAATTAAATGTGTCTGTTAACTAATATCAGTATCATATCACAATCATATTTGAACAACTAAGCTTTGGAATTTTGAGTGTTGTGTTGTTTAGCTTGAAGGGTGGAGTAATGCTAGTATGACAGAAAGCACCTACGCAGATCATAGTAGAGTAGATAAAAGGGGAAAACCCTAAGCATCAAGAGTAAAATCAGGAAAGTGGAACTAGCTGGACCAGTGGGTGGCGCACATGCTTTTCGAAACGAATATAGGAACATTAGGTGACCAATTAAACGTTCTCTGTTTTAGTAATATGAGCATCATATCAGATTCGTATTTCAACATGTAAGCTTTGGAATTATGAGTGGCATGTTGTTTCGCTTGATGGGTTGAGGTCTTGAGGAGCAGTGCTAGCACGACACGAAGCAGGGAAGCACCTACGATGATGGTAGTGAATATAAAGGGGGAAACCATAAGCTTTACGAGTATAGTGACCGTGACATGGCGGATCTGAAGGTGCAAACGGGACAAAGCTACTTCACAACCAATGTTTGCATTCAACTAGCCACTACGATTTGGTACGGACAAGAAAAGTACAGTAAACAATTTAAGATCTATTTTCCGGGTGAGATCAATAACTTAAGCACATATGGAAGAGTACCACCTCTCATGCGACGCCGTGTAGGCCCCTGCTGATACGTTGAGGGTGCCGCGGGTGCCATGGCTGTCGGCGGCGGGGAAGAAGACTTTAGATGGCAGAGGGCCGGGTTGGGGGATAAATCCTGTTGCCGTGGACGAGGCGGTCGTAGGAGCGGCAACGGCAAAGTGGACGACGGCGTCGATGAAGCGAGACGACGCGATGAAAGGATCCTGGTCCGGCGCCGTGGATGAGAGACGTCCATCTCTTGCAGTGGACGACGGGGTAGGGGTAGCGGCTCCGGCAAGGTGGAGGATGGGGTGGCGGACGGAGGAGGCTGGCCGCAGTGGGGAGGTTGTCGTGGTGCCGACGGTGTATGAATGGGGAAATGGAGGGGGAGGGGGATCTCAAACTTTGGGACGCGCTTGTCTGAAATGTGGGAAAGTTACGAATTTATCCCCCGTTTAAAATTTCGGACATCACGTTGGTTGGGGATAGGACGGTAATCTCGCATCTCCCAAATATTTGCCGCTAATGATTTCGGGCGAGGAGAGGGTGTTTTGCCGCCCACGGTTGGCGCCCACGGTGTATGAACGGGGCTGACAGGTAGGGCGGTTGTGTCACGTCTGAGGGAAGTTACACATCTGCCCCTATTTAAAATATTAGCCTACATCGATTTAGGACTTTGCCGCCCACCGTGGATGAATGGGGAAATGGAGGGAGAGACACATGTCTTTCGGACGAGCTTGAATCAAATGTGTTTTGCCGCCCACGTTTGGCGCCCACCGTGTCTGAATGGGCTCAGAGGCCGTCGTGTCACGTCTGATTGAAGTTACTAGTCTACCCCTATCGACAATAGTGTAAATCCGGTCGATAAGGATGTCAAGTGTCAGGGGTAGACAGTAATTTCCATCTCGCAAACACTTGCTTCGGGCAGCCCACAAATGATAGTGGGTGTTTAGCCGCTTCGTTCAAAACCTGGGAGAATTAGCATTCACGTTTGCCCTGGGCCCTGGCAACTAAATCCAAATCCAATTTTTATTCGATTACAAATATCCACAGATAATTCTATGTTTTGTTATTTATTTCTTCAAAACCACAACAAAGATTTATTCCACCTTTATATATGATTATGATTTAGAAATGCCGTGATCTTCGAATTCAGTAGGTTGGATACACTTTGAGTCAAATAGTTATTTCATCCAATACAATATGCTCACATGAAAAACAGTTCACCTTATGTCAATCATACATGTACTGAGGATTACCTCGCCTAAAAAAATGGATCATTACAACACATGGACAACATAGGGGGTCTTACAACATAATCCATTTAGAGACTTGACACAACATGCAAGTATAATAATCTAATGAAAATTTTAACTGCTATCTAAAGAAGAACTGGGATTACCCTGGGCTTCAGATAGCAGAAGCAGCAGGACCTCCTCCGTCTTCAAATGCAACATTCTTACTTCCTCCAATTCTTGGGTTGCTTGCATAATGCGTGCAGCTAATTGCATAATTTCCAGCTTCAAGATCGAGATTACCTCATTCATGGCAGCCACACCATCTCTTTCTGCCTCTAGTAGAGCCTCAAGAACTATAATATCTGTGCTCAGACTGCTCTCCGGCGGTGTTGCCTCTGAACTGCTACCATCTGGTAACATGGATGGCACACTGCTTCCACAAATAGATTATGGGGTTGTACATTGTGTCCTAGTGTGAACGTCATCCTGAAAGGTTTCCGCTGGACATAGGTAAGAGATAGTTATCGCATGATCTAGGCAGTAAGCTTACATGGTAAACGACATACGAATTATTGCCGAGCATGGCAAGCTATATTTAAATGGTTCGAAGCAGCATCAGCCGAAAAGAAATTAAAATGGTAAGATGAAACTAGGGATGTAAGTGGAAAATAAACGACATCCCCCAGTCCCATCTAGTTAGTTTTTGCTAGCTCCCTGGTTCATTTTCCTCAAAAATCAAAAACTCTTTTGAACTATCATACCACTAGTGGACTTTAATCGGCATTAAACGAGACCAAGTTGACATCCCTAGTTGAAAGGGAGTGTACCACGCTAAGTTGCCAAGGCATCTAAGCAGTTGAAATAATCTGAGAAAGCACTTAACAGTGTGGCCTCATATAAACTACGAAGACAGTCTTGTGATGAAGTTTAGAGGAAAAGTTAAGGACTCAAATGAACTAGGCATGCATTTCTTTATGATAGTACAACAGGCACTGTTGACATATTGGCCAACTCAGGTATAGCGTAACAAGTAACAAACAAGCATTCGAATCAAGCAATACAGCAAAGCAGACAACTGAACTATTTGTTATTCTGTAGGATTACAGGTTGAGGGCACAAGCCAAGAAAGCAGCCCACACGCATTACATTTCACATGTACTAAAACACACTAGCTTGCCATATGTTGCTGTGAAGCCTCGCTGCTATTGCAATGTTCTTTGAAGATATCGTCAGCATCCCGTGGTTGCAAATCTACTTGTTGTAGTTTATTCTGCACCCTCTATTTAGGTAAAATTCATTTTAATCGCATGCACTGGTTCGAATTGATCATCAATGGTTCATCTAAACTAATGAAAGAAGGGTGTGTGCATACACGACAATATATCTGCTTCCCTCTATTTTTATGCTTGTTCAAGGTGCGAGCCCCAAAAGAACAAATATTTTGCTTGATGGGGTTGGCAGCTCCATAATTAATAGAAGCATCAAATTAGTCATGCAACTTGGGAAGATCAAGAACACACAAACAAGTAATGAACAGAGGCTCGTAGCAGTGATGTAATAGCTAGCATCAGAAAATGTAGGGTAAAACGAACAAAAACCAGTGGAACCACATGCTAGTTTGCTGATGTGTAATTAAGCATAGAGAAAATGAAGTAGTCTGATGGAACCAACAGGTGGCATCAGAACAACACCATTATCATAAATATAGCATGCAAGAAGTAAAATAGTAGGCAGTGATATCTAGGAAGTACAGTAATACTTAGGACAAAACTAAAGCATATTAACTATATGTGCACTGGTATGTAATTTAGCACATGTAACATGTTCACTGCCAGAAGCATGTCCCTACAGGTGCAAATAGAATAACGCGTCTCATGAAAAACTGAATGATGCCCTGAAGAAATTCAAAGGTGCGGTGCTTATGCTAAGAAAGTGAACGTAGGCGCCGGCCGTTGGATAATAGTACCTGATTCTCGGCGGCGTATGGGTATCGTTGGCATACTTGATAGCTAAGGATCGTTGATGGTGCTTGTGTTGCGGTTGAGATTGGGCCGGCTGTCACCGTCGCTGAAGCGGCTCCGGTGCTACGGTTGCGGCGCCTGTCGACATACAAGAAAGCTCATCTGTGGTAAGTGAACAGTTGCACTATAAAGAGAAAAACCGATGGAGTACAGATCAAAATAACCTGATGAGGCTGCGGCGTCGGTAAAGCAGGGCCGGTGGAGTCGAATATGGCATCCGTGGAGCGGGTCCGGTGCAGTGGACGAAGGCTTCGGCGGGCGCGTTGTATAGTGCTTTCGGTGAGGCGGATATGTTGCGACGGACGAGGGCTTGTATGAAGGGCCAGTGAAGGGACGGACGAGGGAGTAAGTGAAGGGCCTACACTGTGGTGGACGAGGGCGCCGGTTAAGCAGATCCGGTGCGGTGGACCATGATGGCGGTCAAGGAGATCTGGAGCGGTGTACAAGCCAGTCGCTGAAGCGGCTCCGGTGAAGTGGTGAGTTGGCAGTTGGGGGTTCCAAGGTGCGGAAGGTAGATCCGTCGGGGTGTGAGGTCCACCGCTGCGGCGGAGGACTAGATTCGGCGGCTTGCCGTGGTTGGGGGGTCGGGGAGGGGAAGGGGAGCTCTGGGGAAGAATGTTGGGGGCAAAGAGGGGAAAACAATGGAGTTACCAAAGCAGCCCTTTTCCGTTCATGTGGCAAGGGTAAAACAGGAATATCGCAGGGCTAAACTTTCGGGCGCGAGATATTTGGATGTGAGCGGGAAGTTTGAAAGCTTTTGGCGCCTGAAATTATATTCTGCTCTTGTACGGTCGACTATGATATCATGGCCGAGAATTTGTTTGTTTTGCACGCAAAAAAGGGCAAGTTTTGAAAATCAATGTCTCCACACTACAAAAAAATACACTTCCGTGATGATACGTGTTTGTCACAGTAGGTCGCGTTTTTTGTCATGCATGTACATCCATGACAAATTTATGACAGAATCAAGATAGTCATACCTGTGCTGTCATAGAAGTGTTCCATGACATCACCAAAATTATCATCACGGAAGTGTCCACTTCCATGACGATAAATCGCGCATCACAGAAGTGCTTTCGTCAAGGGTGACCGACACATGGCATCATCCGTAACGGAACGTCGTTAAGCTATCGGGTCAGGTTTTGGATCCGATAACCCGTTAACAGCCGCGACCAATGGGGATTTTCCACGTGTAAAATCATCATTGGCTGGAGGAAACACGTGTCAGCTCATCGTTGGGACAGATGTCATCCACTCATTGGACAGAAGGCGCCTATGATACGTCGACACGTGGCACGACCCATCAAGTTTAAATGGGCCGGCCCAACTAAAGGCCCACAAGATTTTGCGGACCATAATGGGCCGGCCCAGCTAAAGGCCCACGAGATTTTGCGGACCATAATGGGCTGGCGTAGCTAAAGGCCCACAAGATTTCGCGGGCCATAATGGGCCGGCCCAGGTAAAGGCCCACAAGATTTTTGTGTGCCATCATGGGCCGGCCCAAGTAAAGGCCCACAAAATTCTTGCGGATCATAATGGGCCGGCCCAGCTAAAGGCCCACGAGATTACGCTGACACTAATGGGCCGGCCTAGCTGTAGGCCCACAAGATTTTGAGGACCCTAGTAGGCCGGCCCATTAACTGGCTGCCATGTTTTGGGCCAAATGCCGGCCCATATTTGATCCGATCCATTAATGGCCTACCACGTTCCGGGCCTAATAATGGCCCATATGAGATCCGGCCCGTTAAAAGCCTCCCACGTTCTGGGCCAAATCACGGCCCAGATCAGGTCCGGCCCATTAAGAGGCTTTGGCCTCAATTATGGCCCATATCAGATTGGGCCCGTTAACTGGACGCTATGCTTTTGGGCCCACTTGCTAAAGGCCCATTTAGTAATTCGGCCAGATATTAGTTTCGGCCTGTTAAGGGCCCGTTTAACACTTCGGCCCTATATTAATTTCGGCCTGTTAAAAGCCCGTCATATAGTTGGGCCTAACTACGGCCCGGTTTGCATCCGGCCTGCTCACAGCCGATATCTGATTGGGCCAAACAAGGACCGAGACAATTTTGGCCTGTTAAAAGCCCGTGATTTGATTCGCACAATCATGGGCCGGGGTCCATTTCGGGCTGTTGTCGGCCCGTGAGCTGTTCGGCATGTTTCAGGCCCAACCTACTTCTCAGCCTCCTAAAAGCCCATTGAGTTTTCTTGCGAAAAGAGGGTCAGGGTACTCGGCCTATTAAAGGCCCGAATCTACTAGTGGGCCAGTTTGACGAGGCCCATGATGCAGATCATACATCGTGATTGCATGACGGCCCGATTATGTACCGTAATTTTATGGTTTGGCCGGTTTACTGCGAAGACAGGATATATATACAGTAAAATAACTGCAACATCGTGAATAAGAAAAAACCTAGACTATACAATAAAGAAATAACGGCATATTACATCCACTGGGCATCAAAGTTCACCACTATGATAATAAAGCACAAGCAGACAGCAAATTACATACACTGACCATCAAAGATCGCCACCAGTGCAAATAAACACGCCGATAAAATAATATACAAAACCGACAACACTTCAATAGAGTTCAAGAAAGGTTAGCCCTGCTGGCGAGCTGCAAACCACCTGAGCAAGATGATGAGACTGCGCTTGTTCAACACTTATATCTTCCTCACTCTGAAAGATAAACAAGTAGACAGATGACAGGTTTTGCACATAAAAGTATCAGTGCTGACAATTCATCACATTTCTTACTGACGAATAAAGTGACACAGTTTAAAATTGCATTAACACAATATGGTATTGTTCAGGTCAAGACATGGCAGGAAATGACATTGTGAAGGAGTTGGCAGCTTCACGACACCATTGGATTACAGATCAATAACTCATAAGTATCAATGGTTAGTGTGCTGTCAATTTATCCCATTTCAGATTGGCAAATAAAGAGACGGTTTAAATAATAGTAGAATGATATGACATTGTTCATAGTTAAGACATTGCAGAATATGACATTGTGTTGTAGTGGGTAGGTTCACCACACCAGTGGATTACGGATGAAGAACAGAAGCATACATGCAGTGCAAAAGAAGATCACTTGCTCTATATAGTTTAATTTACATGGTATGAAGAAGGAACTTGGTTGTACAACTGAAAACTTAAATTGAGAAGGACAAACTTTTGTTTATGAACTACATAATAAACTTTAAACATGCAATTTGATGCAAACACCAAAAATAAACAACTGTTGCAGTCATGCCTAACCAAATATACACAACAAAGTTTGAAGGCTTGAGAAGGACAAACTTACATTACTGGTGAAGACAGGCTCTATAAAGCCCTTGTCCATGCTGAAGGGGGGGGGGGCAATTCAAGAAGTTTACCACAGAATCTTCTTCATAAGCATTGCCTTTATTCTACATTTTGTTAAGAGTAAATATAGATGTGATAATATACGAAAAAATGGAGAATATTTAATATAAGATGAAGAGTGATGCTACATAACCAAGTAGCTATAAATGTATGTGCAGCGATACAGGCAAAAGGCACAGCCAAGAGCAATGCACAGCTAAACTTCTTCAGTACCAACCTTATGGTAAGAGTAAATATAGATCTGATGTGTAGAAAATGGAGGGCAAAGGAAAACAAGCTGCGGAGTGATGGTACATGAACAACTGCTTGTCAATATAAGTACACTGATAAAGGACAGCATGTACTTACAAGAACAATGTAGAGCTAAAAAAATCATTGGCATTGGATATATTCTACACTAATGTAACCATTCATACAGATCAGATAATTTGGAGCGAACAATTGATAAGCAAGCTATCATGCATACTGCTGTCACATAATGAACAAGGTATGTATGCAAGTACAGTGATACAGGATAACAGGTACTAACAAGAGCAAAGCAGCGGGCAACATATTTGCGATATCCTGTCGTTCTTTTCAAACCGGAATTCTTCTTCGAGCAAATTTCCTGCAAAAAAGATCTGTAAGGCACATGCAGAAAAGTAGAAGTTCAAATTGTCATTTGATTTCATAGACAGTACCATCGGTTTTTCCATTCAATGTCTTCTAAATTTAGCATAGGGGACTTCACCGGAAATTCGTTTATAGACTTGCCATCAATGTGTGATTTCCTCAGGTAACACCGATACTGCTGCAATGCTTCCTTGAAAAGCACAAGCAAGCTTTGCTCGTCATGACTATCCAGATTGACCCTCGCCTAGTTACAACAATGTAATGTAAATCATTGATGTGTTCGATCAGCAGAAAACAGGAAAATAATAACCATGAGTAATAGCACTTACACATAAGTTGGACAGGAAGATGTGAAAATGGTGTTTGTCTTCACTATAATCTTCCCATGATGGGAATATATGCACGTAGTCCCTAACAACATTAAAAGCATTGTCTTTTAAACTAGGAATAAATGGAATGGGGTTCCAATCTGCAGGAATTGGTCGTCTCTGCAGTTGGGATAGGTCTTCGGCCGGTGGACTTGTTGTACTTTTTGCTGGAGTGGGATTTTTCTGTGGTACAGCTGGTGCTATGGCAAATGAAATCGGTATACCTTTTGCTGGAGTGCAGGTCCTGTGTGGTGGGGCTAGTGGTGTGGCCAGTGAAGTATGGTTACAGTCTGCTGGAGTCGGTCCTACGTTTAGTGTCACAGGTTGTACAGCCAATATAAGTGGGGCGCTGTCTGATTTCTCCGGCACCACCACGTTTTTCAAGGACTTTGCTGGTGCTCCTTCAGGTTCGGCAATCACCCTCTTCCTTTTTGATGTCTGATGCACAAGAACAGCATTTGAGTGAAAAAACATGGTATGATGACAGATGGAATATGTATTGATAATGGATGGGCATGGCATCTCAACTTATATGATGAGTAAACTAAGCAGATGGCGGTGCAACAAAGTAGAAGAAATGCAAGACAACATATGCAAGATACGCGCAATCAATAAAACATTGCCAAATTAGAACAAGCACCTTGATGGGTGAACAGGACAGGCCATCTGCCTTTGACTCCTCGAGGTTAGAATAGTCATTAGGATGATATTCTGAACAAGAATCAACAAGTGGGGAGCGTATGAGTTTCATTGCTTCCAGAATGGCACTCAATGCCTTGGTGCTAATTTTGTAAGTCATTGCAGTGTTCCACAATAATCTTCTGATGCGCGGATTCTGATATTCACTGTAATTGCGTATAATATCTGAGAACCATGAAAACATAAATAGTTGTGAGATTATCTTTGTAATGCAGATGATGTTCTAATATAGGGGCGCCCCTGTAAACACTTGTGTGCTATCACTGGATTCTGATGAGAGAGCTCATGTGTGCTGTAATATGGTGCATGCATTTATATAATCTGGCACAAGTACACACAAAAATAGGCTCCAGAAGTAAGGATAGCTGGCAGATGATAGGTTCATAATATACTATATAGAGAGTTTATTGCCAAACCATGATAACAAGAGCACACAACAACTAGGCAGATCATAGTGTACATAACAGGGGTACACCATAACCACGATATATAAATCGGGAAAGTGGAACTGGCTTGAAAATACGGTGTTGTATTGCTGCTAGTAATTGAAAGCCTATCGATCACGTACAGGCCAGCTCTATCAGCTGTTGACTGTAGATGTCCCTGCGCCCCTTCCTGACAAGGAACATACTGTACGTACTAAATACAGAATAAACAAAGAGGAACATGTTAAAGAACAGAAGAGGAAGCATATTCTTGAGGTTCCGCTTCATTGCATACAATGTTGGTTGCCCACTCATGATGGATCACAACGCCCAAAGAAATGCAATTCCATGATGTCTCTCTATATGTGGCAATTTTGAACAAGAGTCATTAGGATCATATTCTGAACAAGAATCAACAGGTGGGGAGCGTATGAGTTTCATTGCATCCAGAATGGCACTCAATGCCTTGGTGCCAATTTTGTAAGTCATTGCAGTGTTTAGCTTCAAGAGTGGACTGCTTCTAGTGCGACACAAAGCAGCTACACAGATCATAGTGTAGATATAACGGGGAAAACCGTAAGCATCAGAGTAAAATCAGCAAAGTGGAACTTGCTGGAATATATGTGCTAGTATTGCCGGTACAGCTAGAAAGGCTTCGGATACCAGCTCTCTTCAAGTGAAGGTGCGGTATTGTTAATATCAGTGTTACTCTCAAAGGCGACACAGCTCCCCGGATTTCCTTGCTATTCTTATAGGATTCAAGTGGGCAGGTGACTACAAATGCTATTCCTATGTTTACAAGATCCTACGAATCAAAGAGGCTCAAAGTGTCCATCACAACCGACCGTATAGACCTCTACACTGCAAAAGTCCCTGCTCATCTTCAGTACAAGGAACATACTGTACCACTATCATACTCCCTCCGTTCCAAAATATAAGTCTTGGTAGAGATTTCCACTATGGATCACATATAGATGTATCCAGATACATTTTAGAGTGTAGATTCACTCATTTTGCTCCATATGTAGTCCATGGTGGAATCTATACAAAGACTTGTATTTAGAAACGGAGAGAGTACATATTAAAGATGAACGGAAGAGGAACATGGTAAAGAAGAGCAAGCAGATTTTGGATAATAAAATGTTGGTTGCGCAGTGCCCACACATGATGAACCAGAGCGCATTAAGAATGCAACTCCCAGCTGTCTCTCGACCATTTCAGGCGGTTGGATGAAGATCCTACGTCTCCTAACCTATCTTCTTCCTCGTCTCTGATTCTTCCCATACAGAACACTGCACGGGTTGCCGGCCGGACCACCGGCCCCGCCGCCTGTGTTCCTCCGCCACCCCCACCCCCCACCCCCGCCCCAACCCCCACCCGCGTCGAGTTTTCTTTGTTCGGCGAGGCCCCACAACCACCCAAGCCCCTTCGTTCGCACCGGCGAACTCCGGCGAGCTCTGAAAAATCGATTGACCCAATTTTGAAATTTAGTCTACTGTGATTTAACTAGTGTGGAATATAAAAGGGGAAAACCATAAGCATTGGGAGTATAGTGTTCAGCGTGCCATGGCGGATCTGAAGGTGCAAACCGGACAAAGGCAACTTCGCAACCAAGACAAGAAATCAGAGTAAAGCAGTGGCGATCTATTTTCTTGCTGCGATAAATAAGTTGAGCAGATACAAAAGAGTACCGCCTCTGGTGCGGCGCCGTGTACGCATTTGCTGAGAATTTGACGATGCTGCGGTAGCGATGGCTGTCGGCGGCGTGGAAGCAGATCTAGGAGGGTAGACGGTGGCGGTGGGGCGCGGTGGACGAGACGGTCATAGGAGCGGCGCCGGCAAGGTGGACGACGGCGGGGATGAAGCGAGAGGATGGGATGCAAGGATCCCGGTCCGAAGCCGTGGATGAGAGAGGTCGGTCTCTTGTAATGGACGGCGGCGGCGGGGTATCAGCTCCGGCATGGTGGAGGAGGACGGCGGTGGATGGGGTGGCGGACGGCGGCGGACGGAGGAGGGTGGGGTGGAGAGGGTGTTTTGGCGCCCACGGAGTACGAATGGGGAAAATGGAGGTAGAGAGGAAGGGGGAACCATGTATTCAAGGTGCGCTTGTCTCAAATGCGAGGAAATTTACAAACTTAGCCCCCGTTTCAAATTTCTACTACATCACAACAACATTAGTCGGTTGGGGATAGGACAGTAATCTCGCATACACCGAATATTTTCCGACGAGAGTTTGTTTTTGGCGCCCACCGTGTATGAATATGAATCAGGGAGGGAGTCGATTTCGGCCGAGGACACACTGTGTTTTGGCGCCCACCGTGTATGAATCCGGGTGAGAGGCGGTTACGTCACGTTTGGGTGAAATTACAAACCTACCCCTATCGAAACCTATAGAAATCCAGCAGATAGGCTTTGCGTGGCAGGGATAGGCAGTAGTGATTTCCATCTCATAGATTTTGGTTTCAGGTGGTTACTGCGACTTTCCCCGCTTCGTTCAAATTTTGCGGAGTGCACGTTTACCGTGCCAACTTAATTCGAATCCCGTTTGTAATCTACTTTTTTCGGGCGGGATCCATTTTCAATTGGAATTACATTCTATATACATCATTTTTTATATATACTTTCAAAAGCAGAACACCATTTATGCATAAATATGGTTTACAAATGGCATGATCTCAGATTCATAAGGTTGTATCCATCAATTTGGATTTTCAAATATTTGAAACCACTTTATGTTGAAATCCAATGTATGCATTCCTCGCTAACTGTCTCCAATTAATGTGTGTTTCATGTGGGTTTTTTTACTTCTCAAACATGTATAATGTGTTTCACACACGCAACATATAGTGTAATCCCGTTTAGACATTAATTGCATATAAACCATGCATTGTTTGTAATTGAAGAATCTATGGATCACCAATATTGATAAACTATATAACATTACACGTGTGCCCAAATTCAAATGAATATGCATGTTTGATACACCAATTTGCGTTATGATATTATCGATGTCGTGATTTCCAATTTAAATATTTGAATCCCCTTTAATCCAGATATTCGTCTCATATAGCTATCACTCATGCTTATATAGGACTATCTCTCTGGACCTATACGCGTTCATCGTCTCTCAAGTATCTCTCGTGCTACCTGTATGTCGACAATGATCTTTTATCTTCGTAACACACTGACGGTACTCTCTCCCTCGACCTTCATCACTCTATCTCTCTCTAAGTATATCTCGCTCCCTGCTATGTGTCTCTAACTATGATTCTCCATGTGGAATCTCTTTCTCTCACACAAACACAAAATTTTGTCTCCCGGGTCTCATTTCTCTCTACTATTCCCATGTGTGCCACTTGCACACCCCTCATATAGAGATGGCTTTCGCTCCTTAGATATGAGAACCTACGACTCTTCCTCTTCAATGTCTCTTTCTCACACACAAACACAAACTCTGTCTCCCAGGGTCTCATATTTCTCCATTGTTCTCTTGTATGTCGCTCACACACACCCTCTCTCCCTAGAGATATCTTGTGTTCCCTCGTATGTCTCTCTAGCTATCACTCTCGTTGTGAAATATCTTTCTCTCTCGCAGACACAAAACTCCGTCTCTCTGGATCTCATTTCTCTCTAATATCTGTTTGTATGTGACTCACATGCACCCTCTCTCTATCTCTCTCACACCCACACACATAACCCAGCCTTCTGATCCACTCGACTCCTATCTCTAATGCACACTAGCTAGCATCTTTATCTTTCTATTTATCTGTTTCTCCATCAACCTTCTTTCTCGCCCTCACTCTTGATTCCTATCACGCACACTACATATGTTTCTCTCTACATGCAGTCAAGTGCCCTCTCACACACATATATAACTTCACCCTTTGAGCCACCCGACGGTCATCTCCAACACCCAAACTAGCGGATGTCCCTCTAGCTAGCATCTCCATCTCTGTATCTATTTGTAGTTTCTCCGTCAACATTTCTTTCTCGCACGGAGTCTTGCTTCCTATCACCCAAACTATATATGTCTCTCCATACATATGCATTTATAGGTTGGTCTCTTTTGCACAATCGTTGTGCCTCACTCCCTCTGCTCGCCATAGATGCATGCTCCAGCCCACGCCACTATCTCTTAAAGACAAAAACACATGCTCAATTGTCGAGCCTTCTTCCCTGCATTCTCACATGCATGCATATTGTCATACCGATCCGTCTCTCCCATGTCGTTGATCTTATGACTTATGTCTTCTTTCTTTTATCTCGATCATGCGCGCGCGCACACACACACATCCCACGTATACATGTATACCTCTCACACATGCACGTTCAAGGTCTCTATGTCTCTATACGTAGTTAATTACCCTCAATCCTAACGCCACATCGAATCAGTCTCCTCTTTTGTGCACATAACTTCCGCCTGTATGGGTAAAACACACACTCACACTTAACA